>NC_053154.1:100340208-101005208 GCF_016835505.1 Polypterus senegalus | reverse complement strand
ACGGTGCTCCATCATGTTCATCACCAAACTGTTCTTGGATGGTTGGGAGAAGTTGCTTTCAGAGGATGTTTTGGTACTGTTCTTTATTCATGGCTGTGTTCTTAGGCAAAATTGTGAGTATGCCCACTCCCTTGGCTGAGAAGCAACTCACATATGAATGGTCTCAGGATGCTTTACTGTTGGCATGACACAGTACTGATGGTAGTGCTCAGTTTTTCTTCTCCAGACAATCTTTTTTCTGGATGCCCGAAACAATCGGAAATGGGATTCATCAGAGAAAATGACTTCACCCCAGTCCTCAGCATTCCAATCCCTGCACCATTTGCAGAATATCAGTCTGTCCCTGATGTTTTTCTTGGAGAGAAGTGGCTTCTTTGCTTGTCCTTTTTGATACCAGACCATCCACCAAAAGTCTTCACCTCACTGTACATGCAGATACATTCACACCTGCCTGATGCCATTCCTGAGCAAGCTCTGCACTGGTGGTGCCAAAGAACAGTCAGGAATAAAGAATGGTACCAAAGCATCCTCTGAGAGCAACTTCTCCCAACCATCCAAGAACAGCTTGGTGACAAACAATGCCTTTTCTAGTATGATGGAGCACAGTACCATAATGCAAAAGTGATAACTAAGTGGCTTGGGGAACAAAACATCGAAATTTTGGGTCTATGACCAGGAAACTCCCCTAATCCCATTGAGAACTTTTGGCCAATCCTCAAGAGGCGGGTGGACAAACAAAAACCCACAAATCCTGACAAACTCCAAACATTGATTATTCAAGAATGGCAGCCATCAGTCAGGATTTGGCCCAGAAGTTGAATGACAGCATGCCAGGGCGAATTGCAGAGTTCTTGAAAAAGAAGGGCCAGCACTTCAAATATTGACTATTTGCATAAACTTAATGAAAAGTCAAGCAAAATGACACCACCTATTGGCTAACTAAAAAGATTACAATATGCAAGCTTTCGAGGCAGATTTAAATCGGGAATCTCTTTTCATACATTCTCATACATTTTTTTCATTCTTTAAAAGCTATATTTATATTTTTCTTGCCTGTTTACAAAACGTGATCTGACATCAGTTCAGTTACCGCGAAAATACTTTCTGCCCTGCCACCTATGCATCACTATTTTCGGCACCCATTTGTGCTTTACTTCTTAGGCCGTGTATTCGGCCGTAATTGGTCAATTTCCACCGCATTACCCAATTTTATCAACAACGGGGTAGCAGTAGCTGTGACTGGCAGGTCATTAGTTGAGTGAACTGTAACTGTCTGTAAAACTGACACGTTGGAAAATTTAAAATAAATGAAAGAGGCTGTGTGACATTTCACTATCATTAAGCTGGAAAGAAACAGACCAACTTTCATAGGTTAAAAAGCTGTGAAGATGAAAACACGATTTTAGTTTTTACTAAACCTTTCACAGTTTCAATAAAAATATCCCAATTTAAGGATTCATGCTTCCGTATTTTTATTTCACGTACCACGGAATTAAATATAACCCAACTAGGCGTGAAACAGGCACGAATTTCACTTCCCAGAAGCCTTTTCGCAATTGCCTGTTTCCAATTGGATGAGCAATATCCAATAGACGGGCAAGTTCTCTGATAGGGCGGAAGCGCAGTGTATCTTGGAAACGCTGTTGCTTGGCTGCCTATTGCTTAGCGACGGGCCGCGCGAACAGTCGTGGACGAAAGCATTGATTTCCAGACCTTGGTCGATTAAAAGTAAGTATTGGCATTGGTTTCTCCGGGTCGGACAGTCCTTTGCGTTGCTGATTTTACTGGTTTGATGGGTTGACTGTAATGCCTTTTAAATGAATCATAATTCTTTATGCATGCTAGGTTATATGTGTATTTCTCACTCTTTTTAGTACACAACATCACAAGTTATGGACAGCGCACGTTTTCTTTTTGGCTACACCACCCGGCTTCGTGAACAGTGCTTGCCAGCTACAGCTGTGTGGTCGACTGCCTCAGGTGTTCTCTGCTAGTTCCACCAGTACAGCACAGCATTTTGATTTGTAGGCTACTTTGAAATATTTTGTGTGAGTTATTCCTGAAAATTCTTTCTGTATTTCAATCTGTTAAGGGGCCCATCTTGTGGCATTTTATTGTGCCACTAAAACTGCTAATGCTACCTCTGCCTAACCAGAGGTTAAGGCTCGACAAAAATAAGAAAACAATCGTCTTTACCTCGAGGAAGGTTGTACAGCTCAGCGGACACTTCTCAGCTTTCACTCAGTCAGTGCTGTTAGATTTTAATGTTCTCTAGCGCTTTGCTTTGTCCATCCCGAGGTCCTCCTTCTTACCTTTTAATGAACCAGTCTCAAGTTTTCCGCAATCCCCACAAGCCTGAATTGGATTAAGCAGGTTTGATAATTGTATGTTACCATAAGTATTCCAAACTGAGAATGTGAAGTTTTGGTCAGGAATTTAATTGTTACAGTGAGCTGCTTAATCCGCTAAAAAAAGCTGCTTAATCCGCTCAAAAATTGATTGTCATATTTAAGTTCATTTATAGCATGTTTTACGGAAGTTTAGGTTCAGAATTTTCATTTTCACGTAATTGAAATATTCTCGGATACCTAATGGCAGCCAATATATATATATATATATATATATATATATATATATATATATATATATATTCTGGTATTCTATGGCGAATGCCAATCGAGCAGAGAGCTCAGGGCCCATTAGAGGAGAGAGAGAGAGTGGCCTGCTGGAGGAGAGAGAGAGAGAGATGGGTTATGGACCTTCTAGAGAGAGATCTTTATTGTTATTGTCACGTATTTTACAAAGGAACCTGTGAAATTGCCTCATGCTAAAGTGCAGCCAAATCGACTCAGTGTCAGTGGCCTCCACCTGAGGCATAAGAGTTAAAAAGACAAGATTAACAACCCCTCTGCTACTTAAGAGATTAAAATAATCATTGACTTTAAACCGAATAGTAATAAAAGTACATTTTTACAAAATATACAAATTGCACGAATAGTAATGTTGACTTGACTTAGGTCTATATTGCACATTGGGAGTTTTATTCTGAGTTCAGGGCCATGATTGCTTTTGGATAAAAGCTGTTTTTAAGGCGGTTTGTCCTGGTTTTCATTGCTCTGTATCTCTTGCCCGATGGCAAAAGCTGGAAGAGGCAATGACCGGATGTGATGAATCCTGTGAAATGTCTATTGCTTTTTTGCGGCATCGGGAGGTGTAGATTTGTTCCAGAGTGGGGAGGGTACAACCAATTGTTCTCTCGGCTATCCTGACGACCCTGTGGAGTGCTTTCCTTTCTGAGGAAGTGCAGCTGCCGTACCACACACACAGTCTGTACATGAGCACACTCTCGATGGAACAGTGATAAAAGGAAAGGAGCAGATTTTTGGGGAGTTGGTTCTTTCTGAGGATTCTCAGAAAATACAGTCTCTGCTGCGCCTTCTTCAGCAGCTCCTTGGTGTTGGCGCTCCAGGTCAGGTCATCCTCCAGCTCAATGCCCAGAAACCTGAACACCGGGACCCTCTCCTCACAGGCCCCGCCAATGATGAGTGGCTGGTTGTCAGTTTTGTTTTTTCTAAAGTCAATAACAAGCTCCTTCGTTTTTGTGGTGTTGATGAGCAGTTTATTGACTGTGCACCACTCTGACAGCCGCTTCACCTCGTCCCTGTATGCCAGCTCACCCTCCTTGCCCGAGATGAATCCGACCACCGTCGTGTCATCCGCGAACTTTATAATCGTGTTGCTGTGGTGAGTGGGGACACAGTCATATGTGTAGAGGGTGTAGAGGAGCGGGCTGAGCACACAACCCTGCAGCGTCCCGGTGTTGAGGCTGAGAGCAGTGAATGTGTGGAGACCCAGCCTGACCCTCTGGGAGTGACCAGACAGGAAGTCCAGTATCCAACTGCAAGTGAGTGATGGAAGTCTACTAGTCTACCAGTTTGAACACCAGTCCTTGTGGTAGGATGGTGTTAAACGCCTAGCTGAAGTCTAGAAAGAGCAGTCTGGCGTAACTCTCCCTGCTGCTCCAGGTGGGTCAGGGCAGCATGAAGGGCTGTGGCCACAGCGTCCTCCGTGGATCTCTTTGCTTTGTAAGCAAATTGAAATAGATCCAGGTCTGCTGGCAGACAGGCAATCATATGACTCTGCACCAGTTTCTCAAAGCACTTCATGATGGTAGATGTGAGTGCCACTGGGCGGAAATCATTCAGACTGGTTGTGATGGACTTTTTTGGCAGCAGAACAATGATTGAGGACTTGAGGCAGGATGGGACAGTGGCCTGGGACAGGGACTGGTTGAAAATCCTAGTGAAGATTCTGGCCAGTTGATCCACACAATCTTTCAGCACTCATCCAGCCATACCGTCGGGTCCTGCAGCCTTCCTCTGGTTCACCTTCCTCATCACCCGCCTCACCTCACACTCTTCCACCATGAGTATGTTGCTTTAGTGAACAGGTGGCTGTGATGGAGCTGCTCTTGGTGTCGCCTCAAAGCGGGCAAAGAAGATGTTCAGCTCCTCTGCCAGAGAAGCGCCTCCCTCAGCAGCCAAGGAGTTGCTGGATTTGTAGCCGGCGATGTGCTGGACACCCTGCCATGCCTGCCTGGTGTTGTTGCTCCTGAGATGGTCCTCTATCCTTCTTCTGTATGCTGCCTTGGCCTCTCGGATGCCTTTATTCAGGTTCGCTCTGGCCACACTGTAAAGAGCCCCATCCCCAGACTTGAAAGCAGTATTCCTAGCTTTCAGCAGACACTGGAAATCCCTCGTCATCCAGGGCTTCCTGTTAGGATAAATCCTTATGTGTCTGTCCCTGGTGACGTTGTCCGTACAGAACCTGATGTAATCCAGGACTGCCGTAGTGTAGTTCTCCAAGTCTTGGTGATCGAAAACTTCCCAATCTGTTCTCTGAAAGCAGTCCTGCAACTGTTGGGATGCCTCCTTGGGCCATATGGTAACAGTCCTGGTCATAGTGGGAGCTTGTTTCCTGAGGGGGGTGTATGCAGGGATCAGAAGCAAGGACGTGTGATCAGACTGGCCAAGGTGTGCTAGGGGTTTTAGCCCCATAGGCCTGTCTGATGTTTGTGTACAGCTTGTCCAGTGTTTTTACTCCCCTGGTTGCAAACTTTATGTGTTGATGGAATTTGGGGAGAACTGCTTTCAGATCTGCATGGTTAAAGTCCCCAGAAATGATGTGAACAGCCTCAGGATACTTGCTCTGTTTACTGCTGATGGTGTCATATAGGGCATTTCTTACCAGGTTATTTGCTGTACTTATACAGTAAGTAGAATTCCAGGATATAAAAATTATAAAATATAATAATATAATTATATGTACATATATATTGGAACACTATGCTATTTCCTCCTTTGTTACACTATACGAAGGCCTCCTTTTGCTCTCAGAGCAGCCTCAGTTCTTCATAACATGGATTCCTCAAGATGTGTTGGAAACAAACATACTGTACCTTTGAGATGCTGGTCCATGTTTACATGATTGTGTCTCACAATGTCTGTAGAATCGCCAGCTGCACATTGATATTGCAAATCTCTCATTCTCCCAAATCCCAAAGGTATTCAGTTGGATTTAAACCCAGTGACTGGGAAGGCCACTGAAGAACACAGAACTTATTGTCATGTCCCTGAAATATGTTTGAGACAGGCTTGACTTTGTGACATGGTGCATTATCATGCTGGAAGTAGCCATCAAAAGAGGGGTAGATTGTGGCCATGAAGAGATGTACATGGTCAGCAGCAATACTCAGATAGACTGTGGCATTTAAGCAATGATTGATTGGTATTAATGAGTCTATTAATACCAATATGAGTATGCCAAGAAAACATTATCCACACTATTACAATAATACTACCAGTCTGGACTGTTGACATGAGGTAGGTGTGGTGCATGGATTCATGCTATTGGTGCTAAATTGCAGTCCTACCATCTGTGTGTCTCAGCAGAAATCGAGATTCATCAGACCAGGCTACATTTTACAGTCTTCAGCTGGCCAGTTTTGGTGAATCTGTGCCCACTGCACCCTCCGCTTTCTGTTCTTGGCTGGCAGGATTGTAACCCGATGTGGTCTTCTATTGTTGTAGCCCATGTGCCTCAAGGTTTGATGTTTTGTGCATTCTAAGATGCTTTTCTTCGGGCCTCATTAACCAGGCATTTCTGCAGAACTGCCACTCACTGCATGTTTTTTTTGCAAAATTCTGAGCAATATCTAGAGACTGTTTTGTGTGTGAATCCCAGAAGATACTTAAACTAGCCTCTCTGATGCCAACAATCATGCCACAGTCAAAATCACATATTTTCCTCATTCTGGTGTTTGATGTGAACATTGCCTGAAGCTCTTGACCTGTATCTGCAGGATTTCATATGTTGTGCCGCTGCCATTAGCTGATTAGATAATTGCATGCATTAGCAGCTGTATAGGCATTCCTAATAATTTGTTCAGTTAGTGCAGAGTTACACCTGCAGTATACAGTAGTGTTTTACTTTACTTGGGTCTACTTAGGTCTGCTTGTTCCTGTGAAAGAACAGCTTGTTTTATTATACTTTATTTGTGCCCAGTTTTTATTTCAAATATGACTTTTGGATGGACAGTTTCCACCATATTACATCATTGGATAGGTTTACATGACACGGAGGACAGTTAATAGCTTCACAGTTTATTAGACAGCAGGGTCATGCCGAGCTTGACTGCCACCCTCTGAAGGCTTGCTGTCAGGCTGATTGTTGATCCTAAATTGCACTTTATGATTGTGCCATGTGGTGAGCTGACTCCTGCCTGGCACTCTTTGCTACCAGAATACGAACAGGAAAATCTGAATTTGAAAATAAATGGATACCCACCTTAGTTTGGTTACTTCAGTGTTTTTAAATGGTTCAACCATTCAACTTCACTTTTGATGGTGGTTGACAGACAAACTTGACTAATTTTGCTTGCTGCCTATATTTGCTTTTTTTAAATTTGTACTCAGAGAATGTGAGAGTGAGATTCAGTATTCAGGTATTAAAAAAGTAGTACTTTAATCTTACACTTCATTTAAAAAGAAAAAGGTTTAAGCAGGCCCTAATCCAAATTCAAAAAATAAAGCCATTGCAATGCAGGTCCTGTTTGATGCTTGCTTTGATAAGTCATGCTTCTGACATACCTGTACAGTATGAGGGAGATGCCAGCTATTTGAGCTCAGGGCTGGTGAACTTGAGGAATACTGTAAGTATAGTAGCTAGCTTGTATTGTGGTAAAGAATTGCCCAGGTGTCCTTTACCCATAAGTTGAAAGTGTAACATTATTTTCAAGACTTTTGCAGAGGTGGATGTGAGTAATTCTGAAGTAATAGCTAGGGATGAGCAGTCCCAATGCACCATCTCAAAACCAGCCCCACTAAAGAGGAAAGTAGTGATGGTGGGGGACTCAATTATTAAGGGGATTGAAACCAAGGTTTATTTTTTCTGCATATTCATGTCACTGGCTCTGATTTCCACAACTCACTTGATATCAGAGGTGACACCATCTGTTTTCACTTTCCCCAACTCCATGAGCATAAGTCAGGGCCCTTCCCAAGTTCGATGGCCTTTACCCAGGTCAGGAATGTTGTCAGCTAGTAAGGTTGACGTTACAAATAATTGCTTAATCAAGAATATAATGGACTAACATATCAGCAATTTAAAAGCCACTATGCACTGATGATTGTTTTCTTGTGGACTACTTGACTCACATTTGGGGACCACACTTTAAGTACAGCTGGTTTAATGCCCAGTTTCTTAGACACTTAAGCCATGATGATAGCTCATCAGTGGCTGATCAGAGGTAAGAACCCTGATTTCATCCTGTTTATCTGTTTAGGGGATGATGGCATGGTGTCAAACTTGTTAGTGCTGCTTCTGTAAAGCTCCAAAGTCCTGAGTTCATATCCCAACCTGGGCACCACCTGAGAGTGGTTTGCCTATACCTCTGGATATATTTTCCTCCCACATCACAAAGATGTGGTTAATTTGTGACTTAAGATTTCCCTAGAATAGGTAACTGTGAGTTTGCTCTGTGATCAATTGCCAACCTGTCCAGAGTTGGTTTCCACCTTGCAACCAGTGTTGCTGCAATAGGCACAGGCTCCACATGACAAGCACCCTAGAACATGGCTGGATGGATTTTCAGTGAAAAAAAAAAAAACTTTGTATCTTAATGAATGGAAAAATGATCTCAGATCAATCACATATAATGTTTGACACCATTACATCTTTCTTTCTAGACACACCAAAAAGAAAATCATTATATGGACTGGCATGATAAATGAATAGTGATTTGGAATGAAATGCTTATCTTTGCCATATCTATCAATCATTTACATTTTATGGTTATTCATCTTTTAATTTTATCTGCTCTCCTGCAGACCTCATTATTCACTAGAATTCGTCATTCTGAAACTCTCACAAATAATCAAATCTGCTTTCTTCTAGCTCTGCTCGGCCCCTCCTGTAGAGATTTGCTGTGTTGTCCAGGAATGTCATGTGCCCCACACTGGAGACCAGCACTCCATGGATGGTGAGTAATGCTGAGGTTCATTAAGTCTGATCCCAATCACATCAAAAATCTCTAGGTGGGTTTGATTAAATACACAAGAGATTCATTGAGAGCTAAATTGTGAAAGAGTCTCTGAAGAGGCAAATAACGTGCTTGTAATCATATGTATATGTTTTTGTTGCTGTTATTGTTTACTTTGAAATAGTTTTAAAATTAAATGCGGATTCTGGTTGAAGTTTTGAAGTTCACTATGTTGTTCAATGTCACTTTGGCCTCTTTGTTTTTATGAGCTGAGAACATTTTTATTAAAGCCACTTGGTAACCATGAGGATGTGCAAACAAAATAAAAGACCTATTTGCACCATCCAGGCCTGTCCGAACAAGTGCAGAGATTTCTTTTTAACAGGAAAGAGCCAGCCTGCTTTGCCCTCATCCCATTTTCCAGCAGCATTCTCACCACTGTCATTCTCTAGAGCCCTGACCTATTTCCCACAGCTTCAGGCTTGTTATTAATGAGGGGGATTTCTATATATACGCCTAAGCCTGGGGCCCACCTTAAAAATGATATAGCCAACATGTAACAAAAGCCTCTTTGCTTTTGGCAATTTAATTAAATGAGACCCTCATGCAGAACTGGTCTTGGGTTGCTTGTCCTTCTAGATTTACAGCAGAACATCAATATTCTGGGCTCTCTAGGTGTCACATAAATCAACAGAGGCAATGTTTGATTTACAGAATGGTGCAGACTTCTCATCGGGCCTCAGCTCACCCCTGTAGGTGAACACCCTTGTATGTGACTCTGCCTGCTGGCTAAATACGAGGTTTCCTTGGGTCCCTTTAAAAGGCCCATTGAGCCCTTGCATTCCTTCTGTATTGCTAGCCCTGTACAAGTCGGCTGTGTATTCTGTCATCCCGGCTTTGCATTTTGAGAATGTTTGATTGTAGTGGCACTCCATGCAGGGCTGTAACTTGAAACTACCCCTTCTGTCTGCACTCTTTTTGTCTGTTTTCTTTGTTGAACCTAGAAGCCTGTTTGTTAGGTTCTAATTTTATCTACTGTAGAGGGTATCCATTCACATTGTATAGTTGCAAAAAATGTTTGGATTTCTGCATTCATTACCAATAACAATATGGTATGATCTTCAACCATACAAAGACAAACACATTCAGCTTAAACTAATAACACACTAGCAATTCCTCTTCCTGTCATTGGTGAATACATGTTTAAGTACTCAGAATCCAGGCTGGAAAAAGTACATGACCCACTGTGCTAGTGACTTCTCCAAAAGCTACTTGGAGTCCTGTGTTCCAGCTCAATGAAGTGAGAGGTGTGGGTTGTCCTATGAGAAAGCCACACAAAGTTTGCTCACTGATTAAGTCTGCTTTTCTCCTTAAAGATCTGTTCATGTAAACAATTAGGAAAGCTTAGAAGAACAATTTTAGAGATGCATAAAGTTGGATAAGGGACAAATTGTCTACAAATGGAGGCAATGAGAAGTCAAGCAAAATGACACATTTTATTGTATAACTAAAGAGATTGCAATATACAAGCTTTGGAGGATACTCAGGTCCCTTCTTCAGGCAAGATCCAGTACTGTCTCCCTATGAGTGGGCATCCTTCAAAGATCATGACAAGTATACCGTGTGCAGTGTTGAAGGAAGTGAAAAAAGAACTGTAGAGTAACACCAAAAGACCTACAGATAACTCTAGGACATTCAAAACTCTCTGTTCTGTCTGCTGTAAAGGATACTGAATAAGAATGATGTTCTTGGAAAGACACCATGGAGGAAACCACTCTTTTCCACAGAACACATTGATACTTGTTTAAAGTTTTCAAAACACCATCCGGATATAAACATTGGCAGGAATGCGTAACTCCTAGTTTTGGGGGAAAAAAAGCCCTGCACACCAACACCAGTGAAACATGATGGAGGAAGCATAATGGTTTGCAGCTGATTTACTGTCTCAGGACTTGAACATCTGGCTGTCATTCAATGAATGCAAAATTGTATCAATACATTTTAAAAGAGGTCTTCAAAGGTAGTCCATCACCCAAAGCTTATTAGAAATTGGGTGATGCAACAATGACTCAAAACTGTA
This sequence comes from Polypterus senegalus, assembly GCF_016835505.1. Classification (NCBI taxonomy): domain Eukaryota; kingdom Metazoa; phylum Chordata; class Cladistia; order Polypteriformes; family Polypteridae; genus Polypterus; species Polypterus senegalus. The sequence goes on along the minus strand of NC_053154.1, from coordinate 100,994,589 downwards.
AATCATAAATGTAATGACTTGAACAAAAAAGTTCTTCAAGTCCAGTTCTCAACCTAACTGAGATGACATGGCATAACTTGAAGAGAGCCCTTCACACAGAAATATTAATTTGAACAGTTTGTAATGAGGAATGGTCTACCATTCTTGTGTAAGTCTGATCAGGAGGTTTAGAAAATGTTTGGTGGAGATTTTTGCTCCTAAAGGATGTTCTGTTATTTACAAGGATTAACATAGGTATGTGGACTGTGAGCGAGAATGCAACAAGAAGTACAGTTGTTTATATGTCACTAGTAATAAACAGATTGTGTTGTCTATTATTGTAATTGAAGGATCAGGCCTCATCTTTAGCAGCTGTTAATGAAGACATCCAGGTAATTCTAAAGGGTTTTTCCAATTTTTGTGGCATATCTGTATCATAGTGGGGAACCATATCTTGACACACAATGCTGCTCTTATGGTGGCCCTCCATTCCATACTTGACTACATCAGAATATAACTGAGGAGTTTTCACATATTCAAATACTTTAGAATTTTTGGATTTACCATTTGTAATGCTCCGGTTTCCTTACACAGTCCAAAGACATGCAGGTTAGGTGCACTGGCGATCCTAAATTGTCCCTAGTGTGTGCTTGGTGTGTGTTGGTGTCCTGCGGTGAGCAGGCACCCTGCCCGGGGTTTGTTCCTGCCTTGCGCCCTGTGCTGGCTGGGATTGGCTACATCAGACCCCCGTGACCCTGTGTTAGGATATAGCGGGTTGGAAAATGACTGACTGACCATTTGTAATATCCCAACTATCCACTTTTTTTGTTTATGTGAACTTCCACTTGGTGTCCTAATGTGGAGGAAATTCAATGCTGTTCATTTACTACTGACTCTGCACAAAAACAATTACGATTTAGCTTCAATTTTTTTTAACAAAATTGAAGAGGAAACTAAACATATTAATCTCGTATCACGTTTCACCATAAAGAATATGATCTGGTTATTATTATTATGTTATTTGATATTGTTGAATGAGGTGAGAGGTCATTGTGACATTACAGCTTGCAAGTTTGGATGGTGTTTTCCCACTGGGAGTTACCATTTCAAAGAATGCTCATGTGACATTACCAACTGGGAAATGTGCACTTTTCATCTTTCTAATAGCATGTGAATTTCAATCGAGTAAATGTATGGCAGTGTTGTTGAGTATAATCAGGTGGTTGGGTTTGCAGTGCCCCATGTGATTTCTACTGAGGTCAGGAGGTAGCAACGGGCTAAGATCTTTACTTTTGTTTTACTTTTTATTTATTCTCCATTTAATTTGGTTACATTTTAACTATGGAACTGACATGCTAAATAAATAAAAGGTATTTAATTAAACAGAGCCTATGCTTCCAAATGAAAATCCTCTGTGAATTTGATAGACACTGCAAAAAGAAAACTGCACAGTGATTTTTATAGTGTATTACCATGCCACAAATTCCTCTGATTCTTTCTCACTGCCACTCTGTATTTTCTGTTTGCTATACTTTGTTTTCTAATAATTCATTCATTATGAAAAGAGTTAGTGAAGGTAAAAAGTTAAAAGAATTGACTATTTCCTTTACTAGAGAGCAGGTTAATTGGGGATTTAGCATGAAGTAGGACAGCATAATGGTCCACTAGTAGTGCTGCTGCCTTGCAACAAGGAGACCAAGATTCACATCTCGACTGCCTCTGCACAGAGTTTGCATGTTCTCTTCGTGTCAATGTGGGTTTCCTCTGGGTGCTCTGCATTCCTCTTAGTGTCCAAAGGCATGCAGGTTAGGTGAATTGGTGTTACTAAATTAGCCCTACCGTGTGTGTGTTCACCCTGCAATAGACAGACATCATGATTGTTCATATCTTGCCCCCAATGCTTGCTGGGATAGGTTCTACAACCCTACCCTGGATAATTGGATTAACCAAATGAATGATAATAATAATACTTATAATAGGGCGGCACGGTGGAGCAGTGGTAGTGCTGCTGCCTCGCAGTTAGGAGACGCAGGTTCGCTTCCCAGGTCCTCCCTGCGTGGAGTTTGCATGTTCTCCCCGTGTCTGCGTGGGTTTCCTCCAGGTGCTCGGTTTCCTCCCACAGTCCAAAGACATGAAGGTTAGGTGGACTGGCGATTCTAAATTGGCCTTAGTGTGTGTGTTTGGTGTTTGTGTGTGTCCTGCGGTGGGTTGGCACCCTGCCCAGGATTGGTTCCTGCCTTGTGCCCTGTGTTGGCTGGGATTGGCTCCAGCAGACCCCGTGACCCTGTGTTTGGATTCAGCAGGTTGGAAAATGGATGGATGGATACTTATAATAGTTCTTTACATTTGTTTTGCATGGGTTTGATGCCCATATGGGCCAGAAGAAGACTTTTCAATACAGGTGGTTGGCCTAAGGGTTGTCGCTATCACACGTTTAATCCAGATGGATGGATAGTATGAAGGAGACTATCAATATCTGTCAAATGTGCACTATGCGTTGTGTTCACTGTGGATGTAGCCTGAGAGCTAACACACCCTGAATGTATTTATCAGACTGTGGTGTTGTTCCTACTTTTCATTATAAATGGGATTTCAGGTTATTAGTTCTGGTTCCTTTTAGCCTGGGGTAGCATGCAGTTTAGATAGATTAGATTTTAGCTCACTTACATTTTACATTTACATTTATTTGCTTAATGACTTCTGGCTGCGTTTGGCCTAATTACATAAGGAAAACAAAAAAATTCACTGCTCAAAAATGTTTGTCTAATTTTGTCTTTTTGCTGTTTGCTTGTGAATGATTTCATAAACACCTTTCCTTTTGAACTATATTGTAAGCTCCTCATTTTCCTCCTCCTCATTTTTTTCACTTTCTTTTAAATGGTTGTAGATTACAAATTATTGACATGTATCAGGGGCAGGGGTCAGTGGCAAAGTGGTTATAAAGTAGTTGCTGTCTCACAGCTCTAAAGTTCAAGGTTTGTTGCCTGTGCCTGCTCGCTCTATCTGTGAAGTTGGTAAATTCCTCCTTTGTGTAGTCTGTGTGAGTTTTTCTCTGGGTACTCTGGCTTTATTGTCACATCCAAAAATTTGTGCATTAAGTTAATGGGTGATTGTAAATTTGTCCCATTTGAGTGAGTATGGGTGTGTGCCTGAGTATGTCCTGTGATGGATTAGAATTTCTTAAAGGATTGCATCCTGCTTTGAGCTTAAGGGCTGATGGGTTAAGAACCATCTGACCCTGACCTAGATAAATGTATATATACTGTAGATGGATGGATGAATGGAGGACATCTCTAGTCCAAATGTAATGTAATGCTGTGGTCTAAATTCAGTACATCATACCAAATGGTTTGTTCTCTGAAATAGTTACAAAATTGGTGGTTACAGGGCCAGCATCACCATTTTGGCGATTTAGGCATTCGCCTAGTGCACACATCATAATTGGGAGAAAACCAAACCGCATGTGTTATCTACTGAACAGTCGGTGGGCACACTAATAAGCTTAGCCTAGGACAGGGGTCCTCAATCCCAGTCCTGGAGAGCCGCAGTGGCTGCAGGTTTGTGTTCTGACCTGGTTGCTTAATTAGAAAGCAATTCTTGCCAATAAAGCACTAACAAGCTATGAAATTAAATTAACTCTGCTATGTCAGGTCATTCTCATATCCTAGATTTTCTTTCCCTTTCTATCATGCAAATGATTTGAAGGCTAAAATGGACGAGTAATTCTCAGTCCTTCACTTTTTTCTCTTCATTTTTCTTCCAAGTATTTAATTAAACCCAATAGTGCAGATAAATACACACAGTTGTAAATGTAAATAAGCTAAATGGAGAAATGCTGCTCTCTCTTGTCATTTGCATGTTATTGATAATAAGGAGCAATTAAAATAGCTGTTTAAGACAAAATTAAGCAATAAGGGCTCAAAATCACTAAAGTGAAGCAGAAGTGTTACTTTAGCAATAAGTGCTTTTTATTAAGCAACTGGGTTGGAGCAAAAACCTGCAGCCACTGTGGCTCTCCAGGACTGTGATTGAGGACCCCTGGCCTTGGACACAAAATAACCTACCACCAGCACTGGGTGTTGGGTATTTTACCAGCACAAAATCATTTGGCGCAGTAGCCAGTGTAAAAGCGGTATACACAGTCTTCTGTAATATACCACAAGACAGCCTAATCTCTTTTTAAGGTATGCTTCTTTGACATTTATTATGGCCATTTGTTTAAATAAAGCACCAAAAAAGAAATAAATTATACCTCTTCATGTTGAGCGGCAGTGTCTCCAGAGCCTGAAATTTTCATATTAATAACACAGAATGGCTGATTTTCTGCACAATAGGTTATTATGTAATTGAAAGCAGCACACTGTGTAAGTGCAATCAGTTTTAAATGTGACAAATTTTGGCTATTGAGTTAAATCACTGTCTCGTTAAGCAATGCAGCAATTATTAGTGAGGTTAGCAATAATTAGTTTATAGGCCAGAAAGTAACTTTTTTGGAATTTTTTGAAAACTGCTCCAACAGGGAACTGTCAAGAACTCTACTTAAGACCCCTCAAGCAGCCTCATGTCTTTAGTGAGATCATCTAGAAGCTTGAAATCAGATGCCTTCCTGAGACTGAAAAAGAAAGCAAGAACATCCCCGTTGTAGTCACATAATGGTAAATACAGTTCAGGATGGAAACAGGACATAGAAGTTGTTGGAACTTTCTTGGTTCTACTGCAAGGTTCAATAACAACAACAACAGTACTGGCTACAAAAGCAAGAATACAAATTTAAATACATGGAGCCACAGAGTAGGGAGTAGTGAATGAGTAGCAGATGTTTGATGTGTTGTTTGCATCCAGAAAGGTTTTGAACTCCCAGTGGATTTTCTCTGTTCAGTGTTTGTTTTCTTATAGTAGTACAGTGTATGGTCATTAGGATATACAGAAGGAGAAAGATCTCCTAGGAAATGAATGAAGATTCTCTGGTTATTATAATCTGTTATGTGTTGAATATAACGGATTCAGGTTGAAGGATTTCATGTTGGTTGCTAAACAAAACAGTTCTGATATGTGAAAATCACAAATGTTATGGCATGTTAGTTCACCTGAAGACCTGTATTTATGTTTCTTGTACAACTTGACTAACAATCACCAAGTGTTGATGTTGACTAACTAACAATTAACAAGCTTTGATGTATATATTTGGCAACTTCTGTTTCACATTTCAGACAAGGCATTGAGTAATGAAATGCTTTGTTGTGTTTGCCTGTTATTGAACCTGCAGGTGTTTGAAGCATTTGTTTGATCTTGGTGTTGTCTTTGGTAAGCTCTTTTAGAGGCAGTGTGTACATTTAACAGTAAGCCCCTGGCCTACCTGTTAATTTATAAAAGGGTTAAAAGAAGTGGTTCTGTAATGCATTTCTTACCAAGGCAGTCTAGAAGCAATTAAGGGTCTATACACTGCTTTTGACCTTTTTTCAACTCTGGGTCATGTCATTCCAAATTTATTGAGCACCAAACACATTTCAGCACATGATGAACCAGAATCAGAAAGGGTGAAAGTGATCTGCAACTACATACAGTGCATCCGGAAAGTATTCACAGCGCATCACTTTTTCCACATTTTGTTATGTTACAGCCTTATTCCAAAATTGATTAAATTCAATTTTTTCCTCAGAATTCTACACACAACACCCCATAATGACAACGTGAAAAACATTTACTTGAGATTTTTACAGTTTACAGAGTCTGTTCAAGATGGCTATGTTTCTGGTTTTGATGATTTCTGGGAGGAAGAGGCGTATCCAGGTGGAAAGACCCCAGAAGTGATGTCATTGTTGGATTCAGGTCAATTCTCCTTTCTACACAGGGAAAGGAGAAGAGGAAATGTTATTGCTTGACACCCTCATGTGTTCTGGGGAAGGAATATAGTTAACCAAGCTCTTAAGCTGTTCCCCAAGCTCATGTTTGTGACAGTCTATAAATGCAATTTATCACCATTCAAGGGGCAATATTTAGGCTGCATACTTGGAAAGGGTGTTCTGAAAAATCATCACCTCGAATAAATATCTGTCACCCACTACCTGTTAACTTGTGAGGACTTTTTTGTGGATACATAGGTAGTAATGTTTTATTATCTTTTGTTGATAATGCATTTCAGGGCTATTTTGGCATCAGCAGGGTCAGTCAAAGAATTCTATGTATGCAATGTCTTTACTGTAGTCTTATTTTTTCTGCTTTCTTTTATGGGTGTTCTTAATCTAATGAAAATCCTTTTTGAGGCTACGTTTTCTTGGCATACCCTTTTCCATGTCTGTGGAAAGAGCCTTCTGAATTTAGATATATCCTAATCCTTGCTGTCTTTTTTACAGAGTGTGAAGGATCCATATGAAACTTTCATGCAACAGCATCTCCAGCACTATGGCCTCTTTACAGGTAGGAGTACTTGTAGCTGTTGTTATTATTCTGACACTGGCTTCTGTTTGTGAACTGGCCATGTATGTCTATAGTGGTCCAGGTTGTTCAAAATACTGTTATGACCCATCTGACTGGCATTTAGACGGGTATAATTCTCATTTACTATTGTAATCTAATGATTAATTAGAGCTTTTTGATTGAAAGGATCTCTGTAAATTTCTCTACTGATACATACATATACAAAATAAATGGACGGGTGGTTTTCAGTTCAAACCTGAAATTTTAAAAATGTGTTTTTAAAAAGAAATTATTGCTGAGCTGAGTCAATGGATCTATATGAAGTGCACACCTTACATTTTGAAAGTATGATTATAGTTTTCTAGCAACAAGACAGATTCTATCCTATGATAAATAATTAAGCACTCCTCTGTTTTGCTTCAAGGGAGGAATGCTGGATACCAGAGGACTTTTGAATCCCTGCCCACCTGGGAGAAAAACCATGATTACCTACTGTCAGAAAATATCTCTGTAGACAGTAATGATTCAGACACGGGATCATCTTCTAAGCAGGAAGAAACAAAGGGGAAGCACTGTGAGTTACAAGATTCTGCATGCTTCATGCCTGCCATTAGGTTTTTCTTAATGTCCTTTTAGAAGCATGGAGTGCCTGAGTTGGAGGTAGATGTAGTTGTGTGCATGAAAATATTATTCATAGCTTTTTTGTCTAAGACTCCACTAATATGAACAATTATGATGTTTATGATTGACAGCACTGCCTGCGTATCAAGTCCTGCATGCAGTTGTCTTTGTTGAGTTTGCCGGTTCTCTGCATTTAGTTGTTGGGTTTTCTACATTTACTTCAGTTTTCTAATAGTTTTAGGATAATTGGTAATTCCAAAGAGCTCCATGTAAGCGTGAGTGAGAGGGGTGTGTGTGAGTGGACTTTGTGATGGTCTGGCATCTTACCCAGTGTCAAGATAATGTATGTTCCAGCTCGCATACTCCATTTATTTAGAATTGGATAAAGCAGGCTTAGGGTTAGTGTCTGATGATAGACAGGGGCCTGTCTCTATGTATGTGATTATCTTAGCTCTGTGTTTTTTCACTGCAGTCAGAAAGCATTTAACTAGAGTGCTTCATAGATGCCCTTTAGTAAGTTCCACTTAAAAAATATGCCAGAGAGAATAAAACCTTTTGTAGACAAGACTTCCTCTGAGTTTGTTATGTTCATTTCCTAGACTCCTTCTTGCTGGAACAAGACCTTTTCAAGACAAGACAATTGGTGTTTGACTTCCACGAAGGGAAGAAGGTACCACGTCTGCGAGAACCCCGCAGTCTGTTTGCTGTGCCATCACTGAGTGCTCCTAACCAGAAACCACGCTGGCCAATAGAGTGTGAGGTCATCAAGGATGAAATATGCCATATAGGTATGAGGGTACCCTTATTATCAAATGAGGGTCTTTAAATGAAGTGACACAACCCTATATGCATAATTGTCAGTCATGTCAGTCATTTTCCAACCCGCTATATCCTAATACAGGGTCACGGGGGTCTGCTGGAGCCAATCCCAGCCAGCACAGGGCGCAAGGCAGGAATAAACCCCGGGCAGGGCGCCAGCCCACCGCAAGGCACACACACACACATGCACACACTAGGGACAATTTAGGATCACCAATGCACCTAACCTGCAAGTCTTTGGACTATGGGAGAAAACCGGAGCACCCGGAGGAAACCCACCCAGACACGGGGAGAACATGCAGACTCCACGCAGGGAGGACCCAGGAAGTGAGCCCAGGCCTCCCTACTGCGAGGAAGCAGCGCTACCACTGCGCCACCGTGCTGCCCTGTATGCATACTTGCTTTTCTGGAAAGAAGAGTAAAATTATGAAAGGTCAGGTCTCCATTTTCCAATATATTTTAGATAGTTAGATAAGGTTCAGGGGTATCTGGTGTGCAGATAATAATGGTTGGTATTACACTGTTTGAGAGGATGAGAAAGTTGCAATTGCAGACTTCTGTAATCAGGCAATGTACAGTGATTACCATAAACTGAGTATGAATTTTTCAGTGTACTTAAAATAATAAGATTGATCATTATTCCTTTTTGTATCCGTACTTGCAAAAATTAAAAAGTTTAATTAAAATAGAATGGAACAAACTAAACCTTGGCTAATGAACACTACTGTAATTTTGTGTTGAAGGAATTGATATAATTTAACAGTCAATCCATTGTAGTAATTTGATAATCTGTTATCTTGATACATAATGTTTGTAGAGTGGAAACCTCCTGAGCCCGAAACATTCTACCAAGTGACGGGTTATGAGAAGACCCCCATGTGTGTTGGAGAAGGAAAGGGAAATGTTGTGTACTGCATTGACCCAGGTAACAGAAAAAGCAAGTGAGAAAAATGACACCTATTTCACTAACAAGTCTTTCATGTGCATCTTCATTCCTTCATAAATGGCAGCCTCTCTTTGTCTCTCTGTCTCAATTTAGCTGTGGCAGATACAGTTTTTTTGTGTTTATGAGAATTTCACATTGTTTGTAAAATTATGAATATAATAGGTTCCCTCTCTTGTGTTATGTACTCTACATTTGATTTTCTGTTAGTTTACTGTACATATCAGTCTCCCTTTTACTAAAATGTTTCATATTTCTGAAAATATCTCAGTATTACATTCTTAATATTTTATTTATTATCCTACTGAAATCTATTTCTATTTCAACAGCCACCAAGAGCCCTTATTTCACATGTTCCCGTGCCGGAGGAAGCCGTGGTCCGATTAAGGATGCCACTGTCTTTGTAAAAGAAAGAGACGACATCTTGTTGTTTGAGTCTCGCTTTGAAAGTGGTAACCTTCAAAAGGCCGTCAGAGTGTAAGTTATTAGAGCTAAACAAGCAAAACTCTAAACAGGTTCTTTAATCTTAGGTCTCACAGAAAAGCATGGCAATAGAGCTATCCGTGTTACAGAGCTTACTGCAGTGCACATAGCAGTGCAATAGAATGATTGTGCATCGAGACTGAGGTTAGCCAAACACCTTTGAGAAGTGTTGTGGTTGTGCTTATGAATGTTATGAAATTTGGAGCATTTTATTGGTGCAGTTGTGTACTAGAGAACATGTGTCTGTTGGTTTCTGTTCCAGAACATGTATAATAGATTAATAGGTATATAGTCACTTGTACAGACCCTTCCAGACTAGCTCTACAAATCAAGTTGAAGCCAATCTTTTAATCAACTTTTGCACTAACCAGGGAAATATCTGTGTTTCCATGACATTTTACTGAAACAGGTTAACAGTTTTAAAGTAATAACAGTGGATAGACCTCATTAGTAAACTGTAGTATTTTATTTCCTTGCCCTATTTGTGTTAACTGATTTAAAGCAACACTGCAGCTTATTAAAGTCAGTAATAGGCTATTAAAATGCCACATAGGTTTTAAGAGTTTGGATATGCTTTCTATTCTCATCTGGATTTTTGCATACTCCACTGGCAAACACTGAATTTACACTGAATTCAAAAAGTAATACTGTAGAGATTTCTTTCATTAAGGCATACTGAGATATATACTGTACCAGCTGTCCCCCACGGCTCTGCCGGCATAGTAGTGAAACAGGAGAACCTTTAAAAATCAGTAAACAAGTGGGTATCGATAGCTAAGCAGTGGCAAGGTGCACTCCAACACGTCGCGAGAAGTACACCAGCTCAAACGGTGCTGGCGCATGAATGAGGAGGGACCGCCCAGCTCCCCACTCCTGATGTCAAGCTTCCCCCTTCCCTCGGCTCGCAGCCTCTACTTCAGATGCAAATAAATCGCTCCTGCAAGAGAATTATGATACTTAGCATGATGAGAGAAGTTGCAAAATCAACCAGAATGTTGAAGCAAATTGTAGAAAAAAAAAGCAGTTAAGTAGTTCTGTCGTGAAAACTGGGCAGACATACGCACAAACACACAGACAGACAGACAGACACACAGATGTTGAATTTTATATATAGAGAGATGTACAATCTTATTCTGTTTCACTGTTTGTCTTCTGAAGTTCAATAACTATATACATGCATCCTGGTGTGCTGTTTAAATAAATAAAATGTCTAACCTAAACAGAAGTGCTTAATTGATTCACAAGCAGCTTAAATGGAATGGTGGTTGATGAACAGAGATGAGTAAACTCCACAGAAATCACAGAAGTGTTTACGAATATCTCCAAACTTGAGGAAATACCTTGAAGTTAATGGTGAAGAACTAACTGAACTAGATTTGATTAGAGTATAATGGTACAATCAACACCAAAGTGTCCCCGAGGGCTATGGAAACATTTGCCAACTATACTAGAACGATTATTGAGGCTAAAAAGGTGATCCGAGCTGTGAGGCAGCTGTGCCAACCACTGCACCACCATACTTCCATGAGATGAAAGAAGAAAGAACACAATCAAAGACGCGCAATAGTATATTTCGTCAAAACAAAGTGGAAATGCAGAATTTGTAGTTAAAAGTCAGAAAAATGATGTAGGTATTTTAAAGGTAGAAAATTCAAAATGGCATGTCATGATTGAAGCTGCTGTCTCATTGTATTTTTTGAAGTCATGCTGAGGGCTATCTGAACTGTCTGTGCTGATGCTTTTCACTTTAAATGTCTTGTAAATAGTAATAAATCCTTCATTATTACTTAATAAAGTCTCCTGTGTTTGGTGGGGGTTGTCAGGCTCCTTCAGTTTTGCTTTCTATCTCCATGTGGCTAATTATGCATGCAAATGGTATGCGCCTTCTTCTCTTATACTGACATGGAACTCGAAGAACAATCTGCACGTTTGGTGACATGCAGAGATAACTCATTATTTATACTGTATATGTTTCATCTAAATAAAATGAGAAAATTGAGAACCTGCATTATTTACTTGCCAGTTCTACCACTAAGTAAGTTCCACAGCGTCTGTAATGCAGATGATCAGCATATACCCAGCGGGCAGTCCCATCCAATGCTGGCTGTTACAGCTCTGGGGAATGGCTCGTTGGCCTCGCATAGCATTATGGGGTTCTGGGGAAGAAAGTTCTCCTAAACCAGCCGAATTATCAGTAAATAATTCAACAAACAAGGGCGTATGTGAATGTAGCCAATTCGTTGTGAATAACACTTGGGTAAAATTCGCTGATCAACACTATTGATGAAGTAATAAATATGACCTGGAAAAACCTAGAAGGTGGGCATGAGTGAACTTCTTAAATTTTTTGGGCATGCAAGAAATTTTCCAAAAGAGAAGGATGTCTGCATATCATTGAGTTTGCATAGCTCCCCATCTGGGCAGCATCCTCGGACTAGCTATCATGAGATGGCTTTTCTATGTTGATGTCAAAAATAAATGTGTAATATGATGTATCTGATGATATATCTAACTGTGCTTACAAAAGTATCCATGCATCTACCCATCCATCCATTTGCTAAACCTGCTTAATCCAAAATTACTATCACAGAGAGCCAAGCCCTTTCTTTGCAGTACAGTGTACAAGCCAGAAACAAACCCTGAATAGGCCACCATCTTTTGAATGATATATTCATGTCACTGTCGGACACCAGTCAAATGAATAAATTAGAAATGCATTCAATTCTGTTGTAAAAGTTAGTTGGTCATTTTCAGAGATGGTGTGATTTTTGCAACTGATTTAATGAATCTTATTTCACATATAATATACAATATAATTCACATACTGTATATGATGTAAGTGATAAGTACAGCATAACAGAATGAGACCTTTAAAATTCTCTGCTTAATTTCTCGACATTAATGTGAAAAATAAGCAAATATGTATGCATTGCCTGGAGCAGCTTTACTTTTCAATATTTATGTTACTTTTTAATTACCGCTGTTTGGTTGTGATGGTGCTAGTGAAGCATCAGTGAGCAGCTTATTATTTTGCTTGTTTGCACAATATGCCTCCTAGTAATTTTTTAAAGTGTGATTGCAATTGACTACATTATCAAACAGTTAAAACATAATGAGACCTGTTGATTTATTTATTTGAAAAGGCAGGTAATAAAGGTATTTCTATTCAAGGAGTATAGAAAAAAATCCACCTTGATAAAATAATAAGTATTTGTGTGTTTGTGTATCTGTGTGTCTGTCTGGTTGATATGTCTGTATCATTACAACAAATGGTGCATCACACACATTAACACTGCTTTTACAAATACCATACCAAATGGCATTTAACAGAGGCATAAAGATTGCATTTGTAATTCCAATAAATGGCACATCACAAAAATGTACCATTTGTTGGAATGACACATACAATGCATTTTATTTCTGCATGCACTATAAAATACTTTCAAAATATGGTGCACTGCAAACATTAATGCTGATATCAGTATTGATTACTTATATTTCAACCCGTCTTAGGTTGGTAGCACAGCTAGCAATTAAATGTTAACCTTAATGTTTGTTTTACTTTAGTGTTAAAATATCTGGAACTATTTTCAGTTAATTTATGCAGTTTTTAAAATCCCTGTTGTACTTTGTTAATACAGTACTTTATTTATAATTTTTCAACTGCTCAGCCCTCAGTAAACTTTACATTTTTTAGTTTTTTTTAAGGAGAATTTATTTGAAATAAACACAATTATGTGCTGACGTGTATGTATATTAAATGTAAGATCTAGTGTATATGAAATGAGTTGCTTACTCATGAAATATAACTAGAATGTACTTGCATTATCAGTACATGCATATCATAACCCTGGTGGCAAAGAGTGTGTAAATAAAACAGCTGCAAGGCATGTTTATGAAATTGCCTGGGTATGAAAAATTAATTCTAGTGAACTGCATTCAAATGTATAAGCTTGATATACACTATAATGTACACAGAAATTTGTGTCTAGAATGTACTGTGTGTGTTGTAGTGCATCCAGCAGTTCTTATTACTCTTAATTCTGTATATTTGTTTTACAGGGGCCTGAATGACTATGAGCTCACACTCCAGACTGATCTCTACACTAATAAGCATACACAGTGGTTTTACTTTCGAGTACAAAACATGAAGCCAGGAATCACATACAGGTTCACCATTATCAACCTGATGAAGTCAAATAGCCTCTACAACATGGGGATGAAGCCACTAATGTACTCTGAAATTGATGCTCTTTCAAAAAAGATTGGATGGAGGAGAGTAGGCAGTGAGATTCGATATTACAAAAACCAAAGTTTGGAAGGACTGCATTCACTCACCTGGACTTGTCAATTTCCAAACCAAGGAGACACTTGCTACTTTGCACACTGTTACCCCTACACATACACAGACCTACAGCGCTACCTGAATGAGATCTCCAATGATTCCCGGCGAGCCCAGTATTGCACAGTCCGCTCACTGTGTCGCAGCTTGGCAGGCAATACTGTGTATGTGCTGACCATAACATCTCCTTTTCAGAATGCAGTTTTTACTGCAGCCAAGAAGGCAGTGGTTGTCACTGCCCGCGTTCATCCTGGTGAGACAAACAGCTCATGGATGATGAAGGGATTCCTGGATTTTATCTTGGGGGACTCTCATGATGCAGAGATTTTGAGAAAAATGTTCATCTTCAAGGTTGTCCCCATGCTAAACCCCGATGGAGTCATTGTGGGCAACTACCGGTGCTCCCTGACTGGGCGTGATCTCAATCGTAACTATAAGACCATCCTGCAGAATGCCTTCCCTTGTGTGTGGCATACCAGGAACATGGTAAAGAGGTGAGGGCATCAATTAGGAGCCTTGACACAGGACTACTGGGGAGAGAAATGCAAGCAATTGAATTAGTAAGAGTGAATATACTGTTGAAAAATAATTCTGTAATGATTGGTGAATTGGAAACAGTAAATTGGCTTCTGCTTATTAAATTCTGGAGGAGTGTACAGAATAATACCTTAGTGCTATACATTCCAAACCACAATTTGTAAAAAAAAAAAAAAGGTAGCGTTTAGCAGTTGTAGACAGAGAAATAAGGGCAAGAATGATCCAAATATTCACTTCTTATATTTTTCATCCTTGCTGCCTTAATGTTTGTGCACTTCAATGGCACTACAATCCTACTTATTAAGTGATACCCAGTCTGTCTAATCAGCTAGTGATTTTTGTGTGTCCTGACATGTAGTCATGACACTTGGCTCAAGCGGCATTTGTTATTAAAGGTGTAAAGACCATGGCATGGCAGCATTTGACCATATTAGCTTTGAACTAAGAAGGATAAATGAGGACCTAATTCAGGTCCTCAGAATCCTCTAAGACATTGATAAACATGACCTAGTATAATTCTTTTAATTATGGAGTGTATCATGCTTTCTTAAGACAGCAGTAGAAATTTAAAGGAAATGCATTTTAGACAAAAACCAGAAATCACTTCTTGACAAGCAAACAAGCTTGATGATCTGTTTATGAAATGTTTTCTGTTCTTTTGTCCTACTTCCCAGACTATTGTCAGAACGAGAGGTAATCCTATACTGTGACTTCCATGGGCACAGTAGGAAGAACAATGTCTTCATGTATGGTTGTGACAACAAGAATAGTCCAAGCATGCGGCTGCAGGAACGGATTTTCCCTCTGATGATGAGCAAGAATGCAGCAGACCAAGTAAGATTTCCATCATCAAAGCATGACTGCCTTCTCTTTATAAATTCTATTCTGTTGAATCATAAGCTTAGGAGAAATAAAAATTTTAAAAATCTGTCTGTTTCATATTCTGCTCTAAGTTTTCTTATAAAAGCTGCAAGTTCAGGGTCCAAAAGAGCAAAGAGGGTACTGGACGTATTGTGATGTGGAGGCTGGGTATTGTCAACAGTTACACCATGGAGTCCACTTTCAGTGGGTCTACTTTAGGTGAGTTGTACCAAATCCACTCACCTAATCCTCTTGTTGTATCCTGCAGCACATGCTTAGTTTTATTATCAAACATATTTACTATGGTTGGTTTCAACTAGGTTTAAGAAGCTATTGGTCAATAATAGATCATTCTAGTACTTAATTTGCCTTAAAATACATGTCTGCATAATAAATTATCCATTATTTGTATAGTGTTTTTCATAGCCAATAGCATTCATCAGTGTTTGCATGTACATAAGTAAGTATAATTTTGTTATTAAGAGATGATGTACTTGTTCACACACCAGCATCACAAACAGATAAAGGATTTGACTTTGCAGTGAGAAAGAGGTAAGATTTGAACTGTAAGGCCTTTTGGTATGCTGTTTTAGTCAATGGTTATTAGTTGGTTTTTGGCCAAAACTATCATAATACACTCAATTAGACTTCTGGTAGTAATATTTAGCTCTGTAAAAGTGAACTTAATTCAGAAGTTTTATTCAAAGTGAATTACATCCTAAAATGTTGTTTTGGCGTAGCCACATAAAAGTAGTAAGAAGGTATGTACTATTTTTGGTATGATATTTGGCCAAAAGTGGCTGATTGAATTCAGGTTAGTATGGGATTCTCACACTGCATAGTTTGACTGGTATTACTAAATATTATATTTTGAAATTGAACTATGAGTGACAGGTATTCAGGTCAAGAATTAAACAAGTGTCTTTTTTGCAGCTAAATTTTAGAGAATCTTCTTTCTATATAAAAGCGGTCGGGCGTCCTTCCGTCCCATGAGTGCTACACAGGCGCGGAGTTTCACACACGCCCTGTCCATTTTGCAATGCGCGATGGGATTTGTAGTTTCATTTTTCCAGGTAAAAGATGATTTTCTACTCCAGACTCTGCGATATCTTCTTCTTCTTTCTTACTATTTAAAAGCGGTCGGGATTGTCCTTCCGTCCCGTGAGTGGAAAGCGTAGCAGTATTCCGCTTATCACAGACTTACTACTTGCAGCTTGCGGTAGAAGCGACATGATGTGAGCAGAGTTCTGGTGCTCCCATCGTTCCCTTGCTTTTGTGCGCGATGCGCTGGAAAAATAGACAAAATCATGTCTCTGGAAATAATTAATGTTGATGGAGTACAAATGCCTCACCGCATAGTAAATATCAGGGGGGTTCAAAAGGGCAACCTCAATATAGAAAAAAAGTTTAAAATTTCATCACAAAGATAACAGAAACTACGAGTATTAAAGTAATACCGCTCAAATGCAATATAACCAAATTAATGAGTTTGTATAAAATATCAAATTGATCTACATTTTGAATTGCCTTAAGAAGTGGTCAACTTAAAAGTCACTCACCTTAAAAGGCAGGTCAGCCTAGTAGTGGATAAGGTGGGTTCAGATAAACATTGGTTGGGATATGTCTTTCCTTGGGGTTGGATGATTCAACTTCCAGAAGCACACAGACACCGAGTACTTCTGAACCTCACTCAGATGCCTCTTTTATTTTTTGTATCACAAGCACTATGCCAACATACTCAGATTGACAGGAAAGCACACAATCTTACAAAATAAAAATTTGATCAGAATACAAGGGACATATTATCCCTAAAACATCAATCCCCAAACTGTGCAGTCTCCCTGAAAATGCTTCGGTGCTAGAGCCTAACTACTAAACTGCAGGGAACCCCACTAAGAATATGAAACTTTTGTTCAGCACCTAGACAGTACTGAGCTTACATCTTCATATGACAGTCTGAGTTTATAGTTTATTTACTGGTATTTGAAGTAGTTTATGGAGTATCTACAAGAATGTGGTAGGAAATAGCTCAATCATAGTGAGATTAGCTTCTTACACAATTTCAGTGGAGTTTGTTTGCCTCTGAGATTTGGATTTTAAGACAGGGCGTTGTTTGCAAAATGTTTAAAATCTTTCATCCATTAATACATTGTCTACCCCGCTTAATCCAGTACTAAGTCATAGAGTCAGAGCCTATCCCAGTGTTAGGACCTTGACATGCTCCCACCAGACATCACCATGGAGGCAGACATGTGAATAGTGCGGCAACTTATCTCTGGCTTTTCTGTGGATAAAGCCATTTTGAAGGATTTTAGGTCACCAGTAGATATAGGTGAGTCAACAATGAAACAGACATGCCGAAAAGTTAAAATAAATGCTATTTATTAAAACAAATTTGTATTCCTAAAGTAAGATCCGGAACAGACAAAAAATCATATTCAAGTAATCAGCAAGTGAGAGATAGTGGCCAAACTAAAAAAATATTAAACAGGCAAAAGTCAAGATCTGGTATTCTAAATAAGACCAAATTCACTATACAATATTTATAATTTCAAAAACAACAGTTAAAAATGCAATGAAAACAAAAAAGTAAAGAGTAGCCAATAAACCATGGCTTTTGCAAAGGTTAACTGTGCAAATGTTTGAGTGATGCCACATTCAGAGATTTATCTTCTGATCCCTCATGTCACTGCTGTGTAATAAGCATTACATAACAACAGGCAGCTATGGATTATATAGCAGGCAAAAGAAAAAGCTACCCAAGGCTCTAACACCTGAGATGGGTGCTCTATTTTGTCCAACGAACAATTTGCAGTTAGAAACTAGAGGTGCCCTATCCTGAGACTCTATGGCTGTTGTTATTCATTTTTCAGTTCACATGTTAGAGAGAATTTCTTTTATGTGATCACTTTGCCATCTTGTTTCCACACATTTCTCAGGGCTTCAGCATGTCATTCTCAAATATCAATAATCTGTTTTACTAGGACCTTAATTGTCTTCTGATGGTACTTAAGCACATTGCATACTGTATACCCATGTTCAGTGGGAAAGTATGAGGGTCCACCTTCTCAGCCATCATATGGCTAGTTTTCAGTTATTTCCCCACTAACCATACAGCTCTTCCTGAACCTTGTTACAGAGTCCCCTAACAGCTCCTCACAATTTAAATCATAGAGTAGAGATCTCCTCTTCATATTGGCTTAGAATTAGGACAAAAAGAGGTCTCTAGACAGCATACATCTTGGCTAACATCAAGTCTTTCTTCTTTTCTCTTAGACACCCTTCTTCTAATCCCTCTTGGTCACTGACCCCCCCTTAGAGATCCTTAGAGACAATTTCTGGCCTCTTTTTTCAGAAATATTCAAACGTTTGTCTACCTAAGATTTGTGCTTTACATCTAATAGTGGATTATCTATATTAAACACACCTTTTACAATATTCACATCTTTATCAATTTCTAAAAACCTCTGAATTATGAAATTCTTCTTCCTTGACTAAAGATGCAGCTGATACCTCTGTTACATGTTTCATATCTCTATTTTGTTAATCTTCAGATTTTCCTTAATACAGGGTGAGCCAAAATAAAGTACCACATTTCTCAAGGTCATTGCACAAGGTAGAGACAGCCGAGTGGGTTGGGGTGGGGGTCCTTTAATAGGCGATCCCTTGTAGTTTTCAGTTGGCAACATGCCTTGGTCCAGTGCACACCATGCTTTTGCTGTTGAAGCGTTCTTCAAACACAACTAATCCATCATCAGTACACAACGTGCCTTCTGAACGCACTTCACTATTCCTCTTAACATTGACGTCCCAAATCAAAAACCATTTCTTCAGTGCATGGCTAAATTTAGACAGATGGGTACAACATTGAACAGAAAATCTCCAGGCCATTCTCAGACTGTATGCATCCAAGCTGTAAAGGCATTAATTTTGCAGTCTCTTAGATGTTCAACGCGCAAACATCAACATTTCCAACATATCTTTGAGGAGAATTTTGCATGGGGACCTTAATTTCCATCCGTACAAAATGATAGTAGTGCAGGAACAAACTGAAAGAGACTGGAAGAGCCGTAGAGAGTTGTGCGCAAATATTCTGCAAACTGTTCATCGAGATGCCATCGTCATGAGGCATATTTCCATTTGAATGGTTGCATAAATAAGCAAAACCTTCGCTATTGGAGTGAAACAAACACTCATGAACTTCATCAGAGACCCCTGCACAGTGAGCGTGTTACAGTTTGGTATGCTGTTGCAGAATTTGGCATTGCAGGGCCTCACTTTTTTGAGGACGAGGGAGCAACAGTCACTGTCATATCAGAACATTACATTGAAATGCTAGAGAACTTTGCCAAATGGAAGAAATGGATGTGGTGGATGCCTGGTTTCAACAGGATGTAGCAACAGCTAATATGGTGCGGAGATCCGTGTATGTTTTGTGGGAGATGTTTCCGGGAAAGCTGCTCTCCATGCACAGCGATGTCGGGTGGCTTTCACATTCGCCTGATCTCATTCCATGCATTTTCTTCTTGTGGGGCTGTCTCAAGTCAAAGCTATACACACACCGACCTCAAAACCTTGAAGCACACAAGGACAGTAATGACCATGAAATTGCTGCTATTCTCCTTGAAATGGCTAAACGAGTCATGCGACCATTTAGAAATTGTCTTGAAGAGTGTATCGCTAATGATGGCTACCATCTTGAAAACATCATTTTTAAAACAAAGTGTAAAAAAAAAACTATTTTGTATACCCTTTCTTGTGTTGTAATGAAATTTTATTTTATCTTGTAGCGTTTTTGTAGAGTAAATGTTTTAAATGTGGTGCTTCTTTTTGGCTCAACGTGCATATTGCATTCAAGGCCAATATAAAGCCACTATATTTATTTTTGTATGCATTTTTGCTATTCTGTCCATTTTAACTCTAGTATCAAACTGTCCAAGGGTTTTACGGTGTGTTGCCAGAATCTAGCAATCTCATTTTTATTTTTTTTGTGTGTTTTCTTCCCACAGGTAACAGGAAGGGAACTCATTTTACTACAGAAGACCTGAAGTCTTTAGGTTATCACTTCTGCGACACTTTGCTTGACTTCTGTGATCCGGATCAAACCAAGGTCTGTACCAATACAAAATGAGCAGGCCCTCATGAGCTTTTCTGTAGCCGCTGTCCAGCCTTATAGAAGTACTTCACTACACATGTCTTTAGGGTGCCAATCACAGATTGTGGTTTTCATTTTTTATTATGTGGGCAGAAATTGGTGTGTGTGGCCTCCTTTCAGTTCAGTTTCATCATTTTATTTTGAACACCAGTTAGAGGTTGCCACAGACCTTGTATAGCTTGGATCTCAGGTTTTAGATTTTAGAATTTCTAAGAATATAAAATATGAATGTCTGTGATCTATCAAATGTCACCATGTTGTGAAAGCCAATCCACTATGTAATAAGATCTTTCTGATCCTAGAGTTATGGAATAAAGGATTGTGAATAACATTTTCATTATGTTCTATATTCAGCAACAGGCTTATTCAATAGTTGATGTTCCATAAATGAATGGCTACAGCCATCAAAATGGCTAGGTTACTTCTGCATATTCTGAGTAAGGATTATACTGTAGTATTATATAAATAATTGTGGTATTCACTCTCATGGTGACTTCAGTATGAGCCATTGTGTAGAGTTTAGATTATACTGATGGTTCATTTTTTGTATTTCCCCAGTTTAATTTGATATGATCACTGGTTCATTCTACTCATCCTACGGGTAGTTAGTTAATGCCAGTTTCTTGTATGTGTGTGCCTAATGTTCAGTAGCTTCTTGATTTCCTGCAGTCCAGGAACATTAAGGCCAAGCTGATGCCACAGCGGCAGGTAATGTCAGTGTGAATGTCTGATTATTGATGTGTGACTGCAGTGTTACTTTTTGATCTGTCTTGTCCAATTTTGTAGACCTCCAGCATGACTCCTGGGTTTGGCTAAGTGTGGGTGATTTTTGCATGTCTTCTATGGTGCACTTTCTGCATCTCTTTGTCTACTCTTTTTCTTTTCCTCTATGTAGCTCCCAAGGGTATTTGGGCTATTCTTCTATGACACTCTCTGAAGTGTGGCTGACTGAGCTTAATACAGTTTGGTGTCAGTTTTTGTTGCTGTTATGCATTACGGCATTCTCCCTGCTGCTCTCATGCCCTTAGCCAGCACGGTTCTTTGGCTAATAGTGTAAACCACAGCTTTTTAGACCATTTTTTTTTCACTTAGAAAATGTGAGCTGAAATGCAAGAAATAAATGTGTAGTTCTTCTAAACAGATGTAATAGTGTCACTAGGCTTGGTGGGAGGACTTTAGTTTGGTCATGTGTCTGATTTATTCCACAGTTTTCTCAGTGTCTTACTGAGATTGGTGAGAGGCTAGAGCAGGAGATCCTCAGCAAGATGGAGCGACTAGGGAAGGAGATGAACCCTGATACTCATCTGAGTGATGTAGAACTCTCTGATATTGAATCCAGGTACTGCAAGATGTCACAGATGGTTCACAAGTTTTACTGTCTTGAACATTTATTCCTTCCTTTTACTCTGGAAATTGATATGTCTGCTGTTTTGCTCATTGGTGGAACACAATACCTGTGTGGAAAGACATTAAGTACTTGGTTTCATTTCTGATGTGGCACTTGTCTGTCTTGTCCACAAGAGCTAATTCCCAGGAGTCCCTACCTTCTAGTTGCCTATATCACTACATGAGACTGAATTCTAGAAAAGAGTCTCCCCACATTTTGATTTTAAGAGAGTGTTCTGTGCTAAGGTGTACCACACAAGTCTGTTGACATAGAACTGAGCTAAGTGTAAGACACCCAAAATAAATGGCGAGTTACTCGCGAGGAGCAATAGAACAAAAAGCTCTTTACAGTTCTATGTGGAAAACTTACACTTCTCATCTCCTGTCCACAGCACAAGTGGCTCCAACAGTTCAGAGTCTGATGGTCTACCGGTACATCTAATTGACCTTGCCCGAAAGGTAGGGAGACTAGAAGCTTTGTCTTAAGTCAAATGTTGGAACTTCTTCTGCAACTGGGAATTGAGCTTTCCGTGTCATTCTAATGCAGCTTAAACAAAAGAAGAAGAAACTGAAAACAAGAAAAGAGAGAAACAAGCTCCATCATGGGAGCCAGGTCAGAAAGGCTCTGTTCAACAGCAGTAAGACCACGGTAAGGCAGCTGGATAGGGTTCCTCATCTCTGGCAGGAACAGAGATGATGACTTGCTCATTTTGTGGAGATTATGAACAAGAGGACATTTCTGTGTGAGGTAGATCCAAAGACATCTGATGTCTTTTGTTGCGTTTTAGGAGAATGTCTCTGCCAGCAGTGCAAAAGCTGAAAAGTCTGCACTACAGGTTAGACCTTCAGGTGACACCCAAGAAAAGAAAGCAGATAAGGTAATACATTTTATATCAAACCATACCTACAGGCTCTGTGTGCAGAACTTGGTACACTATGTCCACCTTGGGCATTGGGAGTTTACCTAACTGTAATACTTCACAGCTTGTATATACATGAAATCAAGGAACTGATACAAGTCAAAAAACAATACATTTGCTTTCTGTGCCTGGTGGCTTGGTACACAGTAATATTTCATCCCATTTCTTTCAGTTCCACTACACTCAAAGAGATCGCATAGCTACTTCACGCACCTGGGTATCCTACCCGACCACTGGTATTGCTGTAATTGGGGAGATAAATACATGGAACAAGACACCTGAGAAGGTAAAGCACAAGGAGCACATCTTTGATTGCGGCTGAGTTGTGCTATTATCATTTGTATACTCAGATCCAGTATTTGAAGGGGGTTGGTACTCATTGGTACTCTGTACCAGCACTTTTAGTTTTGATGTTTGGAATGGCAGGAATTTTTGCTGGTTTTTTTTTTGTGTTCTGGTAGTGCTTGAAGTCAGCCAGTACTCAACCGTATGCAGATCCTGTCACCTTTTACTTTTTACTTTTTGATGTATGGTAACTTTGTCTTTCATTACATAAAGCCACATATGTTAATCAACAGATATCTCCTGGGAATTGTAGTGAAGCTTAAGCCCTGTCTCTTTTATCCTGCTTTTATATATATATATATATGAGGAGGGACCCATCTTTCCCCCTTTTAGGTGAAAATCCCCAAACACCTGCAATACTGCATCTTTGTTTTTTTCATCTCAACCACTGCCCTGTCCTAATCTGACAACTCTAAATCAACAGAGACAATTCACCAATTTAAGTACTTTTAATTATTTGTTTTATTTGGAACTGGGAGCGGTATGTATGCAGTACTAAACCCACTAATACCTGATAAATGTGCATTTTATTCATAATACTTAAGATACTTAGTGTTATTCAGATATTAAAGTGTAAGGAACCTATTGTTTTTGCAAAAATAACTGCAGGAGATGAATTATCCTGTATTATCAAGGTCATATTTAAGGTAGTAGTGATCAACAGTTCATGGGATGCAACCATTGCATGTGCCAAATGCCTTTTGACTTATGCCACTCTTCAGACAATTTATAGACTCTTGCCTTTACAGTGCATTTACCCTCTTTTTCCACAGGAATGTATAGTTTGTTACTTCTTTCTAATCTGAATGCTGATTATGTGGTATCAAGTCAAGTCAAGTTGGGGAGCACACACTGGTACAGTGGGTTGCTGCACTCACTACATGACAAAACAACTCGGGATCCCGGTTGGCAACCCCCCAGGCAGACATGTGGTCCATTCCTACCCTCCTAAAATTACCCTCTATCTGCCGCAGCCCGGTTTTACGTGGGTGACCCCTTGGCCTGGTCCAGCCACTCGGGTCCCCAACAATGAGGATCTTATGAGCTGGATCACCCTCTGAGAAACGCTCCACATGGCCATAGTGCCGTAACTGATGCTCCCTCACAATGCAGGTAATATGCCTCATTCGGGACTCCATGAGCAACTGCTCATTCGACACAAAGTCAAACCAACGGTACCCAAGGATGTTCCAGACAGAAACAGTACCAAAGGAGTCCAGTCTTCGTCTCAGGTCACTGGATAGTGTCCATGTCTCACAACCATATAGCAAGACAGGAAGCACCAGGACTCTAAAGACTTTGACCTTCGTCCTTTTGCATAGATATCGGGAATGCCACACAGCCCTTACCAGTGACCTCGTGACCCCCCATGTCCTCCCAATCTTTCTATTGACTTCATAGGAAGAGTCACAAGAGACATGAATGTCACTGCCAAAGTAAGTAAATCTCTTGACAAGGTTGACACTCTCTACGCAGACAGACACACTGCTGATGGATGTGCCCAAGAGGTCATTAAAGGCCTGGATCTTGGTTTTTTATCCAGGACACTCGCAAGCCCAGACACTCAGACTACTCACTCAGTCTCTCAAGCGTCCCGATCAGAGCCTCCATTGACTCCGCGAAGATCACAGCTTCGTCAGCAAAGTCAAGATCCATGAATCTTTCTTCGCCAACAGATGCTGCACAGCTGCTGGACCCCACAACCTTGCCCAACACCCAGTCCATACAAGCATTGAAAAGAGTAGGAGCAAGAACACACCCCTGACAAACCCCAGAATCAAATGGGGAGGTTCTACCTCCACTCTGCACAGCACTCACAGTACCAGTGTACAGGCCGGCCATGATATACAGCAACCTCGAGGGGATCCCACGAACCCTCAGAATGTCCCACAGGGCAGCTCGATTAACTGAGTCAATCGCTTTACGAAAATCGACAAAGGCTACAAAGAAACTCTTCCGAGATTCACGTTTCCACTCCATGAGAACCCTCAGTGCCAGGATGCGGTCGATGGAAGACTTCTTAGGCGTAAAACCATAAAACCAGACTGTTCAGGTCGCTGGTAGGTGAACAAGTGATCACGGATCCTATTGAGGAAGACCCTAGCAAGGACCTTACCCGGCACCAAGACCAGTGTTATCCACCTGTAGTTGCTGCAATCCAGGCAATCACCCTTCCCTTTCCAGGTAAGAACAACAAGTCCCGTTTTCCAGTCAGTTCAGATGATGCCAGTCTCCCAAATGGAAGCAAAGATTGCTTGCAATGCCAGGAGGACAGCCTTACCACCAGCCTGGAGAAGTTCACCCTGAATACCACAGATCCCTGCAGCCTTTCACCCCCTCAGCTGATTCACCACCTGTGCAATTTCAGTGAGATTGGGTGGTTCACAGCTAATGGAGGATCAGCTTCAAGGAATGTGGACTTCTGTGTGGTATCTGTGAAATATATCTATAGACAGGAAGGCAAATGATAAGTTATTACAAACAATAACTAAAAATGTACCCACTCTGCTAGAGATGGGTAGGGGCTTTCACACTTGTGCTTAATTTATACTTTAATTGCTGGTATGAATGTGAAGGATCATGGTGTCGAAATGACATATGCAAAAGCAAAATGAGAGACTGCTGTTACCACACTTGAGCACTGACCACATTGTAGTGTACCTCAGCAGACATAGTTTGGAAAGATGTTTAGTAATTGCATAGTAAGGACTTTGGTTCTGATCATGTCTTTATCTCCCGCTTGAGTATCTTGTTTATGGAGTCATTTTATTTTCCTTGTGGATTATACAGATCAAGTCACAGGTGGATAAATCTAACAGACACCAGAAAAGGCTCTTTTAAAGCACAATGCTGTCCTATGGATAATTATGAGTCCCAACAGACATTTGTCCCACTTTGTGTAATATCTCTTCTGATGTATCCCATTGTTCAGGCAGATCTCACGTACCAAATAAGACTCATGCAAAAGGTAACAACTTTCTTCAATAATCTTGGAATGATACTGGCCATGGATATGGAATAGATACCCAAATGTTCACCCAGACAAACATTCAAAAAACATCTAGAATCTCTGGAAAACAGCTAAGGCCAACTGGAAACTATAACACTTGACAGATATTCTAAGAATTCTGTTACATTTTCACTATTAAATTCTCATGCAAATCTGTTCCAAGTATATATGTGATGTGAAGTGGCTATTTTACAAATCAGATGGAACTGAAAATAAAGGGCCAATGAATGCAGGGGTGGGCGAATGGATGAAAGGAGCTTATGTGGTAGCACAAACACAGAGGCTGAAATCACTTTAGCCTATTCAACTGCTAGGTAGGGTGAGATTAGAACAGATGGAGTCAAATTTTGCTTAGTAATAGGAAAACATTTATTTAGAAGGATGGGTTCTGAAAACTCTTGTAAAAGATAATGGTGTACCCCCTACTTCTAAAACCCTATCCTAGGATTTTCTTGCAAAACCCTGCTAAGCAAAGTGCAACATGCTCCGAAGGTAAAGTGATACAGACTGACATATGTGTTGTGTCTAAGGAACATATGAAAAAGAAGAAAATATCAAAGAAAGGAGAAAAAATTTTGTTCATTGTGTTCAATTTGTCAGAAAACAGGTGAGTTGTCACAATGCTACATTCAAAATTTTATAACTTGGTAGTTTGTTCCAGATATTCATGACCCTCTCAGTGAAGACATTCTTCATGGCTTCTGTCTTGAATACACTTTCTGTTAATATCCACAGATCTCCTTAAGTACATGATGTGCATTTTGATTTTATCGGTACCTTTTAGTATTTTGGAAGAGCTCTATTTCCATCCTGTCATGCTCTTAGTTCCAGTGGTTGCTGTTTTGCTTGCATATATGGTATATGTATCATTTAATTTTCTGGATATCTGCTGGGTAGCAGACCGTTTGCCCTGTCTCACTTTCTGTTACTTGTTTCTCTTTGCTCCAGTGCCTGTTTATTTACTCTGTGCTCTTCATTTTGTCATAACAGACCTCGTACCTGGAGGCAGTCACAGCTGCATATCTGCGTGGGGGTGGAGTGCTCAGCTCTCCAGGTACGTAATTACCTTTTATTTGATAAGCATCTTGTAGGCCTTTTCTGTGTGTGTAGTGGTTGAAGTTAAAAAACATTACAAGTGATGTATGCAAGTGTCTTATATAACACAGGAAATATTTGTGAAGGTTGAAATGGTTTGTGGTTAAACATACCAACATCCTTTTTTTCTAAAGCACCTTTCTATGGCAAATTCTATTTTAAGGCACAAAATACGATTAAATGTAAAATTTATGCTATAGCAGCAATTGTAGTTGTTGTTGTTGTGGTAGCAGTACTATCATATGTACAGAATACAGTGAAATTCTTACTTGCATGCCTGTCCAACATGGAACACATCGACACTCTGCGGTGACATAACAGATTATTTATTTGTGACTTAAGACTCCCTGAATCAACAAGCAAAAACAGAAAAATGTTGAAATATAGCTTGTGATAAGGTTCTGCCATTTACAGTGTTTTTCTTTTTCTGCCTGTGATGGGTTATACCCGGAATATCTCTA
Source organism: Polypterus senegalus (assembly GCF_016835505.1). NCBI lineage: Eukaryota > Metazoa > Chordata > Cladistia > Polypteriformes > Polypteridae > Polypterus > Polypterus senegalus. The sequence goes on along the minus strand of NC_053154.1, from coordinate 100,967,215 downwards.
GGTACTGTAGTACCCTACCACATCAAAAGACATGCTGGTAAAATTGATTGGCTACTCTAATCGAACATAGTAGGAGAGTGCGCACACATGTTTGTGTACCCAACAATGGAGTAGCTCATTATAGAGAACTGTTTACTGCTGCTGTTCTCTAATATACCATTCTGTGAGTGGTGCAGCAGTAGCAGGAAAGATCGTACTTCCCAACAATTATTAATAATGTTCAGTTAGTTATATAGGAATTAATATTATAGATGCAACTATTCACCTTGTTGTGTATGTGTATCACAGTGTTTAAGGATTTGGACTTCAAACCCGGAGGTTGTGGGTTCACATCCTGCTACTGACACTGTGTGACCCTGAGTAAGTCACTTCACCTGCCTGTGCTCCAACTGGAAAAGAAAAGAAATGTAACCAATTGTAACCAATCTCAAATGTTGTAAGTCTCTTTCTATAAGTGTCTTTAAAAAATGACACTCATGACAGGATAATAATAATAAGTAAAGACATTTTAAAAGCAGTAAACATATTCATCTATTTTCTGACACATGTAACAGGCAGATTAAGGAATTTCTCACTGAGGCAGAAAGTGAGCCAGAAACTTTTAGTTTGTGAGTGTGTGAAATGAATTGTGATTGTGCACCAAACAGACATATCATAGTCACTCCTTGATGGCATGTCAAGGTGTATTTGTCATCTTCACTAAGTGGTATGAGTGTTTCTGTCCTGTCACTTGACTTAATGGCTTTTAAATTGTTGTGATTTCCTTATATTTGCTTTTAGTGTTTTCACAAATAGTTTTTTTTTAACTATTTGACTTTTTTATTGTTTTCTAAATTTGTGTCATCTCATTGCCTTTTTTTTAAGTATTTTTGAATCATTCATACTGGCATTTTTTTAGTTATTTTTGCAAGGTTCAAAGGTCATTATTTGCCCTTTGCTTTTGCTGGTTGGAACTGTGATTACTGTCAATGCAATGTGTGACATCACCATGTGGAAACTATTTAAGCCAGCAACATGAGGTTCACGTCATCCTATCTTTGGGATAAATGCACAAAAGAATCTTGTATGTGGTCAAGTTTGTTTTTGGCTATAAAAATCTTCTGGTGATTAGTTTGGCTCCTGAAAACTCTGCTCATCCTCTGACTTAGATTCTCACTTTTTTCCCTTTGATTAGTTCGGTTTGATTTGACTTCCTGGCTTCTGACCTTGGCTCATTCTGATCAAAGCTTGGCTTTCCTTTTAGAAAGCTCTTTTGCATTCTGTCAATCCCAACTCCCTTTCAGTCTTTCTCAGACAGAAACAATTAGTTCCTAAGACACACACACACACATACACCCAGGAATTTTGCCATTTTGCAACCTCTAGACATCATTGTCCTAAACTTTCAGCCTGCTTCAAAGAGGTATGTTGTGGCAGCACTGAATGCTGGGAATGTGGCTTATATTGCATTTTCTTTTTTTAAAAAAAGGCAAGACAAGTTCTTCTCCTGACAACAGTCCACTTAGGTACTGCAGTGGACGAGCTGAAGTCACCCAACATCTTTCTGTCCATCCAAACTGTGCCACACATGGAGGTAAGTGCACCTGCTGTATATGGAGCCACTTTTGTCATCACTTGTCAGTCTGTCACCCTTCATTGCTTTGTTCATTCTTGTCTTTGCTGTCCTTTCTGATTTTTTATCCTCCTACTTCAACACTTTCTCTTCATTTTTCATTCATCTGTTCTTAATGGCCACTTACCTGATTGTATCTTTCTGGTTTCCTCTTTGAAGAGTTTGAATGGTGTAGCCGGATCTGTTGTAGGCATCAGTCTATGTCCCTGGTTAAGCAAATGCCTCTGCAACGACAGCTTCTCCCGATGACCTCTGTCCAGCAGCAGAATTTCCTTGTCCCACCAGCCAGAGAGAGAGTGTCCCCCTTGAGACAGCATCCCCTACCTTTTGATGCTAAGCTCGAGACAGGGACTGCGGATCAGCTAATGTCATTACAACCAACACTAAAAAGAGGTAGGATCTCTAGCATTTTAGCCTTAGTAGGAGCAAGAGTAAAAAAATAAAGTGACTTGCGAAATGTGAAATATCTAAACTGTGTTTTACCTAGCTCTTTTTGTGGCTTTGGTTTTGTCGGCAGGTTAAGAGTTGAAACAGAACTTACTGTAGAGCTCATTTTAGCTTTTCTCAATATAATGTACAGTCAGTGAGCCACCTTTGCACCTTACCCGATAATAACAGAGCGGAGTGTGTCTGATTTTACAGGAAGATCTGCGTCACTCCTGAAACCTCCCAGTGCTGTATTCCCAGAGAGTAGGTAAGTGTGAGTCTGCACTGTCTTAGAGAGGGATCATCTATCACAGCACCAGGGGTTCTTTTTCCTCTGAACTTGCTCTGCATCTGAAGGAGCATTAAAGAAATGAAAGAACAAAAAGAAGTGCCCATTATAAGAAAAGCAATCTTTTTAATATTGTCAGGTAAGCTGCTCTGAACTGTTTGGTGTTTGCACTTCAAATACATCTTTTATATTCAAATTAATCATGGTGGTCCCCTCAGTGTAGCAGGTTGCAGAGGCATAAACTGCTCAATCATTGCATCCAGAAAGGCTGTGTTCACTAGCAGTTTAATATATCTCCATCTCAGGGCATTGAACACAAGCTGAAACATTATCACAGTATTAACACGTAGATTCAAGCAGATTAGGAAATGCTGGTACAAATTCAGTATGTATTACTTTCAAATTCATTAGAAGAAGACTATTAACAAAATACACATCATACTGAAAGTTGTCTTTATTCTCTGCAAATATTAAAACATTAAATTTTTTAGGCTAACACATATTCCTGGTTAAGTCCTCCTTAACATGTTTAAACAATTATAAGAGTCTGTCAAAAAAATTAGCAAAAATGAAAGAGTATGGAATATCAACAAGAGGTATCTGTTTATTGTAAAAAGACAAAAGAGTGGAGTCATACACTTTCATTTTTTAAACTGCAATATTACATAATTTACTTAATACATAAAATGATATGTGTAGCATGTGCCTTTTTCTGCCTAAAGCTGTGATTTTGAAATTTTGGGCCCATCACAATACTTTCACTGTAAAGATCTACGGTTTATGTATTTATATCTGTAGAAAAAAAATCTGCTGGAGTCATTTTGCTCAAAATCAGTTTTTTTCTAGTATTTTACAGTACTAATAACTGTTCCAGGTGGAGTGATTTGTTTTACAGTTATCTTTCCCACAGTATCCCATCCTGAAACATATAGGCAGACATACAGTACACACAAACACACATATTACTCCAAAAGTGGTCACATCATTTTCCATATTGTCTAAAATGTGTAAATCCGTTAAAAATAATACTAGACATGGCACTACTCCACAGTAAGATACTCACACACTCACTCACTCTGGGCCAGTCGAGAGTGTTTTCTTAATGTAAACCTCATGTCTTTCAGATGTGGAAGGAAGACCCGAGTACCCTCAGAACTATCCATGCTGACAAAACAATAAACCTCCTCATAGAAAGCAAATGATTTCAGGTTTAAACCAGTATTCAGGAACAAAGCATTGAAATAATAGGAGTACTAAAAATTATGAAAAAAATTAGGCAAGGTGATGCTGTTGTTGGTGCTGCCATCTCACATCCCTTTGCTCCATCATTGCCTGCATGGAGATTGTTGTTACCATGCTTCTGCATGTTTATTCATTCTGCATGTACTCCACTCTTTCTTCCACATTCTAAAATTATTCATTGGCCTTGTATGAGTGAGCATGGGTGTTTCATCCTGTGCAAGTTTGCTTCTTGCCTTGTACCTAATGTCTCCTAGGATAAGTGCTGTTTTGCCAGAACCAAATTAGAATAAGTAGGTTTTGTAAATGGATGCACATGTAAAGCTGAAACTACTGGGACAGTTGGAAGCTAGTAAAATTTACAGTAAGTTAACAGATGATTGAAGATACCTGAAAACTGCTAGTTAGCTCTGTAGTATCTACAAGTGTTAACGTAACAATATTTTTGAAACATAAATACACATTGTTAAACTGTCTGATCAAAAGACTATGTTCTCTTCAATTTTTGTTCATACAGTATATTGGTGTGTACTTCTGTTAGTTGAACAACTGACAGCTAACTCTCCTATCTTTGCCCTCTGTAGACTGCCCACTCAAGGTCAACATATGAATGTCGCCCAGGAGTGGCCAATATCTAGTGCTGCTTTCCTTTCCCAGTCCTCACTAATGACTGAAGCTGTACCAGTGAATCATGCATCACGAGTACCAATGTCACAGCTGTCTGTCAAATACCTCACTACAGAAGCTCGTTCACCAGAATCGAGCATGACGAGGGCACCACAGAACACCATCCAAAAAGGTAAACCTGCATAAAGGATGTGGACTAATAGGCAGGCATGTGAAGAGGAAATAACACTATAAACAAACTGCCCTACATGGCAATTTCAAATTCCACTACTTTGATCTTCACTTCTATATCAGCTCGGTTTTAGTAACCATCACACCTGCATAGCCCATATCAGAACAGTTAACTGTGGATTGCAGGAATTTAGTAACAGATTTTAATCCTTTATCTTTTTTTCAGTTTCTGATGTTAACAACATTTGCACATCCCAAACAGATGTGCTTGAGACCAAGCCAGCCCTGCAACCTCCGTCTTTCCTCCCTGGCATAAAAAAGCCAGAAATGACCAAGCAGAGACTGAAGAGAAGGTAGAGTAATTCACTATATAACAGCTATACATGTTTGTGCTTTTCTGTGAATTGAAATCTAGTGTGGTGGGGCAATGGTTAGCACTGCTTTCTCACTGCTCTAGATTTCTAGGTATGAATCCCAGCCTAAGCACTGTCTTGGCTGAGTTATCCCCATGTCTTTGTAGCGTTTTCCTTCACATTCATGTAATATAAATGTTAGGTTAATTGGAGATCTTAAATTTGCCAACTGTAAGTGAGTGTGCCCTGCGACAAACTAGTAGCCGTTACAGGAGTAGTTCAGGCTTACACCTAGTGTTGCTAGGACAGACACTGGCAACCCACAACCCTGAACTAGATAACTATGTTGGAATAAGAATGTATGATCACAACAGATATTTCTGTGTAGAAATATGGGATCTTATAAAACATTGTCCCATACTATTATCTGCTTGTCATCCATATACAGGTCCATATATAAGATTTCCTTATACTGTGGTTGAATTGGCAAACATCAAAGTGCAATTTGCAGCAAATGGCAAGGTATTTTTAGCCATTGACTGCACGCACATTGCTGAAGCTGTGGCTTCTTACCCCTCTCATCAACCCACTGACTGATCAAGAGTGACGTTATAATGACCTCCACTCTCAAGCTCAGGCAGTGGTAGAACATACTATAAGGCAGCTTAAGAGCTGTTGGCACTGCCTGTATAAGACTGGAGGACTGCTGCTCTATAGTCCACAGAAAGTGTGTTGCATTGTGCAAGCATGTAGCATGCTGCATAATGTGGCACACAATCGTGGTTTGACTTACCTGAAGAGATGCAGTATGAGGAACCTGACTCTGGCCCACAAATTGATCAGCCAGATCAGACAGCATTACAACTTTGTTTGAATGTAATTAGCAGGTAACCAGATGCAGCCTTTATTTTTTAACCAGTTCATTTCATTTGTGGTCAGTATCACATCGTACAGCCCTTATATTCCTTAGTTCATTTGCCACATCTCTTACAGCATCCACTATTGCATTTTTGACTCCAGAACAGTGTCCATCAATACACAGCCAGATGGTTGCCCTGCATTTTCTGAGCCACAGGCGTGTGTGCAGCCAATACCTGAAGATGTGCTCAGCACAGCAGCACCATCACCGTCTGGGGTCACGTCCTCAACACGGGGGTCACTTTTTGTAATATTGTCTGAAACAGAATAAACAGCAATACCACATGATCTTCCTGCTTGTTTGTCTTATTAAACATGCAAATTATTGACATGAGTATGGATAAAGGTAAGCAAAAAAAAAAAACAATTAAAACTCCCCATAACCTGCTGGTAAAATGCTGGCTAGCAGAATTCCACTACCTCCTTCAGTGGTGTTCATACTCAGATGGAGGGCTGTGACTCGCCTTTTCACATCGACTTTAATAATTGACCACTTCTTTTTTATTTCAGGCAACGTGTGACTTTCTGAACTTGAACTTTTCAGTGCCTCCGCCACGCTGTGCCACTCAATCAGTTTCCTTTTGTTGCTTATACCATTGCTTAAGCTACCAGTACATTTTTCCTTGCCTGAACTTCACTGAGCAAGACCTCCATTTTGCATTCGCTGAAATTCTTCTTTTTTTACATGTGCTTTTGCCTTTGTCTTTTAATAAAACGCTGAATGGAAGGGGCAGTTTATATAGATTTGCATATTCAAATATGCAAAATTCTGGGAGGAGTTACAGTTTACTTTGATTTGGGTTTATACAGGGGAATAATGTAGAACTGTGCTTATGCACAGTTTTATGCCTCTAAATTTTTTGTGTGTACACATATTTCTAGTTTTATTTGTTATACATGAGGCCTCTCTTTCATCATGCAGTATCATCTGGGAGATGTGTGTGTGTGTGTATATATATAGTGTGTATATATATATATAGATGGTTATTGTCTATTTTTTTTTTTAGCAACACCAACACTTCCAGCATGGGGGACAAACTGGAAGGTTTAGAGATAGACGATAGAAATCCTGTCACACGTTCATCCAGCACTGAGAAATTACTAGAGGGAGAACTGTCTGCTACTGCTCTAGAACGAAGGTAATAATAGCTAGTGTTGGACTCTGGGTACAGGTTAGAAAGAACCAAGCCAAATGGCATCTAAGTAGGTAATAAATGAAAAGCAGAAATGAGGAATCTACATGGGAGTCAACAGGCCTGAATCTTTTTGCACCTGCTGGCAATTTCAGTTATCTCTTCTAATACATTAAGATACCCATTTTTTTTTAAAAAATGCACAAATGTAACAGAAATATGTTTCAAGAATAAAAACAAAACTACTGGGACCAACATGTTTCTGGTGCTACACATATTGCAGAGAAGACACTTTATCTTGTCTTTACTTATGGTATTAATATTCAGTCAGTCAGTCAGTCAGTCAGTCATTTTCCAACCCGCTATATCCTAACACAGGGTCATGGGGGGTATTAATATTGATTGTATTAATTTTAATAATCTTATTTTTAGTGACCATAAATTAGACAACCTACTTGTACACAAGCTATCAATCATGCTGTGTGGTGGCTCAGTTTTTTACTCTTTTCGATAGCTCAAAAGACTTTGATGGGGATGATGCTGAGGTATTGGTGTACTCTTTTAATCAGCAATGTACTGATATACAGAACTCTGTCTCACCTTTTAAATCAGGTTATAGTCGGGTTGGTAAAACTTTGCCCTGGTTAAATCAATCTATTTGTAGTGCTAGACACCACTGTCGAAATATCAAACATTTATGGAAGGCCTCTAAATTGGACTTTTACCGCCATTATTTAAGATTTGTGTTGCACTTATACACACAGTGAGGGATGATGAGGCTTTGTATTTTGCGCAATTAATATCAAATATCACACTTAAATCCAAAGTATTGTTTGACAGTATTTCTAATATTGTTTCTCCTGTCTCTGTCAATGTTCCTGGTTTTTTCAAATACTTGATTGTGACAATATTCTCAACTATTTTGTTAATAAAGTTAATTCCATTTGATCAAATATCTCTTCTTTTCCAAACTTTGTGCAGGCTGAGCCCCCTTGCTCTTTCAGTCTGAATTCCTTTTACCCAGTATCTCTTAGCAGTCCTCTTACTTTAATTAAGAATTTAAATCCTCCACCTTGTGTGTTAGATATTCGTCCAACTTCTCTATTTTTATGAGTTCTTCACTTGATAGGCCCAAATTTGGTTGCCATGATAAATTCTTCTCTGCTCACTGGGTTTGTTCTAACTTATTGCAAGTGTGCTCTTGAGCAGCCTTTATTGGTAAAAAAGCAAATCTTAATACCTTGGATTTTAATAGTCTGAGGCCTATCTGTAAAATCCCATTCCTAGCGAAAATTTTAGAAAAGGTAGTTGAATCACAGCTGGCTGCTTTTCTTAATAAATATGAAATTTTAGATCCATTTCAGATGGGCTATAGGAAACAACGTTCCACAGAAGCAGCACTTCTCAAAGTGGCTAATGACCTTCTCATGGCTAGTGATGCGGGGTAATATTCCGTCCTTGTACTTTTGGAGCCGAGAGCAGCATTCAATACTGTAAACCATACACTTGTAATTAAGAGGTTAAAGCACCGTGTGGGTGTCTCTGGGCCTTAGGTTCACTTCTTATTTGGCAGAAAGGAGTTTCTCAGTTAGAGGGGGGGAGTACATGTCACCCCCAGCATCCTTGTCATGCAGAGTGCCGTAGGGGTCTAGTCTTGGGCCAGGGTTACTTTCCTTCTATATTCTTCTTCTTTTAGCTTGAATTTAATGTTCTTTTAAAGATATTTCAAATGTCATGTATGCTGACTATTTTCAACTTTTTTTTTTAATTTTTATTTATTAATTTTATTACAATCAATACATAGCAATCAAGTTTTTACAAAAAAAAAAGAATTATGCTAAGAACAGATCGATCCCCACCCTTGAGAGAGAGAGCAAGCCAAACGGTGTAAAATTTAAGGCTTGTAAAAATACCTAAATCAACAAATTCTCTGTGCTTTATAAACTCATTTAAAAAATATTACTGATCAGATCCTGCCATGTTTTGAAAAAAGTCTGCACAGATCCTCTAACTGAGTATTTGATTTTTTCCAATTTTAAATAATATAACACATCAGTTTCCCACTGACTTAAAAGAGGAGAGTTTGGGTTCTTCCAGTTTATCAAGCAACTTTCATGCTCTTTTAAACCACAACACCTCTGTAAGTTTTCTGCCCTGATTGAATGCCTGAGTGAAATTAATAAATGGCTAGCTGTTATTTTTTTATAGCTCAATTATTAAAAAACTGAGGTTTTAATTATTGTCGTGTTAAATTTACAGAAGAGATCAGTTACAGGTTATCCGCTGTTTCACCCAACTTTAAATCTTGTGTTTGGAACCTAGATGTTATTTATGTTTGACCTTTGATGCTCATATTTTGGTCCTTATCTCAATCTTGTTTTTGTCATCAAAACTAAGAACAATAATTCTGAAGGCTCAAATGGAGACGTTAATGCATTCTTTTATTTGTTCATGTCTTGATTCCTGTAATTCTTTATTTACATATTTAAACAAGATGTCGCTGCTGTGTCTTCAGTTTATTCAGAATGCTGAAGCTAGATTGTTAACCAGTTCCAGTAAGTGGTCTCACATTACGATGGAATTTAGATCCATTTTAAAATTCAAGTAATCACCTATGGTGAAACACCACAATATATTTCAGATTTTTTACAACATTATACTACCAGTCCCCAACTTCGGTCATCTAACCATCTTATTGTTCCATGCACTCGGCTAAAGACTTGGGAGTATTGGGCTTTTCAGTCTATCTTGCTACTGATATATTTAAAAAACAGTTGAAGAGGCACCCTTTTAGGCTAGCTTATGGGTAGCCTTTTTTGACTCTTCCATTTTATGTTCATTTGTTGAAATGTTATTTTAATTTTCTTTTATCTTTTTTTGTTTGCAACTGTGTTTTAATTGTTTTCTATGGCGTACAACGCTTTGTGACTCTGTTGTGAAAGGTTTTTTTTTTTATAAATAAATAAATACAACCAGACTACAGAGAATTGCAAAACTGTCTTGTGTTTTGTCAGTCCTTAAACTTGATTTATTTGCTATACTTGTTTTGTGATCATTTCTAACTGTAACTGTTTTCTCCTTTTCCCAGGTCTACCAAACCTCATCCTGAGGAGATGTCTGAAATTACCCCCCTGAGAAGTACGTTCTCTGTTGGTCAGTCAGTCTCCCGGCATCAACAGAAGTCAGAGCAGCAGAGAGAAAAGACTCATAAACTACAGATGCTATCACTGAAGAAACCTGCAGGGAAGCTTTTGCCACCAAAAGGGATTGCCGGCACAGTACTACCCATCCGTGATGGAAATCGGGAGCAGTACCCTGAGAGGCTGGTCACCAAATCTCTAAGCACTGTTAACAAGATCAGTGCTCCAAGTGAAGGAGATAGCACATATGAAGAGGGGAAGTGTCACGGTTCAGTTATAGACCAACAGGGAGCCACCTTTTCGTCTACTCAGACCATCCCGTTTCAAGAAGATCATCCGAATGACTTTTCCAGTCTCTCCCATGATGGCACTCCATTCTTTGCAAATGGACATATAAAGGCAGAAGCTACTAATGTTTCAGTTGAATTTTCTCAGGTAGCAGCTCCATCAGATCTCGTTGGTCTCTTTCAAGAAGGGACTCTACCTCACTCAGGCTCACACTTTCACGAAGAAAGTACACCCATCCCAGACAGTGAGTTGCCAGACAGTGAACCCTGTGATCCAGTCCGTCTCTTACCACCTGAACCAGACAATTCTTCAGTTCGAGGCGTCAGCCGACAGAGCATTTCAACCTCGCTTGCAACAAGACGTTCTCGGAGACACTTGCAGCAAAGTTCTCTAGTAGAAGCCCTTAAAGGCAAACTGTCTTCTGTAAATCTGGGGGAGGATGGCGATTGGGAAGCAACGTCTGAGAACTTCTAGTAGCTAAGGTGCATATTCTTTGGCAGGTGCAGACTCTGGGTGAAGTGTGACACGTTTATACTAGGTGGCCATTGTCTGAGCCAGTTTTCAATTTTTGAATACTGATGTTATATTTTATGAGTTGCATGCAGCCCAGATTTGAAGCTGGTATTTTTGTAAGTGTTTTTTATCTAATTTAATGTATTTTTTCTTTCATAACATTGGATCTTTATACACAAGCATTAAGTTCTGTCTTTCAAAAAACACATTTATTATTTATAGCGATCACCACCCCTTCTTGTTTTACAGGTTGAATGTAATCATTTTTATGTGTCCACTGTGGGAGTAATGGGAGGGTAAGTGACCTGCTCAGGGTCTCCCAGTGAGTTGCAAAATGAAGCCTTTAGATTTAGGGTCCTCCTCTTGGCTGCTGTTTTGCCACAGCTGGATACACTGTGCTCAGGTATTATGTTGAAAGTAAGTTTGTAATGCAAGTGACATGAATCTCAAGTATTCAGTAACATGGAGCACCTACTTGTAAACACCAGCGTTTATAAAATGTTGCCGACATCAAAACACCAACCCATTTTCACCTTTCATATTCCATACTATGTCATTTCTTGCCACTCTTTTTCTGTCACAGCAAACCTAACACTGAACTCACTTGACACAGACAGGTAGTACGCCTTATTTACACAACATTTGAAAATGAATTCCCCAGTTGGCACCTATTATCTTTAAAAAAAAAAAAAAACCTTTGTTGCAGCCAAATTTTTACTCGATCTCTGAATCATTTACTTTATTTAAATGGCCTGGGGCACTTTATTTTCCTTGGTTTGCCTGTACTTCATGGTGCCATCTGGAGTCCCATTAAACACTATTTATGTGTATGTTTTTGTGTATATTATGGTTTTTTCACGTAAAGATTTTTTTTTTTTTGCTATTTGGTAAACTTTGGTAAAGCTTATTTTTGTTACCATCTTCATTTTGTTTTTGCAATGCCACTGAAATGTGTCACATGACTCTGAATGTTGTGCTTGTGATGTCATGAAAGTGACACTATAAATAAGTGATGGTTTTACTATGCATTATTCCTCGGTGAGTGACCTTTTAAACACAATGCATCATTAATGTGGGTCATGACCTCAGAGGACACGCTTCTAACAACACAGGAGCTGCCTTAATGATAGGAAGATCGTAATTTGCCAAGCTGGTCACAAGCATGTGCATATCACAAGCCTTATAGGGGCTCATGGTAAGAGTACACTGAAGAGGGTTGTTGCAGTTACACTGCAGACTAGTCATTTGTACTGTTACTCTACAGCTCAGAGAACTTCAGCCTGAAGGGAATACCTTTGTTTCCACAACCAACCTACCTACATTCCTCCCCTTCCAATCTCCAGGAATTGGTCTGACACTACTGTAAGACCCATCAACTATGCCACTGTAGGAAAGAGTTAAGATGTTATAAAGGGTTGGGTAACCTGGTTGGAGTGCCCTATTTATTGACAAATTAACAATATAGTTGGCTGTTGGTCAAAAAAAGAAAAAGTGAGCTTGTGCTTTAGCTACAGTAGGGCACCTTGGTCTTGCTGTTTCAATATCTTCACTATTCTTTTTCACCATCGGTCCTGAATATCAGAAGTGGTGGAATTTCAGGAAGTTCAAATGTGGGCTCAATGCCATTCCTCTTGGATGAAGTCCTCTCTGTTGTAGGGGAAGCCTAAAATGTGTGATGTGCCCACACTTGTGACATTTTAATATTCCTACAATGGCTTATACTCCATTTTTTTCAAGGGCATTGGTCTACTGGTATAAGGTTCCTACCTTCATCTTCCAGTCTGTAATGAAAGTTCTGACAGAGTAAGACCATAATTTCCTGTGGTCTTTTTATAGCTACAGTGCTGTGAAAAAGTATTCAACCTACAAAACTATTTTCACATCATATTATATATATATATATAACAAGAAGACAAAGAGAAAGAAAATGGTTTGGGGATCCACCCCATATGTTGTAAGGCAAAGCGAATAAGCAACCGAGTAATCAGAAAAGACTCTTGTTGGAGTCCAGACATGAACTGCTGAGGGTGTGGCAAGATGGTGGTTTTAAGTGCTCAAAGTGAAAGTGACGTGGGGGAATCGGAAGTGACCTTCCTCTGACGTCCTCTTGAGCACCCGAACCAGAAGTGACGTCATCCTGGGTGCTGGAACTGGAAGTGATGTCATCCTGGGTGCTGGAACTGGAAGTGCCATCTTTAATGCTGAGTCAGACAGGTTTTCCCATGGCTGGTCTGCAGAGACAACAGGAGAAGGTTTAGTGCACCCTGCCACCGCCTGGCCTGGCATGGAATTATCTTCACTTGGTCCATACAATGTCCTCCTATTCACACGTGCGTGACAGCAGATTAAACTTCGGACATGTCAGTTGTGTTGCCACTCGTATTATCCAGGATAATCTGCTAGACCGCAGCACAGTCAATGCCCACCTGCTTTTTTAGTTCCAGTAGACCCTACTGAATTGCTTTTCAGCAAGAGGAAATGTGGCCACCCCCTAAGACAGAGAGAGATGTGTATATTTTAAATAAACTGCAATGAAGGTTGATGCCAGAAATCGGAGAGACCATTGGCAAAATCAAAGCACTTAACTGTAGACGATGTCAAAGTGACGACTGCCAGAAATCAAAAGCCAAGAGACACACGATTCCCAACACTTAAACCAAGTCAGGAGGAGGACAGCTAAGAGTTGATGAGCAAAACCGCGCATCACTAAGAGCTCACACACACACACACAGAGTTGTTTATGTAGCGTCCAAGACTACGGATTCTTCATCATGCCTTCTGGGGGTAAACAGTGCAACACCATCATTACATGTCATATATACCAAGGGTGTCAAAACTCCCCCTCACTTCATTACCCCCACCAAGCACACACATGAACTCACACACTATGAACATCACAAATGTCAATGATAAATCAGGTACAGGGTTTGAAGCAGAAAATCCAAAACTTTTGCATCGTGTCAACTTCCTTTTTTTTCATTAGTGTATAGTAATGAATGTAAACTAATTGATGAGTGCAATGCAAAGTCTGAGGGAAGTCAACTTTCTTTTGCTAGTGCAGATAACGAACTTCAATTTAACATTTTAAGACTTAGTCACTTTGTGGGAAAAAGGCGATATGTAACTCAGTTTGCATATTTGCTCCAAATAGACTAGAAGACTGTATAGAGGAATTCTTTCATTTGGGTTTGTTGTTGCTTGGCATGTCTCATGCTCTGCGGTGGCCTCGCTGTCTACTACATTAACATTCACATCTCTGTCGCTGTTATGGGGCTCTGCAGAATTGGCCTTCATGAAGCTGCTTAAGTTGCTAGAAGCAGTGATGTCAGCCCTTTTCCTGACTACTGGAAGGTCGCTCTCATTAGTTACATCCGTGGTATGTATGGCATATTCAAATCAATATTAGCTGCAATGTCTTTTGTTTCTCTCTTGCTTTAATTTTTCTTTGCGCTTCACCACAGGGCTCTCACTTTGAATGGCCATTAATTTTGTGGCATGGTAACACAATCTCGTAAAGTGTGCCATTAGACTTGCGCTCTGATCTTGCTCTGCCTGCTCAGATTTTCTTTTAAAAGCTTCTTATTTCTGCCTGAATGGGCAGGTTTGTAATCCTGCAGATCGAAGTGAGGTAGAGATGGGTGCAGGATAGCGGGATTGCTGAGAGTGTCTGTCAGGGAAAAACGTAGATGTTTCCTCTTAGGCATTTTGTATCTTGAATATGCTAAGGCGCCTTTATCAGCAGGGCACCCGAGTAACCATAATGGCAGATTCAGCCATGCAAGGGACAAAGAAAACGGTAACAAGGAAAACTTAAAACACATAATGATCATAAAACTCTGTTTGTTAATAGTAAAAGGAAAACACACACATTTTACCATTGTCTGACATCTGAACAACTGGGGGACAGAAAAACAAAAAACAAACTGGCCCAGTTTGTGACAATTGGTAGGTATGAGCCTTGATCAATTTTATTATTTCTTGTTGTTAACTAGAACGTTGAAAGCAGCTTTGAGCAAAGGTAATGGAAACTGGGAAAACCTAAATAATGTTCAAATAAGGAAAGCAGCTGTCTTTTTAGTGTTGCGACTGGTGGCATCATTGAGGGGGCTTCAGTGGCTTAAGCTACTGATCTGAGTTGTGCCCCTGCTTTGCATTTTCTCCTAACATGAATTTATGACTCACACGAAACTCCATCCCCACTGTTCGATGAAACCTCCATGTAGGAATAGCAGTAAAATCACGAGGGGGGCTGAGCCCCTGAGAACTGCTTAGGCTAACGACGCGACTGTTTGTGGCACCACGTCCATACGGCATATATGATTTGATGTGTACTCTGCCAAACTATTTTGGTTGCATTACAGAATTTTCTGCATTTTCTTCACTGACTTAGTGCACAATTGTGGAATTATCATATAATGTGTTGCAAAAGACAGGGGGCATCACTGAGCCCCAAAACCCCAGACAACACCACACTAAACAGTCCCAAGTGCAAAATAAAAGATTTTATTATCCACAAAAATACCTTCTTACGGGTCAGTTCCACAAACTTGTAATAAATACAATACAATACAATGCAATTTATTTCTGTATAGCCCAAAATCACACAATGGGCTTTAACAGGCCCTGCCTCTTGACAGCCCCCCAGCCTTGACTCTCAAAGAAGACAAGAAAAAACTCCCAAAAAAACCCTTGTAGGGAAAAAATGGAAGAAACCTTGGGAAAGGCAATTCAAGGAGTGACCCCTTTCCAGGTAGGTTGGGTGTTCAGAGGGTGTCAAAAAGAAGGGAGTCAATACAATACAATACACAGATCAGAACAAATCTCCAATACAGTATAAAAATAAACATTTTAGAAGTATGGAGTACAATTTAACAGTAGATGATATCACATAAAAGGATTTGGACTTGTTTAGAGTCCCCGAGACCTCATTCATCAAGCTGCCTCCCCCATTTGGCCATTCCACAGCTGAAATAGCGCCAATCTGATGAAAGGACCCCTCTTTCCCATGATTCCTGTGATCCTCCATCAGGGATGACTTTACCTTAGGCAGGCAAAACAACTTGGCAGGTGGGCCGTGGCACCAAGTGCCACATTTGAATACCGAGAAGAGAAACAGAATAGGTGAGGGTTAGTATCAAATTATAACAATCATGTTACTTATGGGGCAGCATGGTGGCGCAGTGGTAACGCTGCTGCCTCGCAGTTAGGAGACGCAGGTTCACTTCCCAGGTCCTCCCATGTGTTTGTGTGTGTCCTGCGGTGGGCTGGCACCCTGCCCAGGATTGGTTCCTGCCTTGTGCCCTGTGTTGGCTGGGATTGGCTCCAGCAGACCCCCGTGACCCTGTGTTCGGATTCAGCGGGTTGGAAAATGGATGGATGTTACTTATGTTTTAGTGCTAATGACTAACAACAGAGATGCAGTCTGTACAGTTAATCAGCAGCTCTAGTCAGGATATGCTAAACTGAAGTAGTGACCCAGGATTTGTAAGCTGAGACCGAAGGGGCATCTCTTATAGTAGCAGGGAGACCATTCCACAGCTTAGGGGGCCTGTAACTAAAAGCTCGACCTCCCACTGTTATTTTATTAATCCATGAAATCATAACAAATGATTGAGATCTTAATGTTGAGATCTTAATGTGCGCTCAGGTTTGCAAGTCATGATAAGTTCAGACAAGTAAGCCGGACCTTGGCCATTTAATGCTTTATATGTTAAAAGGAGGATTTTGAAATCTGCCCTAAACTTAACTGGGAGCCAGTGTAAGGATTTAAGAACTGGAGTTATGTGTTTGTATTTTCTTGTTCTTGTGATAATTCTTGCAGTAGCATTTTGGATTAACTGGAGGCTGTATAGAGAACAGTTTGAACAGCCAGTGAACACCACATTGCAGTAGTCAATCCTACTAGAAATAATTGCATGAATTAATTTCCCAGAATCCTGTTTATTTAGAAAGCGCCTTAATTTCCCAACATTTTTAAGATGGAAGAAACATGATTTGGACAACTTTGTAATATGTGCTTTAAATGACATGCTAAAGTCAAAGAGAACTCCTAGATTGCAGGCTGATTCAGTAAAATGAATGGCGATTCCAACTGAGTTAAATGATGACAGAATATTGTTGTGATCAGCGTCATTCCCTCCAACAATTAACATCTTTGTTTTATCTGTATTTAAAGACAAGTAGTTCTCATTCATCCACTCCTTTAATTCACTAACACAACTAATTAAAGACAACATCTGAGAAACTTCATTTGATTTAAATGAAAGGTATAACTGGGTGTCATCTGCATACGAGTGAAACTTAACATTATGTTTTCTAATGATAGATCCCAGTGGAAGCATGTAAAGTGAAAACAGTAAAGTTCCCAGTACTGAGCCCTGCGGGACACCATATTGAACTTCTGTGTATAATGATGGAGTGTTGTCAGCACATTTCTGTACATATTGGAATCAATTTGATAAATAAGAATTGAACCAAGTGAGCATGGGGCCTGTAAGCCCAACATCATTTTCTAGCCTGTGCTGTAAAATAGAATGGTCAATGGTGTCAAATGCTGCACTTAAGTCTAACAACATAATTGTAAGACTTAACAAAATTGATCCCAAATTAACAAAAGGAGGAAAATACTCCTCCTTCTCCTCCATCAGGTGAGCTTTGCCTTCTGCTTCCCCAGATGAGGCTGGATTGCTCACTTTAATGTCAGACCCTGGAGTACTTATGGTACTGGAGCATAGCCCTACTGTGGCCTCCTGAAACAGGGAGTCCCTCTCCCTGCAGCACCCCCTGGCAACACCCAAGGGCCCCGACAGGATTGTTCCTCAGTTCCATATATCCTTATGGGTGTCCTTACTGGGACCACGCCAGTGGCGCACTGTCATCTGTCATACTGGGGGAGGAACTGTTCTTGATATCCCGGCTCCCCCCTACTGTCCATTAATCTATCCCTTTGTATGGGATGTTTAAACAGCTCCAAAACTAAAAAAGAGAACAAGCTTCTGTAGATGACTGCCACTTGTGAGATGCCCAGAAGTAAAGTCATTTAGCACTGCAGAAAGCCAGACTGTATCCTAGTGACACTGGGCATAAGGCAGAAGTAAACCGTGGACAGGGTGCCAGTTCACTGTCGGGTGCTTCACATACAATCCAACATTCACTGTCCTTGGGTTAACGCAGAAGGACAATTTCCAGTTTTTAATATGTTTTGTCACTGTGGTTTTGAGGCCTCTATTTTAACTTTGCAGTTTTCAGCTGTTTAGTTATAAATGTGCTTGTGTGCTTTAGGTCATAGTCCTATTACATGGTCCACTTTTGGTCAAACTTTAGAAGTCAGATAGATAGCCTGACATTTTCCTCTATAATACTCATAGTGATCTCAGTGTTTTCAAGATGCATGGGTCCTGGGAGTGAAAATGTCATGGTGATATGCAGTGCTTGGTTTTCAACAAAGAAGGAGTTGTGTATAATGACTGTTCAACTCTGCTCTGGTCTTGTTTGTCCAGAGAACATTGTTGCAGAAATCATACAAATAATTTAGATGTGAGTGTCATTAGACTTTGCGTCCTAGGAACCAAGTTACCCAAACTGTTCTATAACATTTCAAAAATTTTTACTGCTCTGATGTTGATCTTTTTGATCATAAAACAGGTCATTATTATAGTAATTGATGAGAAGAATTCATAATTAATTGCTGAATTACAGTATTTGAGGGTTCCTCTAGATTGCCTCTTTCTCTTGCACGATTTAGCTGAAAAACTAATCAGCACATCGTCATCTCATAACAGGCTTAAGTTTCGAGTTTGGTACTTTTCCGTCCAGCCATTTTAGCTATAGATTATCCTTAAGAAGCAGTGACACACAGACAAACACACAGACACAGACATACACCCATCATCGAGATATCTGTGTTTTCAGTATCAGGGGACCCTAAAATGTCAAAGACTGTTGAGAACCGGAGATGAAAAGTTTTGATGAATCTAGCGATTTCGCTCCTCCCTCATAGACGATAGGTTATGGTTGTAGAGGATGCAAAGCGAAAAACTGGAAAAGCTACTCACGAGATGACGGAAGTAAAACTAAAACAGAATCTAGTAGGGACCTGTAAAAGGTTAATGGCCTAAGCCACGCCACCATGTTCTTTCTGGAGAGAAGTGGCTTTCTCTGCCATTCATGAAAGCCACAAGTGTTTAATAATTGTTGGATAGTAGAGTATTTAACTGCAACATTTACTATGCTCGCCTCTAGATCCCAAAATGTAGCTTTTAGGATATTTGTATTCATCTGGGAAGACTGGCAACTTTCTGAAATGTTCTATATTTATAAATAGTCCCACTCTTTATAGAATTATTTGCTTCAAATTATTCACAAAATGTATGTATATTCCTTCCTGGACAGATAAGAAGCAGCAACTGTTTTTTTGACATCATCTCAGATGTCTTTTGTCATTGAGTTACCACAAACCTGAATGTTCAAAGCCGAAGCACAACAAGTTCTTCTTTACATAGCAGCAGTGTTTCACTGTCTCTTTGCCTCTGCACTCACTTCAAGTTAATAAAAGTTATCTTTGCGTACTTACAGTCATGTCAAAAAGTAACTGCCCTGGGAAAGCATTTCCCACTCCTCCATGAAAAATTCTTTTGACTGTGTCAAACATGGAGGTGTATCTTTCAAATCACCCTACAGTATCTCAATGGGATTCAGATCTGGACTTTGACTTGGTCATTCCCGAACACTCCATTTCTTCCTTTTCAGCCATTTCTTGGTGGATTTACTGTTATATTTAGTGTAAGTGCCATGTTGCAAGGTCCACGTTCAGTTGAACTTCAGTCTTCTGGCAGATGACTGTAGATGGCTAATGAGGCCATTCCTTGAGCTCCAGATCTTTACGACAGAAAGGGCAGGAGGTTCTGTTTGCTAGCCACTGTTTTCTTCTTTCTCACCGTTTTTTATATGTTTCATCAGAGAGAGATAATTGGTCTCAAAGAACAGTGTTACCTGATAATAAATTATGTGGGACATCCTATGGTTAGATTCCCCAAACTGAGGTTTAACTGACACCTTGAGAATGTCTTTCTCTTGAAACACCAGGTTCTCCAACCCAGGTTCCAATGGCATTAGAAGAATTGCCCGAGGATACAAGAATTGGGATTCTGATACAGCAGTCCTTTAAGTGGAGTTTGTTCTACATAATCCTGGCTTCAATGTTGATTAATGTTGCCTTTAGTTGAGATACTGCAATTAGAACATTGATCGTCCCGGTTTAATTTCTGGAAGCAGGACTGATGGGGTCATGCAAGTGTTTTTTATTTGACAACAGAAAATGACCCAAGTCTCATTGTCCTACAGGGGACTTGTTACACAAGTGGCTGTATAGACCATTAGCTAACACAGTCATTTGCTGGTGTAAAGCTGAACTGCCTCCTCAGTGGTCACCCTTTGGTCAGGGCCATCTTATTGCAAGGGCAGTTGCCCGGGTGCCCCATGAGCATAGGGTCCCCATGCTAATCTATGTATGCTGTGACTTGCTGAGTGCTTGTGCAGGTAGGGTGCCAGTGCACTGCTTTGCCCCGTGGGCCTATAATGCTGTTAAGATGGTCCTCCCTTTGTGGCAGTTGCTCTAAAGGTATGGAAAGTGATTGGTAACATGGAGGGCCTCGTGTAGAGTGCCTTCCACAGCTCAGTTAACAGGCCAAGAACATGTTAGTGAAGGAACTTGGTTTTCCTACAGCTTGGCTTTTGTAGGCTTTAGAGAAGAGATTCATAGTAGTTTTTTTGTTCTATGCGGAGAATGTAGAGGGTTGATGATTATTATCATTGTAACTTAAACATAGAGCAATGCAGGTTGTAGAGCTTACCAAAAATAACTAATATTCGATCGTGAATTCAAAGAAGAGTGATCAATGATCATAATCACAATAACTCATTCCTATAATGCTGGACATCATTGGATGTGCTGGAACCTATCGAGCGGGACCCACACCCGCGGTTCAGTCAGACCCTCGTCACTAGCCGTAAGCAGCGTACCCACGTGATCAGCGACTGCTCACGTGATAGCAGAACGTCTCGGAAAGACGGACAGTTCATCATGGCGGACGCGTACGGTCAATTAATTTTGGGTTCCGGGCTGACTGTCCTTTCCCATCCGCTTATGTACATCAAAGTCCTCGTACAGGTAAGGACAGCAGATTGGCAGGGGTTATCGCTTTCAGTATAGTTACAAACCTTTGTTTTATTTTTCTTCTCCTTTTTGCAAAACTGTTTTTCCGTTTTGGCAAGTCCTAATGGGCTTAAAATTGGCTGCCGCTGGAGTCATGCAAGGACAGGTGGTGACAGGCGACAAACGACAAACATACGATCCAACGCTCTGGAGGTAGTATAACTTTAAACGAGGGCAGTGTGATTCTTAGGACAGTAGTTTAGAATTTAAATGGCATGTCATTAAAGCATGCCCGGAATCGATATAGTCGCATAAGACATCTCCTCTTCCACTGACTTGCGATTTTAACAGTTGTAACGTTTTGGGCCGTGCAGAAACTCAAACGTCCCGCCAGTTAGAAGCGGGCAAGCCGAGAGAGGCACGAGCTTCACTGGTTTTAAAGGACAGGAGCGCAACGCTCGGTGAGAAAGTCGGGCTTCTCTCGCTCTGAGTGTTAATACTTGAGGTCTGTGAAACTCGTGTCTTAATACCAGCCATGGCCAAAGTTTCGAGTCATTGTCGAAAGGATAGTTCAAAAGGAAAAGTGATCAACATAAAGTCCGGTATTGTCAATCAAATGTCACAGCAGCGCCGTTTCATGTCCATGGTTGCATCTATTCCCTTCGGGGATTAACAAAAGTATACTAAATCAAATCAGTTCGTCAGTCAGTCATTTTAAAACCCGCCTAGTCCAGAACAGGGTCGCGGGGGTCTGATGGAGCCTATCCCAGCCAGCATACGGCGCAAGGCAGGAACAAACGCTGGACAGGGCGCGAGTCCATTGTAGCGCAAACACACACACACACACACTTACAGTACACACAAGGGCCAGTTTAGGATCGCCAGTTCCTGCATGTCTTTGGACTGTGGGAGAAACATTGCGCACCCGGTGGAAAACCACACAGACACGGGGAGAACATGCAATTAAATAAAAAATCTGTAAATCGGTATAAACGATACTATTAAACAGTCACTTAGCCTATAGTAAGCTGCCTCTTGAATCCCATTCTTGTAATGTCAGACGTTGCAGGATGTCACTTGATAGAAGTTACAGCGATTGTAGCAGTAGACTTTCTGGAAAGGTGACATAGTAAGTAAAATAAAAGAAGGCCATATTCTCTTTTTAAACATCTTGAGATGTGGAGTGATCAAGACTTTTTATGTTTGAATTCCATTTATATCAGGAAAGAGTTATAAATTACTGATAATCAGACATTTTTTGTATTTTTTTTTATTTTTGCAAGCCTTTCTAGGGTACAGAGAAAAATGCTTATTATTTTTTTGTATGAAATTTTGAGTGGAAAACGTTCAAGAAAACATAACATGCATAAAAATGTTTCAATGCTCTATGTGCCACTATTACATTTTTAATAATGGTGCATGCCCCACACTTTTTGACTCAGTGTAGCATAAATGATAGTACAAGTTCATTTTTTTGTCTATTCTCCAAGAAATGCATGTTTATGTTGGATATAAAGGAGAATATTTAGCAATGTACAGTATATAATACAGTTTAATGTGTTTACACCTTGTTATAAAAATAAAAGTGTGCTAACTTTGGGTTTTTATTAACAGTTTCAACTTGGAATTCTCATTTAAGACACATTATTATGTGTTTAGTTAAGACATATTGTGTGATACTTGGCTCTACCTTGACTTTTTGTTTTTTGATTTTTGTATCATAGGTTGGACATGAGCCTCTGCCACCAAGCATAGGAAGAAACCTGTTTGGCCGGCAGGTTTACCAGCTGCCTGGTCTCTTTTCATATGGTAAGAAAAGTTAAATTGCATGAGCTGGTAGTTTTAAAGTGTTTATAACATGTTATAACAAAATTTAGATTTTGCTTCTTTTTTAGTAAACAGGGAAAAAAATTCAAATAGCTGTTTATGTAAATATATGTCTCTTGTAGAGAGTGTCTAGGAGTTTCATTTGCAGAGCTCCTAATTAATTTCTAAGACCAATATATTTATTTTAGAGCCACAATTATACCAAGCAGAGGTAATGTAGTCAGTGGTTTTGGTTTGTTGGTCTTTTTTCTGTTCACTTCATCATAAGTAAATGTCTGCAGGGCATTGGGGTTAAGGCTTTGGACTTCAAACCCCGAGGCTGCTGGTTCAAATCCAGCTGATGACACTGTGTGACCCTGAGCAAGTCACATGGTCTGCCTCTGCTCCAATTGGAAAGCCAAAAGAGATGTAACCAATTGGATCAATAATAATATAACCTTTTCTGTTTCAGGAGAATGACAGTTGACATACACAGTTTTATTAAATGTATAAAGTGTTTAATTGCGGGCTTAGGCAGCACAACACATCATTTTGCTATTATAAAGATGGATTCTTTGCTGCATTTTAAAAAGGCCAGTTTCACAGCCCTTTTGAGTGTTGCCTGGTATGTGCTTGTCCAGCGTAATGCTCTTTGTTGCTTTCTGATTTCATTAGCTCTTACACTAACAGACTGATAAAGTAATACGTGTGCAGTGTTTAAAAACAATAAATACAAAACATTTGGAAACTACCTGGAAGATTCTGCATACTTTTATCTTTGCAGAAAGAAATTCATAATTTGAGGTCCTGTTTGAGTTAACTTGTGTGTGTTCAGTGCTTGTGGAGCTGAAAGGAAAATGTGTTATTATTAAAGACTTTTGCATAGAAAACTAATTTTATGAAATGGCAGACCTGCATACGCTAGAGTTTAAAAGTTTGGAATCAGCCAGTATCATTGATGTGATGTAAAAATATAGCCAAGACATTACTGATGTTGAAAATGCTTGTTACTACTTGAAATGCCTGATTTATAGTTCACTATTCATATATAATTGCAGCTCATTTTTAGCAGCCGTTACTCCTAATCTGAAGCTCCCTTAGCTTTTCCTCAATGAAATATAAATGTGGTTTGGTTATTAGACAGGGCTGGGTGATAGGAAAAAAATATTGTGATAGTCTTTTACCATATCAGTCAATATTAATAGTTATCACCATCTAATTCAAGTCTTTATTCACTCTAAGGCTTTTGTGTTAGAATTGCACATTAGAATCTAAATGCAAAATATCACCACAAATTAAAGTGACTGCAATCGTGAACCAAATTTTAATCAATAAACACACAAAAAAGCTACAGTCTTTTTCAGAAATAAAAAACGCTATGACTTTTCTACAGACAGACCATGCTGTTTACTAAATGACTAAAACATAAAATTAAACTTAGAATATGACCAGAACTAATCCCACATATACAGTACAAGTTCAAGTTTCAAAATACACAGAGAGAGAGAGAGAGAGTGTTTGGGCATCCCAAATTGAAAGACAGTCAAGTAAATAAAAGTAAATTCTGGTATCATTTTATTTTGAAGTGCAAACAAAAATGTGCTTTTTCTAAGCAAAAATAACACTAAAATTTACTCTTGCCTAATACTGTCTCTTGCCTAAAATTTGCTCTTTCCTAATATTGTCATGCACGGAGTTTAAAAGGGGCATCTTCCTGCAAGTACTGCGCAAGGAAGACAAGTGCGTCTTCTGTTTCAGGCATCAATACTGCACTGTACAGAGGTTACAACATTACCTGCTGTGCTAACCGGTGGCAGGAATGCACAAGTATCGCATTGCAAGCAGGCTTACTCAAGAAAATGCAGACAGTTGAGTTTGTTGCTGGGGTTTTTCAGTGACTTGTTCACTGCTAGTTTCTGGGGACAGGATTCTCATTGCTGGTGTTTGTGACTGTAAGCGGTTGTATTCAGTATCTTCTATTGGATGGCAATGTTTCAGGTGATAAAATACATTTGTAGTATTTCCAGTTTTCTTTTGGCAAAGTTTATAATGTATACTAATGCCCAGCTCTGTTGTTTGTCAGACTTTAAATAGCCAAAAGATTTTGAGGCAGTGTAGCTGTCGTTTTCCTTACTGGTTCGTAAAAATTCTTCTAAATGAATGCTCATCCCTTCCATGACCCCACGCGCATGCAAAACAGTGTAATGTGGTTTGCTCCTCTATCTCAACCAACCATGCTATCCTTTTTTTTTTTTTTTTGTGTATAGGCTGTCAATCGTTAGAGCATGGTTCTCAAACTCCAGTCCCGGCAGGCCGCAGTGGCTGCAGTTTTCATTCTAACTCTTTTCTTAATTAGTGACCTGTATTGCTGCTAATTAACTTCTTTTGAATTAATTTTACCTGACTTGTTTTTTAAGATTTGTTTCCCTGAATTTCTTCACCGCTCCTCTGGAAACAGAAATGAAATGTGAAGTGCGTGAGCCAAGAGAAGACCAACTAAGTCATGGCCTCAAAATCCAACCAGTTGCTTAATTAGGTGCCGAGTCTTGTCGATAATTAAACTCTTTCTTTAATTCCATGGCTTGTTGCTGCTCTCATTGTGCAATAGCAGACATTTCTGAAATTGTTGATTTTCTCTTTTCTAAGAGCACTGGTGAAATGTTTTGGGGACCTGAGCAGATAAACATTCCTGAGACCATCCTCATTCTTTATTTTCAAATATTGTATGATTTTACTTTTTATTTACTTTTTAGTGCATTTTTTTAATAAAATTATGTCCCTTAAAAATCTCTTTTAATATATATTTTTTTCTTAAATCAAACATTTCCCTTATTAGTTTTGTCTCAGGTTGCCCCCAGGTAAGACTGTATTGATTCTGGACTTATTAATGGCAATTTGGGTCCTTTTGTACCAGAAGTAGAAAAACAAGGATAATGTATATAAGAAGGTAATAAAGTTTAGTAGTATGTGATTTTTTTTTTTGTTCTTTATTTTGCCTTATACAAATTCTTGTATTAGGAATTTGTGAGTTTTAATTTCATTGTACAGCACCCCTGGAACAATTGTAGGTTAAGGGCCTTGCTCAAGGGCCCAGCAGAGTAAAATCTCTTTTGGCAGTGACTTGGATTCAAACCGGCAACCTTCGGGATACCAGTGCAGATCCTTAGCCTCAAGCTTTGCAACCCAAGCAAGAAAGGATCAGACAAAATAAAAAAGATGAGCCTTTTGAAGTTAGCCATTGTCACAGTTGATTATAAAGGGTAGTGTTTCTTGAGATAGTTACTATATTTTCTTAGGCTTGTAGTGTATAGTTAATTTATTCTCTTGTGAATATACTTTCAACTTCATTTCTGAAAATAAATTCTACAATTATGTGTCACAGGATTTTGTAATGCTAAAATCTAATGTAAAATTTCTGATATTACATAACCCTGTAGTTTATCTTTCTTTTCCTCGGTCTGGATGTTTTCTCCAGCATGACATTAAGTATCAGAGGAAGATCAGAGCAATAATTATATAAGCAAAGGTTTTGAACATTTAAATGTACAAGGAAGTAATGTTTTGCAAATTTCATGTATAATGAATATCTGCACGGTGAATAATATATTACCTTTTTAAATGACCCATTATACATGTTACTACAGTAAATGGCAGGTGTTGCTTAATATTTTACTTAACAAACTCAACATGTGAAATGTCTGAGCCAGAACTGTTTGAACTGTGTATAAAAAGAGAATACAATAAATCTTAAATTAAGTAAGACTAAACATCACCAAAAAAAAAGATATTACATGTTAATACTCTGCTTTCTAGAATAAAGTGTGTCTATACACATACATTCATGTCCAATACAGGGAATAGTACTTTATAAAATATTGAAATAAAATATTACATTTATTAAATATTGATAAAAATGACTGAAAATGAAAAGACATAATTACAGAAGGATTTTCTTCTATCTTGCCAGCCTTTGTAAGAATAGTGACACTTGCATAAGCAAGTGTGGCACCACGATGATCAACTCCTTATTTAGCATTAAAAAGTTTAAACACAACTCCACTTTTACACAGGCCTCTCGGGTCCTTACTGTTGTGGGCTGAGTCAAGGGGTTGCCTAACATCCAAATCTGTACAATGGCTGGTATGATCTCCTTGCAGAGTGTTTGCCTATGATGTGTATTGCAATTTTAGTGTTCTGGCGTTTTTGATATTCCATTGCCATTCTGCAGTACAGCAATGTTTTAAATTAACATTTTATATAGAAGTAATATTCGTTGTTTGCCTATTTACAGCTAAGTATATAGTGAAGATTGATGGGAAAAGAGGACTTTTCAAAGGCCTGTGCCCTAGACTGTGTGCTGGGACAATTGGAACAATAGTACATAGCAGAGTTCTACAGGTAGGCTGCAAATGTATGTTGCTGAACTACAAGTGAAATGAGTATATTATGTGTGCTATTCAGTACATTACGTTTTCAGGTATAGATTTGAGGGTTCCTAACTGTTTTCAACACAGGTTATTCTTGTATGTCTGTATGTATGTACTGTAAGCAATGTCTACACTTTACTGTACCTGATAAAGTGAACTGTTGTCTAGTTCTGATTATTAACCAAAATGGCCTTCTTCAAGATAGTGATTCACCTAGGTGCTGGAAACATTCCTCCAAAGGTGCTGTTTTGGATTGAGATCTGGGTAATGTGCGGGCCTTTGCTGCAACTGCAAATGCTGCAACTGTCATGCTCTTGGGAATCGTTTGACATGATTTATAAAAGTATTCATTTGAAAAAAGGTATGCTGTGGGTTTAGTGAGCAATACTTGTATATGCTGTGGCATTCAGATGATGCCCATTTTAAATTAAGAGGCCTAATGGGAGCCAAGAAAACATTTCCCACACCATTATGGTATGACTCAGCCCTGTACCATTGAGAAAAAGCAGGATATATCCATGTCATATACTCTAAATCTTGACTCTGCCATCTGCAAGTTGCTGCAGAGCTCATTTGTCAGAAAAGGCAGTAAGCTTCCAATCTTTGTTCAACCAAATCTGGTGTTTACATGCCTAGCTTAGATTTCTGTATATCTCTTACTGTAAAGAGTTATTTGAGTATTTTAGCCTGCTTTTTAGCATGAACAAGTCTGGCCATTCTCCTTTTAGCTTTTTTTTTTTAACAAAGGTGTTTTCACTTGCAGAACTTTGCCTTGTTGGATGTGTCCTCTTTACAGTGTGTCACCATTTTATGTAAATTAAAGAGATTTATGTTCATAATATTACCAGGAAGACAGCTCTTCCCAAGGTGCTGAAACGAGCATTTCCTGCAGTAATTACTCTTAGGTTATGAGGATTGCCCATTTTAATTATCTTCAGGGTGCATATATTGAGTTACATCCACATAATTGGGTATTTGGAGGAGGAGGCAATCTGCCTTATTGAGCATTGTTACTGAATAAACTGACCAGAGTGTATTTGAACCCGAACATAAAGTGGATTCAGAAAGTATTCAGAACCCTTTTCATTCTGCACACTTTATTGTATTGCAGATTTAATTTTAAATGGATACATTTTCCATTTTTCCAATAGTCTACACTCAGTACCTTGTAGAAGTGCCTTTGGCAGCAATTACAGCTTTGTGATTTCTTGGGTAAGACTGCAAGAGTTGTACACCTGGATTTGTTCAGTTTACCCAATTCCTCCTGGAAGATCCTGGCATGCACCTTTAGATTGGATGGGAAACATCTGTAAACTGCCATCTTCAGGTCTCTCCACACTTGTTCAATTAGCTTTAAGTCACAGCTTAGGCTGGGCCATTCAAGGACAGTCAGAGTCTGTCCTAAAGCCACACCAGAATTGTCTTGGCCATATTCTTTGGGTCATTGCCATGCTGTTTGGTGAACTGTTGTCCCAGTCTGAGGTTGTGGCTGCTATGAAACAGGTTTTCTTCAAGGATCTCTCTAGTTGGCTGCATTAATCTTTCCTTCAATTCTGACCTGTCTCCCTGTCCCGGCCACTGAGAAGCACCTCCATATTTTGATGCTGCCATCACCACACTTCACGGTATTATAATAGACAGGTGATGAGTAATGTGTGGTTTTTGCCAGACGTAGTGCTTAGAGTTCTGCCCAAAGAGTTCAATGTTTGTCTCAGCAGACCAGAGCTTATGAGTCCAAGTGGGCTATTATATGCCTTTCACTCAATAATGGCTTCCAGTTAGCCACTGTATCATAAACGATTGATTTAGTGCTGCTTAAATGGTTGTCCTATCCACAGGTTCTCCTATCTCAGGCAAGGACATCTGTAGATTAAGTGACCATTGAGTTCTTGCTCACCTCCCTGCCCAAGGACCTTCTTGCCTGGTTACTCAGTCATACCTTTCCCTGATCTACAGTTTTATCGTTGAGGTCTACAGAGAGTCCAATGGACTTCATGGGTTGGTTTATTTATTGACACACAGTGTGAAGTGGTGGGACTTTATATAAATAAGTGTGTGTCTTTCTAAACTATGACCAATGAATTCTGTATGCAACAGATGGACTCCAATCAAATGGTAGACACATCTCAAGGACACATAAAGCAAACAGGATACACCTGACCATACTTTGGAGTGGCACAGCAATGGGCTTATTAGAAAACTTACAGAAATGAGAGATTTCAGTTTTTGATTTTTAATTAATCTGTTTTCACTTCTTCATTATTGATTAATGAGCGTAGATTGATTTGCAAAAATAGCAAAAGTATCCATTTAAAATTAAATTCACAACACAATGAAGTAGGCAGAAAGAGAAGGTGTCTGAACACTTTCCACATCCACTATGCTTAGAGCTAAAGTGTTTGTAGGTGCTACTTTACTATAAAATCCTAATGAAATAGTAGAGGTTACAGTTAGGTCCATAAATATTTGGACAGAGACAACTTTTTTCTAATTTTGGTTCTGTACATTACCACAATGAATTTTAAATTAAACAACTCAGATGTAGTTGAAGTGCAGACTTTCAGCTTTAATTCAGTGGGTTGAACAAAACGATTACATAAAAATGTGAGGCAACTAAAGCATTTTTTAACACAATCCCTTCATTTCAGGGGCTCAAAAGTAATTAGACAATTGACTCAAAGGCTATTTCATGGGCAGGTGTGAGCAAGTCCGTCATTATGTCATTATCAGTTAAGCAGATAAAAGGCCTGGAGTTGATTTGAGGTGTGGTGCTTGCATGTGGAAGATTTTGCTGTGAATAGACAACATGTGGTCAAAGGAGCTCTCCATGCAGGTGAAAGAAGCCATCCTTAAGCTGCGAAAACAGAAAAAACCCATCCGAGAAATTGCTACAATATTATGAGTGGCAAAATCTACAGTTTGGTACATCCTGAGAAAGAAAGCAAGCACTGGTGAACTCGGCAACAGTGGTGGATGAACACAGAATCATTTCCATGGTGAAGAGAAACCCCTTCACAACAGCCAACCAAGTAAACAACACTCTCCAGGGGGTAGGCGTATTGATATCCAAGTCTACCATAAAGAGAAGACTGCATCAAAGTAAATACAGAGGGTGCACTGCAAGGTGCAAGCCATTAATAAGCCTCAAGAATAGAAAGGCTAGATTGGACTTTGCTAAAGAACATCTAAAAAAAGTCAGCACAGTTCTGGAAAAACATTCTTTGGACAGATGAAACCAAGATCAACCTCTACCAGAATGATGGCAAGAAAAAAGTATGGAGAAGGCGTGGAACAGCTCATTATCCAAAGCATACCACATCATCTGTAAAACACGGTGGAGGCAGTGTGATGGCTTGGGCGTGCATGGCTGCCAGTGGCACTGGGACACTAGTGTTTATTGATGATGTGACACAGGACAGAAGCAGCCGAATGAATTCTGAGGTGTTCAGAGACATACTGTCTGCTCAAATCCAGCTAAATGCAGTCAAATTGATTGAGCGGCATTTGATGATACAGATGGACAATGACCTAAAACATACAGCCAAAGCAACCCAGGAGTTTATTAAAGCAAAGAAGTGGAAAATCAGTCACCTGATCATACCCCAATTGAGCATGCATTTCACTTGTTGAAGACTAAACTTCAGACAGAAAGGCCCACAAACAAACAGCAACTGAAAGCCGCTGCAGTAAAGGCCTGGCAGAGCATTAAAAAGGAGGAAACCCCGCATCTGGTGATGTCCATGAGTTCAAGACTTCAGGCTGTCATTGCCAGCAAAGGGTTTTCAACCATGTATTAGAAGTTAACATTTTATTTCCAGTTATTTAATTTGTCCAATTACTTTTGAGCCCCTGAAAAAATGCTTTAGTTGCCTCACATTTTTATGCAATCTTTGTGTTCAACCCACTGAATTAAAGCTGAAAGTCTGCACTTCAACTGTATCTGAGTTGTTTCATTTAAAATTCATTGTGGTAATGTACAGAACCAAAATTAGAAAAAAGTTGTCTCTGTCCAAATATTTATGGACCGTACTGTATAAGACTATGGGTTTTACAGAATTGTGCATATGTTAAGCTTCTGCTTGATCGTCATGTCTTTTTTGAATTGCTGGCCTAAGCACGTGACATCAAAAACTGCATACCGATTTCTTTTGTGAATTTTGAGTTTGAGGTTTCTAAACTAGATAATTTGTTTTCACAAACTGGAAAGCATGGAGAATGCAGAGTTTGCACCAGGTTCAGATTTCAAGCTAAATCTTTGTTTAGTTTTTGATTTTGTTAAAGTCCATTTTAATTTTTTGCTCTTAATTGTATTACAGAAATACCAAGATGCTGAGAAACAAGAGGTAACTTTTTTTTTTTTGTATTTTGGAATTCTAGTTAAGGGAATTATACTATTACAGATAATGGTTGCATATGTCTAGATTGTGTTAAGGTTCAGTTACGTTTTATTGAGAAGCAGTTTTTTTGCAAGTTTTTTTTATGAAGTCTTATTTGGATTTAAGAAGGCATATTTTGAACTTCATAATTTCCTTTTTTGATGTTATCCTCCAAGAAATTATAGAGACAGTTCTTAGCTATTCTAAGAAGAAGAAATGAATAATGTCAGGGTGATGTTCTGTGTGTGTGTGTCTCATGCATGTAAAATCCTCTAAACCTCTCCAAAACTGAACCATGAAATACTCCCAATTACATTTTTTTCTAATTTATTTCTTTAACACGGAACAATAATTCTTATTTAAAATAACTGGCAGTAGAATTTCAGGTGAGCTGAAAAGTGGCTGATATTCTTTTCTCCTCACTAGGGCTATGGAGTTGCTACAGAAAACTTTCAACTCTGACTTCTCAATTTATGGTGCCTCCGACTCCCATGAGTCGCATGACTTTACTTGAGTCAGACTCAAGGCTTAAATTTAGTGATTTGTGGCTTCATTGACAATATTTAAAAAATGACTTAAACTTGGTTATACTTGACTTGTTACTTGAAGCGAACTTAAGATGAATGACTTACGAAGTCTTAAGCTATAGTTCCACGGTTATTATTTTTGTAACTAGCCTGACCCGCCTTTTAAGGCGACCGACTTTTAAGTTGACCACTTCTTAAGGCAATTCAATATGTAGATCAATTTGATATTTTATACAAACTCATTAATTTGGTTATATTGCATTTGAGCGGTATTACTTTAATACTCGTAGTTTCTGTTATTTTTGTGATGAAATTTAAACTTTTTTTCTATATCGAGGTCGCCCTTTTGAACCCCCCTGATATTTACTACGCGGTGAGGCATTTGTACTCCATCAACATTAATTATTTCCAGAGACATAATTTTGTCTATTTTTCCAGCGCATCGCGCACAAAAGCAAGGGAACGATGGGAGCACTAGAAAATCTGCTCACATCATGTCGCTTCGTACCGCAAGCTGCAAGTAGTAAGTCTGTGATAAGCGTAATACCTCTACGCTTTCCACTCACGGGACGGAAGGACAATCCCGACTGCTTTTTATATAATAAGAAAGAAGAAGAAGATATCGCACAGTCTGGAGTAGAAAATCATCTTTTACCTAGAAAAACGAAACTACAAATCCCATCGTGCATTGCAAAATGGACGGGCGTGTGAAACTCCGCCTGCGTAGCACTCACGGAACGGAAGGACAATCCCGACCGCTTTTATATAGAAGGATTGCATTCCTTTAACTTGTATTCTGTTAATGCACTGTATGAGATCCATACCTGCACAAGTTATAAGAACTAATGTGCATGTTAGAGGGCAACAGCAATGGAGGTTTTCAGCACAGAATGGAATGGCTGTCTGCAAGATGTTAGGGTGAAATTTTTTTAAATGGTTTTCTCTGAGAAAATCATATCTTAGATGTTATTAGATATATTGCATGTTGTTATAATTAGATTAATTGCAGAGAGTAGTGAAAATGTAAGCATTGTTTTTACTCTGATCTTCTCAACCATGATTTGACTTGACTTGTGTGAATAAGACCTTTGAAGGTCAGGACTTGAAATATGATGCATGTAACAGTATAAGAAAATGGAGAGATTTTTAGATGAATGGAATAATAAGACTGTTTTACTTGGAAGAATACTCCACCCAAAAATATTTATCTGTTACTTACTCAGTTTTGGTTGTTATGATGACCCAAAAATATTTCAGTTGTGTGGAGTATTCCATCTTTTAAGATATAAATAAGCCTTAATTTGGTTTCCTCCTTCTATAATGAGTACTCTTTTCATCATATTTAATTTTTCCATTGCATATCAGTTTTGTTTAAATATATGTGTATATTTTGTTTAATAAAGCACTAAATGAGAAATCCAATTTTACATTTAACGGCCAATAAAGCTATGCTTAGTTCCTGATTGAAAGGAAGGTGCCTCTTCCACTAAAATGTAAATGATCCACATTCTGTCTTTTCTTTATTTATTTTTGATTCCCCTTTTCCCCATGTAACAAAATTTACATTTTATTTATATAGATAATATAAAATAAGAACTCGTAATAATATAGTGTATGGTATCCCTTTTCACAGTAAACAAATTGAATTTTATTCGATAGTCATTTTTGTACAATTTTTTTTTTAAAAAACTTTAATTTTGTAGAAAGTCTTTATAAATGTTTTCTCTGCCTTTACACATTCTGGATTAAAAGAAATTATTTTACTTATAAATATTAATCATGTGATTTAACCGTACTGCTGCATTCTTCTTCTCATTTAAAATGCAGATATTTTAATATTTCCTATTCATTTGCATACATAAGACTGAATTTTATTTTCACTTTATAAAATTATATGCAGACCTAGGTTCGCTTCCCGGGTCCTCCCTGCGTGGAGTTTGCATGTTCTCCCCGTGTCTACGTGGGTTTCCTTCGGGTGCTCCGGTTTTCTCCCACAGCCCAATGACATGCAGGTTAGGTGGATTGGCGATCCTAAATTGTGCTTTGTGTGTGTGTGTGTGCGCGCGCCCTGTGGTGGGCTGGTGCCCTGCCTGGGGTTGTTTCCTGCCTTGTGCCCGGTGTTGGCTGGGATTGGCTCCGGCAGACCCCCGGGACCCTGTAGTTTAGGATATAGTGGGTTGGATAATGGATAGATAAACGAAAATTATATTGTCACTTGTTACTAATAAGTTAAAAATATAAACATTTTAATATCCCAAACTGTTATGGTACAATTAAGCTAATATTATTAATTTATGAAAACATAGGCACTGTATAGTTGCAGGACCAGGTTTTCTGATGCCCGTGGCTAGAGTTTCCATGTATAAAGCATTCTTGAGAGTAGAGTAGAAGTAAAATGCTGGTCGCCCTCTTTTAATTTTCTGCTAATAACTGTATTTGACTTTTTCTTGTAGGATATGGGGAGCTGTCTCAAAGAGGACCCATCCTCTTTCCAGCAAGTTGTAAAAGAGGTGAGAAATCTTTTTCACCTATAGTGAGTTATGGAAAATAATTAGATAGTTTTTACACACTTCATTATGTTGTAGGTTTAATTTTAAATTGATAAATTTGACATATTCACTCAATTACCCATAATGACATAGTTTAAGAAATGTTTTTCAGATAAAATTGCAAATTTATAAAAACAAATCTCTAAAGTTTGTTTCAAATTCATTTGGCAGCGACTGGTTGTTTCAGTTTACAGTTTGTTTATGGTTTCTCAGAATGCCTGGGCATTCAGTGGTAGAGACATGTTTTTATACTTATGTCTGCAGCTTTCCTTGCAGAAGCTTTCATGTCTTTTGTTGGAAAAGCTGATTGTTTGAATTTTGTGAAACAAATTTAGTAGAAAGGTAGAATGACTCCTCCTTACAGTACTGCTGCCAGTCCTCATTATAGATTTATAAATTAATCATTTTTTGAAGGCTCCATGCTTACATGAGACACATTCAAGTTTGGAATCACCATTGAAAATATTAAGTCATTTTCCGTTGTTTTTTTGCTCTTGCTTGACTTATTTTTTATATACACTGACAATAAAAAATATTAATCTCTATTGCAAGTTTTTACATTTTATTCTTAAAGAATATTTACTCACAGTGGGTTTAATTTGTCATTTTTGACATAGATCAACAATAAAAGACCCTTAAATGTCAAAGCAGATCTCTGCAAAGCAATCTAATCTTAATTACAAATATAAAATGCAAGATAACTGATCACGTAAGTATTCACCCCGTTCAGGTCATTATTTAGTAGATGTACCTTTGGCCACCATGACAGCCTTGAGTCTGTGTGCACAGGTCTGTGTCAGCATTGCACATCTAGACTCTGCAATTTCTTCCCAGACTTCTTTGCAAAACTGCTCAAGTTCTGTCAGGTTGCATAGTGATTGTGAGTGAACAGGCTTTTTGAAAGCCAGCCACGAATTCTCAATTGGATAGGGATCTGGACACTGACTCAGCCACTCCATGACATGAACACTGTTGTCTTTAAAACCATTTCTTTGTAGCTTTGGCTTATTCTCAGGGTGCAGGTTTCATGTAGACTGCTTGAGGTTTTCCTCTGTGATTTTCCTGCATTTTGCTGCATTCATTATACCCTTTACCCTCACATGCCTTCTATTACCTGCTGCAGAGAAGCATCCCCACAACATGATGCTGCCACCATTGTGCATCACAGTGGGTGGGGTGGTGTTTTTTGATAGTGTGCAGTGATGGTCAAAAACTCTAATTTTTGGCCATTATCAGACCATAAAACCTTCTTCCAGCTGACACCACAGTCTCCCATGTTCCTTCTGGCAAACTCTAGCCAGGATGTCTTGTGCTTTTTAAATTTTATTTAAACTGAGGCCTTTTCTGTGCCATTACACTCTTAACTGGTGAAGCACACAGGCAACAGTTGTCTGCACAGTCTCTCCAATCTCTGCTGTGCTGTAACTTGTAACTCCTTCAATGTTCTCATAAATCTGGCTTTCCTCATACTGGTGGTGGTGGCAGAGGCTTCCCTCACTGTCTCCTTTTTGCACATTTTTGTGGACAGCCTGTTTTTGGCAGATTTACAGCTGTGTTGTACTCTTTTTATTAATGAGTGATTTAGCTGGACTCCAGAGGATACTCTGTGACTTGGATATTTTCTTTTCTCCATCCCCTGACATGAACTTTTTCAATTACCTGTTCATGGAGTTGCTTGGAGTGTTCTTTTGCCTTCATTGTGTAGGTTAGGCCATGATACTCCCCAACCCTACCAAAAGCTGGACCTTTCACGTCTACGTGCATTTATGCCACAGTCCACTGAAGCCCCTCGACTAAAGGCAGGTGATCTCCATTTAATTAATTCTGTGGATTCTACAACAATTTGGTTTTGAATATAAATATTAACACAGAAAGAAATAGGTGAAAAGTAGGCACGGTTTAGGGAAAAATAATCGTGTGATTTGAGTGAATATATGTCTGATACTACAAGCCATGGCAGAATTTAATTTCTGAAGAAACAGAATGGCAGATGCAAAGTAAGATAATAAGCAGAATATAGCATGGCGCTG
Source organism: Polypterus senegalus (assembly GCF_016835505.1). NCBI lineage: Eukaryota > Metazoa > Chordata > Cladistia > Polypteriformes > Polypteridae > Polypterus > Polypterus senegalus. Next base: position 100,930,638 of record NC_053154.1, on the reverse strand, counting down.
AGGAGTTTCATAAGTCTACCCATGACACTCGCTGTGAGCTGATCAGCAAGCAAGAGACATATTCTAACCTTGAGAAAATAGTACCTGTGGTACAATTAATATTTTTAAGTTTACTTTTTTTGTCCCAAATATGTGTCACAAATGCGGAAGGCATGTTTTCTTAACCTGAAACTTTTGTTACTTCAAAGTGGACATATCTGGTATGTTTTAAGGCTTTTTTTTTAACAATGGGATCCTGGTACCCATAAGCTGTATTATAAAATAAACACTATAGTGAACTTTATTTTTTAAAATTTCTAAAATATGCTTTAGAGCACAATTTCATATGACAAATTAATATATACTATGATTGTGAAGAAATAACTGAATTGAAAAATACTGTCTATCAAACTAATTTCAAAGACATTAATGACAAAGAACCAAGCCAATGAAAAAAGCATTTCTGCCATTATGATTAGTGACTCTCACTACTTTACCTCAAAGTTGCTGTCCTCCTTACTGTAAAAAAAAAAATCTCAAAATATACAGTGTGCTCCATAATTTTTGGGGCACATTTTCTTTGATTTACCCCTCTGCTCCACAGTTTAAAATTACAAATCAAACAATTCAGACGTGATTAAAGTGCACATTGCAGACTTTAAGGGTATTTGCATACATTTCTGTCACACCATGTACATGGAAGTCTAAAATATGTTTGGCATGGAAATACCTATTTACCTCTTTTTCCGTTTCCGTTTCCCTTAAACTCTTTAGCCTTACTGCAGAGATGCCCTTCTTGCAGTGTAACGTGGTGGTGGGTCCCCCCAACTGGCAGTTTTAACTTTGCTTACAGACTAAAAGTAGCTGCTGATTTTCAGATTGGCTATAACAAAAAACACTGTGTTGTTGCCCACTATGATGTTATTTGGCCACTCGGATATAGTTACCTTTTAATCTCAAAGTGCAAAAAAAATCATTTTTAAACTCTGTATTTATTTGGGAAATTACTTTTTAATCGTTTTGTTCATAATTTTAAGGTGTTAGTACTTTGTCTTTAACAGGGGAAATATGTGATTGATGATTGCTTTCTTTCCACAGACAACCAAAGAGATGGTGGCACGTTCTTGTGCCACAATTGTTACACATCCGTTTCACGGTAAATGTTTCTTCTTTTCACAGTTTCCTCTTTGTGTGTCTCACTACACATATGTCATTTAGTAAGTGGAATGCTTTAGGTTTGAGAAGTTAATTCAGAAAAAATGTTGGGATAGGCACTGCATGCATATCTCAGAAAGTTATAAAAGTATAGCCTAATGGTTTTGGCACAGATATATATATATATATATATATATATATATATATATATATATATATATATATATATATATATATATATATATATATATATATATATATATATATATATATATATATATATATATATATATATATATATATATATATAATTATATATATATATATATATTATAAATTTTTTCTTTTTTTTTTTCAGAATCTGTGTTTATAGAAGTCAGTAGGTAGATTGGGAGAGTATGGGGGTTATGAGGTCACTGGAAACGGGTGTGTGGGACTCCCAATATCTCTGCAAAAGTCTTGGTGGTTCCTGTCTTGCTATATGGTTGCGAGACATGGACGCTATCCAGTGACATGAGATGAAGCCTGGGTTCCTTTGGTATTGTGTAGCTTCGGAGAATACTTGGGTACCGTTGATCTGACTTTGTGTCGAACAAGTAGTTGCTCATGGAGTCCCAAATGAGGCCCATTATCAACATTGTCAGGGAGTGTCAGTTACAGCACTACATCCATGTGGCGCGATTCCTCAAGAGTGATCTGGCTCTCGGGATCTTCACATTTGAGGACCAAAGCAGCTGGAACAGGCCAAGGTGGCGCTCATGTAATGTAATGCTGCGGCAGATAGATTTTAATGTCTTTTTTTTTTATCTGGGAGTCCAGTCTGCCTGGGGGGTTGCCACCTGGGATACTTCGCAATTTCATTGTGTGGTGGGTATAGCAACACTTTGTACCAGTGCATGCTTCCCAACCTGACCTGATCTAAGCTTTCGATTCGCTTTTCGAGTCAAACTGCATTCCGGTGAAGTGTAGTGTATTACAGTATCAATTTTGCATAATTTTTTTTTTCTATGGAATGACTAAACAGCTGAAATACTAAAGGTATCATTCATCCTTTGCCTCAGCTGCTAAAGTGTATTCCTTAAGGTCCTTAAAAATATGAGTTTCTTTGTGGTGACCTGGTACCACGGTCATTTTGATATACAGGTAGTCCCCAGGTTACGGACATCCGACCTACGACTTACGAATGAGGACGCAGCTGCAACGCGTGCGCCTCAGTAACTGCCGCTCCGTCATCTTCAGCCTGAGGATGCTGCAAGCAGTGGTTGGAGGGTGGCGATTTCGCTGCTCGTGCAGTGTAGTGTCCCTCAGGTGGCAAGCGGTGACCCGTGGTCCATAGTCACCGGGTCCACAACTATCGCTCGTGTGCAGGACGATGGTTCGCTGCCCGCCCACTACACTGCCGCAGCTACTGCTCCTGACTGAACACAGGCTGTATGGAGCGGAGGGGGGCGTTTCACTGCCCACCCAGCACACACAGGTGATAATGCTGCAAGCAGTGACCCAGTTGTGGCTGAACGGAGGCCATTGAGGGTGAACGGGGCGGCGGGGGTAGCATGGCAGTGTGCCTCGGATGGCTGCCTGTTGAATGGGGGCGGTGGTGGGCAATTCACTACCTGCCTTTGGCCACAACGTGTTTGTTCTCAGTGGGCGGACGCTGTAGGCAGCATATTGTAGTGGAGGTGATTGTGTGGTGGGCGAGTGATGAACCCCCACCCCAGTCATTCTCAATAGTAAGCCAGCTTGTACTGTTACACACATAGCAGGAAGTTGTCTCTTGTCAGTACATCAGACGTGTTGACGGATGCCTTCCTGCTGTGATAGCGTGTATAGCGCTGTGGAGAAGAGCTCATCTTAACCTTTTGTCTTCACCCTTCAAGAATGTCTCTGAAACACAAATCTGATGCAAGTGCTGGTGATACGTAAAGAAGACAAAAACCATCACCATTGAAAATAAAGTAGAAATAATAAAAAGGTCAGAGAGAGGTGAATCTCCATTATTCATTGGCAGAGCACTTGGTCACAGTCGGTCAACAATAGCATTTATTAAAATTATGTACCTGTTCCGACTTGCATACAAATTCAACTTAAGTACAAACCTACAGTCCCTATCTCGTACGTAACCTGGGGACTGCCTGTATATGAGTATAAGGCACTGTACATGCAGAATGACATCTGGCAGGTAAACAGGTTACCACTCAATTATCTTCCTGACTCTGAGGCACCCAGTGGGGGACCCTCTCACCTTACCTTTGCCTTGATAGTCAAGTGTATGCTCCTGTTGTCATCCAGACATCTAGACATAACTATAGATAGAAAATGCTATTATGTTCCTCATATAGCCTTTGAAATGTGTGGGTTAAGCACTGCTTTTCTAAAAAGTAGAGTTTTGATGCTTGTATTTTGTGTAATGGAGTTTGACCAGGTTGGTACGTAGTTCTGCTTAAAAGAAGAAAAATGAAGTGCACAAGGCAGAGAGGCCACAAACGAAATCAATGTACCCATCAAGAGGAAACGCATTTAAACTGATCACTAACCTTATAAGATTACTGTTTGAAATCTCAAAGAACTATTTACAGAGATACAGTGATCTTTCAAGCTAAGCCAAATTTAAAACATTCAGTATTGTTAGTGTGGGTACTGTTTGTATATTCAAGCATTAACCATTGAGTTTAACAATGAGACATTGGGTCCTTAATTGTGATTTCTGGATGAAATGAGATATATAAAAGATGCAGTTATGTAGTCTGAATACGCCAAATCTGTAATACAGTGACCTAAACATTAAAAGTTATTAGGCACAGGTCCTCGAAGAGAGAGACAGAGAGGTTTCACAAAATATTATATCTGTGGCTTTCTCACTTTCAACCTGATTTGAATTACAGACTCAGCCATCTAATTTAATTTGTGAAATTCACAGAAAATTTGTGACTTTTTTTTTTATACTAATAAGCTACTTGGCTATATTTTTCATACTTGCATACAATAGTAGAATGTCTAAAATAACACTTCAGCATGTTCCTAGCCAGTCTTATTAATGTAATTCCCATACAAATTTTATTTGAAACTTTAGCAATAACCCCATATCTATGCTCAATGCCACATCCTTAGTCTAGTTGGCCATTTTCTATGCCAGTCAGTGTTGACACAGGAGGTTCCATTTGACTTTGAAACACTCGATTCTTCATGAGAGGCTTGCTGTGTGAGCGTGTTTTGATTATGTTCTTCTTTTTGTAGTGATCACGTTACGATGCATGGTGCAGTTTATTGGAAGGGAAGCCAAATACAGGTCAGTGGTTCAAAAGGAAGGGAATTAAATTGTTGTGATTACTTCAACAGATGCTCTGCTAACATTTTTCACTTTTTTTTCCTCATTTTAGTGGAGTGTTCGACTCTATTGTAACAATATACAGAGAAGAAGGAGTCCTTGGTTTTTTTGCGTGAGTTCAAACACTTCAATACTTTATGTTGAGAATTAGCGTACACTATTTGAATGAAACAGTCTCTATTTTTTTGGCTGGTACAGAGAAAACAACACTCTAATACTAGGCCTACATCAGAGAAACTCTGTTATGGTGCATCATACAAGTTTAAACATACCTTACAAGTTTTATTTCTGAGCATCTACCAGTATAAGGTTTAAGTTTTACCTTCTTGTGTTTTGCCAAATTACAGGGTGCTCCTTCATTATAGCATACCTTGGTGTTTTGTAAAGTGCATTATTTTTTTCTTCAATCAAGTCTTTCTTATCCCTGAAGAAAAAAGCATTTGCTAAACTATGTATTTTAACCTAATAAAATGTGTAAGGATTTGGACTATAGAAAAAGAGATTATTTTACCTTTTATATCATATAGGAAAAATGTAAAGGTTATTCACACTCTGAAAAGAAAGAAGGTAAAAGATGAAGGCTATAAAGCTGAAACATTGCATGTCTTTCTTTCCAGTGTACAAATAACCCTTTACTTTTTTGCTTTTGCAGGTTGCATGCTGATGCAAGCCTTCACTAACCTTATACTGTATGTTTGGGGTGGCATAATGCCATTTGCTGCTGCTTCTAAGCTCCACAGTCTTGGCTTCAAGTGCTAGGCCCTTTGTCAACAGACTCTGCACCTCCTCTCCTTGTATGTCCACCCCAGAGATGTGCATTTTAAGTTATTTAGCATTTCTTTTTGGTATGTGGTACACTGTATTAATTCCTAAGGGGAAATTGGCTTTTTGCGTGACCTTTGGAGGTGCAAGTGCAGGGTCAGCCATTGTATGGTGCCCCTGAAGCAATTTGCACAAGGGCCCAACAGAGTAGTATCTCCCCTAGCAGTAATGGGATTTGAACCTACACCCTTCCAGATACCAGTGCAGATCCTTTAGCCTCAGATGTACCACAGCACAATTGAAGCAGTTTGAGTTTGCCCTGCAGTGGACTGGAGCTGGCCGGTCCTGATGTGGTACCTGTCCTGTGTTGTCAGGATAGGCAAGGGCTCCCCGTGGAGTATGTGTCTGATAGGTATAGTTTTTTCTTTTATTTTTTTTTTTTATAATATTTACATAATTTTTCTGAACATTAAAAATTAAGTAATTGTAGTTCTGAACACTAAAATAATTTCATTCTCATTCTTTCTGTCATTTGGGGTTATAATCGATTCATCTACTGTTGATTTACTATTTATGATGATACGTTAAAAAACAAAAATGTCTTGGCATTTCTCTGAATCTTAAATTGATTTTTGAATTCCTTTCATATTCACAGTTGTTACAGTTTGTCAGTCCATCACAACAGACTGTGTTTCTATATTCTCAGGGATTTTTTTCCCTCTGGCTTTAACATTTCTGTCTCGCAGTACAAAATTTAAGCATTCTGCTCCAAGTCTTTACTTGTCTCCAGTCCGCATATCTGTAGATCTGTCATCCATGTGTGTCTCTGTCTCTTGCAGTGGTTTGATTCCTCGCCTCCTAGGTGATATTATTTCTCTTTGGCTCTGCAATGTCTTGGCACATCTCATTAACACATATGCAATAGACAATACTGTGAGTATTTTTTTTTTCTTTAATGTCATTGTTACAGAAAGCAGGAAACATTTATGATTGATTTGTTTGTTTTTTTTTAACTACTGGTGGGGTTCTGCTAATTTTACAGATTCTGAGGTTTTCATCTGCATGATTGCAGCTAATTTTCCTCCAGGTGTTGTATCAGTCTTGGGCTATTTAGTAATAATAATAATAATACTTTATATAGCGCTTTTTGGAAACTCCATGAAGGAAGGACATGGCAAACCCATGCTCTCCTTACTGTGAGGCAGCAGATTTCTACGTAGCAGATACAAGTGACGAACAAAGTATGGTCATATGATAAACATGCTGTCTCTCTTTCTTAAGTTTAACTTTTAGTATTAAAGTTGTAAGCTTATTACCATTCTATTTTTGGGTGTTGAACTATGCCATTTACTCAAATCCTAAATTTAAAATAAGAGAGATGCTTATGTTGCTTCCATAAAAAAGTCATGTGGATTCATTCATTCCTGTGCTGAATGATTGGTATAATTTTGAATTTTAAGAGTTCAACAAGCCATTGCTTATCTTAGTTCTTAGTCAGGAGTGTTGGATATATTTACTGCCTTTAACATGTGCAGTTACACATCATTTGAGTTAAAATGGACTAGGATTTGCACTGCAAAAAGGTTGCACAAGCTGGGCTGAAGCACTAGTACAGATCAGGTGGTAGAACTGATGCCATTTTCCTGGCTTCTGTCTTCACCTGTATGTTCATGTTATTAAAGGCTATCTTTTGGTGTCACTGCAGATGTCTCATACAGGAGAAATTAAGAGCTGCTCTCAAGCCATCACTGGGGTAAGTGCATCTGAGTGTCGCTTGCGTATAAGCACAGAAATAACAGGCTATATGCACACATTAATCCTGACGTACTTCTGGTGAAATCTCAGCCACTTCCGTTGGCCATGCTGCAGTTGTGGTTTTTGTTTAGTGTCAACAATGTCAGAGAAAAAGAAGTATAAGTTTCAGTGTACGGATAGCTCTACAGCTTAACATTAATGCGTACCTTTACGTCAAGCTTCCAGTAAGTTTTCATACATTTCCATCTAATGCGTAAACCTTATCTAAATGGATCGTAGCTATCCAGAAAAAGAGCTTTACAGTTGGTCATCATACCCGAGTTTGTAGCTGGCGTATTAAAAAAAAGGATTTTCACGGACCAGGGTCTGAGATAGGGTGATGACTGTTGAAGGAAGGAGGGGTTCCTGCGTTGTTTGACTTGAATAATTTCTCCATTCCACATGCAAGAATGTGGATTTGGGAGAGGAAAAAGCGACCGATAGAGGGTGACGCACTGGGCGAGGAGGAGGATCCAGCAGTTGTCGACCTAGAGCTTGATGGAAACATGACTCTCAGAGAGGAGATCCTCCACAGCTGATGAAACAAATTGAGACCCTTTCAATGAAGCAGTGGCTTGGCATTCACCGTTTTGCTGGCTCAGACAGACATTCACTTTTTTTTTTAATAAGGTAAGATGTCTCTATTGTAGCATCAGCACTGAGCACCACGTAAGATGGGTTCTCTGCTCTTTACACACCTCTTTGAGGAAGCTTGCTGTCTTTAAAAGGACTGGTTGGAAAAGCACGTGCAACTGTGCGGAGTTGCCGTTTTTAGTACAATGCTTGAATAATGCGAATTATGTAACTTACCATAGGTCTGGACACAACTTGAAGTGAATGGGTGAAAAACACTGTAGCTAGTCCATTTTGGTATCAGTGCTGGAAGTGTAGTAGCTGGCTGATGCGGGAAGTAGAGGAGAGTGTGCATATAGCCTAGTCTCACATGTACTTTTTTAAAACAAACATGAATCAACTACTTCTCTTTTGTTTTCTGTCCAGTTTCTAGCCAGTATGCTGACGTACCCTTTTGTACTTGTTTCAAACCTCATGGCTGTCAACAACTGTGGGTAAGTTTCTTGTATACGGACATCAGAAAGAAGGGCAGATATCTGCTAGCCACGCCGAATGGCATACTGATGACAAGTTTACATGACCTTGTTCACAAAAGGCTCCTCTGGATCAAATGAGTGGTTTGTTTTTTTTTTTGTAATATTTAGTTAAACAAGAATGTTTACTTCAGAGTAATGCAGCACATAGAAGTTTGTTTCCTCTTTGGAAGAGAGGGTTGCAAAAGTGTGAGGTTGTGATTTTTTAAAATTGTTTAGCACTATATTATTTTCATGGTCAGCATCAGAACTTATAAAAAGATTGTAGGCTGTGACTTGCCTCCCATTCAAGTCCTGTATGAGTCCAGGGTATTGAAGTTGGCCACAAAGATCATAGCTGATCCTATCACCCAGGGCATCATCGCCTGTTCCAGAGATGTCCGTCCTGCAAACGCATTCAAAAAGTGAAAGCTAAAACAACACATTTCCCCCATAAGTGCAGTTATTCTGACTAATCTGGTTTGAACTTTGACTCGATATTTATGTATGCCTGCAATCTAGACCACCTGGACATTTTAGTCCTCCTATATCTCTTTATTGTTTGTATTGCCCTTGTATGCTGCATCATATTTTATATTATCTTCTCTATTCTGTGTTGCACCATATGTACCTGACCAATAAAGTGAATTCTGATTCTGACTATGAGCATACTAAGGCATTTTTCTTGGCAGCTTATATTTATTTCACCACTATGTAACAATGCTCCTTTTTGCTTTGTTTCTTATTTAGACTTGCTGGCGGCCTCCCACCATATGCCCCTGTTTACAAGAATTGGCTGGATTGCTGGAGCACCCTTAATAGAGAGGTAACTGCTCGCCAGTCCGGGGAATCCTGTTCTGGTCCTGCCTTTTAATCATAAGGAGCCCCAGTCTGATGGGGTCTTGTCTTGTATATAATAAGCTCTTAATGTCCTTGTTACTGGATAATCAGTTTATTGTAGTAGGTATTTGTATTACATTTTTATTATGATGTGTAAAGTGTGCTCTCTGTTAACCTTCAGCTATTCTGATTTACACTTTTGAGAGAGAAGCACTGGCCTAAGAGCTGTTTTCATGGAGGACGCAAAATTTCAGGATTTTCAACTAGTTTCTTAGTTAGTAAAACAGCTGGATAAAAATGGTCTCTTTCAATCCAGAATTAGATTTATGTTTACCTGTTGCAGCCATAGATGGCCCAAACAGTTATAGTGGAGACATGCTGATTTAATGGACCAGTAGTAGATAAACAGTAAAGCTGGCTGACGAGTGCCTTCTCATGGATCACATGGGAGGGTCATGTGATATAAACAAAAGATCAGGGTACATGGGATAATAATAAAACTTTTGGGCATTCTGTTTAAAGTGCAGAATTTTTGATGAAACTTGCTGTAGGAGGTTCTGTGCCTGCCAACTCAAAACACAATTTCATCATAAATTACTGTCACATTTAAGTAAAAGCATTTTGTTTAATAAGGACATAAGAAATGTGGCAAATGGAATTAGTCCATTCACCAAAAATTCAGAAAAAACCTATTACATACAAGTCATAAATTGATTTGCATACCGTTGAGTGATCTAAGTATTTGATCCCCTACAACCCAGTCAGAATGCTGGCTTCCACAGATTGGCAGGGTGCCCATGTGGCACACAGATTACAATCAATCAATCATAGATACTCCTGATCTCAACTCGTTACATGTGCAGGCCTGTCTTAAGTTTGCCAGTGAGCCTCTGACTCATCCGGGCCTGGTCATGTGCCTTCGGGCGCAGCAAGATGTCAATCTATTACGCCATAGTGTGTTACCAATGGTGTTCTTGGTGACTGTGGTCCTTCAGATCATTAACAAGCTTCTCCCGTGTAGTTCTGGGCTGATCCTTCACCTTTCTCATGATCATCCTCACCCCATGAGGCAAGATCTTGCATGGAGCCTGACTGAGGGCGATTGATAGTCATTTTATATTTCTTCCACTTCTGAATAATCGCACCAACATTTGTCACCTTCTCGCCAGGCTCCTTGCTGATGGTCTTATAGTCCATTCCAGTCTGTCTGGATATAAAGTCTGTTGGAGCCAGAATTCTGGCTGGGTTGAAGGGGATCACATACTTATTTCACCCAATGACATACAAATCAATTTATAACTTTGATGTAATGTGTTTTTTTTCTGGATTTTTGGTTGATATTCTGTCTCCCTCCATTAAAATGAAACTACCATAAAAATTAGAGACTGTTTATTTCTTTGCAAGTGAGCACACGTACAAATTCAGCAGGGGATCAAATACTTGTTTGCCCCACTGGAGACCACGCAGTGTGTAGAACAGGAGGCTGGTCTTTTTTATTTCTCTTTGACAAGGTTACCAATTCATGGTCAGTACTGTCACATGTACAGAGCCCGCTGAAGTTGCCTGTCACCATCACCTTTATTTTGTTTCTGTAACTTTCATGGAGTCTGGTCATTGCTTTCCCTGTTTCTGTAATTGCCAGCCATTTAATTAGATTCTCCTTTGTGTTTTGTTCTTTTTTTTTTTTTTCTTTTTCTCCCAGGGCAACATGAGCCGTGGAAACAGTTTATTTTTCCGGAAAATGCCTGCTGGGAAGAAGTATGCAGCTGACCAGAAGCGTTTTTTTTAAACACCTGTGCAAATGAATAAAGTGTAATTATTATAATTATTAAAAGTGGATGAATGAATGGAAAATGTTTCTTTGTATGCATTTGTTTACAATCATGTATTCAATTTTTTTAAAACCAAACTCTGTCAAACCTTGGAAGCAGTAAACACATTTATGCATTATTTTATGAAGGAGTGACTTGCTTTGATTAAAAGTATTATTAATTTTATTATTTTGTGCTTGGAAATTGATTTCTCTCCAATGGTATTTTGGTGCTTTGCTGTAGAGAACAAGATCATACGTGCGATAAGTCTTGACTTTAATTTAAAAAATGCAGGGCGTCCTGTAGTATCTCATTTAATAGGCATCTTGTGTTGTGCTCTAAATATTTAATGTATGTTGGTGGAAGGTGTTAGACAAAGTGTCAGTGAGAGGCCTTCTCTGTTACAGGGAAAGTGACACCGTGACATTCTTGTGGGCTTGTATTTACAGCTTTCCGTTTATTTGAATGTTTTGCAACTAACAGCCATGATACGTACATTCATGGGGAAACGACATCCGGCTCCTTCTGTTTTGACAGCAGTCTGCACATTATCCGGATGAGCACTTGTCATGAATGCTCTCCCAATGTACACACTCTTTGTTTTTTTTTGTTCTGAACAAATTTGTTTTGATATCTTTAGGAAGTTCTATTCTAACTATCAGCCAAAATGTTTCACAATACAATGTTGGTTCATTTTTTTTTTTTTTTTAAACATTGCTTTGTTTTTGCAAGCACATTGTGTAATATTCATATTTATGGTAATCTTAAAAATGCTTTGAGCATTATGCCCAATGTAAAATAGGAGGAGCATAGGAAAATATATAGCAAAATGTAATTTCAAGTTCTTAAAAGATTCTAAGAAAAATGATTATCTTTTTACAAAACGTGTTTTGGTGTGTTGTTATATAGCAGCTTTTTGGGCAGGAATGGATGTAAGTGTGTCCTGTGATGAGCCTGCTTCCCAGCCTGGATGGTTTCTGTCCCATTTCTACATGGGTACCCACTTGTTCTGTGCCACCCTCAGCTGGACAAAAGTATGTAATGGACAGAAGGTGAGTCGTGATTCCCCCCAACGCAGGAATGACTGATCTTTTGGCAACAGTTTCAGGAGAATACGAGCTATGCTACCTGTCTAAGATGGGCTGAAATCTAAGCAAGCAATGCAGACCTTAGCGTTCAAGTTTGCAGTGCGCCATCTATCGGAATGTGTTTTTGCAATGCATGTAGTAATAAAATGGATTGCATTTGTCATTCCAGAAGATGTCGCATCACAAACATTTGTAGAAAACAAATGCACTGCTGCAAATGTTTGTGATGTGCCATCTGTTGGAATAAGAAATGCAGTGCATATGTCTCTGTTTGAGGGGGCACAGTGGTAACGCTGCAGCCTCTCAGTAAAGAGACCTGGGTTCACACCCCCGGTCCTGCCTGTGTGGAATTTGCATGTTCTCCCAGTGTCCCCATGGGTTTCTTCTGGTTGCTCTGGTGTCTTTTCACTGTCCAAAGACTTGCATGCTAGCTGAATTGGCTATGCTCAGTTTGGCCCTGGTGTGGGTTTGTGGGTGTCTGCCATGTGATGGATTTGTGCCCGGTCCAGGGCTTGTTCCAGATTTGCACGCTGTGCTAGCTGGGATAGAGTCCAGCGCTAACAATGACCCTGATCTGGATTAAGTGGGTTAGAAAATGACATGTCTTTGTTTCATACCATTTGGTACAGGATTCATAAAGCAGTGTTAATGTTTGTGATGCATCATCTATTGGAATGACAAATACAATGCATTTTAGTACTATGAATGCTGGTCATGTGCCATCTGTTGGAATGAGAGACATAGCTACCGGCTGGACACACAGATGCTGATCCTTTTGTTAAGGTAGATAAAGATCATGCTTTGCTTGGGCAAAATGTCTTTTGCCATGCCAGCAGCCATTATCTTAAGTACTGTTGTATTTCTGTAACTTGTTAGGTTCTGCATCCGCTAAAGTGAAATCAACAAGCCACCCCCTGCAGTTTCGGCACCTTTTATTGTCAATCAAGTTGCCTCTATTAATGCTGACTATAGGCACAAACATTACAATAAGTTTTGTGGTACAAAGTTGCATGGAAAACATTCACCTTCTGAAGTACGACTAGAGTGTCCTCACACAGGTTCACACCAGAATCCGTATCAAATTCGAGTCAAGAACTGGATTAGTTTTCTTTTATTTGTTATTGCTGGTGGCACTGTACTGGAAAAATGCAATCTCTCACAAATGTCAAAAAATAGGAATAGGATCAACCTAACATGCCAGTAAACTGAGAAGCATCCATCTCATTATTTACTTGATGGGACCAAACTAATCTACGATCGCCTGCCATCATTCAGTGATGTCTTGGCATTGGCTCTTTACGGTAACTGGTCTGTGTAAATATAAAAGCCAGGATACTCAGTGCAGAAATCCTTTAATATACATGGCCTTTCAGAAGTATTCAGGCCCCTTCAGTCTGCCAAGAGATATTTGCCTCTCATTAAGGCCTAACTGAATGATTAGCTTCTACCAGTGAGCACGCTGAGTAAAGGTCATATTATCTGGATATAAAAATCACTCTGTGTAGGGTCTTTAGCACAATGTGAACCCACTGGGAAAACGAAGACTTGAGAGCAGACCACAAAGGAGACATACTGATACAAATACATAACAAAGAAAATATCCAAGTGCTTGGATGTCCCAGTGAGCACTAACAGAATACATCACACCACCCAGTCACCGTCTAAAGATGGCTGTCTAATAAGACATAGTGCCCAAGTAAGATGTACTGTAGACTGGTAAGGGATGCAGCAAAGAAGCCAGCCATCACTTTGAAGGAATTTCAGAAGCCAGTTGCTGGAACTGGAGTACATGTGCACACGTCCACAATTTCAAGAGCTCTCTCTAACAACGAGTGGGTGGTAAGAAAGAGGCCAATTACCAGGAATATCCATAAAAAACTATGTCTGCAGTTTGCCCCAGTGCATAAGAAGGAGCTCAGCTAGAATGTGGGAAATTAGGGTTTTGTGGTCCTATCAGACCAACATGGAGCTTTCTAGCTGTGCCACATAAATGGTTCTTGTAAAGTTTGCTTTCTGTTATTTGTTGTCCAAAATAATCGGGGCTATTTTCAAGCAGGAAATAGTGGGATGCTGTGGGGCTTTGTGGGTATTGTAGTTTAGTACACTTGCTGGTTAGTTATCTTACATAAATCTTTAGGGATGGGCTACTGGCAGATCCTTTTTTCCTTCAACTTTTCAATGTATTTAGTTTCCAATAATAAGAAGAATTCCCAGAGAACAGATTTCATAGCCAAAGTGTTGGTTCTGTGGCATTATTTGAAGGACACTGGAGTAGTTTCAAAGTCGCCTGTTTAACGTTGTTCAGCCTTTGGAGAAGATGCACCTCTGTGCTTGTAAGAGGAGAACTTGCCGCCGTCCATCCATCCATTCAGTCATTAGCTTTATTCATTTATCTCAAGTCTATTCATCACTTCTGCCATTCTGGACTGTTTGGGACCCTGTACGTGCAGTTCATGTTTGTCTATACCTTGATCATTTGTGGGGTGTTGTGTACATATTTTCTGTTATATGTGATAATACAGTCAGGTTTTTAAGAAGGTTTTTCTTGTGTATTTGATTTATTTGAACAGGAGGTTGACTGATAAGAATACAGTACCAGATTAATGTTGGCCTTCAAACTCCATCATGTTATTATTATATCTGTGGCAGCTTCAGTGCTTCTAGAATTTTGAGTTCTGTTCCAGCCCCTCCCTCTAAAAACACCATCTCTACTGTGATGTCTGGTGGTGGCAGCACAATGCTGTGAGGATGCTCTTCATCTGCAGGGACTGAGAATCTTATTAAGGCTGATGGAAGAATGAATAGAACTACATGCAGGGAAATACTGAAAGAGAACCTGTTCAAGTCAGATGACAAACTGACCTGGAAAAAGATTCACCTTCCAGCAAGACAAGGATCTCAAAGCCAAGGCAACACTGTATTGGCTCAAAGACAAAAAACAAAACAAATATGAGATGTCCAACAATGGCTTAGACAAAGCCCTGATCTCAATCCCATTAAGAATCTCCATCAGTCTTTGAAAATTGCAGGCCGGGAGCACCAACCATCCAACCAGAAAGAATGGGACAAAATTCCTCCTGTGCCGTGGCTTGGAAAACGCTCGAGTCCATTGTTGCGGCAAAAGGAGGCCCTTCTAACTAGTGATGTGCAGGGTAGGAATACTTACACAAACAGAGTGTTATGTATCTTTTGTAATTCACAGAATGGCTATGACTTTCAAGGGGACTGAACATTTTGCCCTGTACTACAACTACCTTAAAATATTATAAATAAATATACATTGTAATGGCGTATAAAAATACATCATAAATGTCTCACCCCAGAGATGGAGGTAAGGCTGACGATGAAGAAGCGAAACACATCGACTGAGCACAAGCATTAGGCTTACTGTGTTGTAGGTGCAGGTGTCCACAAATTGCTCATAATCCCAAATAATTGCATTGTTTGAGGTGTCACCTCTCCTTCATTGTTTAGTTTAAAGCTGAAATGTGCCAAACTTTGCAGTAAGTAAAGAGCTGCACCCATTAATCCAGATGTGTTTGTTATAAGGTAGAAATTCAGTTATAAATGTGCACGTATTGTACTCTCTCAGTTGCTTGTTTGTAATAAAAAAATATTAACTCCTCTAATCCACAGAAGATACGACACAGTAAATTCAAACTGCAAAACGTGTGTTTCAGTTTGAAATGATATCTACCTTCAGTGCCACTTCTTTTTATCACTCTTACCCAAGGTTACTAATGGGATGCAATCTTTCTTTTGAACACGGGTGTGCAAAAAACACTAAGTGTAACTAAAGGCCAATCATCATTCACAAATCAGTTTTCGGAGCTTTGGAAAGCTTGTGGAGTAGGGAGGCAGTTTAACTAATTGTGATCCATTCAGGCAGCATAGCTGACACCTACAGTATGTCCTGTTTAGCATTGTCATGTTCATTATTTAATTTCTTTACGGATGATCATTTTAATCGCTACTGCTTGCAGCGCTGGGTGCTATTGATTCATTGTTAACATTTTCACCATTTAAAATAATAGAAAATATAATAAAGAATCTGCCAATATGTCTGATTTTACAAAAATAATGGCCACTCACCATGATGACCTAGTCAACAACATGCCTCCGTGGGCCAAGTGCAGCCATAACATTTAACTAGCAGATGCAGTTTATTCCTGTGGGCTTAAACAACAAGGAGACTTTAATGATTTTAGCGTAAGACTACAACATAGTAAAATGTGTAAAAATTGAAAGGGTTCAACTAACTGTCTGAAGGCACTGTACAGCATGTTCTGTTGTAGAGAAACACGAACAAGGCATGGCAAGCTTGAACAATGTCTTAAAAAACAATCCTTTTAGGTTTTATTAGCAAAATGAAATGAATAGAACTGTAAAAAGTTCTAGAATCTGATGTTGGCACTGAAATTCTCAGTGATGCCCCAAAAACAGATTTAAACCTCACCGCTAGCTCTGCAATCTTTAGTAATGGCTTTTCTACCAATAGCACTACTGAGGATGCTGGAATATCTGCAAGCACTCAAATGTCAATGGATAGGCCGAGGTCACAGATTTGTGTGATATTCACAAGTCACCAACTCAATTCGTACTAACAAACCTCTAAAATAAGTGGCAAGGTGCACAGCTTAGCAACACTTTGGCTCAACAAAGAGCAGCACATGGCTGGAATACAGGATATGGAAATGGGCAATGTATCACAAACACGTGCAGGCATCTGGGCGAGAACCTAATTGAGGACAGATTCAGTCATGTATACTGCTCAAAAAAATTAAAGGACCACTTTTTAATCAGAGTATAGCATCAAGTCAATGAAACTTTTGGGATATTAATCTGGTCAGTTAAGTAGCAGAGGGGGTTGTTAAT
This sequence comes from Polypterus senegalus, assembly GCF_016835505.1. Classification (NCBI taxonomy): domain Eukaryota; kingdom Metazoa; phylum Chordata; class Cladistia; order Polypteriformes; family Polypteridae; genus Polypterus; species Polypterus senegalus. Next base: position 100,913,924 of record NC_053154.1, on the reverse strand, counting down.
CAGTTTCAGCTGCTTTAGTGCTAATAAAATTAACAACAGGTGCACTAGAGGGGCAACAATGAGATGACCCCCAAAACAGGAATGGTTTAACAGGTGGAGGCCACTGACATTTTTCCCTCGTCTTTTCTGTCTTTTTTATTCACTGGTTTTGCATTTGGCTACAGTCAGTGTCACTACTGGTAGCATGAGGCGATACCTGGACCCTACAGAGGTTGCACAGGTAGTCCAACTTCTCCAGGATGGCACATCAATACGTGTCATTGCCAGAAGGTTTGCTGTGTCTCCCTGCACAGTCTCAAGGGCATGGAGAAGATTCTAGGAGACAAGCAGTTACTCTACGAGAGCTGGAGAGGGCCATAGAAGGTCCATAACCCATCAGCAGGACCAGTATCTGCTCCTTTGGGCAAGGAGGAACAGGATGAGCACTGCCAGAGCCCTACAAAATGACCTCCAGCAGGCCACTGGTGTGAACGTCTCTGATCAGACAATCAGAAACAGACTTCATGAGGGTGGCCTGAGGGCCCAACATCGTCTAGTGAGCCCTGTACCCACGGAACTCGATTGGCATTTGGCATAGAATACCAGAATTGGCACACAGTGGGAAAAAAGCACAAAATGTCAACTTTAATCTCAAAATTTCCACTTTAATCACGTAGTTTATTTTGTCATCAAAGTAGAACATCATAAACTTCATCTTAAAATCATTTCATTTACTAGTTTCTCAAATCCCATCGTAACTAAAGTAACACGTTAAATGCTTTGTTTTTTATTTGATCTTCAATGTGCTCTATGTGCGTGAATCACTACATGCTTTCGTTCTTTCTCTTTCTCCGACAGGACACAGAATCGATTACATTCGTGATATTACAGCTCTCTGAATAATTAAAATACTGAGTTGTATGCGAGGCAGGAACTTGCTAGTGCTGCAGCACCGTGTCCTCACATGTTTAATTATTAACAATACAGATTATTTAAATGAAGTTAAAGTTTTATCTGTATAATTTAATAAACATATTTTGCTGCATTTCACCTTAAAAATGATATTGTCATCATATGTAAATACACTCTTAATAAAGTGGCTCAGGTTGTGCGATATTATAATTATAGTGCAAGTTTACAGTGGGGTGATTGTACTTATAAGTACAAACAGTTCTACAAGGTGCAATTGATTGAGTGCATTTATAGTTCTTGGAATGAAACTGTTTCTGAACCGCGAGGTCCGTACAGGAAAGGTTTGAAGCGTTTGTCATATGAGAGCAGTTCAAATAGGAAGCATGGCTGAGGCAGCATGTGCTTGATGCTGTATACTGATAATTCTCTTTCCGATCAGATGCTCCGAGTGGTGCAGTGAGAGTAATATGGAAAAAGATGATCCGCTGTGGCAACCCCTAACGGGAGCAGCTGAAAGAAGAAGAAGGTGCAGTGAGAGTAACAACGCTAAAGCAGTTATGGTATTTAGAATAGTTTGACCATTCTGTGGACCATTATATTGTTACTGGTTAATTATCAATCAGATGCATTAAACTAATAAACAACATGCGGTTAATTTCAGTGTATTTATAAAACCGTGTCAGGAAAAGAAAGGGTAACCACACAGGAACAGTAGCACTGCTTTGACGCTGGGTGCCGCCAGTCTGCAAAACCGAGTGGAGAACTTGCGTACGACAGGGTATGAGGTACCATGGAAATGTGCGTGTCTTTATGCCAAGTTTAGGTTTTATACATCGTGATTTGAACGTGGGAACGTTCTTACACAACATTTCTGTGCGTACACACCGTTTATACATGAGGCCCCAGGAGATCAGTGATGCCCTGGTCCAGATCTAGGAGGAGATCCCCTAGGACACCATCAGGCATGCATACAAGCATGTGGGGGCCATACAAACTACGGAGTACGATTTGGAGTTGCTGCAATGAAATTCTGGCAAAATAGACTAGCCTGCAGCATCATTTTTTTACTTTGATTTTTGGGGTCTCTTTTAATTCAGCCTTCTCTAGGTTGATAATTTTCATTTCCATCAAACGATGTGGCATCCTTTCATTCCTAACACATTACCCAGTCCATACCAGTATAGATTTTTTTTCCCATTGAGATCTAAAGTGTTCCTTTAATTTTTGGAGCAGTTTATTTAGAAATGGGAAACACGCACATTAGTAATATTCAAACCACTCGGTAAGTGAAACTAACAGGGCAGCACTTCAGACATTACAAATGAAGACATTACCATTGCTGTTTGCTCTTATATAATTTCACTGGGCTCAATAATAACAGATTTGGGCATTTGTGTCTTGATAGAGGCTGGTATGTCATACATAGCATCAACGTGGTGACATTCACTTTATTTTCCTCCCCATCTGCAAGTGGATTTAAATTAGTGTTAACAAAAATGGCTTTCATTTTGAGAAGAAAAAAATACTTTGGTGTGATTGGATTTTGAAAGATTTATAAAGAAGTTTTATTTGAATGTATATATAACTATAATAAGAGATAACATTAGGCCCAAACATTAATGCTGTGTTTCTTAGAGTTTGGGTTGCAAGCACGTCTCTGTTGGGTCACCACATGATTATGCAATATAATTACCGAGTGCATCCAAGTGATAATTCTATACAAGAAAAGAGTTCTAACCATATATTTTTTTTTAATCATGCGGTTCACAGTTTCTATATGAAAACGCCATGAAGATTCAAGAACAGCTTTCATTTCTGTGGCAGGAAAATATGTTAAGCATTCACCCTTCCCCTCTGACAACCATTAAATAATCAGTCTGAGAAGACCGACAGCCAAGACATGTAAAAGAAAAGGGGAGAAAGTGAAATGACAGACAAGCTTCTGAAATATCGAAATGAGAAACTGAAGATTTTCAGGGTGGAGGTATATATAGTGCCATGTCAGTGTGTATGCAAAATGTAGTTTCAATGGCAATGAACTGTTGTTGTGTGCCTCATCGTGTGTTCACATTTACAACATACACTGAATTCAAATCTGTAACTGATGTCCAAAGAAGGTTTTGCATTAAGTTTAATGTGCCTCAGTGAGGGTGAATTCCTTCTCGTCACACTATTTGAAATGTCCATCAGCTGGTAGTGTAAAAACACCAGAAAATATCAAAAGGGTGTGATAAACAGTAGACACAATATCAGTCTATAAAAACAATTCAGACTGGTTTGTTTGCAAAAATCTTCAGCAAATGTTATCCTATCACAAGTATAAAATACAAACAGTGCATTTTTTAAAGAATAATTTAGCTTTTTTGGATAATTGGATTGTTAAATGTAAATGGGTTTACATTAAACTATTTTTGAACCAATTTATACAAATGTATAATTTATGGAGGAGCTCTTTAGAAAAAGTAAAAAAAAAGTTATTTAAGGCTAGCTAAATAGGCTGCATTGATTAATTAATTTTTGAACTATTTCATTCCTTAAATGGCACCATGAGTCAGAGGATTAAGTTAAAAGCTCTTTCATTCTATACTTTCAAAAAATCATCACATCCTTACAAGAGTGTTTCTCTCTCAGGTTTACTAAACTAAGCATTTCTGCTGGTAGTGACGCACCTCGGGAATCTTTTCTTGTTTTCAATGGTATTACTTGTCTTAGGTTCAAGCTCCAGGGATTCCCTTTGTGGAGTCGGCATGTTCTCCCAGTGTGCACGTGTTTCCTCCCACAATTCAAAGGCAATGCAATGCAGGTTAGTTGGATTAGTGATGCTAAATTGGCCCTAAAGTGTGTGTGTGTTCACTCTGTGATGTACTGGCCATCAGGTGCTGCTCCCACCTAACACCCCTATTGCTTGCTGGGATGGGCTCCGGCTGCCCCACAACCCTGCCCTGGATAAGTAGGTTAAGAAAATGGACAGATGGAGTATCGTTTATCGATAAGTTTCTTTCCCATTTTCTATTTTATACTACTCATGTGAGTAAATATGCTTGAAAGGAAACAAATACATTTACTTTTTAAATATATGACATTATTAGCTTCTTTAGGACTCCGCGGTCATTGTGATAATAGTCCTCTTGGGTCCCATTACGGTACCGAGTTCTAATTTGAGTCCTCGGATTAAAAGGCTTAAGAACTCTTGCGCTGCTACGGCTATGAGCCGTCAACACCGCACGTAACACGGACTAACGGAGGAGCTACTTTATCCCCAACGCGGTCCCTGAATAGTGTGAATGGAAGCCTAACGCCACAGACTGAGGAGCACTTTGAACTAATAATTAATACTGCACTTTCTACACCGTTTGGGTAAAACCTATTAACTTAATCAATAAAAATTAAAATAACAATCACTTCACAAATAAACATCGTTTTCACCGATACTGACTTGGCCTGTGTCACAACGCTATCTGAAAAATGGAAATACAATAACGGAAAACACCAACGTAGAGCGGGCTCCGCTGCTAATTGGCGTAAATCTACTTTCTTCTTCTCTTGTCGCCTCTATGGGTTTTTCTTTGGAGACGCACTCATGTAAATTGTTCATTTGGAGGGAAGCAAAACCTGCCACCGTAATAAACAGGATATTCCGTGCGTAGTGAGTGACGGCGCCAGGAAAGTTGAGCAAATTTATTTGTGAGTGACGCTACAGCAGATTCCATCCATTGTACGACGTTCAAATTTTTAAAACAACAAAATAAATAATACAAAATGTTTAAATGGATAATATTAATATTAGTAATATAATATAACTGTACCGTAAAAAAAATGTTGTATCTGGAGGTGGTGAAACGCGTGACGAATCAGTCAGTTATATTGTGGCGGTTCCTTGTGCTCTGCGTCATTTCCATCATGGCGACGCTGAATGACAGATCAGTTTGGGATGAGGTAGAGGTTTGTGCTTTTATTCAGTCGACACCGGGCCACATTCAGAAAATAAATTTCGCTTTAAACGAATAATATAATTATTTCATTTGGAGGAAAGCCTGTAAAGGATATTCCGCGTCTTGCGCCTTGCAGCCCTGTCGGCCTGTCAGTAATGCATAGGAGGAAGAGAATGACAAAGGGAAAAGAGACGGCCGAGGGTTCGCGTACTTAGCCGTGCCGAGTACAACCCAGTTGGCCTTGGAACCTTAAGTCGTTGTCTGCCGTGACGATTGGAACTTTAGTAGTAGTAATAATAATAAATAGTGTTTTATATTTACCGGGTGCCTGGCCTCCCTCCTCATCCTAGTAGAGCATCTTGTTTAAAATGTGCTTCTACCGATTTCACCACCTTTCCGTTCAGTGTTTCCTTACATTTTTATTGATTTTATTTTTGTCAAGGTTTGTTGTTCTCAAAGGAAAAATTGTTTGTTAAACAGGCCTGTGTTGCGATATATCACAGGCTACGATCTTCGAATTATTCTGCCTGATCTATTCTGTAAGGGGCAGAAGATCGCTTAGCGCGATTTTTCTGAAGCTGTGTAATAGTATATGGTGACACGAGCAGTAACTCCCCCAAAAAGCATGAAGTGTTTGCAGTTATTTCTTGTAGTTTCCTGTAGTCACTCCATTTAATCTTTCTAATGCTCTGCGATTTCCTTACGTTTCTTACGTTTCCGTTGCTTTCGATTTATGGATGCTACCATGCAAGTAATTGATTCAGAACATTTTTGTTTTTTCATGTATTTGTCTTTATTCGCTTGTAACCTCAGATAAGTGCGTCTGATAAACCAATGACTGAACAATACAGGGTGAGTCAAAATGATATTAACATTTGATTGACGGAAACAATTTATTCACAAAACCTACTTGTATGTGCAAGATGATTTACAGGAAGATCTCAACCTGTTTGCCATCATGTTCAACACATATACCATATGTGGCACATAAATTGTCCACAAAAATTGTATACAAGTATATACATAGCAGTACCATTAGTGTTAACATTATTTTGACTCACGCTCTAAATGATCACTTGATACGTATTAAGTCAAAGGCATTGATAAGACCAATGACACACTTGTGCCCTCAATGACTGCTTTGATTAATCATAAATGTTGCCCTTTTTAGTGTTTTTATGTTTAATTTTGCACATGGTATTTAGATAAAATACACTTATTAACATTTCAGAGTGTTGTATAAGTTTCTAATGTTTCCCTAGTAAACCATTAATCACTTTTACACTTTTTTATTTTTATAGTTGTACTCGTTTCCATCGAGGAGTGTGCTATGAATTTTTCTGCTTCTGCTTATTTCTGATAAAATAAATAATTCAAAGTCAAGTATGTCAAAATGAGTAGCTAGAGAATGAAGGTGGTTCAATATTTAAAACTGCTCACCATGTCAATGTGCAGAAGTACTTTTTCTTGTTTTCTTTTTTTATCACCCCTTTTAGGATGGCATTGGGGAGGAAGTCCTCAAAATGTCAACCGAAGAAATCATTCAGAGGACTCGTCTCTTGGATAGTGAAATCAAGGCAAGTATGTCAAATAGGGGTATTCTGTTTTTGGAGATGGGCACAATTGCATTTCTGGAAATGCATTTGACACCATACAAAAGTATAGTGCTGTTTGGACTTGTTTTAAAAGTTTTCACGTTTGTTTATTTATGTATTAGTGTTTTTTTACTGTCTTTAAAAGATAATTCGCAACACTGGATACAACAGATGTGTGGAATGTGGAAGAACTATAAAACATCCTTTTAAGTTTTTTTGGCAATTTACTTAAATGCTCTGGCCTTCTCAAAAATACTCCTCACTGATGGTCACATGCGTTTTTATTCCAAGCAAATTATAGTGCCATTGCACTTATTAGAAAACTATTTTATTTTTAAAAATAATGAGACTGATACTCTGGGGACTAGTATAAATGACAGCACACGTGACACTACAACATACAGAAAGAAATGTCATCAGTAGGGCATTTTTTAAAAAAAAAAAAACAAAAAAAAAACAGTCCACATATAAATGCTTATATCTCCAACATACAGTAGGTAAAGTTTTAATTCCATATCCTCTTTTACAAAAGTACAGCTGCCCTAGAATGTGTAATACCCCTATATGGTTTAGTGTCACCAGCAAAAATATATGGAATATTTGATCATTACTGGCTTTACATCTAAAATACATGATTCATATCTTTGGAAATGTCATTTTTTTCCAGTTTGTGCAATGAAAATTTGTGAATGCACAATTTGAAGATATTTCAGGGGGATGGTGTCCTTCCCCAGTATTCAGCTCGACTGGATAAAATGAAACTTCATGAAAAGCTTATTTTGTGTATGTTATTTCTTTATGTCTAGATTATGAAGAGTGAAGTGCTGAGAGTGACCCATGAACTTCAGGCTATGAAGGACAAAATCAAAGAGAACACAGAAAAAATTAAAGTGAACAAAACTCTCCCATACCTGGTCTCCAATGTGATTGAAGTGAGTCATTTGGATCAGTGTTTAAAATGGTGAAAAAGAGACATCTGTCTGAGAATTGTACTAACTGTGTTCCTCTTTCATTCTTTAAATTTTTCTGTTAGTTGTTTTGATCCTGGGCAGCACAGTGTCTTTTAGTGGGTAGTACAGCTGCCTCACAGGTTCAGCTTCATTGTCCATGTGAAGTGTGCATGTACTCCCCTTGTTTCTGCTAGTTTCCCTTCTGGTACTCTGTTTATTAGGAGTGTTTCAATTGACAATTCTAAGCTGGTCCAGTGCGAGTGTGGATATGTGTGTGTATGTGGTGGGTCCACTGATGGACCAACAGGGTTGCTTCTTCTTTGTACCCAGTTTTAGCAGGATAGACTCTGGCTCTTCAAGCTTCAGTTTGACTAAGCAGGTTTCAGAATGTTATTTTTCCATCCTGACTGTGAGCTTCTTACTCTTTTAAAATGATATATTTTACTTAAAGGAAGTGCCTCAAAATAAAACTCTGTTTTGTCTTTCCCAGCTACTGGATGTGGATCCAAATGACCAAGAAGAAGATGGAGCAAATATTGATTTAGACTCCCAGAGGAAGGGCAAATGTGCAGTAATAAAAACCTCTACTAGACAGGTATGTGCTGTGACACAGAAGTGTAGTGTATTTAGGTTGGAAATGTGAAGTACACATGCCAACAGTATACACAAGTGGTTCAGATTGTTTGAGAAAACACAGAGGAGGTGATACTGAAGGAAGTAATGATTCTGTAACAAGTAGACAAAAGAATTGTTTATTGAGCCAGAGTGGAGCTGTGCATTGGTGTTGTGAGTGCTAGGGAAACCTCCATGGCTAGCAAGGCAGATGGCTAAGCATTGCAGAGTCACCGGTTTTAAATGGTGTACTATGCCACATCTAGCCAAACAATAAGCAGCCATTCCTTCAGAGAGACAATGGCTCATGAAGAATATGGAGTGTTTTTGCTACTTACAGCTATTTTCTCTTAGTCACCTTCCAAATACTTTTTCTTATGATGCAAGACACTTTACCCCATTCTGGTTAACATTTCCTGAACATTTTTTTTAAACATGATTAGAACATCCTGTATTTTCCTATATTTCTTCTACAGTACTAAATCATCTTCCCTTCATTCTCAGTTTTAATTTCAAGAACAAAACAAAGTCACAGGGAGCAAGATCTGACAAATACAATGAAGCAACACCTACTTGATCAAAAACCAGCTGACTGATAATGCACTGTATGCAAGTGCACTGCCATGGTGGAAAATCCAGTTTTGGATGCTCCACTTCTCAACTAACCAGACTATAGATGTATGATCCTTAGCAGCATGTCCAAAAAATTAAAATTTACTCCTATGTTAGTGACCACCGATTATGGGAAGTTTTGGGTCCCTCCTTGTGTGGTAAAGTGTGTTATACATGCAGAAATGTGACTGCTCACATTGGCCAGAGAAGAATGCTCATATTGCATATGCATTCCTACCACGTGGCAGCCTCTTGGGTCAGCCGATGCTCCTTTGGAAAATTGGAAATTCTGACAAGATTGTTATGTTAAGAAGTAATTTAAAGTGTGAAAGTGTTCTCTTTCGTATATCATTGTGTGATGGCACTGCCCTAGCAAGGCCAGAAACCTCCTATAACAGGTAATGTCATTCCATGTTGTCACACCTGCTGTATTCCAAGGATATCTTTTTAAATTATTATTATCCAGAGGGCAGCATTGTCTGTGTTATTTGCTTTATGAATCAAATATTCGTGGCCTCCTAAGAAAATAATGAAACTTAACTACCGAACATGGCTTGATGTAGATCCTATTGCAGTTCGGTGCATTGAAGCCTAACACAAGTTCAGACCCCATTGGTGATGGTGCATTTAGTGACAAATGTCTCTATAGACACATTAAGTGGAGTTCCTAAGCTGTTAGTTGCTGGCCTGTAATCTTAGGTGTTACTGGGTGATCAACAAAGGGCATACATCTTTGTAGATGATTGAAAGCATTACCATATGCAGTGTGACAAGTTATTGCACACTTTACTGGTTTTGCTTTTGTATTCTCCCTTGCCTTCCAGATCAGTGCTGAATGGCAAGAAAAATTATCATTTCACATCCATAATAGATAATGTGCTTAAAGTGCTGTATTTGCATGTATAACATGCTCGTATGCATCGAATAATTTAGTTACAGCACAGCATAGTGATTGCTAAAAGTGAGTTTAGGTTGCAATCACAATATTAAATAATAACAAAGTGATTGTAACTTGTTACCTGAGAATGCCAATACCCTCACCCGCTTGTACTCTGATCCATTCCATTTCAGATTCCACACTGTGAATTGGTAATCACATTTACTGTATTTATTGTCCTCTAGTGAGCTTCAGTTTCCATTTCTGCTTCATGAAATTTGGACCTACCCAGCAAAGTCACCAGTGTTAAATTAACCTGTAATAGTATACATATGGAAGAACTCCTGTTGTAGGGGTGTTGCCACATTTGTGTGTTGATGCCCAAATACCTTCCTTAATAATTCCTTAATTTTGAAGAACTACTCTGTAAATTATATATATTTGTCAAATGTAATTTGTTTTTTTTTCAGGATGGTTAAGTAGTATTCCAAACTTAAATACATGCTCTTCTGCTGAAATAGCACTACATAATAACAGGCTTAGAAGCTACAAATTACTTGTAACTTTGTAGTTAGTTTTGATTTGTCTTTAAAGAAATGTAATCAGTTGTTCACATTGCAAACATACAATTTTTCCAAAGTAAAATGTTACTAAACATTGCAAATTCTTTAAATATCTGAAATTGTTTAAGTGGCTTGTCCAGCAATACAAATAACAAATTTGCAGATACAGTGCACCCGGAAAGTATTCACAGCACATCACGTTTTCCACATTTTGTTATGTTACAGCCTTATTCCAAAATGGATTAAATTCACTTTTTTCCTCAGAATTCTACACACAACACCCCATATTGACAACGTGAAAAACGTTTATTTGAGATTTTTGCAAATTTATTAAAATTAAAAAAAACTGAGAAATCACATGTACATAAGTATTCACAGCCTTTGCTCAATACTTTGTTGATGCACCTTTGGCAGCAATTACAGCCTCAAGTCTTTTTGAATATGATGCCACAAGCTTGGCACACCTATCCTTGGCCAGTTTCACCCATTCCTCTTTGCAGCACCTCTCAAGCTCCATCAGGTTGGATGGGAAGTGTCGGTGCACAGCCATTTTAAGATCTCCAGAGATGTTCAGTCGGATTCAAGTCTGAGCTCTGGCTGGGCCACTCAAGGACATTCACAGAGTTGTCCTGAAGCCACTCCTTTGATATCTTGGCTGTGTGTTTAGTAGGGTTGTTGTCCTGCTGAAAGATGAACCGTCGCCACAGTCTGAGGTCAAGAGCGCTCTGGAGCAGGTTTTCATCCAAGATGTCTCTGTACATTGCTGCAGTCATCTTTCCCTTTATCCTGACTAGTTTTCCAGTTCCTGCTGCTGAAAAACATCCCCACAGCATGATGCTGCCACCACCATGCTTCACTGTAGGGATGGTATTGGCCTGGTGATGAGCGGTGCCTGGTTTCCTCCAAACATGACGCCTGGCATTCACACCAAAGAGTTCAATCTTTGTCTCATCAGACCAGAGAATTTTGTTTCTCATGGTCTGAGAGTTCTGCAGGTGCCTTTTGGCAAACTCCAGGTGGGCTGCCATGTGCCTTTTACTAAGGAGTGGCTTCTGTCTGGCCCTCTACCATACAGGCCTGATTGGTGGATTGCTGCAGAGATAGTTGTCCTTCTGGAAGGTTCTCCTCTCTCTACAGAGGACCTCTGGAGCTCTGACATTGGGTTCTTGGTCACCTCCCTGACTAAGGCCCTTCTCCCCCGATCATTCAGTTTAGATGGCCAGCCAGCTCTAGGAAGAGTCCTGTTGGTTTCGAACTTCTTCCACTTACGGATGATGGAGGCCACTGTGCTCATTGGGACCTTCAAAGCAGCAGAAATTTTTCTGTAACCTTCCCCAGATTTGTGCCTCGAGACAATCCTGTCTCGGAGGTCTACAGACAATTCCTTTGACTTCATGCTTGGTTTGTGCTCTGACATGAACTGTCAACTGTGGGACCTTCTATAGACAGGTGTGTGCCTTTCCAAATCATGTCCAATCAACTGAATTTACCACAGGTGGACTCCAGTTAAGTTGCAGAAACATCTCAAGGATGATCAGGGGAAACAGGATGCACCTGAGCTCAATTTGGAGCTTCATGGCAAAGGCTGTGAATACTTATGTACATGTGCTTTCTCAATTTTTTTTATTTTTAATAAATTTGCAAAAACCTCAAGTAAACTTTTTTCACATTGTCATTATGGGGTGTTGTGAGGAAAAAAATGAATTTAATCCTTTTTGGAATAAGGCTGTAACATAACAAATTGTGGAAAAAGTGATGCGCTGTGAATACTATGCACTGTACTCTGTAAAAAGCACATTATTAGATTGGGGTATTTAAATGATAAAGAATTCAGAATTTTATTTTTTACTTCTGTCTGTTTTAGTCTCTTAGCAGGCTGTTATTTTAACATTTTCAAAGAAGATGTTTGAAGTTTTTGGAACTTCATTTTCCCCTAATGTTCTGTCTTTTTTTTTTTTTTTTTTTTTTTAAGACTTATTTTCTGCCAGTGATTGGATTAGTGGACGCCGAGAAATTAAAACCAGGGGATCTAGTGGTAAGTAGCAGTGAAGTGTGCGACTACCAGACCTGGTGGAAATGCTATGAGTTTCTTCTCACCTTTTTAAATTGTGCTTTATTTTCATATATAAAATACCATGTGCTAGTAGCCCCTACCAGTGTTACCTTTCATTCTCATCAGGGTGTGAATAAGGACTCCTACCTGATTCTGGAGACACTTCCCACAGAGTATGATTCCCGTGTCAAAGCCATGGAAGTAGACGAACGTCCCACTGAGCAGTATAGTGACATTGGTGGACTGGACAAGCAGATTCAGGAGGTTGGTTCATCTGTGTTAAAGATTTGGGTCATTATACAAGAATACACACTTAGGAATTCCTAATCTCAGAGAAATGTCTGTAGTCAAGTTTCTATTAAGCATGTGTTTAGACCCTTGATCTGGCAGTTTGTCTGTTCTTATTTACTCACTCTCCCGAATGCTTTCTCCAAAATCAAGCAATTTAAAACTAAATTCTGGCCTACATTGGGTAGCAAAGTCCACTAAGATCTTGTTTTTAAATGAGAAGTTGCACACCTTGTATTAAGGTTGATGTTTATGGAAGATGTTTACAAGATTTCTTATTTACTAAATCAGCAATGTAAATACCTTGGGTTTAAGAAATATCTTGCAAACTTAGTGTAGCCTACTTGGTTTTTATTATTTAGTCGTGCAATTCATTATGTAAGCTGTTTGCATCCTGCAGTGTTTGTTAATACTTGGAAGGTATGTAAAAAGTGTCCATGCAGGGCTTCATGGACTGCTTGTGGTCCTGAAACTGTGTAATGTAGGAAGCCGCTGATTTCTGACCAAGAAGATTGCTTTCTTTCAGCTGGTGGAGGCAATAGTACTGCCGATGAACCACAAAGAGAAATTTGAAAATCTTGGAATTCAACCTCCAAAAGGAGTTTTGATGTATGGACCTCCAGGGACTGGAAAGACGCTGTTAGCGCGGGCCTGTGCTGCTCAAACCAAAGTAAGGCTGAGTAATATTGGGGTTTCCAAAGAGGAAGTCGGCAATGTTTTTAATTAGCGATTCTCTCCCTGCCAGACTTGTATCCCAAGTCTAATGGTTTATTCAAGTATACTAAAGGTGTTGTTTGTATGAAAATAAATCCTTTCACCTAAACTGATCAGCACCAAACGTTCCCTAATGTAGTATTTGGCTGATGTTCCTGAATCACTCTCCAGTCCTGTTTTTATTGGGTAGGCCACATTCCTGAAGCTGGCTGGTCCACAGCTTGTCCAGATGTTCATAGGTGATGGAGCAAAGTTAGTTCGTGATGCCTTTGCTTTGGCTAAGGAGAAGGCACCTTCCATTATCTTCATTGATGAATTAGATGCCATTGGGACTAAACGGTAAGGAATGCATAAAGTTCACTTGGTAGTGATTGCCTCTTCTGGGCTTTCTTGCTCATTAAGAAACTAAACAAATTTGAATGAATCCTTGACTTTTAGATCAAGACTACGAATACATTGGGGAGCTGCAATATCGGGGAGATGAGCTAGTGTGGCTATTTGTCTGTCTGCTTAAGCTGTTTTGATTAGTTCTGTTCTCCGTGCAGATTTGATAGTGAGAAAGCTGGAGACCGTGAGGTGCAGAGGACAATGCTTGAACTGCTTAACCAACTGGATGGCTTCCAGCCAAACACTCAAGTGAAGGTGAGTCCGTCTGTACTGGAACTGGAGATCCAGTCCATATGTCCTGTGGAATTCACCATTGTGGTCGAATATGTATCTAGGCAAGTTTATTTTCCCTCAGCACACTGTAAACACCAGCTTGTTCAAAAGAGGTTGTACAGCTATTTTAATACTAACCTCTGAAGTTAATTTTCATTACTGCTTTGCTTCAACAGAAATAAAGTGTGTGACACCATTGGTAAATGTGTACAATTTATTGTGTTTTTTGCATTCTTTGTATTGCTATTTGTACATCCCTATTAAGAGTATGTATTCCTTATGCAGGTCATTGCAGCAACAAACAGAGTGGACATTCTGGACCCTGCCTTGCTCCGGTCTGGCCGGCTGGATAGAAAAATTGAGTTTCCCATGCCAAATGAAGAGGCACGTGCTCGAATCATGCAGATCCACTCTCGCAAGATGAATGTCAGGTATGGTTGTCTGTGAAGTGTGGTATAAATCTTCAGGTGCGTTTTGGTTAACCTTTTGTAGCTCAGAATCGTGTATGCACAGTATGGGCACAAACCCCTAAGTGAGGGAACTAAGCTCTTTTGTCCTCGTGTATGTTGTTCCCCTATGGCCCTCCCCATCATAGTGGCCTCTCTGGCCAATTCATCTGCTCATATATTGCTATGTTGAAAGCCCACAGTTCAACAGTAAATTGTCCGACTTTGTCTTCCAGCCCGGATGTCAACTACGAAGAGCTTGCACGATGTACAGATGACTTCAATGGAGCTCAGTGCAAAGCTGTGTGTGTGGAGGCTGTAAGTGTTACCGAGGCATTGTTTTGGGGAACTTGTGTTTTGTGATTTATTTATTTTTTGTATATTTAATAAGAAAAAAAAATGGCATAGTGCTGCGCTAGAAGGTAACCTTTTTCCTTTTTAGGGGATGATTGCCTTGCGCAGAGGTGCTACTGAACTGACCCATGAGGACTACATGGAAGGTATACTGGAAGTACAGGCCAAGAAGAAAGCCAACCTGCAGTACTACGCCTGAGCAGCCATGCCACAGCCTAGTCATTTGGCCTTGTTCTTGAGGACGCTCGTGTCTCATTTGTATAGTTCTGTCATTGTTTATCATTAATTCGGAATTAAAGTTTTTTCATTTACTGGTGTAGTTTTGTATACTGCACGCATTGATTTATTTTTTTTGAAATAAGCTGGCAGACCTGTACTGTCTTGGCTATGTTTGCTAATTTAGAGAGGGCCACCACACTGAGGAGTTCAGCAGCTAAACTGCTTTGAGATGAGCCAAGTGTCTGCTAAACAATAAGATACTTTGTGCAACGCAGATTCACTGTTTCTCTCCTCTGAAGGGATAACACCAAATTACTTTTTGTGGGCCAGCTCTTACTACTGTGGGCTTGTGGGTGACGGCTGCAGAGTCAGGATTGAATTTTCTGATACTTATCTCTCCTGTCCCATGGGGGATAAGATTACATAGAGTCGGGGCCCTCTGTGCCATGGCAGCCTCTCTTTGTTGATTTCATCTTCCCCTTTCTTGGTGTTTGTTCAGAATTGGAGATCCTCCTTGAAACAATTGCTGCACCAACACTCACACGTTAATTTAACATTTTAATAGAATGTACATCTTTAAATAAAAATTTTAAAAAATGAGCTCTTAATACATTGAAATAAAGTTTCCTCATGTTCTCATGCTTGGCAGTGCCAATGTCCTTTTCCAGTAATGGTATAAATAAATAATAATAAAAAAAAAAAAGGTTCAAATTATGTTGGTGGTATTTCAAGAAATCTATTTCTGAAATATTTGTACAAATAAAGCATCATGACACCATATAAATGCGAAACGGTTAGGCTGTTCTGTACAAAATACTCTCCTCTGTGATCTGCACACCGGCGTCTTGAAATGAACTTGCTGGCGTTTTCTCCTTCAGTCGTTTTGCATTGTTTATAAAATTGTGCTTTCCGCGTTTCCAGTAGAGTAACTTCTTCAGATTCTCAGTTTTTGACCTTTTTACGTCGATTTCATACACTCCTGAAGCACACACACACATTGTGATGGCATAGTGAGTGACGTCAAAGCTGAGGGAAGAATTTGAAGAAGAGTATTTGGCAGGATGTGCAGCGTCAAAACCCCAGGGGAGTGGGGTGGTCACACAGCGCCACCAGTTGGAAATGCTGTAGTTATTATGACATGAAACCTTTTGTGTAACTGATTCCAGACATTCCCATGTCAGACCCGAGCTCGTGAGCTGGCCTACTTGAGAGAATGGCTCACACAGACAACAGTCTGTCTTCCTCAGTTGTGGCAGCATATGGATTTAAGCGGGCAACCTGGACAGATTGTCAATGCAGGATTTGGATTTGCACCAGTCTTGCTGGTTTGTCGGCTAGTAGAATCTCAGTGGGTGACGAGACCAAGGTTAAACTATTTGAACCTTTTTGCCCCGTAGACACCACTCTGCTGGGACAAGGCTCTACCAACTCTTGGGGACTCCACATGTCCAACGTGTTGCAATCCTGCCTGCTTATGCCTTGAATGGCAAGCTTCTGTCAGTGCCGCAGGAAGGGTGGACCTGCATGCAGAGGGCTCCGAGAGGTCCCCTTCATCGGTGTTTTGCACTGCTCTTCTGCATTAATCCAACAAGCACATTTCCAAAGAGTTCGCCAAAGAGGTGCAGCAGAAAGTATGAAAAAGGTCTGTGTAAATTGGGGGAGACTGTCGTCTCGAGAGTAGCAGGGCTTCACCCCACTATAGCGCTCTGCTTCCCTGCTTGCTTGCTGTGTTTTGCTTTTTTTTATTTTTTTTTTTTAAACCAATAACACACACAGGACAGTCCATCCAAGTCCACGCACAAGACAATGCAGTCCAAATACTGAAGTGGGAAAGTTCTTAGAGCACCATTATAATGAAAGTCTCGTTGGTGTAGTCGCCTGCGCTTGGCAAAAGTTTGAGGTCTGTTTGGACAGCCTTTTGCATCCTGGTGGTGTTGGATGGCCTGGCGTCAGTCTGCTGTGGCCACTCGGCTGCTGCTCAAGTGTCAGACGGTGCCATTCTCATGCCGCGGTTTCTGCACCATTGTACGAGGGGCACTGAGAGATGGGGCTAATGTACAAAGGAAGCCGGCTAGCAAGGTCAGGCCCAGCCCACCCCAGGCACAGAACATTGACCAGCCATAGCCGTGGCTGATGTCCTCTGGAAGTCCATACATCTGCCGCGGGTATCGTGACAGTTCAAAGTTGATCCCGGCCACACAGGTGCACAGAGAGATGATGCAGCAGGTCCCTGTGGAGAGAAAGAGAGAAGGAGGGTCAGAATATATACAAGAGGACGCACCCGAGGAGTACCAACAACTGTTCAGCTGGTGCTCTACCCTCAGAACAGGCCATGACAAGCACACCAGGAGATCCCGTCTGTCACCTACTGTGACACATTGACTCGCCAGTCGTAGCACTTAAGAGCTGGAGATGGCGATAGAATGTGACGTGAGGACTGCAGTGGTGTGGCGTGCCATCACAGCCGAGGGTCCAAGGGCCAGACTAATCAGTTCAGACATGATTGACCCCTGAGAGCCCTGCACCCTTTTCTATCCTGGTATACATGCAGAGGTCCAACCTGCCTATTAATTGACACTGACCTCCATCTCCAGGATCTCTTCAGTTCTCTTATTCATGCTGCCACTGCCAATGTTGATAAATGATGTTTTGTGTTTTTTTTTTTTTGTCTGACCTTGTCCCTCATGACTGCTGATGCTAAGACCACCTTGGAATTCCTTCAATTACTGACCAGGCAATCCTATTTAAAAATAATAATAATAATACATTTTATTGATATAGCACCTTTCCCATGCTCAATTTGCTCCACTTCACTTTGTGGCCCAGATAATGGCTAACCCAGAGTGGCATGACCACAAAGGACACCGTCACCATTGACAGCCTTTTGCGCCATTCCTGCTTCTACCCAGAGATGATAAGCTCAGCATCTTCCTCATATTTACTACCCACCCTGGCCTGCTTCTAGTCGAAGATGATCTGTGCTTATCGCTAATCACGGTGCTAGAGACTGGTTGCATGCTGAAAATTCTTTAGCACATACAAGTAAGAATTCCACTGTACTCTGTAAAAGTGACAATAGTGACCCAATAAATGCACAAACCTCTGTTTAACGGACCCACTGCCTAATTCTCCTGTACCATCAGCCCCTAACTAATTGAATACGTTAGTTAACTACTTGGAAGAACCCGATGCTTTCCAGCAGACACTCCACATGGCCGATTAATATCTGGGCCCCACAGAGAAGGCCCTAAGAAGTGACCTGTGTAAAATGGCAGCTACAGAAGAGCCACGTCTCCATCATCTAGTAGTGTTTGCCACCGTGTCACAATGCAGACTTAGGGGGACATCACAAAGCTCCCCTCTCATCTTTCCTGAGTGACCTTCCACACTGTGATAAATTACATTACAGCATCCAATAGAATCAGGAGATTGAATGAAGGGGTGGGCCTACAGGGTCAAGAACACCCTGATGAGATGGTACTGAGGAAGCCACAGCAACACAAATACTCGCAGCAAGTTCAAATCTGACCAAGTGTGGCCACAGATGTGGTAGTAACAATTCGCTGGGTTAGCCATAGCTGGTATTAGCTGGAGCGTTGGACATTACCAGAATTTTAGAGTTTATGGTGAATGTTGAATACTCTCTGAGTTGCAAGTACTTAGTCACAGACGTACTTGGCAAGTAACAATCACATCAACGTTTAACTACTGACAGCCCACCTACATTGATCTCGATCACAGCATCTCAGTAATTCACTTGGCAGTTATGCAATGCTTAGTGAGCTCCATCCCACATTCACAGTGAGGAGCAGGCAGTCAGTCGCAGAGTTTCAGTTCCTGATGCTTACAAAAATGTTATATTTACTCGGTGAGCCAGTTTGTAGCGTTTTTACAGATAGAAAACTAGAACCAAAGAGTGGTACTGGTGCTCAGTGAGCAACAGACCCTCTGTGAGTGAAAGGCACGTCGGACTTGTGCAGGCAGTGCTGAAGATGTGATGTTTCACACGTAGTCATTGTGGAGGAGATGCAAAGTTTGACACACTCAGAAAACCGAATACAAAGTTACACATACTGAGAGGAACACGCTACAAATACCAAACTAAGAAGGCGGGAAGTGAGGAGCGAGTAGCAGATACTCCATCAGTGACAGTTACACACGATGGACACTCAGTGCTAATCAGTGACATGTTCATTGTGGAGCAGAGTCAGAGATGCCCAGAACCACAAATACTAAGTTACACATAGAGTCACACACAGAGGGACACACCGAGTCTGTACTACACACACAGAGGGTACGGTGAGCACAGTCTCACTTACTCGGTACTTCAGGAGCACAGCAAGTAGCTCATTCTCAGTCCATTTTGAGTTATGAGTAGCAGAATACTCCGTGTCTCAGTACTTGGTGAAGTGCACACATCCAGTCAGTGATAGTTAAGTAGTCCTTATGTGCACAGATGCTCAGTCTTAAATACTCACTCGTTACATGTTATCACACTTGTGCATTTGGGAGACAGCTTAAGGGCTCAGTTGATGGTAAATACCCACCAAACCAGAGGCTGGCGCTGTGTACTTCTCTTTTTCTCTTTTTGTCCCTCTGCAGACCAGAAGATTGATGTCACATCTGGTGTCCAGCCTCCTGGACCAGCCCCTTCCTGCCAAAAGTGCAAAGACTGGAAGTTTGGCCACCTTAGGCAGTTCAGCTTTGAACTCCCGTCTGAAAATACGTTACTTTTTTGTTCCTCTTTGAAAGATTATTATTTTTCCCCTGTTGTTTTTAACAATATACGGGCATGGCACGCGCAACCCTTTTGTGGTTGTCCTTTCTCTTTATTACAATGTTCATTACAGAGCAAATTCGGAGACATCCAGAGCCACAACTATTAAATTACACAGAGAGTAACACACAGATGGTCACACACTACAGAGAGCACTAAGAACAGTCTCACTTACTCGGTATGTCATAGTAGCACTTAGTCCATCTGTACATTCTAAGCTATGAGTAGCAGATCCTCAGCATCTCAGTACTTGGTGAACTGTACCCACCCAGTCAATAACAGTTACATAGTCCTTATGTGTACTGATACTCAATCTTAAAAGCTCAATCAGTTAAAGTTTCATTACAGAGCAGATTCTAAAGCTGGAGACACTTAGAACTACAACTACTAAGTTACACAGAGTAGCACTCAGGGAATTCCACAGAGTCTTTACAACAGATACTCAGGGAGCAATAAGAGTCTCACTTACTTGGTATGTCATGAGCACACCAAGTAGCACTTTCTTAGTCTATCTGTGCATTCTGAGCATTTAGTAGCTGATCCACAGCATCTCAGTACTTGGTGAACTGCACACACCCAGTCAGTAACAGTTACGTAGTCCTTATGCGTACAGATACTCAGTCTTAAATACTTAATGGGTTACATGTTCATTACGGACAGATTCTAAAATCAGTGACACCCAGAACCACAACTACTAAGTTACACAGAGAGTCGCACAGAGTCTGTACTCAGAGAGTATTAAGAGCACAGTCTCACTCAGTATTTCATGAGCACACTAAATTAGTCTTTATGTACATTCTGAGTTATGCAGTGTCAGTGTTGTAGTACTGTAGCGTACAGATACTCAATCTTAAATACTCGATCAGTTAAAAGTTCATGGAGTAGGTTCAGAGAGATTCAAAAGCAGAAATACACAGCTACAAATGCTGAGAGTAGCTCTACACGTGAGTCCCGAGAAGCAGTCCCAATTACTCAATGCTGCATTTGCTCTTTCAGGTAATGGACCCTTAGTCTGTGTGTACATTCTGAGTGATGAGTAGCAGATACTCGGTGACTGACACATAGTACTTGTACTCCTACAGATGCTCAGTTCCAAATACTCAGACGCGCTATGCACATGTAGTCACTGTGGAGAACATGTAAAGACTAAGACAGCCACACTCACAAATTTCAAGCCAAACACACTTGGGAGCAGCAGGTGCACCACCACAAATACTCTGCGTACTGTGGACAGCCAATGAATATGAAGAAACACACCCCATTACTCCATATGACATCCAATCACTGAGTAACTCAGCCAGTTTACACCAGTGTGGCCAACTCCGATTCTGGAGGGCTACTGTGGCGGCAGGTTTTTCTTTCTGCTTCTTCATCTTTGACCAATTTCTGTTTTTCTAATTGCCGTGTTTTTAAGACTTGGCCCTCTGAATTGATTCTTTTTTCCTTAAATAACAGCCAAACAAAAATGAGATGACCAGTTAAATCGAGACCTAACAATTTCACACCAGTTTCTTACTTGGAAGTTGGTTCCTATTGCTAATTTGAACCTGTTATTGATTGTCATGGCTTTTTAATGCTCTCATTCTGCCACAGCAAACATTTCCAAAAAGGCTGATGTTTTTTAAGAGGTCAATGTTTTGTGGACCTGCACAAATCAACATTACATGATGGACATGGGTCAGGTGAACATGCATTGGCTCATTTTGTGTGTCTTGATTGTTTGGCTGCTAATTAAGGAAAAAAGAAAAAATTGAGGCACATCAGTCTTAAAGAGCAAGTCAAGGAAAAGTAAAGCAAAGGAGTTGATTAGCACTAAAAACCGAGCACCAAATAAGATTAGACTAAGAATGAAAATCTGCAGCCCTCCTGGATCAGAGCTGGACAACCCCGGGTTTCCACATTCAATACGATGAGTTCCAGATACTCGTTGAGGAACAGAGTGACCATCAGGGTGATGAGCTATCCTGTGAGTAACAATTTCACCTTCTGATTGTGTGTCGCCAAAGGCTCAATGTAGATACTCAGAAAAATACATCCAGATTCATGGATAGTCAGAGAATAACAACAATTCTCAGTCCCCGCTGTCATTGTGACTCAACTGCAAACACCAGGCGGCTCACATCTGCTCAGACCCATGGAGCCAAGCAGACATAGAACATCACAGATGTTGTGGATACTGTACGGGAGATCATCACATTTGAAGAATCACTTGTAAAATAGTGTTGTGACAAAAATTAAAGCTTCAGATCTGCAAAGTTGTACTAGCAGGAGGACAGCAGCTCAGCCACAGCAGAGCAGAATGAAGCCACCATTGAGCCCTGGTAGCACATCACAGACAGCCCGGTGCTTGGGGCCAATGGCATTAGCAGCAGTAGCAGTAGCAGAGTCCTATTGTCATGTTTAGAGAGGGCAGACACGCTCTACCTGCACGTCAGAGTAACAGGCAAACATGCAACACATCACCATTTTTCATACACACTCCTCCATTACTGGGTGAATAAACAGACATAAGAGTTTACTTGTTGTAAACCTCTGAGCCTTGAAGTTGGGAACAATGGAGTGTGTGGTCCACAGTCTGTGTTTCTAAGCATTTCATCTCAGAAATGAAAGAAACAACCTCACCACACTTGGACTTCAGTGAGAGCTCAGGCTCTCTTGTTCTCGCTGTGTTTATTGCGGCTTTCCTCACACACACCCATCCCTATAATGCCAATATGCCAACTCAGAAAGGCGTCTCAACTTTTCTCCATTACAAGGCGCTCGCCTCTCTGTTCTCAGTGCCTCATCTTCAAGGGGCCACTGATGTCAGAATGCACTCAGGACCTGAGGAGCTGTGTATTGGAAAGAGTGGGTCAGATAATGGATGGGTTTTTGGGAGACACTTTGATGACACATCACCAGAGTGAATGCGTCAGCTTGTCCTCCATACTGCTGACTAATGCACAGTACCTGCCAATGTATGCATCTGGAATGAAGACTCCACTCACCTCCCATGAGGAACAGCAGGCCAGCCACATATTGCATTAAGTCATGTTGCTTGCAGCATCCCAGCACTCCGATGATCCATCCAAACAAGATGATGGAGACTGCCATTCCAATGAATCCCGCAGTCATCCGGCGCAGATCTACAACAAGGTAAAATGTCTGAATTAGCGCCCAAATTTGTGGTGTTCATAAGAAATGCAATGATTTATTTTATTAAGGTAAGAAGTACACAATAAACAAGAATAGTTATGTCAGATATTTGAAATAGTAAAATGTGTGCTTGAATTTAAATATTTCCAGTCTAAATATTCTTGAATGTAATAGAAACTTGTCATTTTCACTGTTTGATTGACGTTCACAGTGGTGCTAGACACTTAGAAAATGGTCAAAAATCTAGTCTAAAATGTTACCCCACATGCTTATGTTTGAAATGTGTCATTTTTATCTTTCTGGGAGTGGCTTGCAGAGATGGCAAAAAATCAGATATCAAAAATATTACCATATTTGTGATCTGTGTCGGAATGGGCTTTTTTTCTGTTAAATATGATTTTCACTATTTGATTATATATTGCTTAGCTGTCTCTTGCGGCTCCGCTCGCATAGTAGTGAAACAGGACAAACTTTAAAAATCAATTAAAAAAATTTTAAATTCTGCCAAGTGAAAGGTAGGTATGCTCCAACGTCAAACGTTGGCACTATATCTGATTGTGTTCAGGTCTGACGGGAGAGCGTTCCCCACGTGGGGAGAAAAGCACATGGCCGTGGTATCTCTGGCAATCAGCGGCTACCCTGTAAAACACAAGTAGCTCTGATCTCTCTCTCAAAAACGTCAAACGTTACTCTTTAACAACCTCTAGATGATAATGTCTGTTGAACAAACAGGTATTGATAGCTAAGAGGAGGCAAGGTACGCTCAACACATGAGAGGTAGACCGACTTGAACTTTGGCAGGCACGTGAGTGAGGAAGGCTCCTATCCCCACCCCCCCAAAACTGGGCCCGCAGCCTTTCTCTCTGATTCGCGCAAATAAATTGGTATCACAATAGAACTTTGATACCTAGAGAAGTCGCAAAATCAATTACAATGTTCCATCAAATTATAGAAAAAAAACCCAATCTACATCCATTAAGCAGTTCTCTCGTGAAAAGCGGACAGACATACATACATACAGACCGACAGACTTTATATATATATATATATAGATTATATTGAATGACTTATATCCTTGTTAGGTGTTAGCCTCATGATTTGTGACCTAGTCCTGCTGTTACTTTTGCACAAGATTAAGTATTGGTAAGAGAACCAATATAATCTAATTTAGCAGAATTCTGGCTCCAAGGGTCTGTTTATCAGTAACTTGCAAGGATATGAGAAATGAAGCTAATCACAAACTTATGCAATTGTAATCAGCAGCTGTAGTTCAGTCACCTCTTTCCATGTACCATGTGACTCCACACATGTCAATAAAGGTACTCTACCCATGCTGAACCGGCATTGTGAATTTTACTCAGACATCAGCAACATCAAAATAGCCTAAAATGACACTCCACATACCTTTATTACCAATCCCCATTTTTTCAAACTTTTATAAGTAGAAGTACCTTTGACCTCTTGTATCCCATTAGCGAGTGAACCCCTAGGGTTGGTTGATGCAACGTGCCCTTCTGACTGGGTGTGTGCTGATGAGACAATGATGTGATAAATGAATGGCTACAGAGGATGGACACTTCTTAATGGTGTCCACAACCTTCTGAATGCCTTCTCATAATAACTGGGCACATACAGTAGTGTCCCAGTCAATATAAATCCACTGCACTTTATGGTTTAGTGCTGCTAACCCGTAAATGTGGTCACCGTCTACGGAATGTGAATACCCATGTGGTGGTGTACCATTGTTTTCTTGCATTTACCTGGAAAAAAGTGTCCACACATCAAAATACAGAAGAGTGGTCAAGCACAAACAACACAATCTGAAATGTTTGACTCTCTAAGTACAGACACAGAGCCAGAGATGCATAATGGCAGCCTGAGGCTCTGCCTACTGTATGCCACAGTTCTGAAAGAGTCCTTTTCCATGCTCAAGAGGATTTTCCTGCTTACTTTATGTTGTTTTTCAAAAATCATACCATTTTCTAAGCCCGCCTAATCCTGAGCAGGGTCACGGGGTGCTGGAGCCTATCCCAGCAAACACAGGGGGCAAGGCAGGGACAATCTCCAGACCGGGTGCCAGTCCATCATAGGGTGAACTCATTCACACACACACTCACACACACACACACACACACACACACATTAAGTAGATTCAACATAGCGTTGCCAGTCTACCTAACCTGCATGTCTTTGGCCTTCAGATATTATCTCAAATAGTTGATCATCTATTTTGCCTTTTTTGGTGTTATATACTCTGTGTTATATGATTATTATGCAATATTGTATTGTTTATTAAATATTATGTTATTTTGTATTATGTTAACAACATGCAAGTTTATTTGGTGTCTTTCCTCTTCGTGGAACCCAAGGAAGTGGGGCCACCTGATTATGTAGCTGCGTCTCTGCACCTGCCAGCATAAATGGAGAGGCTGAAGTTCTCACTGCCTTGTTTGGTTTATGATTTCAGATTTTGATCCGATTCTTGCATTTTGTTTATAAGATATTGTCTTGTGTTTGTTCATTTTTTGGATGTGTTTGCTTTCAGGCAAAACTTATTTTTGCTCTTTTTCTGCCTTGTCTTTTGTTATTCCCTTTTCCTTTAATAAATTGTTCAATATTCAATTAACTTTGCTTTTTTTATGTTTTCCTTTCTCCTTTTTGTTATTATGTTTCATTTTTTGAACTTTAAATGCCTTAACCCCATTTTTGGGGCCTAGGCAGGCCTGAAAGCCTGCCTTTTGAGTTTTGAGTAGACTAGCCTGAGGTTCTGGTTTTTCAAATGGACTCAAACAAGAAAATAAGGGTTGATCTGGTCTTTTGTGTGCTTTTTTGAGGCTTACACTCCTTTTTGTGCTTCATTGTGGTAGGAGGACACTACGCTTAATAGCTGAAGTGTAAGAGGGCAGGGAACACCAGTGAGGCCTCTAAGTGATGCAGAGATCCTGGACAAACAGCCAACAGGAGGCAGCAGAGATTGAGGCATTTAGTTCACAATCTGCCCAGCTACCTTGTTGCTTGTTGTTAAGGATGTCTTTTCCACAGTGGCCACTAGATGGTGCTGTAAGTGAGAGGCTCTGGGGTTGCACAGACCATTGCCGACCTGAGATTAAGACTGGTCTAGAAATAAACCCAGGATGGAGTCAGAAGGCTCATCCTAGCAAGGGAACTTGGACCTGAACAATGGCTTAGAGAGAGGGAAGGATGAGACACCAGGAGAGAAAATTAGAGACAAGAGGAGAGCGTGAGAGCACCTCAGTGTGGTGGGGAAGGATGGCTCAACATGCCATGTGATGTCTGTGTCACGTGAACGGCAACAGACAATATGCAACCCAGAAACATTGGGGTCTCAGGTCAGAGGATTCATGTTATTTAAGTCAAAGCACATGAAGGTCAAAACATTTATAAAATACAAGAAAATAATCATGTTTGAGGCACTGGTAAGTTTCATGAAGGTTTCTGTGTGAGCTTAAGATTTAATAACAAATTCTGTCCAGTCAAACGTACAGTTTCTCATATAGAAGAAGAAAAAGCAACACAAGTAATGCGCTGTTTTTAACTCATTACATTTTATAAGAAGCAGCATATAACAAATTTAGTTTATTGAAAGTAATGAGCAATGTACGTAACTAAGCTACTGGAAGAAACAGACCATGCATGTTATCAGATTCATGTTTAGTGATGTTTAAACTTTATTTTATGCACATATTTATGACATCACAGTGTTTTGCCAAGGGAGAACTCCATAAACGTACCCCTCGCATGTAAACAGAGGTTTTTAAGAAAACAGATTTCTGCCCCAACCGGGTTACTCACCTTATCTCAGTTTAAGTATGTGCATGCAAATTCACTCTAGCCAGGGCCGTCTTAGCAACATCATAGGCCCCCAGGCAAAGTAGTGTGCTGGGACCCCCCCTGTTTTGATAGCAAAACAGAAACACCAATGGGCATCAGAAACATTGTGGGCCCCTATGCTCTTGGGGTCCCCTGCCAGTGCCCATTGTGCCCATTCGTTAAGAGGGCCCTGCACTCTACAAGTAGCAGGTATGCCAGTCAGAGCACAAACAGAAATTGCCCATAATCCAACTCTCCCTTGTTTACATCGTAGCTCGGCCAGACAGTTACCAAGTCATTATTGTCACATGCTCAGAGTGCAGTGACATTCTTAGGTTTTTTTTGCTCATGTATAGCTAGCTGTAGGATTTGACGATGTGTTGGAGGGCTGGGGTTCATCAGGGGTGTGTTCTTGCTCCTACTCTGTTCAATGCTTGTATGGACTGGGTGTTGGGCAAGGTCATGGGGTCCAGTGGTTGTGAGACATCTGTTGGTGAAGAAAGATTCACGGATCTGGACTTTGCTGACGATGCTGTGATCTTTGCAGAGCCAATGGAGTCAATGGAGGCTCTGATCAGGGCTCTCGAGAGACTGAGCAAGGAGTCTGAGTGTCTGGGTTTGCGATTGTCCTGGATAAAAACCAAGATCCAGGCCTTTAATGACCTCTTGGGCACAGCCATCAGCAGTGTGTCTGTTTGCAGAGAGAGTGTCGACCTTGTTGAGAGGTTTACTTACCTTGGCAGTGACATTTATGTCTCTGGTGACTCTTCCTGTGAAGTCAATAGACAGATTGGGAGAGCATGGGGGGCCATGAGGTCGCTAGAAAGGGGTGTGTGACGCTCCTGATATCTATGCAAAAGGACGAAGGTCCAAGTCTTTAGAGTCCTGGTGCTTCCTGTCTTGCTATATGGCTGCGAGACATGGGCGCTATCCAATGACCTGAGGCGATAACTGGACTCCTTCAATACTGTGTCTCTTTGGAGAATCCTTAGGTACCGTTGGTTTGACTTTGTGTCGAATGAGCAGTTGCTCATGGAGTCCCGAATGAGGCACATTACCTGCATTGTGAGGGAGCATCAGTTACGGCACTACGGCCATGTGGCGCGTTTCCCTGAGGGTGATCCGGCTCGTAAGATCCTCATTGTTGGAGACCCGAGTGGCTGGACCAGGCCAAGGGGTCGCCCACGTAACACCTGGCTGCGGCAGATAGAGGGTCATTTCCGGAGGGTGGGACTGAACCGCGTGTCTGCCTTGGGGGTTGCCAACCAGGATCCCAAGTTGTTTCATCGTGTGTTGGGTACAGCAATGCACTGTACCAGTGCATGCTCCACAACTTGACTTGACTTGTCTGATTTCTTTCAGCAATAAAAATGATCACAAAATAAATTTGTTATGCCTAAACAGAGTACCAATCTATATAAGAAGGTCCAAAGATTTAATTTAACATTTTTTTTCATCTCTGTGTTCTCCATATGATCAATCCTACATTGCCATTTGCAGAACAAGAAGGACTTATATCTAAATTGTTATCACTGTGCTCCTTTTTCCATTCATCATTCCAGGACAGACTGCAATAGTCATAGCCCAGTGTATGAATTTGAACCTCTGATCCTCCTCATTCATACTTGGTCTTTTCCCTTTGGTGGGCTCAGGATTGTCATCACCTCACCTGCTCCTGTCACTTGCCAATGAAGGCTTCATTTTCTTAAGCTTTTGGTCACATCCATACATGCACTTCTTATATTTCTGATTTTTTTTTTTTGTTTTTCCTTTCTAATTTGTTTTCAGAGGACCTTTTTAACAACCTGCTGAATTACCCACCTGTCAATTATATTGGTGTTTATGACAAAGAATGGGCCAAAAAAAAATCTTTTGTCAGGTAGGGAAGACAGACCTTTTACGGTGAAGCAGTTATTTCAGTTGAAGGTTTCAAGGTAGGGTTGTTGTTCTTATTATGATTATTAAGTAAGGACCCTCTAAACCCATCCGCCTATTATTTTTAAAGTTTATGCTTGGCTGAAGTTTTGCCACCCCTTGGTGGGTCACCCTACAGGATGACAATAGCTTTAAAAGTAACACATTCTGAGCACTTCTCGTTTGTCTGTGTCATGTAATTGAAGCGGCTCACCTATGAACAGGATGGCACCAGCACATCTAATGACATTGGTAGCACTGCACCATCTTACAAACTCACACAGCAGGGACTTTCAATGAAATGGCCAGGACGTTAGAGGGGTTAAGGGGCAGGAGAAACTCCCAGGAGTCAGTGGAGCCCCTTACAGTATAGCCAGTCCTTATGCTTCCAGCATCCAAAATACTTGTGTACTTACGCAGGGCGTGCCATTCATCCTGTCGGATTGTCTTGGTGATATTGATGGGAAGATTCCTTGGAAGCGTAGATGAGGAGTAGTGGTACTTCACTGGCGTGCAGCGCTGCACCACACCTGCAATAAAACAGAAGGACTTGGGGAATCAGTAAAGCTTATGGGAAACACAATATCATCACAAAAAATTGTGATCCATTTTGGTTAGTGGCTTAAACACCATCATGTTGTGACAGCTTCATCTTAACACGACTCAGCTCTCTGGAGCTCACATTCATTTGGGACTGATCCTTTAGGATTCTGCCTGTAAACTCTGTTCCTGTCTCACCTCAGTAAATGGCGGCTCCACATCATTTGTGCCTGATCCCATGACATCCCTTCATTCTGCAGCCTTAATGATTCTGTTCACATCTCAGTAGGCTTCAGCTTCATGCCACTACAGCCTGATCCTGCCACAGATGCCAATTACATCTCGCTGCTCTGATCCCTACACCCCGCATCCTTACCTAATACAGTCTGATCCTGTCTCATCGCAGTCTCCTTCAACGTTATCGACAACACTTTAATTGTTACACATGTCAGCTTTCCACAGCTTTGCCTTTTAGTCTGATCCTGTCATGGCTCAATGTTTCGCAGCTTTTACCATCACAGTCTAATCCTGCCTCAGTATGCTTTAGCTGGACCTCACTAGACTTTGATGCTATGCTCTTCATCTCAGGTATCCTTCAATCTTACTCATGACAGCCTGTTGCAGCCATGTCTAGGTATCCTGTAAGTTTAAAAAGCAGTGCCTGATCCCGCCATGTTCAGCTTATTCTTATTGAAGTCTGATCCTGTCACATTAGTATTTTACGGCTTTATTTCATTAGACTCCAGTCCTGTCATGCCACAGGATTCTGACCCCATCACATTCCAGATTGCATCAGCTTTGCTTAATACAATCTGACCCTGCCGGGTCTCAGTAAACTGCAGCCTAACTCAACAGAGGTGGATCTTCTCACATCCCACTTATGGCATTGTACTTGTATCATGTCACTTCAGTATCCTTCTACTGTACTCAAACTGTCACCCTCTAGCATTCTGCTGCTTTATCGCACGACAGTCTGATCCTATCACACCACAGAATTCTGCATCTCAGAAGCAGTGGCGTTTCAATCTGTCACACATCCATGTCCTTCAACTGTATGCAGGGCAGCTTGGCCCAGTCACGTGTCCACGGCAAGCAAACAGCGTCTGAACAAACATCACCCCAGTGTTCTGCATTTCACCATTAATGATCCTGCCTAGCTTCATCCATTACAGCCTGGATCAAGCCACATCTTGGAGTTCCATAGGTGGCCAGACTAGAGGCCCACCCAATTCACTCTCTACTTCTCACTACTAAATCTCAGATGAGTGGATCCTGCCCCATGCTTCTCTTTTGCTGCTGTCTTTGACTCGAGTCAGTCTGGTCCAGTTACACCACAGTATTGTCATCTTCACCCCCATAACCTGATTCTGTATTGCTTTTTAAACTGGAGACTCTGCATTACTCTCGTCTCAGGTTCACCTCTGGTGACCTGTAATTGTTAAAAGAAGCCTAACTTTATTATCTGCTAAGTTTGTGCTCGAGTTTCATATTTTTATTTTCTGAGCTTATGCTTACAGGCTTAAGGTGTTATTTATTATTCTCTATGATAAAGGCATTTTTAATGACTTTATAGCAAAATACATAAAGCTTAAGACAAAAAGGTTATATTTAATGCATAATAATTGTTGTCTTGTAATGCTTAGGCTAAGTTTCCTGTTGATGGACCCAGCAGGATTATAAAAAAGGTAGACCAGTTGTGGTATTGTATGAGAAAGTCGGGAGTGACAGAGAAGTACGTAAGAGTTGTACAGGATATGTACGAGGGAAGTGTGACTGTGGTGAGGTCTGTGATAGGAGCAACTGATGCATTCAACATGGAGGTGGGATTACATCAGGGATCGGCTCTGAGTCCTTTCTTATTTGCAATGGTGATGGACAGGTTGACAGACGAGATTAGACAGGAGTCCCCGTGGACTATGATGTTTGCTGATGACATTGTGAGCTGTAGCGATAGTAGGGAGCAGGTTGAGGAGACACTGGAGAAGTGAAGATATGCTCTAGAGAGGAGAGGAGTGAAGGTCGGTAGGAACAAGACAGAATACATGTGTGTAAATGAGAGGGAGGTCAGCGGACTGATGAGGATGTAAAGAGTAGAGATGGCGAAGGTGGATGAGTTTAAATACTTGAGATCAACAGTACAGAGTAATGGGGATTGTGGAAGGGAGGTGAAAAAGAGAGTGCAGGCAGGGTGGAATGGGTGGAGAAGAGTGTCAGGAGTAATTTGTGACAGACGGATATCAGCAAGAGTGAAAGGGAAGGTCTACAGGACGGTAGTGAGACCAGCTGTGTTATATGGGTTGGAGACGGTGGCACTGACAAGAAAGCAGGAGACAGAGCTGGAGGTGACAGAGTTAAAGATGCTGAGATTTGCATTAGGTGTGACAAGGATGGACAAGATTAGAAATGAGTACATTAGAGGGTCAGCTCAAGTTGGATGGTTGGGAGACAAAGTCAGAGAGGCGAGATTGTGTTGGTTTGGACATGTGTAGAGGAGAGATGCTGGGTATATTGGGAGAAGGATGGTAAGGATAGAGCTGCCAGGGAAGAGAAACAGAGGAAGGCCTAAGCGAAGGTTTATAGATGTGGTGAGAGAGGACATGCAGGTGATGGGTGTGACAGAACAAGATGCAGAGGACAGAGAGATATGGAAAAAGATGATCTGCTGTGGCAACCCCTAACGGGAGCAGCTGAAAGAAGAAGAGGAAGATTATCTGACAAACCATGAGAACAGGAAAAACGTGCAAAATCTCAGGGTCATAAACACATTTAAAATGTCACGTACTCCTAAGCTGACAGGACTCCCATTTAACCTGGTGGACTGAACTAATTGTGGTTATTTAAGGTATCAACGTTTGTCACGGCCCATTAGAAACTGGGTGTAGCCAATCTTGTTAAAAGTTTTCTGATTACGTCATGAATTCCTTGGAATTATGATCTAATCAATGAACTGTATAAATGCAGCACAGAGGACGCTCCTTCCCATGGTAACACTTGCTAATAAAGGTATGCTGTGTTGCCTCTTGCAAGACTTAGATAATAAATAAGGATAATTGTCTCTTTCTCCCGCCTGTGTTTAAGGCCTGTATGGAATACCCAGTTGGGGGGTTTGTTGGGGGTGGGGTGCCCGTTAAATTTCTTTCACACTCTTCACCATTGTGGTCTGGTCCTTCTACACATCATTCTTTATCACCTTCGCGAATAAAGTCGCATCCTATCTTTATATTGTCACTAAAAGCTGATCTTGGCACACTTCGGTGTTCTACTTGGTAGTTTTCTGTTATACAGCAGTATTCTGTATTTCCACAAAACATACCTTCCACTTTAACCATTATGCTCTCCATGATTACCAACTCTGAGGCCAATCCAATGCAGTCTGTATCACACACCATAGTGTCTCTAGAGCCTGATCCTGTTACAAAGTTACTGTGTCTCATCAGAGTCAGCTCTGTTACACCACAGTGTTGTGGACCCTATGGTCTGATCCTGTCACACTTCATTATCATGAATCTTTACTCTGCCCAGTCTGACTGTTTCTCCCCTTTAAATTCTGCTGCTCTTCTGACCACATACCGCTTCAATGTCTTTCCTGTTAAAGCTTAGGAGCCTCCATCTTTACCTAACGTAGTCTAACCCTGTTGGCTCTGCGTAATTCTGCTTACTCAATACATTCTGGCTCAGTCACATCTCTTTAGCACTGCAATCCCATCGCCTTTGTCTACAGGGGGTCCTCGGGTTACAACGTTTCGAGTTTACAACGTTTCGAGTTTACAACGTTTCGAGTTTACAATGTTCACTCCCATAAAAACTTAAAAAATTGAGACATGAGAAGGAATAAAGGTGAGGATTTTTTTTACACTCATTTTTTCTGTTACTACAGTACAGTGTACAGTACAGTATATTTATGTCCTTTTCCTTTTTCTGAGGCTTAGATTTTTTGTTTTTATGTTCTAGATCAGGGGTCCCCAATCACAGTCCTGGAGGGCTGCAGTGGCTGCCGGTCTTTGTTCTAACCCAGTTGCTTAACTAGAAAGCAATTCTTGCCGATAATTTGATTTCATGGCTTGTTAGTGCTTTAAGTCTGCCATGTCAGGTAATTCTCATATCCTAGATATTTTCCCCTTTTTAAGGATAACATCCAAATGATTTCGAGGATAAAATGGATGAGTAATTCTCAGTCCTTCACTTCTTTCTCTTCACTTTCCTTCCAAGTATATGATTAAACCCAATAGTGCACGATAAATACATACCAGTGTAAATAGTAACAAGCTAAATGGAGAAATTCTGGTTTCTTTTGTTATTTGCCTGCTATTGCTAATTAGGAGCAATTAAAAACCAAGAATACAGCTGTTTAAGATTAAAATAAGTAATAAAGTTAAAAATTTTAATGAGTGAGACAACTAAAGTGAAGCAGAAGTGTTACTTGAGCAATAGGTGCTTCTTTTTAAGCAACTGAGTTGGAGCAAAAACCTGCAGCCACTGCGGCCCTCCAGGACCGTGATTGAGGACCCCTGTTCTAGATTATGATTTTGCAAATGTGTTAAGATAGGTAAGTGACTTAGGCTAGAGTGTGTTTCGACTTACACCAAAATTCGGGTTACATCAGTGTTGTAGGAACAGAACTGTGTCATAACCCGAGGACCACCTGTATAGAGTTTGATGCTGTCTTCTGTTAATGTGCTGGAGTCTTTTTGATCCTGCCACACATGAGTGTCCTGCAGCCCGTTATCAGTGTGATCCTGTCACTTTTTAATGTCCTTTCATTTTTCGTCTTGATCCAATCATGTCCAAATTTGTCACACGTCAGTGTCCTACAGGTTACTGGTTAAAAGGTATTTATCCCCTTGGAGGTTTTCATGTTTTATTCTAATACAACATTGAAACACAGCAGATTTCATTTGAGTTTTTTTTTGACACTGATCAACACAAAAGGCTCTTTAATGTCAAAGTGAAAAGACTCAACAAAGTGATCTAAACGAATTATAAATTTAAAATTAAATAACTGATCCGTCGGACAGTAGCAGCACTGCTGTCAGGCAGTAAGGAGACCAGGATTTGTGTCCAGAGTCCTCACTGCATGGGGTTTGCATGTTCTCCCATCAGTTGAGTAGGTCTCCTCCCACTGTCCAAAGCCATGCTGGTTAGGTGAACTAGCGACACTGAATTGGCCGTGTGTGTTTGTCCTGTGATGGATTGCCAGCCTGTCCAGGACTTGTTCCTGCTCTGCACCCCATGCTAGATTGGACCAACTCCTGAAAGTGCGCCCCTGGTCTGGATTAAGCAGGTTAGAAAATGTCTTGATATATTCACCCCCTTCAAGTTAGTATTTAGTAGATGGCAGCCATGATCTCTATGAGTCTGTTTGCACAGGTCTCTGTCAGCTTTGCACATCTGGACAATGCAATTTCCCTCCTGACTTCTTTACAAAACTGCTCAAGCGTTGTCAAGTTTCATGGGGATCGTGAGTGAACCGAAGTGTTTTTGATAATGTGCAGTGTTTGGCTTGCACCACACATAGTGTTTAGTCTAATGGCCAAAAAGCTCAATTTACGTCTCATCTGTCCATAGAACCTTCTTCCAGCTGACTTCAGAGTCTCCCAGGTGTCTTCTGGAAAACTCTAACTGAGATGTCCTGTGTGTATTTTTGAACAGAGGCTTTCTCCTTGTCACTCTCCCATAAAGCTATGACTGGTGAAGCTCCTGGACTACAGATGCTGTACGCACAGTTGCTCCACACTCAACCACTGCAACTTGTAACTCCATCTGAGTCTTCATAGGCCTCTTGGTGGCCTTCTGTAGTAGACTTCAGTTTTTTGTAAATGACCTGATCTATGCAGATTTCTGGCTGTACTGTACTTTTTCCATCTCTTAATATTCAATGACTTTGATATTTTCTTGTCTCCATCCTTTGCTTGAGTTGCTTGGAGTGTTTGTTTCTTATTTATGTGATCAATCATTTTCTGTTACAGAGTGATCTGTTGTCATCTTGACATGCAAGAGTCTCTTTCTTTTTTTTTTTTTAACTTTTATTGAATTTAGTTAAAGCATGTAACATTCCATACAATCAAGTCAAACTTTACAAAACTAAATTCAATTCAACATCCACCCTGAGCTGAGAAAGAGAGAAAGGCCAACAGCCAGAGCAAAACGTTTGAGAGTAGTATAGAGGGGAAGGAGCCTTTCTCCCCAATATAAGTGCTTAATTAGATCCTGCCAGGTTAGGGTTAGGGTTCTTTCTTTTGACCAGTATCTAAAAAGCCAGATTAGTTCCACCATGATTCCGTATTATATAACAATAAAATGTGAAATCTTCTAAGGCAGGGGTCCTCAATCCCGGTCCTGGAGGGCCACAGTGGCTGCAGGTTTTCTTTCCAACTGGTTTCCAAATTAGAGCTCAGTCCTTGCTGATAATGAAATTTAGTATTTAACTGTATGCCTTGTTAGTGCTTTAATTCATCCAAGAGAAATTGTAATTGCGCTGTAGAGTTTCTTTATGTGAGAGCATTATACATGAGTGTTTTGTGGACTAGAACAGAATTAAACTTAAACTTTCAAATCCCCTCTCATTTATTTCTGAACATTTTTTTTCTTTTAAACACAGACACTTTTAATGGTGCATATGCACTGGTTATCTGGAGAGCTACTGGTTTATTGGTTACCTGTATTTTATTATTAACTAATGTCTGATTAACAAAACATGCAACAATTAAAATTTTAAATACAGCTGCTTAAACTAAAATAGGCAATTAAGGGTTCTGAATTGTAACAGGCAAGATAACTAAAATTAAGCCCAAAAATGTATTGCTTTAGTAGTAAATAAATGGGCTCTAATTAAAAAATAGGTTGAAGTGGAAACCTGCAGCCACTGCGGCCCTCCAGGACTGTGATTGAGGACCTCTGATCTACCATGTAATTAAATTTGTCTTTGATGATTAAAAGTGCTAACAAGCCGTATAGTTAAACACCAAGTTACATTATCAGCAAGGACTGAGGTCTAATTGGGATACTGGCTGGAATGAAAACCTGTAGTCACTTGTGGCCCTCCAGGACCGTGATTGAGGACCCCTGTTCTAAGGGGTGAATCTTTTTTTATAGCCACTGTATGACTGTCTTGTCACATCCCTGTATGCTGCAGCGTTGCTTCACTTAAGTCCAGTCCTGTCACACCCAGCTCTGGCTCACTGGTATTGGAGTCTGATCCTGTCAGCCCGCCTTGGCTAACCCGATACATTCTGATCCTTTACTTCATCATGATGCTGCAGCTTTATGCCACCAGAGTCTGTCACCTGTCACGATCCTTCAGCTTGACCCAAAACTGGATTCTGCCTCATCACAGTGTTGTGCACCTTCATCATTTCAGACCCTTCCTGTAACATCTCAGGATTCTCTCATGAAGACCAGGATCTCAATTTATTATTTGCTGGCCTCAAGATTCTCTGCTCTGTGCTGAAAAGCTTTAGGAGCTCCATGCTGTCCTCTTTACAGCAGTGGTGACTATGCATGGTAGATGCAGTGTCCAAAAACCACACAATACTTTAAATAGAGCTCTGTTGACATGTTAACATCTAAAAACCATCACGTGTGGATGGGCTGTGGGGATGCTGAGAAGTACACCCAATTATCCGTCACTCCTGAATGCACTTGGGGTGGAGCGGTGGCTCTGAGCCAATTGGATGCTGCTGGTTCGAATCCCATAAAATGCCAGAAATGACTCTACTCCCTCTACTCCCTAATCTGGCTGAGCAAGGCCCTAAACCTGTAACTGCTCCGTCCTGAGCATGATGTTAATCTACCCAGTCCACGGGAAAACTTGGGGGCTGGTGGCAGAATTGGCACTCCAGCCACTGTTAAAAAACCTCAGTGTGGTGCTAAGGTGTCATCCATTGTATGGCTGCACTTGGATCTCAATCCGGGTGGTTTTCTGTGTGGTGGGTGCAGCTACGCACTATAATCAGCGCATGCTCCCAACCTCTCTCTCCCTCCTGAATGCTGGAAGAGGACAACCCCCACTGAGGTCAGTCCAGCCATTAAGCAGGCTTGACTGCTATGTTATGCTTTACTGGTCTGTAAATGCTTTATAGGTGTTGGCACTGATTTAGAAGAATGTGACAACTCTATGAACACCACAGACCACAAAGCCCACAGAAAGTAGGCACCAGATAAATACAACTGTGGAGCATTTGTGAGGCGGCTCCATTGCAGACCACAGTCAGCCTGAACGATAAATGAAAACTGGCCAGCAGGAGATGGAGGCAAAATACTGGACTATAATCAAAAGTCAGGAGAAAATGACCCACCCATCCACTGGGGCACTCCTCCATTAACTCATGTAATCAGATGTTCACCTCTCAATCCTCTCGTCCACCCATCCATCCTCCCATTTGTTCATCCACTCATTAATCCACCTGCTCATCTATCCAAATATATTCCATTTTCTTATTACAGGAATGAAAATTAGCCTGCCAGCTTTCCCTGCCAAACGCCTATTCTCCGTGTTGCTTTTGCCTGTTCGCTCCCCGCTGCCTCGACGTCCCGCGGCCCTGCGTGCTGTCAATCATGTCCTAGCTCAGGCTGCCATGGAAACAGATTACAGTAAATCTTCATTCTTGCTTGGCTTAAAGATGCGTGGAGCTTTGGTGACTGAGCTGGGATTTGAACTAAGAGTCTCTTGGCATCAAAACCTTCAGCCCTGAGACCACTGGCTACCTCTGAAATACACAGGGAGGTTACTTGGGGACACAGTGACCAGTCTAGTCTGCGACTGAGTTGGGAATCACTTTATCTGCCAACCCAAGGTCAAGAATGTAGTGGGGGTAATGGCACCAGGCATGGGGTGCACAAGTGGAGGGGGTGAGTGATTTCCCACTCAGGCACAATCCTGCCTTTTGAAATGCATATTCATAGAGCCTGAGCTCCCTCTAGGTGGCAGCGTTTCAACTTAAAACACTCCAGGCTTTCGCACAATTATCCCGGATTAAATGACATTTCACAGAATGGTGACAAGGAGAGCGCTTTATAGATTTCTGCTCTCGCACATGCCAAGTTATTTATGATTAATTTATTAAGTTACAAAAAGCCAGGGAGGCTCATTAAAATAAGAAGCACGCAGCTTATTACAAAGTGCCAGGCACCGGCCAATTAAATGTGAACAAGTCGCTGTTGAAAATGCAATGAATCAAAGTGGCTTCAAGCTGCCGCCCATCATGAACTCTCCATCAACCACCGATGAATGACCTGCTTGTTCCGAAGAAACAATTTGTCACATTAGGCATCTCCGGAAGCTCCCGGTGCAGCCTCCACTTGACAGTTCTTCTGGAAGTGTATGCCAAAGCTTTAGCATAACATGATTATGAGTAGTCCATTTAATTGTAGGACAGACTGGCATTTTCCATTCAGATATGACTGGAACACAAGTCCTGGCTTACATAGCTGCAGCAGGACACTCTTAATATCAGCTTCATCTTGACTGGTCCTCTCTTTAAAATGCAAAGATAAAACGATCCACCACCAAATGACATTACAGACATGTCTTAAACATTTGGCTCAAACAATAAGCCATAACTTAATGACTGGCAACCTTGATTGACAAAACGTTGCTCCAATAGTCAACCAAAAGGTTGGGCTTATGTGCACTACAGAAACCAATGGCAAGAGTTCAGCCCACCCCAAATCTGCTATCTTCATCAAACTCATTGCTTTTATTGAGAATTTAGAATAAGGATCAATGTGCCTTAATATTAGTTTTAGTGCTCTTAGCTATTAAAAGCTTAAGCCTGAAGCAGCTTTAATGGTCACCATTTATTTTAGCATAAGGGACGCTGGGCTACTGTCTTCTATAGCCTGCCCATCTTTTCATTTGCTTTGCTTTGAACTTCAAGGATGTTGTGTTCTCTGAGGGAACTGAGCAAGCAGACTTTTGTTGTGGGAAGACAGCTGCTGAGGCTTCCGATTGAAAGAACAAGCTTCCACAAGTGTTCGCAGGCCTTTCAGTTTAAGAAAATGAAGCAAGCTCTCATGTTAGCGCATAAACATATGAACACTTTAGATGGCATTTACATTTATATATTAAGGCTCATCAATACCTTAGGTAATCAATTTAAAGCAAAATGCATTGTGTAAGCTAGCTTGAGCTATATAAGAGCTTAAGAGTTGATTATTAAAGGCTGGGGTTTCTCTCTTTCTTTTAAGTAGCTGCCTGTGAGCCTAAGGCCGCCTGCTTCCAGTCCCAGCAGCTGAGCCCCTCTGCTGGCAAGTCAGAGACAGTGTGTGGCCGTGTGCCGCTTTCAAATTGTGCAGCTGCCTGTGTCTGCAGGTTTTCACATTAACACGCATATATATTTTAGACAGCATTTAAACTTATATGTCAATGCTTCTTTATGAATCGTGATAATAGTAAATCAAGTTACAGCAAAATGTATTAAATTAGGTACCTTTAAGCTTTGTAAGAGTAATTGTTATAAGCTTGTATTTTTTTCTTTCTTTCAAGCAGTCACAAAGCGCCATGCTTGTCTGCTCAAGGCCGTCCGCAGCTTACCCCTTATTAGTGAAGCTGCTCGTTTTAGCTTACTGACACAAGTGCCTATGATTTCAGCCTTAAGGGATGTTCGTGCAACAAGTAATTATTAAATGAGCAGTTCAGTTTTCACATGTGGGTTCCCGTGATTCCAACTTCATGATGAGAACTGATTAACTAAAAGGCCATTATCCTTAAACAGCCCAGGATTAGGAATGTGAGAATGAAGGGAAGGGTACTTGGGTAATGCTCATCTCCAGGTGGCAAATACATCCTTCGAGCCAAAGTGGCTGATATGAGAAAGTGTAGATTGGGAAGGAAATCGTTAGGAGAAGGTCTACTGGGAAGGAAATTGTTATGGGGAAGTCTACAGGGCAAGTTTATTGTCATGATAAAGTCTACAAGATTAGGTGGTTGTTATGAGGAAAGGTATGAAGCAAGGTCATTATCATGAGAGGCCATGTGAAGCTGATGATGAGAAATGGTGTGAAGCAGGGATATTTTGAGGTAAGAATTGTAATAAATATGAGGCTCGCCCAGAGAACGGGGGTCACTTCATTGAGCT
Source organism: Polypterus senegalus (assembly GCF_016835505.1). NCBI lineage: Eukaryota > Metazoa > Chordata > Cladistia > Polypteriformes > Polypteridae > Polypterus > Polypterus senegalus. Next base: position 100,873,886 of record NC_053154.1, on the reverse strand, counting down.
GAGACAGGCTCTATGTGCTCTGCAATGGTTTTCTGTGCTGTACAATAAAGTCTACTCTGACTGCCAATCTGGAGACTCTGAATATTTTTTTCTGAAGAAGTTTTCTCCACGACACGTTTAGCCTGGCCATAACTTATGCTGTAAAGAGCAGGACCCCAATGGTCTATAGGGTGTGGCCGTAAGAAAAGTTGGAGCCAACCATTTACTTCAAAGGGTAACCAGCGCAGGACTAAAAAGGTGGAATTCTTATTTGTACTGGAGTTAGACGAGAGGACCACAAGTCCAAACCTTGCTAAAGGAAGCAAGTACACAAGCAAGAATGTCATTGTAAATAAATGCCATGCATTTTTCTTGCTAACGAAGGAGGCTGACTGATCACCAGCTGCCCAGCAGGTGTAACTTTACTAGCAATTGAGGATATTGTGTGTAAAAACCTGAAAGAGAAAGCTGCAGTACTGCTCACAACCAGAAGGTGCTCCTAAACAAAGAAAGAAAAGCTCAATAAACATACATTCTTGTGAGCTGGAGAAAGCTCAATGAAAGCATCACCTACACCCAACAATAAGTACACCTAATTTGATTCCAAGAAGAATTAATTGTAGCTTAATATTTGGGATAAAGCCAGCTAATGTATTCTGTTTATTGGTATCACTGTAACTGAAAAGTAATAAACTTTGTAAAGTTTAAGTCGTAATCTGTTACTGTAAAAGATTCTTTCTAAATCCAGTTGAAATTTCAGAAGAGCATCTCATATGCACAAACAGAAACTGTGGAGGTGGTAGTGACCCAGTGGAGACTAGTTGTGAGCAAATGAAAGCTTAATAACAAGATAAAGAACTTATCCATCTTGATAAGTTGAAAGATCAGAATTCATAAGTTGTGTGCCTTTTTATACAGGAGAGGAAAAGATCTAAGACAGGAGATAGAATTCATAAGTTGTGTGCCTTTCCGATAGAAAGCAGAGATCAACTAAGCTATCAGAATTTTTTTTGTGCTTTTTGTTGTTGTCATTTGTCTAAATATATATATACTAGCAAAATACCCGCGCTTCACAGCGGAGAAGTAGTGTGTTAAAGAAGTAAAGAAAAAGAAAAGGAAACATTTTGAAAATAACGTAACATGATTGTCAAAGTAATTGTTTTGTGTATTTGGCCGCAGCGTCACGAAGTTGTTTTCGGCAGCTGCATCAGAAAATGTACCACGACGTCTGACACTCCTCCTTTTTACTGTTTTCTCACAGCTTGGATTGCTGCTGTTATAATCAGTTTGAGTCTACATATATATATATATATATATATATATATATATATATATATATATATATATATATATATATATATATACTGTTCATATATATACATATATATACACATACATATCTACATATACACACACACACATATATATATATATATATATATATACACACACCTATCTACATCATATATACACACACATACATACACACACACAAATTATATATATGTGTGTATGTATGTATGTATGTATGTATGTATGTGTGTGTATATATATATAATGTAGATAGGTGTGTGTATGTGTATATATATATATATATATATGTATGTGTCTATATGTGTGTGTATAGCTTTGGTCACTGAGTGCAAGGGAAAAATAATAAAATGTAGTCTATAAGTTATTAAACAGTAAAACATTAACGTTTTAAGAAGTACAGGTACATTGAGCACTACTGAAATGGTTTCGGGTAAACTACATTTTAAAGACGGTGTAACACAACAGGTAAGTACTACTAACAGCAGCTAAAATATATATGGATCATCTCTCGGTAGAAGATCTCTTTTGAAAGGTGCTACACGACGGCTATGGTATAGAAATTACATTTTCTATGTGAACGTCCAAATTTCTGCCTCTGGTAATGTGCCTTACCGGCATTACCAGCGATTAAAGAAAATTAGTTTTGTGTCCTCTGCAGTATTAAGAGAGAAATGCTTTTGTTTGGGATGAAAGGAAAAAAGGTGTAAAGAAAGGAAAGTTGCCTTTTTTTTAATATAGTATAGAGAGATGTGTTCGCTGACGTTATGATCGCCTTTTGGGGACAGTCGCGGTGGGTCTTGTGTAGACTGGTGAGACGTCCCTGCCATTAATCAGATGTGATGGCACTGTCAGTCCTCCACTCCTGTGCGTGTCTTCATAATCCGAGCTGACGACCTCATAATCGTGTACGTGAAAAAGAAAGTGTGAATCGCCTTAATATTAGTTTGCCGCGGTGTGGAAAAGGGATCCCGTGTTTGCACTTGTCTGGGCTACAGCTCAGGGGTAGGAGGAAAAAAAATAAAAGTGCTCACTTTGACTTAAGGCAGAAGCGCAGTCAGCGTCTCAAAGGCCAGCACAGCTATGCGCGCGCGCCGGCTGCTCGACTTTTGCTGGGCAGGAGACGGCACATTTTGCAGACACGTTCACGTGATCAAAAGTCTCCGCTCTCTTTGGAGGTCATATATATATATATATATATATATATATATATATATATATATATATATATATATATATATATATATATATATATATATATATATATGTGTGTGTGTGTGTTAAAGAAGTAATGAAAAAGAAAAAGAAACATTTTAATAATAACGTAACATGATTGACATTGTCATTGTCATGAGCGTTGCTGTCATATATATTTATATATATATATAAATATATATATATATATATACACACATACACATAAACATATATATACATATACACACATATATACAGTATATATACATATACATCCACATATATATACATATATATATATGTGCACAAAACCACGCTTTTATCAAGGCTTCCGTCGGGTAGTCTTTTGAAATTAAATTTTCCTCCAATCAGTTGTAGCAACGCGCTTTCTTCCGACTCTTATATTTTTGTAGCTCTGATGTGTGCATCAATGTAATCGGTGTACCAGGAAATCATGCATTGCCAGAAGTTCCCCTTTGCTTGGAATGCAAAGTGTGATTAAATGCGTTATTTTTTAACGCGTTATGGAGCACATGCATCAAAGCATCTCAGCTGTGCTTGTGCTAAGAAAAGGAAACATTTTTAAAAATAATGTAACATGATTGTCAATGTAACCTTTTGTAAGTAGTGCCTGGAGGATTCTGAGTATGGAGAAACTCTACAGACAGCGTGTGTATTAACTTGTGGATTTTTCTGTGAGTATTTGGTGGCAGCGTCACAAAGTTGGTTCCGCAAGACTGCGTTTGCTGTGGAGCTCAGCTCAGAGCGAAATGAGGTGAATGGGAGGGGAGTTGATGACGTGACTCCCCCACCCGCCTTAACTGTCAATCCCTCAAAAAGACAGTCTCCCGGAATTTGCATAAGCACACCCCTTCACCTGCAATTTTAACTTAGTTACAAAGTGATCAAAACTCTCGTTTATATTCTGCGTCCTCTCATTAAACTTGTATCCCACATTAGCCATGGGCATGACAAACGCAAGCGGCAGCCTGTCTATGAACTTAATTTAAACTTTAGGTTTACACCGTGCTTTGTTTCCGAAGTAGCTGCACTCACGAATATGGTTGTATATGTCACTCGCTCGCTTATTATTGTTTCGCTGCCTTCTCAATTGTATAATGCATGTTTTCTTCAGCGCTTTTTGGAGCTCTTCCTTGTTTTCTACGTACTGCGTTGACAGTCAGTTCACGTGATTACGTGGGAGGCGTGACGATGTCACACAAAACTCCGCCCCCCCACGGCCATCGAGCTCAACTCCATTATAGTAAATGGAGAAAAATAGCTTCCAGTTATGACCATTACATGTAGAATTTGGAAATGAAACCTGCCCAGCTTTTGTAAGTAAGCTGTAAGGAATGAGCCTGCCAAATTTCAGCCTTCCACCTACACGGGAAGTTGGAGAATTAGTGATGAGTGAGTGAGTGAGTGAGTGAGTGAGTGAGGGCTTTGCCTTTTATTAGTATAGATATATATCGATATACTGTACATATATATATCTCTGTATAGATATATGCAAGTATATCTTCTAATATCCTTGTTTGATAAATTGTATTATTTGGTTTGTAGCAACAAGCATGTTTGGGTTATTTGTTGAAATGTAATCCTATTGCCACAACCAGACTACAACAGAGGAAGTGGAAGCATTTAAAGTAGACTTTCACCAATTTATGAACCTAATTTATAAATTGTATAGGTCGCTTTTATATTTCTGGCATCCTAGCTGGAAGATGAAATAGAAATCCTCAGAGTTGGGCAGAGGTTAAAATCATCACAATCCCTACATTAATTTGGCGCCCGTTGGTGGGCGTCTTACTATTTGTTTTAATTAACTACTGGTATTGCCAAAAGCAACACTGATAATTAAACACTCAATCAATTCTTCTCACACTATACTGAACTCCCTATGATTTCAACCTAAAGGCGAGCTGGATTCCTAGAAGGACTTAATAGAAGGCGGGTAAAAACCAAGAATGGTGTGCCAGTCCACTACAGGGTACTCTCACACATGACACATACATGCACCACACTGGACACATTTAGAGTCACCAATAAAGTTAACATGCAGAACTTTATGATGTGAGAGGAAAACCAGGGTGCCTGGATATGTGCAAACTCCATCTCGACAGTGGCTTCTGGCTACTCAATGCCCACCGCCACCACCTAACTATCTGACTAGAATTTCAAAGAGCGCTGAATGGGCACTAGCAGCTTCAGCTTATTGGATTGGGAGTGTGGTGACCTTGCAAATAGAAGCCTCCCTGGGTGCACACCTCACCCTGAAGCCCCAAAGCTCACAATCCAAAGAAAAACAAAGTCAAAGACTTTTACCTTACTGTGAGGATGACAATTCATCTTCATGAAGTCCAAAGTTCCACAAAACCGAAGACTGGTCTGTGCAAGGGTCACCATTGACCGCCACTTCTTCTGACAGACTCCGTTGACCATTGGAGCAGCAATAACCATGAAATGGTGTGCAGCTGGCATCCCCCAAACCGTAATAAGAAGCAGACCTCCTTTACATTTGGACATTTTTCTTCCCAATTCCTGGGCTCCTTAAAGACCAGGTCTCCTCATATTTCTGCATCTCCTTCTACTGAAGACTGTGGAGCATGCTCCACTAGATGTGGATGAGCTGTATGAGTCCCTTAGGGACCAAATGAAATCGAAATGTGTAAATGATATGCACCACCAACCCCATGGGGGATCTGGGGAGCTTTTAGGAAAAGTAATCAATCTGTGACTAAAAGCCTGGGGGAGACTGGAGTCTGGTGTATGGCTTCTCTTATTGACAACAGGATGGCGTCAAAGTGTGCTGGGGGTAACTGCACTATTTGTCTGCAGGCACACAGACTGGAGCAGAAGCAAACGTTCTGAAGAGGACCAACCACTAGCTAGAAGTGAAGTACAGAAGTGAGACAAGCCAATGTGACAGACAGACTTGGAGGACAGAGATGACAATGGACAGGTTTAGAGGAAGAGGAGGGTTGAGCTGACAGGAATGAGGAAAAACAGGATGAGAATGGCAAAAGAGGCCAAAAAAAAACTTTTGGGGTGCCAGGTTACTTTATAAGAATGGATTTCTCCCCTCATTTATACCCAAAACAACAGCCAAGCAGAGGCTTGGAATGGACATGGTAGAAGAGTTTCACCCAGATAGCGGCTCCTGATGTTCCAGACAACTCATCCCAACATGGCTCATCAGTTTGGATTCAACTATTTGTGCTCTCTGCTTTATAAACACTGCTTTTCCCATGTTTATTTTTTTTTTCTAATATAATAAAATCAGAATAGTACAGAAGAACTGAGCATGTAATAAGTGAAAGAATATTTCACATGATGGGGTACACACTGGCCCAGCGGTTATTACCGCTGCCTCAAGGATCCAGTGCCTTATGCTTGAATTCTATTGTCCATGTGGAGTTTGCATGTTCTCCCTGTGTCTCGGGGATTTTTCCTCCTATATGCCGGTCAGTTTAACTGATGATTCCAAATTGTCTGCTGTATTAGAGGGAACTGCAAAGCTCTAAAGTGTTGTCCATGACCATTTTTCTGCCTTGTGCCCAGTGCTGCCAGGAAAGACTTGGGCACCTCCTACCTCCAACTGGATTAAACACATTTAAAACTTTTATGCCATCTTTTTGTACTTGTCACCCGCCCCAGAGCTCTGCAACAATGGGCACAACCTGAACGGCTTGCCAGTCCTTCTTAGTTTATTCCGATTGCAGCTTTTTGTTTACCATGTGTCCCTGAGTTCTCTCACACCTGGTCCATCCATCCATAATGGAACACTGGGCAGGGAAGAACCTCATCTTAATCTGCAGCATCAGACACAGGGCTGAAGCCAAACCCTGTAGAGCACATTCACTCACAACAGGCTGAAATGCATTCATCAGTCAAACTTACAGGCACATTTTCTTTTGTTTTTTGGAATGCTAGATGAAACCCTGGACTCCCTGGAGAAAACGACATGAACACAGGACTAAAATGATACTTAAAATCAAACTGTAAATCTCCCCCGGGGGCTGCTGTGTTGAGACCCATCACCAAACCTGCGGGGTGTTTCTTCCACTCTTGTGCTCCTTCAATTGATTTATCATCCGCACAACACGCTGATTGTTTTGTTCCAGCACATGGAAGTTAGCCGTGAGCAGATTATCTCTGTTACGTATTCAGCTTCAACTTGCAGGAGACACAAAAGGGAGGAAAAGAGCAGCTCTGATTTTCTGATAAAACAACCCAAAGAAAAATAAGGAGCAACATGAACAATAGGAGGTAGGAAGAAAAAAAAAGGAGATCACTTTTCAAAATTTAGGCAGGTCCATCACACCAACGTGTCTGTGGTCCTTACATTAAGTTTGGTCATTAACAGTAGAAATCCCTTCCGTAGGCGGTCTCTGCTGCCATGCACAAAGGGCTCACAAAAAGAGTGAAACATGAGTCCACCCATGGGAGCCACTGAGGCGCAGCCACACGACAAATGAAGGCTGGAGCCTCTCCATATCACAAAAGCAACAACAGCTTCCTTTGGATTTGGACGTTTCTAAATGAACTGTGGCAGCCTTGCGGCTGAAGCCTTTGGCAGATCGGTACCAACACACTGCTCTACTCTGCCAAACACCACGCTTTATTTGATGAGTTAAAAGTGTGAAAAGCTGTTAACAAAGCGGGCATCACACTGGGGGCCCCCAAAATGGATCACAAGTCATAGCGCTCGGCTGCAGCGTATTAAAGAAATCTGGACTTGTGTCTAAAAGAGAAAGATCATCACTCCTAACCTGACAAACCATCTGAATCTTTACAGCAGCACTTTTCAGTGGAAGATGTCAAAATTTAAAATGCAGGCTGCAAGGATCTTGGCAAAGCTAAAGCCCCGTCTGTGTAAAGCATTTAAGATCACATCAGAATCACATTCAGACTCTAATTACCAAAATTACATTTCTGCAGCTGGTGAGCAGCTCAAAATGTGCTGTCTGTAAGTATAAAATATATCAGCAGACAAGGCATGAAAACGGCAGGTCATCAGGGATTTACACTCAAGCATCCGATTCTGCAGTGTAATCAAAATCAAAAGGAACGTTTCATTGAGAAACAGCTGCGGCCCTTTCAGTCATGGAAACAAAAAAGCCAACATGGAATGGCCTCTCTGTGAGCTTTTGTTACCAAAATAAACGAGACAGGAGTGAGAGGAACACAAGAGCTATGCACCTCATTACAGGCACTGCTCATGGCAATGGCTCGGAAGAAACTGCCAGGGATAAATTCAGCCTTAGACACCTGCATCCTCCTCGGGCCCATGCTGACAAACAAGCACCGGGTATTAGGCAATAAACAAACTGAGCATCACTATGGTGAGCTGCTAAGGCTGATGTTCTGTTTAAGTCATTTGTCAGCTTACAGTTTCGGCTCACAAAGTCTCAGCCTCAAAGTACCCCAGTAAGCAAGTCCTTGTACAGTTGTTAAATTACTGTAGTAAGGTAATGTTTATCTATCTATCTTATAAAGTGCATTTTTGTACTGTCTGTCTATCTGTTCTATAAAGTATCTTTCTGCTCTATCTTATAAAGTGTCTTTCCAATCTGTCTGTCTATCCTATAAAGTGCCTTTCTGCTTTGTCTCTCTATCTATTCTATAAAGTGCCGGTATGATCTGTCTGTCAATCTGTCTATCTTGTGTCAGACACGCATGAGTAGGGGACATCCTTAGGGCTTTTGTACTACATGTAATTCCACCCTGAAGCGTGGGTTGGCACTGTCGCTGACTTCTTCTCCTCTTTTACCCAGAGATTATCAAACAGAAGAGCTGTGATGTCACTTCTGCCTCACACACGGAAGTCCTACCTCTTTGTCAAAGCTGGCTATATATATAGCAAGTCAGTTTTGGACTCATGTCAGCTTAAGATGCATGGGTGACTTGAAAAACACCATTCATTTGTTTTGTTTTTGTCACAAGTTCTAGCAATTAAACAGGGTTCACCTCTGGTGCCGCAACCCTTCATATTTGTCCTGTGCTTCTATTAGATCATTCGTTAATCCTATAAAGTGCTATTCCAATCTTTCTGTCTACCTTTTAAAGTGCCTTTGTCTGTCTGTCTATATTCTACAAAGTGCATTTCCAGTCAATCCCTCTACCTGTCTAGAAATGTTAATCACAACTACACACGTCTATCTAAAATGATTCAAGAGAAGTGCAGACATGTGTCTATTTTGAGCATTTAGAGACGGATACATAAATCTGTCATAAATCTACTCAAACTTACTACAGACATTTGCTTAAATAGACCAGTTAGGCAATGTCAGGGTATAATAATGGATAAGCAGACATTTTATAGATACATAAATCCCCTTTTCAACAAGTCTAGATAAATAAATACAGAAATCTATTGAGACTTTTTGATGACAACTTACAGTAACTGCCTATAAATAGTTAGACCTTTAAAAACAATTATAGAAATGTTTGTATCTGTCTAGATACGTTCACTTTTAAAGACAAATGCTGAAATCTGTATGACTTGTTAAAGACCGCATTATTTGTCTGTCTGCATATCTAAACGTATAAGATACAATTACAGAATTCTATTCGCCATTCCACTTCAGGCCATTTAAAAAAAATAAACAATTACAGAAATCTCTCTTTAACTACAAAGAAGAAATGCAACAGACCACTACGGCGCCAGAGCGCTCCCCCAGGACAGCCCCAGCCCCCTTGCCCATTTCCCCATCTCTAAGTCTGCGGGACTTGCACCCTGGGTAGACGCGGGTGGTCTCCTGCGCTTTGCCTTCACAGTTGTCTTACTTTACGTCAGCCCCCCTGGGCGGGGAGGTAAACAGCTCGGTGTGCGGCGCACGCATTCGCTCGCCTGGGCGTCACTCTCTGAGGAGAGCGCTGTGCGTGCCAGCGCCGGATTTCAGCACCACGGACAGCAGTTTTCGCTTGGATCGCCGGGCTTTGCATGTGCGAGATTGCGCTCAACATCGACAAGACGTTTTCTTTTTCCTCTGTCATTTTTGAGTGGATGTCTGCTGTGCCAGACACAATGGATAACCCTGGTAACCCCTGCTGTTGTTTGCCTGGAAAGTAACCGCACTAAGCTAGACACAAATTATAAGCAATCAATATACAAAGCGTTCCCGTAAGATGGTCCTACGTGACTTTAGATTGTGTTAAACAGAGTAAGGCTCCCTTGCGCCCAATATATTTCACACAGAACTTTTATTTGCTTATCAGATCAATCGCATAGCCAGCCACCTTCACCGAGCTGGCAAGACTGTGTAGGCCCGTTAAAGCTTTTTTTTGCTCGTTTTCGGTCTGCCACCAACTAATGCCACCATTTTATGAGGCTTAACAATATGAATAATTTTGCCACCAGATCACTGAGGGACCGCCACCCATTTAAATCACCCTAGTCAAGCCTGTCTATTTATTTCACACACACGCCTCAATTATCACCCACCCAGCAGGCAGGCGGCTGTCAGTTGCTAAACATTCCATGTCGGCTTTGGTAACTAACGTTCATCCCAGAGGTGACCACCATCTCTGGGTACTACAACAGCACGGGCTCTAACCTCCCATCCCCCACCAGCCCCACCGCCCTGGCAAGAGGCTGCGCGGAGCTCCGAGGCCAACCTTTATCGATGAGGTCCTCGGTCTCGATGTCGAAGCCTTCCCGAAGACACTTCCTCCAGAGTCCCGAGATGGTCGAGTTGAACTGGCGGCTGCAGTGCGATTCGGTGGCCAAGGCTCCGACGGTAAAATGCCGCCGAACTCGGGGCAGAGCCTCCGTCCTCCTCGAATCGTCCCTGGGAGGCATTCGGAGAGGCAAGTTGTGGTTGTGATAAATGTAACCCGGATCAGTCCTCTTGTTGGCGAAGTTCTTGCAGCGCTCACGGTGGCGTCGCGCGTCCGTCTCGTACCAGTAGTCAGTGCAAATGGCCATGGCAAGCAGCCCCAGCGCGCAGAAAGCCATGAAGAGGCCGGCGCTTGTCAGGATCTTCATGGCAGCCATCTTCTCCCTCTCCGGAGAGCCAGAGCTCTGATGAAGCCCGACGGCGGCAACGTGCGTTCAGGCGATGCTGCAGAAAAGCACACGAAGGTGGAGGAAGGGGTGGCAGCGACAGGGGGTGACGGCGCCCCGCTCCGCAGCGCGCTCCTTTGTTGTGCTTCCTCTGGGCAGATGTGCTGTGTTCGCATCGTCTGTGTTGATGAAGGATGGATGAGGGGAGGAGGGAGGGAAGAGGGAGGAGAGCGGAGCAGAGCAGAGGAGAGGAGAGGAGAGGCTGATGATGCAATTCCTCCTTCTTCCTTTTATGTCACATCACATCGGGACTTTCTCACACACTGAGCTCGTCGCGGAAAAGGGCGGATGGGGAGGGCACAATTTGAGATGGGGGGCTTCAAGCGATCTCACTTCACATCGCCGAGGGTGCGCAAAAGATGAGCAGACTGCTGCCAAACATTGCGAAGAGAGAAAAGGTATCTGCCATTAAATAGTGGACACTGGTATTGACGCCCACGGAGCAGGTCAGGAAAGGCGGGGGCTTTGAGAGATGATCCCGAGAAGACCGAGAAGAACTCGAGCACGGCTATAACGGCGGATGGAGATAAAACGTGTGATGGGACATTTGCACTTCTCTTAATGCAATAATTAATATTGCATGGAGTGGTAACAGGGCGAAATATTATCACCACTCTTAAAAATTTCGGTTCTGTGATAGCACTTTAGTGGGATGGGTGGTTCCTTGTAGAACCATTGCCTGACAAAGAACCGTTTCATTCAGGGAAGTGTTCTTTGAATATGAAATTAGTTTATTGGGCATTCACATGTTCCTAATATGTGAACAAAGCAGATATATTTAATGTCTAGTAGGCTATCTAACAGCACACTGGCAAATCAAGAAAACCTGAACCTGAAGCTTGTGTGACTGGATTGAGAATCCTTTTAAATTCCTGATCCATTGGTATTTCACAAATCTGTAGGAATCTATTCATGGTTATTTGTGGAGCCTGTTACGAACCTAAATAAATAAAGGTTCTTTCTGGTGCCTCCAAGTGAATGGTCCTTTTGGGAACAAAACTGGTTCCCCTATGGCATCGTTCAAAGGACTCACTCTAGCACCTTTACTTTTAAGAGTAATAGGGCACCGAGGTGCTGGAAGCTACCTTGGACAGCTCACATTTTATAGCGGTATACACAGCATATTACCATTACTGTTTTTTTTGACATTGATTTGCACAATTCTTGCTCACTCAAATTGAAAACAAAACTGTGCTGACCCTCTAAAGTTAATTTGTATGCATATAAAGCCAGAGAGAGTGAGAGATAGCAGCACAATGAAAATGCGCTCAATGTCTTAAATCTCCACAGCCCCAGGTTCAAATCCTGGCCCAAGTTCTTTCTGGCTATGCTGATTTCCTTCCATGTCCAACAGACATACTGGTTAGACTGACTGGCACCTTGAAAAGTTGTTGCTCTTACATGAATTGGTACATGTATGTACATGGCACTCTGTCATGGAGGTGCTTGCTTTCTGCAAAGTATTCACAGGACTGGCTCCTTGTGACTAACGAGTGAATAGAGCTAGATATGAAAGGCATGGTATAATATAAATGGACAAATCTGAAGCACATTATCTCTTATATACAGTATATTTCTCTTCTGGTTCGTCCTGCTTCCTCTTCAAACCCGGTCACATCACGTCACTGCCCTATATCTAGCCTGACCACGTGACCTTTCATGTGACCTTGATGTGACACCAATGGGGTCATGAGAGAGGAGTGGGGAACGCGGTAGTCTGAAGGAGGAATAGGAATTGAGAAAAGCGGCGAGGGGGTGTATGGGAGGTCACAGCCAGCGTGGGGAAGGGTTTGGAAGAGGAGGAATAGGAATCGAGAAATGCCGCGTGGGCTGTATGTTTGGGGACTGGGTGTGAAGAGGAAGCAGGACGAACCAGAAGAGAAATATATATAAGAGATTATTGAATGGAAACTGATCGCTATCCAAAATTCTGAAACAATCTTCATTCCCAGAATCTCTCTCCTTCCTTCCGACACCAATCTCCCTTTTAAATTTAAATGCACACAATTCCCACTCAGACTTGCCTTCTCCATGACTATCAACACGTCCCAAGGACAAGTGTTTGCAAAGATTTACATTAATCTACAACAACCAGTCTTCAGCCACGGTCAGTTGTACGTGGCTTTTTCTAGGGTTAGATCTTTCGACTCATTATCTGTCGTCTCCAGCAAAACACCTGTTCACAACGGCGTCTTACAAAAAGTATTTCTTTCTTCTTGATTTCTGAATTCCTTTTTCAACGTTTTCCATTCCTATTCGTATGCTACAGCGGGCGTCAGCTAGTATAAGATGAATAGGTTTAAAAAGGCACTGTTCAAGACAGACAGACAGAGAGAGAGAGAGACATAGTGAAGTCAACCATATATGAAGCACTAGGCAGTTACCTGTAGATGGGCAGCTATGAAACATAATGTATAAGTCATCATTATTTGTCTGAAACAGCACACAAATAATCGAGAGATACATTTGGTGATGATTCTTTTGTTTTGTTTTTTAATTCCCAGTTAGAGCACAGGCAATTAAGTGGCTGCTCATGGTCACACAGTATCAGTAGCAGGAGTTGAACACACAATGAACTAGAGTGGCCCAGTGGTGCAGTGGTTAGGAGGCCAGCTCGAAATCACAACCTGATCAGTTCCTGCATGGGGTCTGCATGTTCTCCCAGTCTCTGTGTTTTTTGCTTTTGTCCTCTCACAGCCCAAGGTTGTTTGTTAATTATCAACAGTAAAATGGACCCATATCTGTGAGTGTGGATGCTAGGTCCTGCCCTGCTTCAAATGTTGTAAGATGAGATCTCAGGATTAAATTAGGTAGGCGTAGATATCAGATTAATAAACCAGTTGCACAAATAGGTGGATGATTATATAAATATTACATTTTTGATTTGAGATACTTGTATAGGTGATCAGTTTTTGCTGAAAGTTACCACAATAAGATGAACCAATTAGGATGATTCTCAAGAGTTTAATTTATGTCCACTTGTCTTAAAGACTAAGGAGAATTCAAGGTTTCATTTTAGTTAAAGTCACTATATTACCAAGGGAGTTCAGCAATCAGGAGACACACACTTCTTTAAAGATGGCAGAATGTCGCAACATGTGAGATTGCACAGATAGAGAATTTTGCAATCTCAAGACACAGATCAATACACAAGAACATTAGAGAAGAAAAATGGAGAAGTTGGGTTTGTTAAGCTATAACACTTCCCTAGGAAACTGGATCCTGGACATCCTGGCAAAGAGACCCCAGACAGTCCATGTCAGAAACACCATCTCCAGCACCATCATGCTAAGCACTGGTGCCCCCCAGGGCTGTGTACTCATGCCTCTACTGTTTACTAGCTGATTCATGACTATATGACTGCATACAGCGCTAACATTGTCATTAAGTTGGATGATGACACAACAATGGTGGGTCTTATCAGCAATAGGGACAAGTCATCTTACAGAATGGAGATACGATGACTGGCGGACTGGTGGAAGTGCAATAATCTGTTGTCACACACATGCGAATAGGAGACAGCTGAAGGGCTTAAAGACTAATGGTAACACATCTGCCCAGGGGGTGGCAGGGTGCAGTAACTCTCTTTCTAAGTCTCCTGCAGACCTTTACCGGGAAATCCCACCAGGAACCGCTGCCTCAACTCGGGACACGCCACTTCTGGTCCCGGGCCCTGAAGACGACATCACTTCTTCCAGACTTCCTATAAAGCCTCACTCCCTACCTCTGGATTTCAGTTCTGTTTTGGACTCAGTCTTGTAAAGTACTCTTCCTTACAATTCTTCAATTTTGCAGCCAGGAACAGATTATACAGATGGCTGCCCCAAACCTTTACTATGTCTGAAGTCTCGTGCTTTCACACTGCATCTTGGCATGAACAAGATGAAAGAGTTCTGTTGACTTCAGGAAGGCCCAGGCTGCCCACACCCCACTAGACATCGAGGCCACTGCAGTGGATCTGGTCAAGAGCATCAAATTCCGTACTTGGTTAAATAATACCACCTCCATAGCTAAGAAGGTGCAGCAGCATTTACACTGACTTTGGCAGCTTGGAAAAAGAAGATTACCTCTGACTATCCTCACCACATTCGACAGGGGCACCATCGAGAACGTTCTAACCAGCTGCATCACTGCCTTGTCTGGGGAATGGCAGTGTGGTGTATTCTTAAAAGTGGTTAGAAGTGGTTAAGGCTTCGGTTCAAATCCTGCTACTAACATGGTGTAACCATGAGCATGTCACATGACCTGCCTGTGTTGCAATTGGAAAACCCAAAGAAATGCAATCAATTGTATCATAAATGTTATAAGTTGCCTTGGATAAAGGCGTCAGCCAGATAAGTAAATGTAAATATCTCTGACCATAAGGTCCTACAACAGATAGAGCACACAGAACAAAAGTTCATTGGGACCTCTCTGCACTTTATTATAGACATCTTTATGAAGTGTTCCATCTGCAGAACCTACAGCACTTTGAAGGACCACTTCCATCTGGCAGAAGGTATTGTTGCATCTGAAACAGTTCTGCCAGGTTCTGCAACAGCATCTACCCCTTGGCTGTCTGGATGCTGAACTCTGTGCTGCCCCCTGGCCTCAGATTCTCTCCTAGCAGCTTATGTATATGCAGTACATTTGTTACACTTGTTACTACTGCTGTTCTTTTATTAATAACCAGGGGGCTTTGGCCCCTGCTCGCTTCACTTGCCAATCCCCGGGCCAGCATTATGCGCTAGCCTCTTTGCGGTTCTGTCAGTCGCATAAGGGGAAGCGGATGTACAATTTAAACAGATTTTTATTTTCATGGGAATTATTACATATGCATAATAGAATTAACTATTTTATATTACAGCGAGTAATTAACCATAGTAAAAAACAGTAAAACATAATAATTTAAGGGTGGCATGGTGGCACAGTGGGTAGTGCTGCTGCCTTGCAGTTAGGAGACCCGGGCATTAAAAGTAAATTATGTTTCATTTTGCATTATAATTATTTGTTGTGTTATACGATTTCATTCTGTTTGGCTTTGAAATTAACACGCAAATACTTTTTAAACTTACACTCTTACTGTAAAACTTAAATTGTAAAAACAATTTTTTTAAATTAAATTTTCGTCAATATCGCATTCAATTTTGATTCTGTTTTTGGACTTTCATTGTGACAACGCAACATATTACTGCTCGTGATTGAATTTTGTTTCTTTCTATTAAATAAAACGACTTTTTCAAATGTTTGTCTCTGTGATTTGTTAATTGTCATAGCAAAAGCTATTCTAATGGGAAACATATCAAGATCTCCTTTGTTGTCTAATGTTATCTGCAGAAGAGTTATTACATTACCTTTCTTGGATACATCCTGTTATGTATACATATTCATTTGTAAATGGTAAAGGAAATGGTTATGTGCGCATGTGTAATATAAATAAGGGGGTGTGGAGTTTAGAGCAGTTGTGTGAAAGAAGCAATAGAGAGGCACGTGTGTGAGAAGGATAATAGCGTTTGCGGTTGGTTCAGTTTTGTAAAATAAAGTGTTCCTGTTGTTCATCACCCTGTGGAATTTGTTTGTGTTAAAACATATACAGAAAATATGAATATATAACAAATTGGCGACGAGGATGGGATCAGCGAACTCAACGCAAAAGCAACAATGGCTCAGATAGGAAAAATATCAGAATACGAAGAATCCAAGGAGGACTTCAGTTGTTACCTGGAACGGTTGGAGCTCTGGATGACAGCAAAAGACATGCCAGAGGATAAGAAGGTCTGTGCTTTTATGTATTATAGGCGCAAAGACCTACAGCTTGTTAAAGAATTTAGTCGTGCCAGCTACCCCAAGTACAAAGACGTACGCGGAGCTGAAAGAAGCGCTGTTAGCACATTACAAACCGCAGCCTTTGATTATAGCGGAGCGGTTCCTTTTTCATAAACGAAACCAGTGGGAAGAGGAAAGTATCGCTGAATATGTTGTGGCCTTGAAACAGTTGTCAGCGAGTTGTAATTTCGGGACTTTTCTGGAAGAAGCGCTGCGAGATAAGTTAATATGTGGCATACACTGTGAAGAAATACAGAAAGAACTTTTGTCATAAGTAGACTTGACTTGTCATAAGGCTTGTAAAACGGCGCTGGCTATGGAACTTGCTGCTAAAAACTCGAAGGAACTGGCTTGCAAATCCACTTTGCAAACGGAGTTGGTGCGGAAAGTGTATCGCTCGGGAGAACAGTCTTTTCAAAAAGAATATCGCCCTATGTCATTTAAAAAGAAAACGGCATCAAGTTTCTATGGAAGGGGAGGAGAGGACTTTAATAAGGACAACAAATGTTATCGCTGTGGGGGCAAGCATGATGCTCAGACGTGTAAGTTCAAAAACGAAAAGTGCTTCTCCTGCTCTAAAACAAGTCATTGCGCCTGCGTGTGCAGAAACAAAACCGAGAATAAAGGTGCAGCAAACTGTTTTCTAAAGAGGAAGAAATTGATCTTAGTGACAGTGACTTAGGAGTCTACATCTGTTTCAGCATAGTCTATTAATACGCATTTAACCAATTTGCCGTGTATCCAATCAACATTTCTGCCGTTAATTCGTTTGACTTCCTTGTTTCTCATTGCTAGGATTGCACATGTACTCATTTCTTCTGTTGATAACCCTTCGGAATAAAGATTTGGACATAACAAGTCTTCGTTTATTGGAAACTTAAAGTGAGGAAAACGTAAAAATTTCCAAGAGCTGAGAGAGCAGGGACTGTTGTCTGTCAAAAGCATTCACAAGAATGAGAGGTGAGAGGACCGTGTACGTGATTGAATATGGTTGAGAGGAGGGCATGACTTGAAAAAATCTCATGGCCAAAGTCTTGTCTCATCCCAGGATTTTTTTTTTTATATAATAGAGACTATTTATATCAGTTTATTAATATCTACTCTTTATTACTTTTATTTATTTATGTATTTACTGTACAGTTCTTCACTTGTCCTGTGTTTATGCATATGAAGCACTCCAGTCCTGGGGTACATTATTTTTTTCCCCTGTATGCTGCAATACGCTGTATGGACGGTATGACAATAAAGCCACTTGACTTGACTTAGGAGTCCGCGCCGCTGGACATCCTCAACCCAAAGAGCCCAAGACAATCAGGTCTCATCACTGAAAATCGTTTTGTGAATGCAAAGCAACCTACATTCTCCTCCTCAATAGCTACATGAATCTCAGAAATAAGAAGCAATCTGTTGTCTTCACTAATGACTAGGGTGCCAGTCTTTGGAAGCCAAAGCAGCCTGCTGCCTCCATCAATGATTGGGATTGGCA
Source organism: Polypterus senegalus (assembly GCF_016835505.1). Classification (NCBI taxonomy): domain Eukaryota; kingdom Metazoa; phylum Chordata; class Cladistia; order Polypteriformes; family Polypteridae; genus Polypterus; species Polypterus senegalus. The sequence continues at coordinate 100,856,037 of NC_053154.1, read as the reverse complement.
CCTCTGAAACTGTAAGAAGCCGGCAGTCTGTATCAACAACTGAAGCACAAATCTCAGAAATCACAGATCTGCTGTCTCTGTCTCAGAAAGCAGGAGCCGTCTGTTGGATTTATCAGTAATTAGGATGCCAGCCTTAGAAATTTGAAAAACAGCCTGCCATCTCCTACAGTGATTGAGGCACACATCTTGAAGATCAGAAGTGTCCTGTTTTTCTAATCAGTGATTTAAGGAGCCAACCTCAGGAATCCATGAAGTCTGCCACCTCCAGGTGTAAATCTCAGGAATCAAAAGCAGCCTGCTGTCTTCATCAATGAGTGTGGTGCCAGTTTCAGGAATCAAAAGCAGCCTGCTTGGGGGTAAAATCTTCGATTTTAAAAAAAGCCCAGCATTGATGCTGATAGGGACACATGTTTAGTACAGCCCAGGACATATTGGGGCTAGTATGTAGGATTTGGGAAAGGACGCCATCAGAGCACAAAGCACATTGGGTTTTGCCAAGCTCACATTCCTGGCATGGCCAGCAGTGTCCATTTTGGGGCTGTCAATTAGGAGGATCACTGGTATGTCTTCAGTAACAATGGCCTCCCAGAACTAAACCAAAAATTAACATCATGCTCACATTCAACCATAAAATCTAAGGGGGGACCTTATCAACATCTTTCCTGAAAATTGAGAAGGATGGAGGTATCCAAGTGGAACACACTTGCTGTTTGGACTCCAAATCTTAAGAGCCATGTGAGAGTTTTGAGATTGTGAAAAAGTCCCTCTTACCATTGATGCCACAGTTGTCCTAATATGGCGCCTTGTACTTTAGGCCAATGGCTGTTAGTGTATCAGACTTCATTTTATTAATTTTAGCGTTTCACAAATCATAACTTCTCATAAACTCAGTGCGGTGAATCACACTATGACATTGGTGTTATTTCATGTTGGTGTATAGATGTTTCATTTTGATTAAACAGTTATGAAAGGGGCTTACCTTCAGGAGTTAGAAAGTGGTGCCAATGAGAGCTCCGGTGAAGGAAATGGCAGTCCAGGGAGAGTTGTGAGGGGCTACACGACTCCTCCAAGCCTCCAGACAGGAGAAGGAATCCCAGTACAAGGTACCAAGCTGCATTAGTAAAGAATCAAAGTAGTGAAGCCATTTCGGGTGGGAGGTAAAGAGCCTGAGAGAGAAATGTGGCATTACTTGCTGGAAAGTTGCTGGAGTTGTGGTGGCTCTTCACAACATGTATGTGAGCTTGGGTAGCAAATTTATAGTGTAACATGGCCACCTACAATTAACTTTTCTTTAATGGGGTTATCTAATGTGGCTGCCGATTGACAGTATTTTGTCCCCTCAGGGATGCTATAGAAAAGGAGGGTGTCTCCATTTTGTACCCAGATCTCTTGTAACAGGGTGTTGTAGGTGTGAACAAACTGGCAATAAACTTGGAGTGCTCTCCATACCAGCCTGCTCTGCTTAATTCATTTATGACTGATTCAAAGCCATCTCACAGCACCGCACCATCCCTGCTGCTGGCCTTGGTTTGAAATGAGATGTTCCAGGCCATTGCAAAGCATCAGTCAAATGGACACAACCTGTGAGTGAACTGCTCAGCTTCATTATTAATGAGATCAAACTCCGCAGAGAGTGAGTGACCTTCTGGTCAGAGCGGTTATAACAGTGGAACACAGGAGCCATACGCAGAGTCAATGTGTAGAAGCAACAGTTGGCCTGGACATGGAGACAACAGACTGGACCACTCTTGGTGGACACTGAGGTAAAGTGAGAGAATATCATCGTGGTGAGTCAGGTACATTCTGGAGTATGAGATCCTGCTGTCACAGTAATCATCAGCCCTATTAAGTGATATGGAGTTCAAAAGGACACAAAATAGGAGCAGAAGTCCAAAGGTAGGGGATTCTCCATGGCCAGATATTACAATTGCTTCTACCCGCAGAAACATTTTCGGATGATGTACCATTCTTGCCCATTTTAATGAGGTTCAAAAAGCAGACAGGCATCAGGTGTTTTGCATTTCAGTCTAGATGCCACCAACCAACACTGATGAGGTTCACCTTACTCTTTATACTAAACGTAACTGGAGTCCAGTGAACTTCTGGAGCTGTCATGGACAATCTGCATCCCGTCAAAGTGTCTTCTGAAGTACGAGCTGTTAATGGGCAGGCGGGCAGACTAGCACTAGATGTCAAGACTGGCCTGGCACCTGACAAAACAAGGGAGCAAAGGTGCAATAAAAATATAACTAATTCAATGAATGAAATATAACAAAATAAACAATAACATTGTGCACCCACAGCCAAACTCCAGCCATAGGGTTAGAACTAAAACACAAAATCGATAAGACTGAAAAAGATGAGAGCAGCCCGTTAAAGCTGAGATAGCGTTTTGAGAGTTATTTTCAATAGTGATAGCTGGGCAGACCCCTACAGAATTATTTGTGCTCCTATCCTACATAGTCGCCCAGGCCCAGAACAAAGCACCATTAAGATGTAAATGAGCAAAATTGCACCCACCTGGGCCTCATGGATGTGGTAAAGCCTCTTGATTAATGGCTTAAATCCTACAATTTTGATGGATGTCCTGTCACTCAGAAGGTCATTTACTGCAAAGAAAGGGCCACATGATTTGACTAACAGCTAAGGACTTGCTGATGGCTTTGATTTTTTTTTTGTTCTTATTACCTCCTAGAGCACACGATGGGTTTCACCATTGCATTAGGGATTCGTCCCCCACTGAGACACACCTGCTACACCCCCGTTTTCTCCATCAGACTTCATGTTTCTATCTATTAGTATTATCTGGGCAGATTGCAATGGCTACCACAGTGTGGTATTGGACTGATGAGAATTCATTCCAGCCACTTTAAATTGTAGTCAGTTACAGTTGCTGAGGACTTCTTTTGCCTTCATATTAATTGCCTTGCTTCATGTGATTCAAAACATTTCATTTTTACTTTTTCTTAACCTGCAGTCAAACACTAATGGGGTGCAAAGTGAGCCAACTCATGACCAGCTCACTCAGGGGTCTCACTCCGTTCAACCAAGTTTCCTAATTAGGAGCCACTTTTTGCTGTTAAACACATTATTTAATTTGGTGGCTTCTTAGAACTCTCATTCTGTGATACTAGACATTTCCAAAACAGCTCATTTGCTTTTTCCTGCATGTAATATGAAAATGTTGGCTGGCCCAGAGCAGGTTTCCTTTCAAATATTCTTTTAAACAGATATTGCATGGTGGACACTTGGGGAAAAAAATGGGACCTGGTCAGCTGTTTCCTTGATTTACATCATATTGTTAAAGCAAAAAGATTAAGGTTTCTGAAACTTAAAAAAATCAAGTCAGTTAAAATTACAGCAAAAGATTTCTATAGGCTGCGGTGGGTTGGCGCCCTGCCCGGTATTGGTTCCTGCCTTGCGCCCTGTGTTGGCTGGGATTGGCTCCAGCAGACCCCCGTGACCCTGTGTTCGGATTCAACGGGTTGGAAAATGGATGGATGGATTTCTATAGGTAGCCGTAACTTGTTAGAGGATGGGAGCGCGCACTGATACACCCTCCACACCACAAACCACCTCAGGATCCCAAGTGAGGACCCGAGTGCAGCCGTGCAACGGGTGACATCTCAGTACCACACTACTGCGAATGGAGTACAACAGTGGGAAGGATTTTTTCCATTTTTTACAGTGGCCACCATAAAAAAAACAAAAAAAAAAAACTTCATACTGGTTCCATTCCATCTGAACTGGCGTGGTGCTGAGGTGTCACCCGTTACATGGCTGCACTCGGGTCCTAATCTGGGATCCTGAGTTGGTTCGTCATGTGGTGGGTGCGGCAATGCGCTGTATCAGTGTGTGCTCCTAACCTCAGTGGCCGGAGTGCCAATCCTGCCACCAATCTCCGCGTTTTCCCAGCAAATTGGAGAACTGGTAAGTGGTTAGCACTAGCAGCGAAGAAAATGGCATGGAAGAAAAACCTTTAGTTGCAGCAGCAATCCAGGATCTGAGTTTGATTACCCCAGCGTACTTTTAAAATCAAAGAAAAAAAGATTTGAAGAACCGCAAAAGGCAAGCTGTAATCTTTGGAAAGTTCCACACCTGTAGTCTCGCTGAAGCCATAAGTATAAGAAATACGCCTGGAGAGAATCACGGGCGAACTATGCTTAAAAGTGGGCGGGAACAATTCGACGGCTCACTGAGTGCCACATTTTCTAACCAATCCAACGCCGCATAGAGGCAAGGCTCCAAAAAGGGGCAGTGATTTCGAACTGCAAAGATCAGAGGTGCTCGCGCTAACCTGGCCCAACAGATATGGAGGAATATTTCGGACAAAATGAAATAAATAAATAAATGCGTAAATAAATAAAAGTACTGTGAAATGTGAGCATAAATAAATAAATGTGTCATGAAATGAGAGCCTTAATAAATGAATGTCATGAAATGAGAGCATAAATAAATAAATGTATCACGAAATATGTTTTTCGTTGCTTATTTATTTATTTCATTTTGTCCGTAACATTCCTGCAAACCATCATGAAATACGGCTTGAAATAAAACTGTCACTTTCACTCGTCAAAGTTGAGAGGGTGGGCTCTAACACGCCCTCTAGTTACTGATTGGTGAATCGATAGCACAATAATTAATTAGAAAAATGCTTACTACTGCCGATGAAATGGATTCTGCCGAAGATATTACGTATTTTAGAGAGAGAATTGAAGATTTATCGGAAGAAATTACAATGTTGGCGGCCCTTTTAGGCTCCGATATAGATGAAACTGTTTTTGAAATTATCGAAGAACAGGTGGAACGGACTCGACTACACTCCAGTTCAGGTGATGCAGTTCCCTGCTCTGGACGTCCATCCTTTGACTTTCCAGCTGAGTCAATAGAACACCTTCTGTTATGCGGTTTAAAAGTACGACAGATTGCAGATCTATATGGTGTATCGGAGAAAACGATCACAAGGCGAATGAGCCAGTTTGATATACGGTAAGCTGCAACGGCTGTATTAGTTTAGGTACTTTGACATGGAATGCCCAAAGCAACTCCAACTAATATTTTGAACTGAACAACTTTACCACTGATCAGAGCTGTACAGTTGTTTGAAAAAGTAGCTCCGAATATGCAACGGACTTTATACTCATAAAACAAGGGTCAAATACTCGGTTCTAAAAGGGCCGCCAACATTGTAATTTCTTCCGATAAATCTTCAATTCTCTCTCTGAAATACGTAATATCTTCGGCAGAATCAATTTCATCGGCAGTAGTATGTATTTTTCTAATTAATTCTTGTGCTATCGATTCACCAATCAGTAACTAGAGGGCGTGTTAGAGCCTACCCTCTCAACTTTGACGAGTGAAAGTGACAGTTTTATTTCAAGTCGTATTTCATGACGGTTTGCAGGAATGTTACGGACAAAATGAAATAAATAAATAAATAAATAAATAAGCAACGAAAAACATATTTCGTGACACATTTATTTATTTATGCTCTCATTTCATGACATATTTATTTATTAAGGCTCTCATTTCATGACACATTTATTTATTTATGCTCACATTTCACAGTACTTTTATTTATTTACGCATTTATTTATTTATTTCATTTTGTCCGAAATATTCCTCCATACAACAGACAGCAAGCCTCGCATTGCGATGACCCGTCTACAGTCAAAAAAATCAGAAAAAACCTATTAGACATACAGTATGTGTATCGCGTATGCAGAGAGCACATTGCACGTTTTAAAATAAATGAACCCTGATGCAAGGGGAACCCTTTTCTGTAGCATCAATTTATATTAATGGACGAGTGGCAAACGTAAATGTTACGTTGTTGTAGGAGCTCTGTGTGCTCTCTTGATCAGTTATAATGAGTACAAGTTTGAAAGAACTGGCAGCTATGCTTTTGAAAACATTAACTGAAAAATACAGTATGTATTTAAAGTTAACGGTGTGACACACACCCTCAAAAAAACTGTTGTTAAGAGAGGTGATAACGAGGAGCTCCGGGAGATGCAGATTTCAGTACAGCACGGAGGAGGCTGCACAACATCCACCTACTGATTTCACGTCTACACGAATAACTACAGACATGTAACATTACTTTTTGAATGGAAATGCAAAATGCAACTGAAAGAGTTAACTTTTTGTTTGTTCTGAAAAGCACCCGTCATTACCATTGGAATTGAGTGGTTGACTGGTGTCTTAATAGCAAAATAAAAAACTTACACAAAATTTTAACAAAGGAGCTCTTAAAGGTACCAGAGCAGATCATCTTAGCCAAATGCCTCTCTTAAAAAATCAGTTCCAGGATCTGTAGCACAGAAGCCATATTTGGCCATGAGGTGATTGTCTTTTCAACTTTTATATGCTTTTTTTTTAGGGCTGTCACACTGATTCAGTAAAGTTGTCATGCAGTTAAGGCAAAATTAACTTCTGAGATTTGTCAGGTAAACAAGACAGACGTTTTGACATATGGTATTTATACTCGCTAATCAGTCACGGGGGTCTTACTGGAGCCAATCCCAGCCAACACAGGGTGCAAGGCAGGAAAAACCCCGGGCAGGACGCCAACCCAGCGCAGGGCATCGCTAATCAGAAAGTGACAAAGTTTAACACGATTAGCAAATGAAAGTGAGAATTTCACCATCCCCTGTATACGCGTCAGTGATGATTTTATAATGACTTACAGTAATAACAAGTCACTGTCAGAGCAGGAGGTCTAGTCCAGGCCTCCTTAATAATTGCAGGGGTGTAATGAAGTAAAAAATAGCAAATCTGTTGTGGACACACTGGGAACAAAAGGATTAACACAAAAACCAGGAGATGATTCAGAAATGAGAAGCACGTGTCAAAAAACTGGAGGAGCCAAACAAGAAGGGATGATTTAACAGTATTCAAAGGGCAAGAGGAAATCGAAGGTCAGATTCAGGAATGGGATTGTAACCAGACACACAAAATCCTACTGCTAGGGACAACTTGTAATAAAGCTAATTATCATGAAGAAGATCAAGAGAGGTTTTGCAACTCCCAATGTTTGAAGGTTGTCCTCCATTGTTGACATATTTATATTAAATAAATGGCCATTGGAACCTTACTCTTATTCGATGTTAATTAATGTTGATTTATTTTGTTTTCTTATTGTGTCTTTTATTTTTCTATTCTTTATTATGTAAAGTACTTTGAGCTACTGTTTGTATGAAAATGTGCTATATAAATAAATGTTGTTGTTGTTGTTAAACAGCTGGTGACATCAACATGGACTTGGTCATGTGAGCATTTCCAAAGCGTCATGTAAACACAGGAAAACAAGATGGTAGCCAATATTATCTTTTAAGGCAAAAAGTTAAAATGTCAGAAATGGATGGAGACAAAAACATACATATGAACAAACATTAATTCTAGACAGCCAAGACATGTTTTACTGAGACGACCATTTAAGCGACTCCAAATCAAGGCAACCCCGACAGAGGCCTAGTATCTTTAAACACAACTAATGATCGAGGTGGAAGATCCAATCAGGGTGAATCTCTTTCTATGCCAAAACATAAAGTTTACAAACTTCACCCAATCCATCATATTTACCATCCACCTTAATTAAAAGGGAAATGTCCGTGTATCTGTGTGTCTGTCTGGTTGCTGTTATCCAACAGATGGTGCATCACTAACATTAGCACTGCTTTTACGAATCACATACCAAATGGCACATAACCCAGACACAGCAACCAGACAGACACACTGCTCTGCAGACATTAACGCTGAACACATCAAATAAACAGTAACTGCCAGTCAGACACAAGCCGGCTTTTCTACCATTAATAAAAGGACAATCGTCTGTATTTCAGTGTGGTTGGTATGTCTCTGTTTTATGCCATTTTGTATGAGAATTGTAAAAGTAGTGTGCCATCAATTGGAATGACAAATGCATTTTTTTAACAAATGTTTTTGATGTGCCATCTGTTGGAATGGCAAATGAAGTGCCTGTTATTACCACACACATTAAAAATACATTCCAATAGATGAAGCACTACAAACATTAACACTGAGGTCTGTAGTGTGGTGTAGAGGTTTAAGCTTTGGACTTCAGACCCTGAGGTTGGGCGTTCAGATCCCGCTACTGACACAATGTGACCCTGAGCAAGTCACATGAACTGCCTGCGCTCCAATTGGAGAACCCAAAAGAAATGTAACCAATTGTATTTTAAAAGTTGTAAGGTGCCTTGGATAACGGTGTCAGCCAAATAAATTACTGCATTGTTAACTTTAGTTTTTAATTCATATTAGATAGTTAGCACAGTTAATTATTATTAAAGGAGCCCCAAAAATAAATTCAGTTCTGAAAAGGCAAAGACCTTTTAACCCAATGGAGTTCCTGTCCATTCATTCATTTGCTTACCCAGTTCCATTTCTGGAGCGTGTGAAGTGTTTGAACGTCTTAGCCACACTGGGACTCAGTTTGGCAGCCATCTCTGACAGGAAACACTCACCTAGTGGAGGCCATCAACCTAACATGCAAGTTTTTGGGTTGTTGAAGGAAGCTGGGGTACCTGGGGACATAGGAAGAACATGCATGGTCCACACCGATAGTGAACAGGTCCAGACTCAAAACCGGGTACCTGGAGAAATGAGGTAAGCTTCTTATGCACTTAATGTGGTCAAATTCAGGTCTATAATTACATTTGTAAAATTGCTTTTAAGTAAATTACTGGTTTTAAATATTTATTTGAACAAATGCTGGTCAGATGCTGTTTGAGCCAGGACTCACTAACTTCATCATTTTAAATACTTCTGTCTGCCGAAGTGAAATATTACAGCTTTGTAACTTTCCTTGACCCAATCAAATGCTACAGCCAGCCTGCTAAATCTTTTGGAAGTGAAATGTATTCTGAATTCCATACTAACCCCTACTTTCGCTATTGTTCTTCTTCTGGTTTTCTGTGGTGGCGATCTGCATCACCACCGCCCAATCAAAGCACCCTGCTGCCCCTACATCGAGGGTCCACATGACCATCAACGTCTAATTCTTCTAAATGGAGCCTGAAAACCACGAGGATTGATTGAGATCATTTATGTCAGGTAGAATGTCTAGAGGGAGCTGGGTGGTCTCGTGGCCACTGAACCCCTGCTGATTTTGTTGTTTTTTTTTTCTCCAGCTGTCTGGAGTTTTTTTATTATTTTTTATCTATTTTGTCTTTTTTCTCTTTCTTCATCCTGTAAAGCACTTTGAGCTACATCATTTGTATGAAAACGTACTATATAAATAAATATTGTTGTCGTTGTTAATAAAGTATCTATCTATCTAAAAAGCACCCTTGTCACTAGGAAGGCTCAGAGCTGCATTTACATGCAAATGGCAGCCATTGCCCTGCATTTGCTGCAGTCGTATTCAGCAGTTGTCTGGTCTCAACTCACTGCATGAAATCCACGCATTTAAACCAAGGAGGTTGGCTTGGCAAACCCTGGAGTTTCTCCTCCATGGCAGGTGTTCAATGAAAGTCACTCACTGCCTGAACTTCAGAGAGTGAGCCAGACAGGCTGTATATAGTGCCTTACACAAGTATTCAATTGACCAACTGTCAGATTTTACTGAATATCCTACATCCTACACTAAGCCTTTCTTCTCTGTGACATATTTAGAATAAAGGACAGAAACTCTAATTTTGTTAATCTGACATGTTATTAAAAAGGAAATATTATGTCTGGATAAGTACGCAGTCCCCACATTTTAATATTCTGTACAGCCACCTTTTGATACCATACCAGCTTGAAGTGTTTTGGGCCAAGCATGTCTTGACCTTGCCCACTGTTCTCAAGTGATTTTTGGCACATCCATCTAGGTACATTTCCTCCAAGTCGTCCAAGTTAGTTTGATGACACTTTTGCACTACAATTTTCAAACAGTCACACAGATTCTCATTTGGATTGAAAGGAGGGTTTGGACTGGCCATTGTGCGGCATTCATCTGTCTATCCTAGAGACCTTCTGTTTGGTGTCAGTGTCAGGCTGGAGGATAAATGTTTGCACAAGTTCACGTTTTTTAGAGGATTCCAAGTGGGCTCTGCTTGTACTTTCCACTATTGATTCTTCATTTTTCTTCTTTTGTTTGTTGCACACATACTGTACCTCTATGAAATTTGGCAATAAAGGTCTATCTTGATCTCATCTGATCCACAAACCCTTTTGTCACAACACAAATGGTTCACTCTCATGCTTTTCAGGACATTCAGATGGACCTTCACATGTCTTATTTTTATTTTATTCAAGGCTTCTTTTTTATTCCCCTTTAATACAGGTCCGTGTGACGCAGAGCTGTTGATATGGTTTTCCTGATGCTCCTATTCTCCAGTCTCAGCAACTGAACTCCTTTAAAGTGCTTGTTGGCCTCTCTGTGGCTTCTCTCACTGGTCTCCTGCTTGTTTAAGAGGTGACAAGATTGAAGCGTTTAAAATTCTGAAGGGAATTAGTACAGTGGATCGAGAACATGGGACACAGTTGGAAACTTGTTAAGGGAAAATTTCACACAAACATTAGGAATTTTTTCTTTCCAAAGAGAACCACAGTTACATGGAATAAGCTACCAAGTAGTGTGGTAGACAGTAAGACTTTAAGGATGTTCAAAGCTCAACTTGATGTTTTTTAGAAGAATTAAGTGGATAGGACTGGTGAGCTTTGTTGGGCGGAATGGCCTGTTCTCGTCTAGATTGTTCCAATGTTTGCTCAGACAGTTTTGAGGTTGGTTTGACCTGGTGCCAACATTAACGGCCATGAAGTGAACCACTGGGATATCCAAACACTTGGATGTACAGTAGTTTTGTATCTTTCTCTTAATTTATGTCCCTGTTTTTAACTTCTTTGGCGTGCTCTGGAGTCTTCACTTTCATAGCCTTCCTTCGGATCCACAATGCTCCACTAACTATAGGAGTTTTATCCCCAAAATGCATCAGTGACTTGAATGATTCACTGGTGGAGGCCAATTGTAAGGCTCCTGTTCTTCACCGATGTAAACTTTGAGCATCAGAATGAAACAGACCGAATATGTCTGCAAACAAAAGATTTCCTCTGTCTTAAGATTTTTCTCTTACAGAAAAAAAAATTCCGATTTATTCTCAATCCTATTTTTTGTAAAAAGTGATCGATTTGTATGGAATGATTACAATAAAATTAATTTAAAAAAGATTTGTTATTCAGTAAATTAAGGAATTTGTTAAAGTTCCGAGTAGCTTTCCAAAGCTATGCCCCTCTCCTGCAGTGCACTCAGTCCTGCTACTTTGACCTCTCGCATTCATCTCTACCTCAGCTTTCCTCTTGACAGATTCATTCTGTGCTTTGACAAATTCGAATCTGACTTTACTGTTTTTAGTGCTGATGAGAGGCTTCCACCATGCAATGCTGCCTTTACAATTGTGCTGCTGAAGCCTTCTGTGAACTGCAGATTGTGATCTTGTCACCCCTGTGCTGTGGCTGTTGCTGCTGATTTCAGTGACAGTTGTTTTACAGTTCTTATTCACAGCTCTAATCATTTTTCACATTGTTTTTCTTATGTGACCCAGTTGCCACATACACCAGTGTTTTCTTTTTCAAAATATTCCAAAAGGTTGGTTTTACTACACTCAGGTTTCCATGTTCTCATTTCGATCGAGTTGCTTTTCTTACTGTCTAAACTGCTTGCTTTTCTTTATAAAGTATTTTTACTGCGTTCAATGGCCACCTCTTAATCGTTTGACCTATTTAATCCAAATAAGGGTAAGGGGGGTCTGGAGCCTCTTCTGGAATCTTCAGGAGCAAGTCAGGAACCAACCCTGGAAGGGAAGTAACTTTACAGTGGAGCACACTCATTCACAAACACAGAATACAACTGGAGTATCTGGAGAAAAGCAGGACAACATCCACATTCCACACAGCCATGTACACACACAGTTTTACATGGAATGCAGGACAGGTACATACGTAAATTTGGAATTAATAGGAAATTTACAAAAACAAACTCTGCAGTGGGTTAACAGAGTTAAAAAGGAAGCTGCAAAGGAAAAAGAAGATTCACTTAAGGCGTATAAGACTAACAACTCCAAAATGAGTAGAAGGGCACATGAGAACATGAGGGCAACCATTAAGAAGGATATCAGGGAGGCTAAAAGACATCTGGAGAGGAATATAGTAGATAAGGCGAAAGACGACCCTAAGAGATTCTTTCAGGATTTTAGTAGTAAAAGAACAGTCAAGGAGGAGGTGAAATGTATCAGGAATAGTAAAGGAGAATTTTAAGATACAGACAATGAAATAACAGGCACTGTAAACTTGCATTTTCCTGAGGTCTTCACAAGTGAGTAAGTGGATAGCCTCCCAGTGGTAAACAGGACTACTAAGGAGGTACTGAGGGATGTGTAGAGGGAGAAGTGCTGCTCAGATTAAATAGGCTGAAATCAAACAAATCACCAGGACCAGATAATAGTTACCCTCGAGTTCTTAAGGAGGCTAGAGAGTACATACTGTATATAAATGCTTGACACATATGTTTGGGAAGTCACTGCACAATGGAGAAATTATGAAGGACTGGAAAATGGCAAGTATCATCCCATTATATAAAAAGGTTGACCGGGCAGATTCAAGCAACTATAAGCCAGTAAGCTTAACATGCATCACAGGAAAATTAATGGAAGGATTATTAAGGATAAGATTGAGCAACACATGGCAAGGACAGGAGTTATTCTGAACAGTCAGCATGGGTTCAGAAGATGGAGGTCGTGTTTTACTAACATGCTGGAATTCTATGAGGAGGCAACAAAAGGATACGATCAAAGTGGAGCTTATAATATTATTTATCTGGACTTTCAGAAAGCATTTGATAAGGTGCCACATGAGAGGTTGGGTGTCAAAATAAAAGAAGTGGGAGTTCAGGGTGATGTTTGTAGATGGGTGCAGAATTGGCTCAGACACAGGAAGCAGAGGGTGATGGTTTAATAATAATAATAATTAATTACATTTATATAGCGCTTTTCTCAGTACTCAAAGCACTATCCACACAGGGAGGAACCGGGAAGCGAACCCACAATCTTCCACAGTCTTCTTACTGCAAAGCTGCAGCACTACCACTGCACCACCGGGGAACCTTATTCAGAATTAGCTGATGTTAAGAGTGGTGTTCCACAGGGCTCAGTGCAATTATATATATATATATATATATATATATATATATATATATATACAGTGGGATGCAAAAGTTTGGGCAACCTTGTTAATAGTCATTATTTTCCTGTATAAATCGTTGGTTGTTACGATAAAAAATGTCAGTTAAATATATCATATAGGAGACACACACAGTGATATTTGAGAAGTTTATTGGATTTACAGAAAGTGTGCAATAATTGTTCAAACAAAATCAGGCAGGTGCATAAATTTGGGCACCGTTGTCATTTTATTGATTCCAAAACTTTTAGAACTAATTATTGGAACTCAAATTGGCTTGGTAAGCTCAGTGACCCCTGACCTACATACACAGGTGAATCCTATAATGAGAAAGAGTATTTAAGGGGTCAATTGTAAGTTTCCCTCCTCCTTTAATTTTCTCTGAAGAGTAGCAACATGGGGTCACAAAACAACTCTCAAATGACCTGAAGACAAAGATTGTTCACCATCATGGTTTAGGGAAGGATACAGAAAGCTGTCCCAGAGATTTAAGCTGTCTGTTTCCACAGTTAGGAACATATTGAGGAAATGGAAGACCACAGGCTCAGTTCAAGTTAAGGCTCAAGTGGCAGACCAAGAAAGATTTCGGATAGACAGAAGCAACGAATGGTGAGAACAGTCAGAGTCAACCCACAGACCAGCACCAAAGACCTACAACATCATCTTGCAGCAGATGGAGTCACTGTGCATCGCTCAACCATTCGCACTTTACACAAGGAGATGCTGTATGCGAGAGTGATGCAGAGGAAGCCTTTTCTCCGCCCACAGCACAAACAGAGCCGCTTGAGGTATGCTCAAGCACATTTGGACAAGCCAGCTTCATTTTGGAATAAGGTGCTGTGGACTGATGAAACTAAAATTGAGTTATTTGGGCATAACAAGGGCGTTATGCATGGAGGAAAAAGAACACAGCATTCCAAGAAAAACACCTGCTACCTACAGTAAAATATGGGGGGGGTTCCATCATGCTGTGGGCTGGGTGGCCAGTGAAGGGACTGGGAATCTTGTCAAAGTTGAGGGACGCATGGATTCCACTCAGTATCAGCAGATTCTGGAGACCAATGTCCAGGAATCAGTGACAAAGCTGAAGCTGCGCCGGGCTGGATCTTTCAACAAGACAACGACCAAACACTGCTCAAAATCCACTAAGGCATTCATGCAGAGGAACAAGTACAACGTTCTGGAATGGCCATCTCAGTCCCCAGACCTGAATATAATTGAAAATCTGTGGTGTGAGTTAAAGAGAGCTGTCCATGCTCGGAAGCCATCAAACCTGAATGAACTAGAGATGTTTTGTAAAGAGGAATGGTCCAAAATACCTTCAACCACAATCCAGACTCTCATTGGAACCTACAGGAAGCGTTTAGAGGCTGTAATTTCTGCAAAAGGCGGATCTACTAAATATTGATTTCATTTCTTTTTTGTGGTGCCCAAATTTATGCACCTGCCTGATTTTGTTTGAACAATTATTGCACACTTTCTGTAAATCCAATAAACTTCTCAAATATCACTGTGTGTGTCTCCTATATGATATATTTAACTGACATTTTTTATCGTAACAACCAACGATTTATACAGGAAAATAATGACTATTAACAAGGTTGGCCAAACTTTTGCATCCCACTGTGTGTGTGTGTGTGTATATATATATATATATATATATATATATATATATATATATATATATATATATATATATATATATATATATATATAATGATTTAGATAGGAATATAAGTAACAAGCTGGTTTAGTCTGAAGATAATGCCAAGATTGGAGGATTGTCAGATAATCTGGAATCTGCTAAATCATTATAGAAGGACTTGGACAGCATACAGGCTTGGGCAGATGAAATTTAATGTCAGTAAATGTAAAGTATTACACATAGGAAGTAAAAATGTTAGGTTTGAATACACAATGGGAAGTCTGAAAATCAAACGTACACCTTATGAGAAGGATTTAGGCGACATAGTGTACTCCATGTTTTCAACTTCTTGACAGTGTTCAGAAGCCATTAAAAAGGGTAAAAGAATGTTAGGTTATATAACATGATGTGCGGAGTACAAGTCCAAGGAGGTTATGCTCAACCCTTATAACGCACTGGTGAGGCCTCATCTTGAGTAATGTGTGCAGTTTTGGTCTCCAGGCTACAAAAAGGACATAGCAGCACTAGAAAAGGTCCAGAGAAGAGTGACTAGGCTGATTCCAGGTCTACAGGGGTTGAATTATGAGGAAAGATTAAAAGAGCTGAGCCTTTTCAGTTTAACCACAAGAAGATAAAGAGGTGACATGATTGAAGTGTTTAAAATTATGAAGGAAATTAGTACAGCTGATCGAGACTGTTATTTTAAAATGAGTTCATCAAGGACACGGGAACACAGTTGGAAACTTGTTAAGGGTAAATTATGCACAAGCATTAGGAACTTTTTATTTACACTGAGAACGATAGACACTTGGAATAAGCTACCAAGTAGTGTGGTAGACAGTAAGACTTTGGGGACTTTCAAAACTCGACTTGATGGTGTTTTGGAAGAATTAAGTGGATAGGACTGGCGAGCTTTGTTGGGCTGAATGGCCTGTTCTCGTCTAGATTGTTCTAATGTTCTAATAGGATTGACCAGCAAGGCAGCAGCACTAAGACTCTGTGGAGGTAAGGTTAGACCGACTGCTCCAAAATTTCAAAAGTTCAGGAAAAAGCAATGGCCAATAAACATCTGACAGGCAGTGATGGAAGGCAAAATGGAGCCCCTGTTTTTGTAAAAGAATTTACCGAAAATGGCACCTCCATATAAGCTAAGGGGTCCTGTTTTGGCAATCCAGTCATACAGCCGTTATCAAAATCACCTTCTGCAGTTACCTTAATATCAGCTAAACACAGAAATGACAATCTTGGGTATCTGTTTGGAAAAAAAACACAATGTGCAAATCCCAGTTGTTCCAGCAGACTTTTCCCACAAATGATCACCGGCCTCCATAGGGTAAGTAGTAAGGTCGTATTTAAGCATCATTAATGATGGAGACATTTCTGTAACTCTCTTACTTTCTCCGTCTCTGTGTCAACAGCTCTGATGAGGGAGACTAGACGTCCGTCATAATCTGCTTTACACCATTTGAAGTATGCTCTGCTCAAGGATGCCTTGGGTATGAAACAGAAAGTCATGCACATCTTACCCGCCACATCTCATAAAAGTCCAGAAGGAGACTGCACTACCCAAGATGCAAAAACACTCACTTTCAAGGGCAAGGTCAATATTTTTACACATATCAATAGTCACAATGAAAAAAAGATACCTGACAAGTAATACATATGCTTATTTTATTGAAATATACGCCATGCAAAATATTTACAAAGGCAGCATACATACAAGAGCTTTCAAAATATCTTATATGTAAAATAGGACCTCTAGAAAGTGCAGAAAATGAAGACTGTGCTACTGGTGACTGTTTGGTGGAATATTGTGCAACTGGACATTCTGCATTTATTCAAGATCACCCATAAAATTGAAAAGAAAAAAAAAGTGAGCAATTTGAATAACATGTTTCAAGACCCAATGCATGAGAAGCTTGAATGTCTCATTTTCACATCACTGCAACACCATCCAAGAATGTCCTTCTGCACAGCTTTCCTCACAATCAGCCAAGAGGCGCACAATCTATCCAAAAATGAGGGCCAAGTGTCCTCACACAGTGTAACAGGTCATGCAGAGTTATTGCTACAAGAGCAAAGTTGTATGTTAAAGAAGACCCAAATGTCAGAAACTGGGAGAGGCAGAGGCAAATATACAGAAGCCATGCTGCAGCTAGGGTAGCAGCTGTGGTGCCAGTAAGTCACAGACCCTTTGATACCCAACAGGTCACCACTGCCCTGAAGCAGGTGCCTGACAGAGCCAACATGTAGTGAAGATATACAAGTGGGAATCTCTCAGATACTGAGCATGGAGAATTTTAAATGTACTTTTGCAATAATCTCCCTCATAGAGCTGACCTGAAAGTGGGTTCTACCTACGGTATGAGAGGCTGGTATGTCTTCAGGATCCCAAAACAAGACTTTCCAGTAGACACAGCAGGGTACAAGAGGTGGAGTGAAGAGGTGGAAGGTCCACTTTTCACTTGATACCTGTCATGATTCAGCTTGGAATATTAAAAATAAATAATACTTCTTTACCTTTTCAAAATATATGCTATCTTTGGTAATAAAATAAATATATTTCAATTTAGTGTAGTGTGCAGGTTCTTTCTTTTCTGATTGGCATGCAGCCTTTTGTCAGCATATACTCAACCCTCTGTCAGATTGAGGACAAGGCCTTTGACGAAAATAACACACCATCGAGGAGGAGAAGGCTGCTAAAGTCTGATGCAGATCTTATAATAATGAAACAACCCAGTAACTATTAAAATAATCTCTAGCAGCCACACAATAGTGCCACAAAGACTTTCAAGGGTAACTGTGCGTTCGGACATTTTCCACCACATAAAGTCCATTAATTCGCTGCTGTGGTATACTCCTGTAAATAGCTGGCACAAAGATTATTATAGTCAGGAAAGGTATGGCTACTAAAGCTACTATGACAAAGAACAGAAGATGTCACTTACGCTTTCATGGACCTTGTGTCTTCCAAATGAGTTTTCCGAATTTAAAGTGACATGTACTTTAAAAAAGGTAGAGCTAATAGCAGAGTTTCGATTGTCCTAGATTGCACCAGAAAATGAACAGACTGAAGCAATGCTTTCATTACCACATTAGCACTGATATATGATGGGAACGCACCAAATAGAAAAGGACCAGTTTTAGAAGCGCAGCTACTGTTTGGCAAAAAAAGGCCTCTTTGGTGTGAAGTTCATATTGTCTGCAGGTTTCTGTTTAACCTTGGTAGTAGCAGTTTCAGTTAAAAAGGACATCTGCTTTCCAGTGTCCACTGCTAGGAAGGACTGTATGGGATCCACTCGGGTAGCAAGGGCTATGTGGTGCAGGCAGGACTTGATTTTGCCAATCTGCAGATACAGCCTGGCCTGCATTATAATCGGGTCATGTCACTCATATTTTAAAATGCTGGTAGCATCCATTTGAGCTGAAATAAATGTCCAGTTTAATGAGTTAGTACTGGAAAGAAAAAAAAAAGACTATCAGTTTGAGTAGCTTAATTTCTGAAATGAGCTAACAAAGAATATTCTAGATATCTGGAAAGGAGGCATCACAGTCATCGAGAAGCAGGTGTTAATGGGAGAAAAAAAAATCACACATGGCTCGAGGCGACCGGATGGGCAGCTACATGTCAAAAAAGAGAAGCTAGCAAGAGCTCAGCGTGAGGGCCTGAACTTTAATTTGACATACGGATTTATTGCTATAAACATAAGGCATTTTTATTGATACAAATTGTTCTGTACTATATGTAAAAACTACATTGTCTTAGTGCACAAGTCTTTGGAAATACTAAGTGTTAACCGATCTCTTTATTCTAATAAGACTTTTTGAGTAAAAAAAAAAAAAAAAAAGCAGCAAAAAAAAAGGGGGATGAGAGCTATAAATTACAAGATAAGAGAGTGCAAGGTAGACACTATATGCAAATATTCCTGTGGATATTAAAGTATTAATGCTTTGATGTCATTGTCCACAATAATGTCTGTCCGTCTATAAAGCACATTTGAATTTGGGACAAAAGAGAGACAGCTGCAGCGAGAATGTGAGTGGGAGCCAGTGAAATGTACAGCCCTGCTAAGCACTGCATGTTGTAGTGGTGAGTAAACGTGTGAAATTTGAAATGCTAAACCTCGACAAAGAAATTTACACAATAAACAGCTAGGACAAAGTGCTAGGGTGAAAACTACTGCACTTATAGCCACGATTCTAAAGCTGTATAAAATGTAAATGCAAAATGAAACTTCAAACAAGTCAGTGGAAACCCAAACAACTGCTCTGCTGTACTTACGGACAAGCATTCTGAGAAGCAGCTTTCTGGACATTTAACAGAAGCGCGAGATAAAATTACATTAAAAAGAAAGAAAAATATAACTGTAATGTCATGAATAGTTCACTACAGATACTGCATATATGTTCATTTATGTGCACCACTACTAGTCATTTGATTTTGGAAAGTAGGTTGCCACATTCATGGCTGATGTCAAGGAAATTCTTCCGACTAATGCAGGAGTTGGATTGTTTTGAGCATGACATTCTGAATGACAGAATTCCAATGACCTTGATGTGTTTACGTGAGCTGGGGAAGAACCGTTGTTTGCTTCTGCCATGAAACCTTCTCAAACAAAGAGGCTACAGTATTTTATAAATAAATATCAAGCAGCTGCATCAGCCGCTCCATTTCGGGATCCGACTAACACTTTCTTTGGCACTGGAAGCCTTCTGTACCTTTCTTGGTCACAGTTTCAGTTACACAATATGTAGCCCTCTCTTCCAACCAGGCTAGGCTCTGATCACTGAATGGAAAAGTGGCCGGGCAAAGAAGGTCACTCAACTACTGCAGACATCAGAATCATGACAGCTATTCCACTGCACATCAGCAGCACCTGCTGTAGAGAACTCCTGTTGGGGAGAGACAACCAAATAATGGGGGGTTATCAATCACCACGGCCTCCAGTAACCTAATCCACACCAAAAAAACACACCATTGTCTGGGAATATCCATGCAAGCAGTGACACCACAAAAATGCACAAGATACCAATGTAAAATTTGCATTATCAAACAATTAGAGCTGCCGTAACCTCCAGCAGGTAAAACCTACTGTCCTCTTATTCATTTGCATTTAATATTTGACTAGCAAAACCCTCATCCTGGCAACAGTCTCACAGACTGAATGTGACATATCTCCATCCTGAACGTTTATTGCATGATTTCCCATCTGTAAAGCACACAGTGTGGCATTGGTTAACTGCCGATTCCGAGCCAATGCACCAAAGACTAAATAAACAGGAGATGTGCTAAATATTCACCTGACTGCTTCAACTCATGAGAGTCAGAGCCAGAAACCCTACGAATAGTGGAAAGCCACTGACCAGACACTCACCTGGGATTGGATTCCTCAAGTAGCTCAGGTACCACATTAACCAAAGCAATGTAAAGAAAGCCACCAGATGTAAAGGGAAGAATCCAAGCTGTGCTGTTCTCTGGGGGAAGAAAAAAACAAACATAACAATAAAACACCCTTACAAGAACAGACCATGCAGCAGAGTGTAGCCCCTACGTTTCATAAATGTTTTATTAATATCCATTACAATCTTCCTCTTATCCATTTGCTGATTTGACCTGTGCCCTTTAGAAAATACCTTTTATCCTCCCGTTTAATATGGAGAACAAAATGATTGTACACATTTTACCTGCTTGACTGGCTGTTTTGTCACCAATAACAAAAAGAAAAAACATTTTTATTCCCAAGTGTTTTATTCCCAGCTCTAAATCTCAAACTGCAACTTTCCTATACATAAAACTTAACATGAGAAGACATGTGGGACCTCAGTGTATTAATGGACTGGGCACGAAGTTCCATGACATGATATACAAACATCCTTCTGCATGAAAATCTGCAGAAAAGTAGGACTCCTATAATAAAACACCCCCTCTACCCAGTAACTAACAAATGTGCCTCCATACCTGCTCCTTTGGGAGACTGAGCACACAGAGCAAAGCAAGCTCCCAACAAGCCTCCAAAAGCTGTAGAAAGCTGCATCTTTGCAGCACTCCAACGATCAAATCCTGCCCTCAGAAGAATGGCAAAGTCTCCCACCTAAAAAAAAAAAAAAAAAAATCAGACTGTACAGCCAACACTAAAATGTATGCGTCAAAGCAGGGAAAAAACAACATTTGGTGTAATCATAAAATCACCAGACATGGATCACAATACTCACAAAGCAATTCTCTGAATATTTTAATGTTTTCTGTTCTCTGAAATGAACTGGTTCTCACACCAGGGTCATTTCTGTCTTGTAGTCAATTTGGCATTCCACATGGATTACAGTTAAGTTCTGGTTTAGTGTCCTATCTATTCTCTCTCTCTATATAATATCCTAAGCCTAAAAGTGCAACGATTTTATGTGATGTTTTTATGACACATTTTTTGTCACACTTTAAATCGAGCTTACTTTAAGTCCTACATATACAGTATATGTTTGGTATCATTCTTTTCAGAATTTATCAAACTTTAATGTGATGTTGTTAGATTTTAAGATTCTTATTCCGTTTTTAAGTTATAAACTAAAATATCAAGAAAGTCATGGCTTTTAATATCAAGAAAGTCATGTTTTTGATTTTTGATCGAGTAAACTTTCTTTCACAAGAGAAAACTATTAAAAAAATTACCTATTCATAACAGCAATGTTTGTATTTAGGTGATTTAGTTAGCTGAAGGTCAAGGGGTCAGGGAGGCTTGCTTCCCTGGTGTACATATAATAGTCTACAAGCACAATGAAATTCTTACTTGTATGTGTCCTCAGAATAGCTGCCAATAATACAATTCCAAGAAAGATGCACACAGACGCACATAAAGGTATACATAGCATGCAAGTTATGTGTATATATATATATATATATTTTTTTTTTAAAGGAATTTGGTTTTATACACATAATATATATTTATATTAAATGTATTTATTTGTTTTATGTACATACATAAAACACACACACACATTTTTATATATATACTAGGCTGACCCGCCTTTTAAGGCGACCGACTTTTAAGTTGACCACTTCTTAAGACAATTCAATATGTAGATCAATTTGGTATTTTATACAAACTCATTAATTTGTTATATTGCATTTGAGCGGTATTACTTTAATATTCGTAGTTTCTGTTATTTTTGTGATGAAATTTAAACTTTTTTTCTATATTGAGGTCGCCCTTTTGAACCCCCCGATATTTACTACGCGGTGAGGCATTTGTACTCCATCAACATGAATTATTTCTAGAGACATAATTTTGTCTATTTTTCCAGCGCATCGCGCACAAAAGCAAGGGAACGATGGGAGCACCAGAACTCTGCTCACATCATGTCGCTTCGTACCTCAAGCTGCAAGTAGTAAGTCTGTGATAAGCGGAATACTGCTACGCTTTCCACTCACGGGACGGAAGGACAATCCCGACCGCTTTTATATAGAAGGATATATATATACACACACATACACACACACACATATATATACGATATATATACAATAAGATATACAATCTGGATCTGCATAATTAGATCTGGACCACCCTGTGTGTGTGCGTATGTATGTATATATAAATATCTCTCTCTCTCTCTCTCTCTCTCTCTCTCTCTCTCTCTCTCTCTCTCTCTCTCTCTCTCTCTCTCTCTCTCTCTCTCTCTCTCTCTCTCTCTCTCTCTCTCTCTCTCTATATATATATATATAAACAGACAAATTAGATTCACTAATACTCTCGTCAGTACTTGTATTAGTCCGATATTACCACCTACGTAAAACTCCATTACATGGCTATTTTTGAGCACTAAAAACAAATTGGCCTTGAAGGTCAGTCAGCTACAACTGGTTGCAAAACATATAAAGTAGAAACTGTAAGATAGCTTAAATTAAAGAAGTAAGTGACCAGAGTCTACTTCACATATGAAAAACGGTGAAATTTTATAGTCGTGGAACAGCTTAAGACAGAACAAAACAATCCCCATACCGGTGAGTGGTCACATACCGGTGAGTTTTCTTTATGTGTATTGTCTTTGTGCTGGGTTGATCGGAGTACAAAGTTTATTTTCAGCAGAGCTGTGACATACTAATTTGAAGTTGCTGCATATCTGAACTTATTTCACACACCACTTTAGTATTTGAAATAAAATTAAAATTAAATTAAAAAGTTCCAAATCTCTCTAATCAGCTTTATGTAATTGTAGTTGACACTGTCATTTGCTAAAGGTACACTTAGTGCAGCAAAATGAATACTAATATTTTGAATACAGAAAAACGACATGTGGAGATGCCACTAATGACTGAGCAGGCACTACATTGTGAAGCCAATTAACAAAAAAAAGTAATTTAATATAAAAATAAATGTAGAGCAATTAATTTAATTGCAATGTGCCAATTTCTGCTAGCTTTAATTTTGCACATACCACCCAATGGTGTTTCAAATCCTTTACTTCTCTACCAGTTGCACTTCAGATAGACCATGACTGGTCCTTGCCTACTTTAGCAGGACAGATTCTGTCAGAACTGTGTACAAGTGAGGTCAACAAAGAGCTTTTTAGTGCAGCTTCATGAGTTATAGCTAAGAGCAGAAACAGTTTGAACTGTGACAGAGCTGAATTGTTATTGCATTTTAGCAAAGACAGCAGCCAAATTACATGCACTTCAGAACAGGTCATCCACCTAAAGCTAAGCATGTTTGGGCCCGGCCAATACTTGGATGGGAGACCATCTAGGAAAAGCTTGGGTTGCTGCTGGCCGAGGAGTTGGTGAGGCCTGCAGGGGGCACTTACACTGTGATTTGAATGTGGATCTCAGTGCAGTGACGGGGACACTGTGCTGGTAAAAATGGTCCCATCCTTCAGATGAGGCATAAAACCAAGTACCTGGTCATAAAAGATCCCCAGGCATCCTTAGTAAAGAGTAGGGTGTATCCAGATGTCCAGGCTAAATTGCCCACCACAGCCTAGTCATGCTGGCCCCCTTTACCACCTAACAGCCATAGGTTTAATTCATTTTGGCATATGAAATAAAATGATATTGTTCTCATATATTTGACTTTGAAAATGCAGTATTCTTTTCTTTCTAAAAGAAGGTTATGTTCAGTATTCGGTATCAGTTTACTGCATTCATTAATTATTTCACATCAGCGGTGAAAATGGTACCAGTGCTCCCATAATATGAAGTGCTTGTTATGTTACAATATTTGTTAATAGGATTGGCTATTCAGTACCTTTACAATCTGTGGATAGAAACAGTCTCAGGATCTACTCGTGTGAGTGCCAGTGCATCCTTTTCTGAAAAAAAAGGTGTGAGAAAAACGGCTGTGCAGGATGGCGAACTTCTTCAATTATACTATTTGCCTTTCTAAAGCAAAGTGTGTTGTAGGTTCTGAATAGAAAGTAGTCAGTGCTGGTAATACCCTGTGTCACCTTCACCACCCTCTGCAGCTTTGATGATGATGATGACGATCTTGAGCTGAACAGGTGCCATACCAGGATATGATGCAGCCAGTGAAAATAGTCTCTTACTGTCCACATTTGTGGCAACAGATACAGAAATGCAAACTTTCCTCAGATGTCTGAGCAACTAGAGGCACTGGTGATGTACTACACTGCAGATGACTCACGCAGAAGGAAAATAAAGAAATACACTTACCTCATGGGGTATTTCATGAAGGAGAATTGCAAATGTTGTCAGAAAGCCAACCTGAAAAAACAACAAGATTATTCTTATGAGAGTACTGTGTATGACACAGAATTTATGGTCACATTATTTAACTTCAAGTGCCTGCTTTCAGAAAATGATTAAACCACTGGGTCTTGTCAGGAACCCCCCATCCCCATTACCATTGTAACAATGCTTTAAGAGCAGAACTGTTCTCTCCATTATCCTGTAATAATCACCTTACATGGTTGAAGCATGCCACAGTGGAGTTTAACATAATAAGTAGTAGTAAGGGACTACTAAATTGTATGGGATGCTTTTGAATAGTTATGTTACAAAAGACTGGGGAGGGAAGCACTAGAAAAAACACTGGATTTCAAAAACAAAAATGGTCACTCAGATCGTTAGTTTCACAGATATATACTGTAGATAGACAGATAGATACATATTATAATGAGGCAGTAAAAGCTTTCCTGCTTTGGTGTTTATGCCTGTGTTTTCGTTATTTTTTTCCCCAAAGATCAGATAATTATATTATTTATCACATAATGGTCAAATCATATTTGAGAACAAAATGACTGGCATAAAGAAGCAATATAAACAAAATCCAAAATAAGCAAAATTTCTGTGGAGCTAGATTTCAATTAATTATTTTAAGTGAGGTGTTTGACCCAACTAAATTTGCTTTCAAAATGTGATTATGCAGTGCTAAAAATGCAGTGATTGATTCAAAAGTTTATATTTGCTGTGATTTACAGGAATGCGTTAGGGCTGAACAAGACATGAAATTTGCTTAAAATTAAAATGCGCTGAAACATATTTTGCAATGAATCTACACACCCTTCTTTACAATTTCCAAGTGGAAAAATATTCCTGTTATAGCAATACCAAATTAGTCCAGATATAACTAATCACTTTCAAAAAATCACACACCACATTAATTGCCGACCTGTGGCAAATTGAGGTGATTTACATAATTTGAGGATAATTTCTGCAGTTCCTGTAGGTTCCATCTGCTGGGTATCATAAGTCAACGCAGTAATAAAGTTACAGCATTAAACATTGAGGGGGAGGGATGTGCAAAGGCATGGGTTAGAGGTATATAAATATATAAAATATTATTTCAAGTACAGTTAAGAGAATTATTCATTAGTAAAAGATAAATGGCACCAGACTCTATCTAGATTAAGATGTCCTTTGGAATTGACAGCCTGATTGATCAGAGAAGCTACTGGAAAACACCCAATGAACTTAAAGTTATAAATGGTTGTCTTTTATGTTAGCAAAGTATTTCCAGTTAGACCTGGGAACTCAACCTACCACTCTAAAGTTTTTCTTGAAAACTTTCATTGGTATTTAAAAATATTTATTATATTTTATATACATTTTTATTTGTTGCATGCTGTTTTCACATTCCAGAGTTTCAATATTATCTTATGTAAGGGTTTCCCAAACTCCATCCTGTGGACCCCACTGTGGCTGCAGGTTTTTTAGATTCCTAATCAGTGACAACACTTGATAACACTGATCTCATTTAATTAGCTGGGATTATTTTTCTTTTATCTACATTCAGAAAAGCACAACAGCATGATTTTTACATTTA
Organism: Polypterus senegalus; assembly: GCF_016835505.1. Classification (NCBI taxonomy): domain Eukaryota; kingdom Metazoa; phylum Chordata; class Cladistia; order Polypteriformes; family Polypteridae; genus Polypterus; species Polypterus senegalus. The sequence goes on along the minus strand of NC_053154.1, from coordinate 100,829,937 downwards.
TAAGACATTTAGAAATATTTCTGCTTTTGCTATAGATTTAAATGCTTAACTTTCTTTTGTTGATTTCATTATCTTTTGCCATTTCTCTGTGCAGTTTTTCCCCTTTGTTGTATCTTATTAATGACAATTAAAAAAAAGCAGAGCAGACACGCTAGCAAACACCACCAAATAATTAAAGGCTGCAACTACTTTAGCATCAGACCCACTAATTAGTAAATAATGGATTAATTAAACAATTAGAACACCTGGAAAAGTAGAATGAAAATCAAGATGAAAATATTGTTAAAAAGAAAAAAATACATTATTCTCATATAATTGCTTGGTACATTTTAATTTAATATATATGTATATATATTTTTTAACCAAACTTAGTTTTCTAATTTCTATATTGCTCCCAAAACACAGAACTTGGGAAATAACAGTTCACTTAATTAGCCCAGGAGTCCAATTAAAAACAGAAGCTGCTTGGAACAAAAACCTGCAGCCACAGTGTGCCCCCCGGACCGAGGTTAGGAAACACTGCCTTATGTTATTCTCGTATATAATTTAAAACTGTATTAGAATTATGTATGTGTAATTGCCAGACAGCACACTGGGATTTTAAGTGGAAATGAACTGAATTGAAAGGAATTCCAACTAAACTAAATCAAAAGTTAACTAAATGAACTAAAACTGAACATTTTTTAGTGCACATTTACTATACAATTCCTACTGCAAAGTAAGATTGTTGTGGCAGCTAATGTCATGGACAAGGTTTTGATTAATTCGGGAAGTAGCACTTTTTCCACACAAAAGGGAAAATTAAAAAACAAAGAAGTTCTTCAAACTATAAAAATGCAAGAAATCATACAGAATTCACCTTTAGATTGCAACAACCAGAAACACAAAGAAGACGGAGGACCAATGTGAAAATGTCTGTGATATAACTTCAAGACTTCTGTTCATCACCACAGCTCAATACACTCATGGGGCTTGAACAACTGTGTGCAAAAGCCTGCTACCATCCTATTCACATATTATCTGCTACAATTGCCACTTATCAAATTTGATCCAAGTCAATTATTTCTAATATGTATTTTTCTGATAAAGAGTGGAGTAGTGTTGATCAGTGAAATTTGCCAAAACGTTTCTCGCAGCAAATACATGGTGTTGACTAGTGACTTTGTTTGCAAATTTGCAGTGCAGCTGGCTTAAACAAACATTTTTTCACCAGTGCCCCATGATGCTTTGTCAGGTCAGAATGACATCAAAGAGCTGTAGCAGCCATGTGCAGAACTTTCATGCATGGGTATTATAAGCGTACTCCATGTCACATTTACATTGTTGCACGATAAGCTTCATGCATACATGACGTCACTAGTTCTGTAAGATGTCACAACCTGCATGCATTTAAAAAAAATAAATCTAGCAGTATTTTCATTTTAGGGGAACATCAGCTGACCATATTGAGAATATTATGAAAATACTTGGTTGCTCTACATAGATTCATTGTATTTTGTATCATCACTGCTGGATTAGCATGTTATGCTCTTCACAATGTAGCACAGATCAGGCACAGGCCTCCAAATACATAATGCAGATTCCTCGTATCACAGGCTCTCTGGGTGTGCCAGTACGGGTTGGTATGCACAAATATACATACTGTGAGAAGTGGCCAGCAGTTTATCCTGGCCAGCACCCCCAGGCCGCTAGATGGAGTACTCCCTGCAGCATGGAGGTGCCCCAGATTCCCGCAGGGCATAGTGGGAAATTGAGTTCTACTTCAAAGCCCCACTGGGTGCCATGGGTGCCATTGGGTGATGCTGCAGGCAAGCACAGGAATTTCTATTTTCCTATAGCCTGGAAGTACTCCCTAGTCATGGGGAAGGAAGAACTGAAGTACTTCCGGGCTGAAGAAAAAGAAGAGTTTTCATCTGACCCGAAAGTGCTATGGAATCACATGGACTGAAGGACAGAAGCACTTCCGGGTCAAGGACTATTTAAAGGAATGTGGGAAACCCAGCAGACTGAGCCGGAGTTGGGAGGAAGTGCGACAGAGCTGCTGGGTGGAGAGGAGGATTTATTGTGTATTGTGGAGGTGGAGGTGCTTTGTGCACATTATTGAAGAAATTAATATTATTTATTGTACTTTTACCTGGTGTCTGGACGTGTTGTCTGCGGGTTACACGGGGCAACAGCAACCCCTAGTGTCACAATACATTGTCTGCTGGTGCTCCAAAATTCAAACAGAGAAGTGCTGGTAGAGAATAGCGCGAACTGATCTGCAAGTGCTGCCAGAAATGTACCAGATCCATATAAGGAAAATTAGCCACTCTACACAGTACCAAGTCAAGCCAATAAATTCTTACAAAAATAAACACTAACGATTGAATTTAGTTTTGATAGATTTTGCATTTCAAATCCCAGATTTTGAAAACACGAGACCCTGTGAAATAATAACAATATATTTATTACTATTTACAAGGCTTTTCTATTTTTTTGATGGAAGAAAAAAGCGCAAAACATCTCCACAAATACTGAAGATAAAAAAAAATTATAATCTACTCAGAAGTAGTTCAGTTCCTCCTTCCACACCAACTTCAATGCATTTTGCTGAACCCAACAAAGTTTCTAAACATTTCTGTGATTTCGCTGAACTCATAGTGAAGTGAACAGGGTTTGCTCATCACTAGTGCGGAGAGGGGCATACAGAAAATGGGCGGTGTAAACACTTTGGAGGGTATTAGTTACCAGACTCACCTTTCTGCTTACAAGAAAGCTTCCTGCAACAGCCAGGCCATGTGTGAAGTTATCGATGCAATTGGCCAGAAGGTTCAAGTAGCCACTTGTCTGTGGAGTCACAATGAGGACATCATTTAAAGATCAGAAAGGAATACCATAACCAGAGGCAGTAAAATGAAATGGCAAGGTAATGCATGCTGCACCAAGAAAATTACCAATGCGTTTGGTAGCATTTTACCTACTTGGCTCCGAGACACTGAGAGAGCAGAAGGCAATATAACTGAAGGCATCATCATTAATGTGTGGCATGCACATTGGTGTAACTATCAGCACATCTACAGCAGATTCAGGTATAAGCAACTCACCTTTATTTTAATTGCCGGTTGCTGAAGGTTCATGTTTTTTACTTTTACAGTGGAGCTGTCACAGACTCCATTGTACCGAACAGCAGTCCTTGGGTACATTCCATTACCAAGCTTGTTCTCATGAACCAAAGAACTCTAAAATAAAAGAAAAATTATGATCTTTCACATTAAAATACTTTAAAAATGAAATAATACATTTGTTCTTTTTGAAGAAAAAAATATTCTTTTTTTGCTTTCACTTTACAAAAGATCAGATGATCAGAAAGAGAACCACATAAAATCTACATTTTTGCTAAATATCAGTTCATGTATTTAATTTAGATGCTATTAATCTGAATGTGAATTAGTGAAGTCCTCAAAATTAGTGAAGTCCTTTGACAACTTTTTTTTCTCCAGATATTACTTGGGATCTTGACATGTGCCTCTATAATTTAAGTTATAACTAGGGTTAGTGAGACTAGTTTCACATCATGACATCCAGCTGGATACTCCCCAAACCATAAGCATGTACCAGTTGTGATTAAAATGTTTTGCAAATGCTAGTAATAAGGCTAAGTTGTTATGCACACATTTTTGTGGATGTGGAAGAAAAACCACACATAGTAACAAGGTAAGCAGACATCTACATAGATAATCACATGGTGCAAAATTAATGATCTGGATCTACAAACAACTGTGTCACCAAGCCTTTCCACAGAATACACCAAAAACCCAATAACAGTGAAAATATGAAAGCAAAAGCTACAGGAATGTAATTAATCTTGAAGAAAACCAAAGCCTCAAGGGCACAGCTTCCTCAAAAAACGCAAACCTGTGGCAGAGACATGTGAATGGTAGGTTTTTAATTTCTTATGAACTTGTGTCAAAAAGGTAGGAGAAGCTAGCTGGCCAACAGATCAAGTAGCCTTTTAAAAGACAGCTCTGTAGATGTGATAATCTTAACAATAAGGACAAAAAATGAAATCTTAACAATAAGGACAAAAAGGATGTCAAAAGACAAAAATACATTACTAGTTATATGAAAAACTGCTGCAAGAAGAAGCCAGGCCAAAATATAGATCAGTGGTGCACCTCTTTCACATTTATTGACAGATATTTAGAAATATAATGCCACTTGTTCTACTACAGTACATGCTGTAATATATATATATATCCAAGAAACTGTACACATTAACCAAAAGAACATAAGAAGTGTGATCAACGAAAGGAGATAAGCATTCACACCAAGCTCATTTGGTTAGCCAATACCTAGCTGTCCTAATATCTTATTCAGATGCCGTTTAAATTTTCTCAAGGTTTCCACTTGAACTAAACGACTTGGTAGATTGTTCCCAAAACTCTTTTTGTGCAGAAGTCTTAAATACACTTCCCCTTAAGTTCCAGTGATGTCCTTAAGTGATTTGCTAAAAAGATGCAAGCTGGTTTGACTCGCTGTGTCAGAAAACAGGAAAGCCCAATTTACAGTGGGTACGGAAAGTATTCAGACCCCCTTCAATTTTTCACTCTTTGTTATATTGCAGCCATTTGCTAAAATCATTTAAATTAATTTTTTTCCTCATTAATGTACACACAGCACCCCATATTGACAGACAAAAAAAGAATTTTTGAAATTGTTGCAGATTTATTAAAAAAGAAAAACTGAAATATCACATGGTCCTAAGTATTCAGACCCTTTGCTCAGTATTTAGTAGAAGCACCCTTTTGAGCTAATACAGCCATGAGTCTTCTTGGGAAAGATGCAACAAGTTTTTCACACCTGGATTTGGGGATCCTCTGCCATTCCTCCTTGCAGATCCTCTCCAGTTCTGTCAGGTTGGATGGTAAGCGTTGGTGGACAGCCATTTTTAGGTCTCTTCAGAGATGCTCAACTGGGTTTAAGTCAGGGCTCTGGCTGGGCCATTCAAGAACAGTCACAGAGTTGTTGTGAAGCCACTCCTTCGTTATTTTAGCTGTGTGCTTAGGGTCATTGTCTTGTTGGAAGGTAAACCTTGGCCCAGTCTGAGGTCCTTAGCACTCTGGAGAAGGTTTTTGTCCAGGATATCCCTGTACTTGGCCGCATTCATCTTTCCCTCGATTGCAACCAGTCGTCCTGTCCCTGCAGCTGAAAAACACCCCCACAGCATGATGCTGCCACCGCCATGCTTCACTGTGGGGACTGTATTGGACAAGTGATGAGCAGTGCCTGGTTGTTGCTTAGAATTAAGGCCAAAAAGTTCTATCTTGGTCTCATCAGACCAGAGAATCTTATTTCTCACCATCTCAGAGTCCTTCAGGTGTCTTTTAGCAAACTCCATGCGGGCTGTCATGTGTCTTGCACTGAGGAGAGGCTTCCGACAGGCCACTCTGCCATAAAGCCCTGACTAGTGGAGAGCTGCAGTGATGGTTGACTTTCTACAACTTTCTCCCATCTCCTGACTGCATCTCTGGAGCTCAGCCAAAGTGATCTTTGGGTTCTTCTTTACCTCTCTCACCAAGGCTCTTCTCCCCTGGCTTGGCCAGATGGCCAGCACTAGGAAGGGTTCTGGTCGTCCCAAACGTCTTCCATTTAAGGATTATGGAGGCCACTGTGCTCTTGGGAACCTTAAGTGCAGCAGAAATTTTTTTGTAACCTTGGCCAGATCTGTGCCTTGCCACAATTCTGTCTCTGAGCTCTTCAGGCAGTTCCTTTGACCTCATGATTCTCATTTGCTCTGACATGCATTGTGAGCTGTAAGGTCTTATATAGACAGGTGTGTGGCTTTCCTAATCAAGTCCAATCAGTATAATCAAACACAGCTGGACTCAAATGAAGGTGATCTCAAGGATGATCAGAAGAAATGGAAAGCACCTGAGTTAAATATATGAGTGTCACAGCAAAGGGTCTGAATACTTAGGACCATGTGATATTTCAGTTTTCTTTTTAATAAATCTGCAACAATTTCAAAAATTCTTTTTTTTTGTCTGTCAATATGGGGTGCTGTGTGTACATTAATGAGGAAAAAATTAATTTAAATGATTTTAGCAAATGGCTGCAATATAACAAAGAGTGAAAAATTGAAGGGGGTCTGAATACTTTCCGTACCCACTGTATGTCTATAAACAAATATGAATTAAACCTCTTACTATATTTCTCAAGTTTATACACAGATGAAACAGGTCTAACTTCAAAACTTTATTTTGTACCTTCTGTGACAATTACCCATAAAAAATTACTACAGCATCCACCTTTTACAGTATATTTATATATATATATATATATATATATATTATTTTTTCCTCCACATATGTAAATTAATTAGTGCTCATAATACTTACTAGCATCAAAGCCTTTAATAGAGTTTAACTAAGGAAGCACACTCAACTTTTATTTAACTCTTTCTTGCTGCAAGTGATTAAACTGAATTACAGAGTGTCCAGTACATCGACAATGACATCTTTAATACACACTTAGCTTAAAGAAAACCAATACATTATTTCCAAGTTAAATCAAAATTGGTCCTCACTGACTTATGAACATTTTTGTGTGAAAACATTCCAACATATGCAAAAGAAAAAAAATCTACTTTCCTAAATTAGGAAGCAAAGTTTTTCAAAAAAGTATGAATGTGTTAAAGCTCACAGGTCTCAAGAGTAGATGAAAATGAGCATCACTCATAACTATTATGCAGCAGTGAACAATTCTCAGAAGAATACGAAGTAAACAGGTTGGCTCAAGCAGGAAAGGTGTTTGAATGGGCTGGGAGCTGCTGAATCTTGGATTCAGGAATTTTCATGGATACGACAGATAAGATTTTTCATACTTCAGTTGAATCACTATTATATTTCGTTTTAAAAACAAAGTGTGGTAAATGGTAGTGGCTTAGAAAAAGTTAAACTTACTTAAACTGCAGACATTTTTTATGGTGTCATTTTTATAATAATTTGACACAAAAATATTTTTTTGACGGTGCAGAAGAATTCAGTCTTGCATCAGACCCTTAACAATTCTTTTTCCTCTTTTGGCTGCTCCCGTTTGGGGTCGCCATAACAGATCATCTTTTTCCATATCTTTCTGTCCTCTACATTTTGCTCTGTTACACCCATCACCTGCATGTCCTCTCTCACCACATCCATAAACCTTCTTTTAGGCCTTCCTCTTTTCCTCTTCCCTGGCAGCTCTATCCTTCGCATCCTTCTCCCAATATACTCAGCATCTCTCCTCTGCACATGTCCAAACCATAGCAATCTCATCTCTCTGGCTTTGTCTCTCTCTAATGTACTCATTTCTAATCCTGTCCATCCTCTGCAAATCTTAACATCTTTAACTCTTTCATCTCCAGCTGTCTCCTGACTTTTCGTTACTGCCACCATCTCCAAACCATATAACATAGCTGGTCTTACTAACGACTACACTCAACAAATGATAATAATAAAATTGTATCAGCTCTAAATTCAGCCTGGTCAAAGTTTAGTTTTTGGCATCTTCTAGAAACACCATTGTTACTTTTGTATTTTTGTCTTAAAACTCTCTTTTTTTTTTTAATGCTTACATTAACTATGTCAAGGATTGCTTCTCCGGCTTCATAACATCACAAATCCATTGCACTGCTTTAACATTAATTTTATAAATAAGGTGAAGAAGTTGAGTGTAATTATTAAAAGTAACACTGTTCACTTTTAAATTTATAAAATACAAGGGACATATTTAAGAGAACATGAGCTTTTAAGTATATAGTGCTTTGTAGATTTTTCTGGGGATTTTGTACTTTACAGTAGAGTCTCGCTTATCCGACATAAACGGGCTGGCAGAATGTCGGATAAGCGAAAATGTTGGATAATGGCAGGTGTTAAGAAAAAGCCTATTAAACATTAAACTATGTTATAATTTTACAAATTATGAACCTAATAATCATGTTTTACAACAAAACAACAGAATAAATTAACTGAAAAAATGAACCTAGTTACAGAATTGTCTGGAGTTAAATACAGTATGTACTGTACTTAAAAAGTTCAGTCCTGTGATGATTTAAAGACATTTCTGATCGTAGTCTGCTTTCCTGACGAGTGCCGTTTCTTCACTGTCAAGTGTCGCCATCTTTGCAGCATCATTATGTTGATTCCTGTAGCTTCTTCTTGTTGCTCAATGTAATTGCAGTTTCTAGAGCCTTAACTCCGTCACTCATATAGTCAACATCCGTACGAGTGTATACTGTTTACTACAGCATTGTGACTTCGTGTGTGTTTGTGCTGTGACGTCGGGGGGAAAGTAATACTGTGCCCTGCACATTTATAATGTTCCTTGTTCCTTGTATCATCCATTGATGGCAGGCGCTTATAGCATGTCCGCAATCTTTTCGGATTGGCCTCTATGGCGAAATCCTACAGCGCTGGGAGACTGCGATTGCTTTGGGACACTCTTCCGCGTGTTATCCCATTGGGTGGAATCCCACAAGAGTTTAGAAACTCACTCACACCAGCCATGATTCTTTTAAAAGGTAAGTGCAGGTTAATTTGCTTTATTTATTTTTATTTTATATTATATATTAATCATTTTTATATGAATAGTTTTTGGTTGTGGAATAAATCATCTGAGTTTCCATTATTTCTTATGGGGAAATTCGCATTGATATACTGTACGAGAGCTTTGGGCTGCGAGCACATTTCCAGAACGAATTATGCTCGCAAACCGAGGTTCCACTGTAATTAGCTGCGGTAGAGTCTGGAGAAACAAAAAATAGACTACGCTCACGCTCGCAACTTGCAGTTCTTGTTACCGATTGATGTATTTTTTTTTTTTTTGCGGTGGGACGTCGGATAATATGGAATGTTGGATAAGTGAGACTCTACTGCATTTCACACTCAGTGCACTACTCTGAAGGTAGGGTTCTTAGACTTTTCACTCAATTTAAACAAACAATTGGCTCTGAGAGTTCTCAAACGTTGTTTACTCATTTCATTTGTTGGCTGTGATTTCATACTGTATATATTCATTCACACGGCTTAATCTCCTTAAATGTCTGCTTGGCATTTTTGTAGCATTTAATGCCAAAACAAATCATGTCTACAGTGATCCCTCGCTATATCGCGCTTCAACTTTCGCGGCTTCACTCCATCGCGGATTTTAAATGTAAGCATATCTAAATATATATCACAGATTTTTTGCTGGTTCGCGGATTTCTGGACAATGGGTCTTTTAATTTAAAGTACATGCCTCCTCAGTTTGTTTGCCCAGTTGATTTCATACAAGGGACACTATTGGCGGATGGCTTAGAAGCTACCCAATCAGAGCATGTATTAAGTATTAAATAAAACTCCTCAATGATATATAATGTGCCTCCCGATCGGTGCTTGATTGTTTGCCTTTCTTGGTCTCTCTCACGCTATCTGACATTCTCTGCGCCTGATGGAGGGGGTGTGAGCAGAGGGGCTGTTTGCACAGAGGCTGTTTGTCTAGAAGATACGGACGCTCCTGTAAAAAATGCTGAAAGACTATCTTCACATTGCTCCCTTCTTTGCGGCTGCTTTATCGCGGTGCGCATACTTAAAAGCCCAACAGCACGTATTGATTTTTTGATTGTTTGCTTTTCTGTCACGCTTCTCTCTCTCTGACATTCTCTGCTCCTGACTGCGCTCCTTTGAAGAGAAGATATGTTTGCATTCTTTTAATTGTAAGAAAGAACTGTCATCTCTGTCTTGTCATGGAGCACAGTTTAAACTTTTGACTAAAGGGTGTTATTTCATGTCTAGAGGGCTCTAATAATGTTAACAGTGTGGGAGAGTTTATAAGGGCTTAAAATATATAAAAATAACCATACAAACATATGGTTTCTACTTCGCAGATTTTACCTATCGCAGGGGGTTCTGGAACGCAATCCCCGCGATCGAGGAGGGATTACTGTACTGTATTTGTGCTTTTGTACTGGTCTGTTCTCATACTCATAAATATATGCAATGCAGCAGTTAGACTATACTGGCTGTTAATGACACAGACTAGATGGAGAGGTGGGATGCATTTTTGACTGCTGTCACTTTATTGCTGACCAAAGAGCATGCAAGTTGCAGTGATCAAAGCTTCAGCCACCTGAAGTGACTGAGAAATAATATAATGTGACCAGTCAAAGAGGCCTTGCTGCAAAAAACAACAACAAAAATAATCAGCAAACAGTAGCAGTGCAGATTGTTTCAGAGGTACAGACACTGCTAAAATAACTCCCTGAAGTGGGGATTGACCACTGCTGTACTACATTAGAGCAGAGCAGGAATGAGGTAAGCAAATCAACGTGTTATGTTATTTAGTGTGTAACTCATTAGGCTAATAGACACTACTTTAAACATAAATGTTTCTAGGGAGCTCATAGTATAAGCCTTTAACAGCTTGAAGGTAGGTGGTTTTAGAAAGGGAACTTCCTTCACAAAAGCCTTCCGCATTTTTGTCCAAGTGCACCATTAAGTCAATCCTGGGGATTTCAACTTGCTGTTTTTAACAGTTCAGCAGCTGCTGAATTTCTTTTCCATCAATTAATTTTTTTGAAGACACACATGCTGCACTCAAGTGCTTCCCTGAGTTATTCAAAGGGCTTAGTCTGCTACTCCATAGGAAGAAAATGTATTTCACAGTCTTGTGGAAGCAGCACTTCTGAATTTTTTATTTAGTTGAACATGAACCAATCTGTGTAACTCAGAATTATATTCTACTGGTAAATAATTTACATCTTCTCAAACACATTCAAGATACCTGTAGCTTACACCTTTCTTACTGGTATTGAAAACATGGCATATTTATTATCGTCCTTATTTTCTTTCCATTTTTCCTCATAAGGTTTATGTTAGTAACATACTGATTAGGGCTGACTAGCCCTGCCTGTCTCCTAATGTTTCCTCCAGCCCTACAAGAGGACCATCCAGACACTTCCAGGATAGTAAGAAATGCATAAACCCTCCAGTGTATCACCTTGGGTTTCCATCAGTTGACTAAGTCGTATGCACCTCTGGAGGAAGGCATCTGTAGACATCTTAGCTACATGCCCAAACCACCAAAAGTGCTCCTTTTCCTATCTGGAGAAACAGTGATTCTACTCCATGGTCCAAACAGTACGTTCTTGTGTGAATTTACAATCGTCTCACCTATAATGTCTGGTTATAAATGCTTTTGATTAAACAATTTGCTATATGTAACCCTAAGAGGAGGACCAAGGCAAAGAACTATTTGATGCTCATTAATGTTCTAAATAAACTTATGTGTACCTTTCTTGAAAAAAAATACTGGGAGTTACTTCTGGAGTTAGGGCTGGAAAAATGGCTCACTGGTGAATGCCTGGTGGTTCAAGGGAAACTTGTCCACACCTTTGCTTTAGACTGAGGGGAGTTACGGTCCTTTAATGTAAAGCATGAACTTCTCTTTCCTTCTATTTTAGAATTTACAAAAATATAAAAAAACAGATGGTCTGTAAGGAAAAAAACCAAAGTGACAACTAGGCACTGGCACTTTGGAATAATTTCATTAATTCAATATACTATAGTAAACCAAGGATGGAAACCAAAAAAGCACTTATTTTATGGAATACACAGATATTATTTGATTTTTCTTACATACTTGGAGTACTCCCAAAATCACTTTTCAAACACCAGTTTCTAATATGCATTGGTGTTAGAGAAGAAATAAATATATATTGTAGAGAGGATTCATCGTACAGTGGAAAAAAGCTTAACATTTTTTGACAGTAGAAGTAAAGTAAAATAAAAGTTTAGCCATAGTCTAAAATACCAATGCAAATAATTAAACATGCTAGTTATAATTTAATTAAAAAGAACAAACAAATAGATTCATGTTGTCTTTTTCTACTCATACTATATATATGGTATATATATTTTTTCTACTCATACTATATATACACATTCTTCACGTCGTCATCTGTCTTGAACAGACGAACACCCATATGTTTTTTTTTTTAGCGGTCCAAAAAGGTGGAAATCACGGTGCAAATCTGGCGAATAAGGAGGATGTGGCAATACCTCAAACTTCAGTTTCTTCAGACAAGCCTTGTTGTTCTTAGCAGTGTGCGGGTGGCCCTTGTCTTGCAGCAAAAGGATTCCTTAAAACAGCAGTCCCCACTGCTTGGATCGAATAGCAGGCTTCACATTGGTCTCCAGCAAGTCACAATAACTTGCACTAGTGACTGTAGTATCCCTCGGCATGTAGTGTTTGACAGTAACTCGGGTGCACGAGTGGTTGAGAGGACAAGACAAAACCTTTTATTTTGCTGTAATCCAGGCACTTCCAGGCAGGTGGCGCAAGTGCATTGAGAAGGGTGGAGACTACATTGAGAAATGACATTGTCAGTTTTGTTAAGGTTTGTTCAATTTTTTTTTTATAAATCCCATTTTCTAACTTTAGCTTGTACACGTACACACACACACCTATCTATATATATAAAATTCTTTTCGCGTTTGAAACGGAAATTACGCATGACCATGCAAAACGGAAATTACATATGACCTCTAAAGAACATATTATAATACAGCAACTAATCATTTCGTTTGTGGACGCCATTTTTATATCGTCTTTATGAATTATTATTTGTGTGAGAGTTACTTTACTGATATTGAAAAGAGGTAAACACAAACACGCCGATCTATCCCATAGAAGTGCACCCCGCGTTGCCCTCTCTTAGCCCTCCTCTCTGGACTCCAGTGCTGGGCCGTTTGCCGGCAGGCGCATTCTTACAGAGTTTTATTTATTCGTCCACGTGACTGTTACGGAAACTGCCACATTATAACTTTTTTTTTTAATTGGCAGTACTTGATAGTAGAAGAGATGAGGAAAACAGCTTTGCGTCTTTCTACTTTTTAACTGCGCCGAGCTGTAAACAATGTGAAGATGACATCTCCTTCAGTGGCGAGGGGTCGGGAGAACAAAGTGGACACTCGGAGGCGCGGAATGTCGGGCTGCTCTGCTGGGTCGAGAGCTTTGCAGTTTCGGCCGGTGTCCTCTCTTCTCGCACTGTTTGTGACACTTCAAGTGCCCTGTCGGCTCCTGAGAGAGTGGAAATCACTGCGAATGAGTGTGATCGGAACCATCAAAGCAAAACTCTCTTTGTAAATTGCGCTTCACGACTACTTACTACTTAAGGTGAGTTCAGGGCACTAAAACCCCGCAACATTCAAGGTTGCTTTTGTGATAAATTCTTTTAAGAAGATGGAGGGTTTACATCTAAGAAGATGTACCGACCTTTTCATGTTAAGTTTTGGACTTGGGAATTGCTTGGACCTTCTGCACATTAAGCACAAAAGGGTAGCGTCCACATTTCTCAGAATAATTTTTCCCTTAAACCACAGGCACGTAGTGCAAGGTTGTCAGGCAGAAATTTCCAGGATCACATAGAAAATGTAATTTCTATACCACAGTGGTCGTGTAGCGCCTTTCGCAAGGGATCAGCTACCGAGAGATGATCCAAATACATTTAAGCTGCTGTTAGTGCTACTTACCTGTTGTGTTACAGCGGTTTTAAAATGTACTTTACCCGAAAGCACTCCAGTACTGCTCAATGTATCTTTACTTCTTACATGTTAATGTTTTACTGTTAAAATACTACATTTTATTTTTTCCCCCTTACTGTTAAAATACTACATTTTATTTTTCCCCCCTATATATATATATATATAGTATACTAGCAAAATACCCACGCTTCGCAGCGGAGAAGTAGTGTGTTAAAGAAGTAATGAAAAAGAAAAGGAAACATCTTGAAAATAACGTAACATGATCATCAATGTAATTGTTTTGTCACTGTTATGAGTGTTGCTGTCATATATATATATATATATATATATATATATACATATATATATATATACACACACATATACATATATACATACATACACACACACATTATATATACAGTATATATATCTATATCTATATCCAATATCTATATATTTATTAATATATATCTATATACACATACATACTGTACATACATACACACACACAATATATATATATATATATATCTATATCTATCTATGTATTTGTATATCTATATATCTATATATATATTATATCCATACATCTATATATATATATAGCAAAATACCCGCGCTTCGCAGCGGCAAAGTACTGCCTTAAAAGTTTTATTAAGAAGAAAATTAAACCTTTTAAACTGAGGGAAAATATACCAATAATTATTTGTTAAGGATCTCTTTGTATACCACATTGTGAGTTCGGACCTCCGGTTGTAATATGACCAAGCTGTGCACTGAGCTTACTCTTGAGCATGCAACGTACAGTTGGCCATGTGAACAGTAATCTTGTTTCAAATCTCACAGCTTGGATTGCTGCTATCATAATCGGTTTGAGTTTCATGGTTTGTTTCAATTACGAGTAGTAATAGTAATACGACAGTATTTGTAGGACTTGTCTTGAAGTGACATTCGTCATCTGTCAAGCGTTGTAAGTATACAACCGGTTTCATCGATAAAATCACATCCAGCTTTTGAGAGTTTAAACATTCATAAACATCAAAGTGTTCACTACTGAAATCGTCACCTGTGAATCTAAGATGTTTAAGAGGCATTGGCGGTTGTCCAACGGTGTAAAATATTTGGCCATTTTGGTACACTTGAAAGCGACAACCGAACAATTCAACGGCAGCCATCAACTCACATGCAGATGCATAGGTGAAGGGCTTAAGCATTTCACTCTTATAGTGCTCCTGTGTAGAATAATTATCTCCTGTACCGTCATCAGTCCACACCTTGAACCCGTCCCAGTCATTCAATACATAAGACACAATGTTTCTCCAGATATCAAGAGTGAGCCTGATATGGCCGTGCAATATGTAACAAAGAGAATGGAAAAGATAGGTGCCATCTCCAGGCATGGAAACCACTCAGTAAGTGACAGTTCTTTGATCGATGGTGATCACCTCGATAGACATGTTAATGCGGGTACGGTTGGAATGATAAAGGAAATGGGTACCTGAACAATGTAAAGTAAGTCTAAAATACCTACACAATAACTTTAATCGTAATAAATGAACAATAAAACAGCGGAGAAGCCGTGGATTAAATAAAAAGGCTGTAGTTATCAGCAGGGAGACATGAATCCCGTGGCGAAGCAAGGAAGGGAATGTAGAGACTGGAGCGACGGACGGCCTTATATAGGCAGGCAGCCAACAACGTGGGAGGCGTTGGGATGGGGGACCCAATGCCGCCTCACACGTGACTGAGCTGCAGGCTATGGACGTATATATGTACATAAGTAGGATTCAGTTAGCGTTGGGAACGCGCATACCAAATTTCTTGAAAATGGGCCCATAAGTAACAAAGACTGTTGAAAAGTTAAAAATGGCCGCCGACAGTGGCATCATACCAACGAAATAAGTACCAAATTTCAGCCTTCTACCTACACGAGAATTTGTAGAATTAGTGACATTGGAAAGTTCAATATGGCGGCTGACAGTGGCGTCATACCACCGAAATAAGTACATACATTGGTTTTGGTTAGCGCAGGGAAGCCGCCTACCAAATTTCGTGAAGATGGGGCCATAAATAAGAAAGTTCAACATGGCGGACGTTGTTGACTGTTATGACCGTTACCCATAGAATTTCAAAATGAAACCTGCTTAACTTTTGTAAGTAAGCTGTAAGGAATGAGCATGCCCAATTTCAGCCTTCTACCTACACGGGAAGTTGGAGAATTAGTGACGTTGGAAAGTTCAATATGGCGGCTGACAGTGGCATCATACCACCGAAATAAGTATGTACATTGGTTTCAGTTAGCGCAGGGAAGACGCCTACCAAATTTCGTGAAGATGGGGTCATGAATAAGAAAGTTCAACATGGCGGACGTTGTTGACCGTTATGACCATTATGCGTAGAATTTTGAAATGAGACCTGTTTAACTTTTGTAAGTATGCTGTAAGGAATAAGCCTGCCAAATTTCAGCCTTCTACCTACACGGGATGTTGGAGAATTAGTGACGTTTAGAAAATTCAATATGGCGGCCAACAGTGGCGTCATACCACCGAAATAAGTACGTGCATCGGTTTTGGTTAGCGCAGGGAAGCCACCTATCAAATTTCGTGAAGATTGGGTCAGCCTTCTACCTACACGGGAAGTTGGAAAATTAGTGACGTTGGAAAGTTCAATATGGCGGCCGACAGTGGCGTCATACAATCGAAATAAGTACGTACATCGGTTTCGGTTAGCGCAGGGAAGCCACCTACCAAATTTCGTGAAGATGGGGCCATAAATAAGAAAGTTCAACATGGCAGACGTTGTCGACCGTTATCGACCGTTACGTGTAGAATTTCGAAATGAAACCTGCTTAACGTTTGTAAGTAAGCTGTAAGGAATAAGCCTGCCAAATTTCAGCCTTCTACCTACACGGGAAGTTGGAGAATTAGTGATGAGTGATGAGTGAGTGAGTGAGTGAGTGAGTGAGTCAGTCAGTCAGTGAGGGCTTTGCCTTTAATTAGTATAGATAAATATAGCATACAGACATGGCCGAGAAGTTTAACTGTTGTTCAGACATTTTAATGGATACAATGTGTCACCTAAGTGACTTTGACCATAGTATTGTTGGTGCCAGATGTGGAAGTTTCACTGCAAGTGTTCATACTAACCAGCTTCTGCTTTAAACTGGACTCCATCCTCCAGCTGTTATTTCCAACTTTCAAGCTTTTGTTTAAATCCAGAAATTAAATAAATACTAGTACACTTCAAATTAAAAATAAGAAGAAAAAAGACATGCTAATTAAATACTTATATCAATTAAAACCAAGTCTAACCAACCGATTTATCAAACTTGTTGGAATGAAAATGTGAAACCACACTGGAAACCCAGGACTGACCTCAGGTGTTAAGCTCAGATCTAAAGCGGATGCCGTGTTTTTGTTCCAAATTGCCACTAATGGAATATACCTGTATAGCAGGGGTGGGCAAAGTCATTCCTGGAGGGCCGCAGTGGCCGTGGGTTTTTGTTCCAACCCAGTTGCTTAATTAGAAAAAAATCCTTGCCAATAATTACATTTCATGGCTTGTTAGTGCTTTAACTCTGCTATGTCAAGTCATTCTCATATCCTAGATTTTTTTTTCCATTCTAAGGATATCATCCAAATACTTTGAAGTGTAAAACAGATGGCTAATTCTCAATCCTTCACCATTTTCTCTTCTCTTTCCTTCCAAGTATTTAATTAAACCAAATAGTGCACGATAAATACACACAGGTGTAAAGGGTAACAAGCAAAATGGATAACTGCTGGTTTCTTTTGTCATTTGCATCTTATTGTTAATAAGGAGCAATTAAAAACCGAGAATGCAGCTGTTTAAGACTTAAATAAGCAATAAGGGTTCAAATTCTTAATGAGGGAGATAACTAAAATGAAGCAGAAGTGTTTCTAGAGCAATAAGTGCTTCTTATTAAGCAATTGGGTTGGAACAAAAACCTGCAGCCACTGCAGCCCTCCAGGAATGACTTTGCCAGTCCCTGCTGTATAGCATTACTTTTGTCACTTTCTTTTTCAGATTCCGTAGCCTTAATTGTTTTTTTTTTGCCAAAGTGATGACCAGCTGACTCAAACACCATTTGCTAGAAGGGCAACACTTTTCTCTGACCAGTTTCCTAACTAGAAGCTCAACTCTTGTTGTTAATATAAAATGTTATTACATCTATGCTGTCATTCTGTTACACCAGACTTTACTAAATATTTTGCGGCTCAGAACAGATTAATTCTCAGGTATTTACTTTTTTATTTTCAAACATTTTATGAAACCATTTTTTAAATGTATTTTATTTTTATGATGGGCAAATTGGATTAAGTCAGCCGAGCATCGTGTTAGCTTGCATATCACATCATTATTGTTCAGCTACTGATAAAGGAAAAAGGAAAAGAATAGAAGGTCCTAATCTTATTACACAGGTCAAGCAAAATTTGCATAAAATGTAGACAAAAGTAGAATGTTTCATTAGCAGCAATAATTGTTTACTATAAAAGAAGTGGCTGAAACCAAAACCAGAAATCTCTGTGACTCTCAAGGATATGATTTTGATACCTCTGGTCTTGATGATATCACATCTCAGAAAGTTTCAAACTACCTATTGTTCCACAATATATTACAGGGTCAATGCATTTCACAGCCAATCAATTTGCAGGATCTTTTTCCTTTCTGGCATGATGTTACAAAGAAAAGTAATAAAACTGGTATTTGTGCTGGCTGCGAAGCACCAAAAGCCTTTTTTCCACATGCATGGTCCAGAACACCTGTACTTCCTTTCTTGAGGCTGTCACCGACCTTCTTTGTTGTTCTTTTACTTGAAAATCTGATTTAATTTTTCTGTTTGTAGGCAATGTGTGCACTTGAGATCTCTTTGGCTGTTAAACTCCTACATACACAGGAGTCTGCTTCAATGACTTGCCACTGAACTTGTCATGGCTAGTGGCAGAGTCACAAGACAATTCACACTACATGAGTGGCATTCACGGGCAGGTGGTGTGAGTTGCCTTGACCTGCTACGAATATGTAAATGAAGGCAAAAATGAAAATCACTGGAAATGTTGTGTAGTCTGATGGAGGTTTTAGCTACAAATTAGGTATGCTTAATGAGTGCCTTTTTATATGTATAAAAATGTGAGAACTGACACCCTAAAAAGATGTTCTTAATTGATTCTTTTGGGTTCTTTTTAATTGTGAAAGGTCTTTAGAACTCACGCAATCATGTGTCAGATTAAACTACCACTCAGGATATTAACAATTGAAGTATAATTGTCTCACCTGTTACAGCATATTTTAATTACTTTTGGTCTACTTCTGTCCTTGCTAATTGTGTAGTGCTATTATAATAATTATGACAAACATAACACCTAGACCAATATTATAATTATAATAATAAACTATTATAATTACAAGGTACTTAGTAACACTAATTGGGGTAAAGCAACTCATCTCAAAACAAATCTCTTTTTGCTTTACTTTTAATATTATAGTTAGAGTCCAAATGGAAAAAAAACAAAGGATCAAGTTTACCAGAAAGCAGGAATTCAATTACCAAGCAATGCAAAATTTTTTTCTGTGCACACTGCCTTACCCAATTACTACTGCAAGTTTATAAATGTATATACAACCCTCATATTTTAAACAAATAGCCATCCTAACAAATAATAAACCTGAAAAATCTTTCACAATCCAACTTAACACAGGTAGCAGTGAAACACAGGATTTTCCAGCTACAAGATGTGGTTCTACATATTACTTACTACGCATAAAACTTAAATAAATATAAGCTGATAATAGAACAGGAAACTCTATAAATTGATTTATAAAAGAAAAATAGGCCACCTGTCTCTTGACCCAATTCCAGCCTGAATGGAAACACTACCTTGAAGTGTTTGCCTAGCCTGTAATGAATGTAAAACATTGCGTGTCACCAGCATTGTCTCCGATTCTTTCATGAAGGCAATTTATTAGATTCTAATTAAATAAGAAAAAGTTTTAAATTTACTAACAACAGGCTCCAGACAAATGTGAAACAAAATACAGATTTAACAGTTAATAAATCCATTCAACTGAAAGTACCAGAGGTTCATTTTTCAGAAAACATACTTTTTATGTTTCAGAGGTATGTTCATGGCAAAACAAAGCTGGAGTTAATTTTTATCACAGATTCTTGGCACCATCTTTTGTGTTCTCTTCTCTGTTCGCAGCCACTGGTGTGGGTGGAGTTTTTGTGTAAACAAGAGTCAGTGCAAAGGAAGTTACAGTGCAACTAGAAGTGATACAGTGGAACCTCGAGTCACAACCATAATTCATTCCAACACTCCAGTCGTAACCTGAAGTAATATCCCCCTTAGGATAGTATGTAAATACAATTAATCCGTTCCAGACCATACGAACTGTATGTAAATATATTTTCTTTAAAGATTTTTAAGCACAAAAATAGTTAATCATACCATAGAATGCACAGTGTAATAGCAAACTAGATTAAAAACATTGAATAACACTGAAACAAACACCCAGGCTCCCTTCTCAGCTGCTTGCTCGTTTGCTCTCAGCTGCACGCGAGCCTGCGCTCACTCGTTCTCTCTCTCACTCGCTTTCTCAATCTCGTGCGCTCGCTCTCGCTCTCTCTCTCGTGCTCTCTCCTGCACCGGCTTTCTCCTCCTGCTTCCTGCCTTCTCCTGCAACCTCCTGTTCTTTCCCGTTCTCTTCTTTTTCCCTTTAGTCGACTCGCACTTCTATTTATGAAGAGGCGTGGTAGTCATGGCAATCAGCAGCTCCTGGGAACAATTATGGATGCAGACCGCTTCTTACCTGTGTACTTAGGTGAGAAATGCCCACATCACGAACTCCTCAGGAACCACTTCGGCCACACACCACCATGCCCCCTCGCTAAGCCGCGAGTGCGGTGATTATTTGTTAAAACTGGTCTTTTTGAGGAGGAAGCTGGGATGAGAGGAGGTTACAGTTTTGAGGGAGAGTCCCTCTATGTGATGCATCAAGAACAATGTACAGTACAGGGAGAGACTGAACACGTGCAGAAATCATCGGCGCATACGAACCGGAAGGGAAACTGGCTTGTTCGTCAACTGAGTGTGTGGTTGTGAACAGATGCAAAAGTTTGGCAAACATTTTGGTCGTAACCCGATTTGTACGTGTTCAGAGAACTCGTGAACTGAGGTTCCACTTTGTACCATATAACAAAGTAAATCATGTGTCTAATAGCAGCTTCATGTGACACTACCTTTTAGTAAAAATGCTTTAAAAACATATCAGGATTTAGAAATAAAATTTTAGAAATGTTTATTCTGATATATTATTAGATTATTTTTTATGATCCCAGTAGTAGTTGTGGGCAACATATATGATTTATACATACATATAATGGTTTTAAGATTATCTACATTCTTTCCATTATTTCTTTGTGACATTTTAACTTATTTTTATGCATTTTTGAGGAGTAATTTTAATATTTTTTTTCCTGCCTTGAAAATAAATTTTAACCTGGACAAAAGCATACCCTGTGTGCTTAAACTGCTATGAAAGCACTTCTGCATCTGCAGCATTCATGAAGCGAGTTACAACTAATGAAGCCTCTGGAGATTGAAGGTTTTGTCATTTGTTTAAAGGGATGAAATGAAGTTAGTTGCTGGGCTCCTTTAAAATTTTGTGGAGTCCCAGAAAACTATGTTTTAGTTTTTGAAGAATTATGCTAAAAGGCAATTTTGTTCAATAGAAGTGTCATTCCCATTTACCGTTCGATATGGTGTGCCTTTGAGCTCAATGTTAGATATGTTATTATTAGAATATGTTACTCTCAAACATATTCATTTTCATTTCTAAGATGATGGCACCCGACAATGCCTATCAATAAACCCCAATGATACTTTTATTATATTGTTAATGAACATCTTGTGAGGATGATACATTTAATGACAGACGAATGAAATTACATTTAAATAAAGTAAAATGACAAAAACAGGCTGTTCAAAGAGGCTCTAAGGGATGCCCAGTGTGTGCTGAAGAAAAAGCTGAGTGAAGAAAAGGAAGCATAGAAAGTTAAAACAGAAAACAAACTTGCTCGGAATAGCATGAAAAATGTCTGGAATGGACAGCATAACTAACAGACATAAGCAATCCAGGGCTCAGGTGCTAGAAGGGAATGTGACAAAGCTAATACCCAGAACCAATGTTTAATAAAATCTTTCCTATCCACTGCCACCTTCTTCCAATGACTAATCCCCAGACACTATCCCTACTATATCAACAACCCCTATGACTTTAACAGGAAGAGCCAGTGATGAGTCCACCTCTGACCATCGGTATGAGCTGTCCATAACTGATGGCTATGTTAAGAGACAACCAAGGAGGCTACACACAGGAAAGTGTGGGGGGGAACCAGATGGAGTTTGCTCTCGAGTTCTTAAGGCCTGTGCTGACCAGCTGTGTAGTATCCTCTGTCACCTGTTCAGTCTAAGGCCCCAAAAATTGCTGCTTGTGTGAAAAACATACTGCATTATTTCTGTTCCAAAGAAGGCAAGCACTTCTTCACCTAATGACTTAAGACCAGTAGCACTTAATGTCTCACATCATGAAGACCTTTGAAAGGCTGATCCTGGAGTCCACTTGTGGTAGACCAGCTGGACCCATTGGAGTAAATGATGCAATTATCTAGCCTGCTCCATGTGGCTTATTCTCACCTGTACAAAGCTAGCAGCATTGTGAGGATTATGTATTTTGATTTCTCCAATACCATCCAGCCATCTCTGTTAAGGGGTAAGCTCAGAGATCTGCAGATGGATGAGAATATGGTTTCTTGGAGAATGGACTGTCTGGCAAACTGACGCTTGTGAGAATCATGGACTGAGTCAACAATGGAGCACAAGGAATGGTCCTGTCTCCTTTTCTCTTTACTATGTACACCTCAGACTATAAACAGAACAGCAGGTCATATTTTCATAAATTCTCAGACAATTCTGCACTTATGGGGTGTATGGATAAGAGATATGATATACAGTATAGGAATCAGTTGGAAAACTTTGTTTCTTGGTGCAGAAAGAATTGTCAATAAAACCAAGGAAGTGGTTATTGACTTTCGCTGCACCAAAGAGCCTCTATGTCAGGTACAAGTACTTGGGTGTCTAAATCAATGACAGGACGGAACTAAAGAAGAAAGGGCAGGGAGTGGTGTAGTAGTAGTGACATCCTTCACATATTCTTTATCTCTGTGATGGCCAGTGTGATTTCCAAAGCTCTGGTGTACTGGTCTGGTAACATCAGTTCAAGAGAGGCCCACCAAATCAACAAGCTGATTAAAAAGGCAGGCTCAGTTATGAAATGCAGCCTAGACCTGCCTGGTGGTAATAGCAAAGGAAAGAATTAAAGCAAAACTGAGTGCCAATATGAACAATACGCGCAACCTCTGTTTGACACACCAACATGGGGCACTTTCAGTCAATGAATTTTCAGCAGAAATGTGCCAAAAAAGTGCCAGGGACTCCTTTTTACCAACAGCAATGCACCTGCATAATGTCTCACTGTGACTGCCAAGTAAGAAGTTTTATCCTTCTTTTCTGTCGTTCCAATGCGTGATCAGATCATAGTGTGCATGTGTATTTATATATTTATTTATATATTTATTGAATGAGGTACTTTCAAAAGACAAATTTTCTCCAGGGACAAATAAAGTTCTATCAGTCTACACTGAAAGCTCTTCATTTGAATAATTTACATTTTAGATTAGATGAATGCATCAAAAAATTGTAAGTGCTATATTTGATAATGATTTAACCTTTAGTCGTCCTTTATCCACATTATCTATGACATACTTTCTCCAGCAATATCTGGGTTGGTCAATGATGGAAGGACAATCGCTCAATTCAGAAATACAGCAAAATTAAATTGTTTCTTCATATGCTTGATACAGAAAATATTTCATTCATCACAACAAAAAAGAACTGACTGCTGTTAATTCAAAATAACATGGTGAGGATTGGACAGACTTGCACATCATATTCTTAAATCTGTATATTAGCTTCCAGTTAAAATGCTAAAGGATTCACATACTATTCTCACAACTCAATATTTTATTTATCCCACTAGACTAGAAGATACAGTAAAGACATTGCAGAGTGGGAGTGAACGAAAAAGCCTCTCC
Organism: Polypterus senegalus; assembly: GCF_016835505.1. Taxonomy (NCBI): domain Eukaryota; kingdom Metazoa; phylum Chordata; class Cladistia; order Polypteriformes; family Polypteridae; genus Polypterus; species Polypterus senegalus. The sequence goes on along the minus strand of NC_053154.1, from coordinate 100,806,240 downwards.
CACATCTATTCACTCATCATTTCCAAGGAATTATAGCTATAGGCTATAAATAAAAATATCAGGAATCATGACACATTTATAAATCTAACAGCACATACAATAAATGTCAGTAGCTTTAAAACATACTGCAAATCAACTACTATAATTTTAGACATTAAAAACTAGCAATGACTAACACAGAGTAGTAATGAAATGGAAATGTTAATGTAATTACTAACATCAATGTATCAATGACTTCATGGTAGCTCAGATTGTCAGAATGTAGAAATTACATTAAACATCTTCGGGACCACCCAGTCTATAGATGATTCCCCTTACTCTGCTCCTGTTGCAAAATGTACTGCACTGTTTGGCTTTTCTTTACAGATTGAGGGAAACTACTTATGCTATGGGCCATTATTGAGTTTACTGACTGTCAAGACATTTTCTAGAGATGTATTCCTAGTGATAACATTTTTCCGAAGGTTAATCTGATAGATTATCCAAAACTCCTATACCAAAGGCAAACTTTATATTTAACAAATGTCAAATTGTCTTCAAACATTTATTTAAGCAACTGGCAAAAGCCCCACATGTCTCCGAAAGAAAGAAAAAAAAACAGAATCAAGTTCAGTATACTATAATATATATGTCAAGAGTGTCAATGACAGCAAGTCCACTCAGTCAATACCCACTAGAACAGACCCCCAAAGCAGCAGTGTCACAAGCTGGGCAAGAAACAATTCTATTAATGATTATTAAAAGTGGAAGGATTAGCCTATTCCAGGTTAGCAATTATCAGCCCCCTGCTGAACACAAACCTTGACAGGTTTCCCCTTCTTTCTGTAGGTACAATTTCTGACATTTAAGTGCCTTTACATTTCACTAGTCATCTAAGAAGGAACAAAATGATTTATTCAGAATTTAAAACACCTTTAAATGGGTGATCTCAGAACCTGTCTTGCTTCAGATAAAAGCTTTTCAGTTCAATTACAGTGCTAAATATGAGGGAATCAGCAGGAAATGCTCCCACTCTTGTAAATTTATTTTAAAAATACACATTTTATGGCTTCATTTTTAAAGAAATTAGTGCAATCTCTGTTTGCAGCTGCTGTTTTCCTTCTGTGGAAAAGCTGAAAAAACTCAGTATATTATTTAAAATTACTACTACACAAGCAACATTGAAAAAAGTGACATTATGTGCAAAGAAGAATAAAAAAAAAGCATTACACAAACTCCAAACTAAAAAATGAACTTTCCTCATAAACAATTTTTACCAGTGTCAACTGTCAAAGTCTTTAAATAACTTGCATAGTCAGCAGCTTTGATATAGCAGTTACCACCATGCAGCACAGTTTCAGAGAAGTAGCCTGTCATTAGAACATCTCAGCCAAATATACAAATGAATCTAAACATTGTCACATTAGGTGAAATATAACATTTAAATTCACTCTGCATGTGATAAAGTCTTCAGCACATTATTCACTACTGAGGGTGCCTGAAACAATGTCACAGATTTTGAAATATTTTGCAAATCACAAAACAAAAAAACTTTTCAAGCAGAGAATGAAAATGTTAAAAAAAGAAAAAAATGAAATACATAAAAGTTTACAGAAATACTAGAATCACTCCCAGCAGCAGAGTGCTAAAACGCCAAAACTACCGTAAGATTCTGTTGCTCATTCCTAATTCCTAAATTACAAAAGTGAAAAATCAATGTGTATTTAATTTCAAACTAAATGACATGCAGGTTCTATTATCTTGATTGTGAAAAAAGGGCACCAAAATTAAGAAATATCTAGGACAAGACAAGTTACAGTACAGACTAGCTGTTATCAAGATGCACAGAACACGGTGTAAATTTGCATTTTAGTTAAACCCAAATCATTCCATTTAATCAGTTCTGCTCTAAACAGAGGAGCAAAAAAAGATGTGGACAAATTCAAAGTGAATGAGTAAATAATAAGATAACAAATTAACATTTTCAGAGTGTGTACGTATGCTGACACAAAGCTCTACTTCAAATATACTACTGCCCTCTTTAACAAAGGGTTACTGGGGACCAATCACAGCACAGCTTTCACTAACTGCTCCTGCCCCATCCACTTCTGCCAGACTTCATCTCAAGCATCTGTAGCTCTTCTGGTTTGCTCATGCCACTTCCCTAGCACCATACACACAAGAATATATTTTGTTACTATACTGAAAGAAAATCTACTCCATGGCAATAATTATTAGTGTGACAAATTATTAATCAGTTTTACATTTAAATACACAGTGACAAACAAACAATAATAAAACACAAAATACTAATAAAAGCAGCTTGGCAGCAGCCATTGGGGCTATTTGCTCTTGCCATTGGTCAATTACAAGAATTAAATGGCACAACATGATGACTTAACTCCGTGATCAGACATAAGTTTTCCAACTCACTGATGTGGCCTTGTGTGTTATCCTTTCATTGTCCTCCGATTCTTGGTCTCTGTCTGGAAACATTTTTTCCAGGATGAGGAAGGTCATTAATCCACCTATGACCCACAAACCCAAAGTCTTGTGATCCTGTTGACTGTGGTTTTGACCTGCAAAGGAACAAAAGAAAAGGAAAATGACCAATACAATCTAGAGCAGAGATGGGAAGACTTTTTTTGGGTTTGGCCCAAATTATTAATAATGACTCATGCTTTGGTCATATAAAATCTAGATGTGACTATGAACAAGGGTAATCTAGCACGTGTTAATGACAAACATTAAAAATAATTTAATTATAAAATATTTTATTAAAAGCGACCAAGCAAAATTCCCCAGAACCAATAATAAAGTAATTTTAAAGAACAGTGATTTTGTTAGGACATTGTTTAAAATCATGAACATGAAACTTCTTGCTTCTGTATAAACTGTTAATACCATTCAAGAACCTACAGTCAGGTCTGTAAGTATTTGGACAGTGACATAATTTTCCTAATTTGGCTCTGTACGTCACCACGATGGACTTGAAATAAAGCATCATGATATAATTGACGTGTAAACTTTGAGCTTTAATTTAAGGGTTTTATCAAAAAAAAAATATATAAAAAAGATTGGCATGATTTTATTCAAAAATGTACTAAAAAAGTCATTTTTTCCCCCCTTGTACTAAGATTTTGTTGGTCATATGTGACTAAAAATAAAAGCAAGGCACTCATAAAAGAATTAATTTAATTCAATTAAAATGCATAGATTCGTTAGAATGAAATTTCTAACCAGCTTAACTGTGGAAAGAAAATGACATATATATCAGATATATTATATAAAATTTGTTTAAAGTTTGTAGGACAGTGGTTATAATTGGAGAAACTTTCAAATCGTTAGAGTTTTTTTTTTGAATCATTTAAGGAATCTATGCACTTTAATTGAATTAAATTAATGCAGTATGGTTTCATTCCAATAAAGAGCTACACAGAATAGATGTTTGCTCTGAGGATGTTGATAGAAAAGTTTAGAGAAGGCCGGAAGGAGTTGCATTGCGTCTTTGTGGACCTGAAGAAAGCTTATGACAGGGTGCCTCGAGAGGAGCTGTGGTATTGTATAAGGAAGTCGGGAGTGTCAAAGAAGTATGTAAGAGTTGTACAGGATATGTACGAGGGAAGTGTGACAGTGGTGAGGTCTGCGGTAGGAGCGACGGATGCATTCAGCGTGGAGGTGGGATTACATCAGGGATCAGCTCTGAGCTCTTTCTTATTTGCAATGGTGATGGACAGGTTGACAGATGAGATTAGACAGGAGTCCCTGTGGACTATGATGTTTGCTGATGACATTGTGAGCTGTAGCGATAGTATGGAGCAGGTTGAGGAGACCCTGGAGAGGTGGAGATATGCTCTAGAGAGGAGAGGAATGAAGGTCAGTAAGAACAAGACAGAATACATGTGTGTGAATGAGAGGGAGGTCAGTGGAATGGTGAGGATACAGGGAGTAGAGTTGGCGAAGGTGGATGAGTTTAAATACTTATCAACAGTACAGAGTAATGGGGATTGTGGAAGAGAGGTGAAAAAATGAGTGCAGGCAGGGTGAAATCGGTGGAGAAGAGTGTCAGGAGTAATTTGTGACAGACGGGTATCAGCAAGAGTGAAAGGGAAGGTCTACAGGACGGTAGTGAGACCAGCTATGTTATATGGGTTGGAGACGGTGGCACTGACCAGAAAGCAGGAGACAGAGCTGGAGGAGGGAGAGTTAAAGATGCTAAGATTTGTACTGGGTGTGATAAGGATGGACAGGATTAGAAATGAGTACATTAGAGGGTCAGCTCAAGTTGGACGGTTGGGAGACAAAGTCAGAGAGGTGAGATTGCATTGGTGTGGACATGTGCAGAGATGCTGGATATATTGGGAGAAGGATGCTAAGGATAGAGCTGCCAGGGAAGAGGAAAAGAGGAAGGCCTAAGCGAAGGTTTATGGATGTGGTGAGAGAGGACAGGCAGGTGATGGGTGTAACAGAACAAGATGCAGAGGACAGAAAAATATGGAAGAATATGATCCGCAGTGGAAACCCCTAACAGGAGCAGCTGAAAGAAGAAGATGGGTAGCCCACGATTTTATTTTTAGACACATATGACAAATAACCTCATAGCACAAGAATTTCTTTTTTACTTTTTAGTGCATTTTTGAATAAAATCATGTCACTTAAAAATCTTGTTTTTTTTAAATACATTTTTTTGGCCACCCTAATGTCACACAGTTCTCTGCACATTACAAAAACCTTGACTTGGTTGGGAAAATGATTTAACAGAAATGATATTAGTGATAGAGTGGAATCAAACCTATGATCTTAAAGTGAAACGTAACATTCGTTTATATTCATTTCATATTTCAGAAAGTCTAACAGGTGTGAAGTACTGGAAATGTGCATTTGTCTGTTGGAGAACTGAACCTTTAATTTTCCTTAGAAAAGCCCAAAATTTTATCCACTGATCCAATATTGCCAAATCTATGAAAAGAGCATTTTGCCAAATTTATAATATCACATTCACCGTAAAATGATCATAGCTATTTAAATATGTTATGGAGGAATGCTACACCATTATCTGTAGCTGAGACTCATACAAAATTGAAAGCACAAGCTGGAAACCAACTCTTAGTATTTAGAGTCTGTCTGGAAATCTATAAAAAATTGATTTGGCAAAAAAATTTAATGGCGATCAGGTAATTCACCAGTTCTTTCAATGCACCGACCACTACAATACAGGATAAGCCATATGCAGTATACTTAACCTGAGAAGACATTTATGCACTTTCCAAACAATATTGCTCCTTGGCTGAACTTACTCTGTCATGTTACACTGTATTCTTACCAGAATGTCACTGTGTTATATATGCTAGAAAGTTCAAGTATTCACACTTTTCCACCCATTTCTCCATTCACTTCTGCTATGAAACTCAGTATCCACTCCAACAATACACATACCCTTTTCTTATCCTTACCTTTGTCAATTCCACTACACGAGTATGCCCATGCCTCAGGCAGAAGATGCAAAAATACGTCTCCAAGAAGTCCACCAATTGCAAAACTAAGCAGTCTCTTAAGCTTCTGTGAGCCAGCTATCAATAGAAAGACATAAATGGTTACTTGTAGCTTTTATAAACACAGTTATTGCATTGGTCTCTTTGTCTGGTTAAATAAGTGTTTTACAAAGTTTTCAGAAATTCTGTTAACCCAACAGCATGAACAAACATGGATTCTATTGTGCTGCTACCTGAATTTTTAACAAAATGGACTTTCCTCTTTCACTCTATAAATGTATTCAACGATTTAAAAAGGCAATATTTTATTTTTGTAACAGTTTCTGCAACTCCAACAAACCATTCATTTAATGCTTTCAACACATATGATTTAATGATAATATGCCATCATTCACAGGGTAGGTGGTAGACATTGAGGGAGGAAGGGGTGGCTGAGGATCAGAACTCCAGCCTTCTTAAATCTTTACTCATTAACAAATGCTGCTTTTACTTTACCATGCACCAGTCACCAGTCTTCCTCAAACACTGGCCCGATCTTACCAATCCGTTATTCACTGTTCCGTTATGATTCACTAACACAATGTCTGACTTGTATCTCAGAATGGATGAATAGTAGTAACTTTCTCAAGTTAAATAAAGAGAAAACTGAAATCTTAGTGACTGGCAATAATGGATACAATGAGGCTATTAGAAATAAACTGGATACATTAGGATTAAAAGTCAAGATGGAGGTAAAAAGCTTAGGGGTAACTGTTGACTGTAATCTGAATTTTAAATCGCATATTAATCAAATCACTAGGACACCATTTTTTCACTTAAGAAATATAGCTAAAGTTAGACCTCTTATATCATTGAAAGATGCTGAGAAACTAGTTCACGCGTTTGTTTTCAGTCGACTAGATTACTATAACGCACTCCTCTCAGGACTACCCAAAAAAGACATAAATCGTTTGACAACGAGTGCAGAATGCAGCTGCTAGAATCCTAACTAGGAAAAGAAAATCTGAGCACATCTCTCCAGTTTTGATGTCACTACACTGGTTACCTGTGTCATTCAGGATTGACTTTAAAATACTGCTTATGGTTTATAAAGCCTTAAATAATCTCACCCCATCTTATATATCAGAATGTCTGACACCTTATATTCCAAATTGTAATCTTAGATCCTCAAATGAGTGTCTCCTTAGAATTCCAAGAAGAAAACTTAAAAGAAGTGGTGAGGTGGCCTTCTGCTACTATGCACCTAAAATCTGGAATAGCCTGCCAATAGGAATTTGCCAGGCTAATACAGTAGAGCACTTTAAAACACTGCTGAAAACACATTACTTTAACATGGCCTTCTCATAACTTCACTTTAACTTAATCCTGATACTGTACTCTGTATGTTCAATTCATCATAATAACTATTCATGGTGGCTCTAAAATCCGTACTGACCCCTACTCTCTCTTCTGTTTCTTTTTCCGGTTTCTTTGTGGTGGTGGCCTGTGCCACCACCACCTACTCAAAGCATCATGATGCTCCAACAATGATGGATGGATTAAAAGGCAGAAGTCTACGTGACCATTATTTTCAATTCCTTCCATGAGAAGCCTAAATCCAAAGAGGACTGTTTCATTTATGTTAGGCAGAATGCCCAGATTTTATTTTTTTCTAAAGCCGTCTGGAGTTTGTTTCTGGCCATTGGACCTTACTTATTCTATGTTAATTAATGTTGACTTATTTTATTTTCTTACTGTGTCTTTTATTTTTCTATTCTTTATTATGTAAAGCACTTTGAGCTACTGTTTGTATGAAAATGTGCTATATAAATAAATGTTGTTGTTGTTGTTATTACTTTTTTCACTTTAGAGAATTATTGGTGCACATTGCATCACATCACTCTTCATAGATGTCTCTCTGGTGCACTGTGCTATGCACCACTCAAAGCAACAATCTCCAGTGTGACGTTCTGATCACACTGAAGCAAAATAAACTCCTAATCGTGACACACTGCGCACCATGTAACTCTTCATACCTACTTACCTGGAGTGCTATGCCAAACAGCACATTTAAGCAATATTGGGCGTTCTACCATTAACCTTTTGAACGTGTCTCAATTCACACTGCAACACTCTCCTTTACACATTACATATGTTCCAAAAAGGTTACAGTTTCTGTTGTACAGTGGGAAAACAGCACACAAAAGTGGCCATGGACCACAAGTGACCTACATCATAAAGGACCTCATTGGTTTCTGGAAACAAAAATTCTGTGGTGGGATCACCTAATGAGTCTGCCAAATAACTTGCTAAAATTCAAGGCAGGCTGCCATTTGTTCAATAAGGCTGATCTGTAAAATGGTGTAAAAATCCTGCCCTCAGGTAAAATTCTTTCATCTTAGTCATTAAAATCTACAGTTATGCTGGTGGATGGAGGAGGTTGTTGTTTATTTCTCTTAATAGGATCTTTCTTATTCAGTTGCTCAGTTAAGCAGGAAGGTCTGATATATAAAGTGTCTGAATAGCAGTGCAATCTCATCATTTCATGTCTGATGTATTATTTCCATTACTGTTGATACGGTATGTGGTTGGTTTGAAAAATTAAGGATGCTAGAGTAATGTGTCAAAGTCCAAACTACAATGGAATTTCATGCAAAATTACTCAAAATTATTGAACAAGAAAAACATCTGCCAAATTTAGTCTTTATCGTCAAGGTTTTTGGGTTGTTTGCAAGAGTCAAATCATCACACTTTTCAGTGCAACTTAAATTTAGGGAAATATAGCCATTCAAAGTCATAATCCTACGCCCCCTCAACCAATAAGTTCAAACTTTGTTAGCTTAAATCTCCCTTATTGTTGTTCCAAAAAGTGCAATTTTAGTTCTATGGATTACTCATATGACCAAATCAGCATGCCAAGTTTCATTAAAATCTGTGATGATAAGGTCCAAAAGTGTGATGTTTTGACAAGGCACTGCCATTATGTTTATATTTCATGAAGAAAAAAGGATTTCAGGATTTAAAGCTGAAAAAGACTGCTTGATTTTGCTGTTTGAAGCAAATACTTCCAGATATTACAAACTGAAACCAATACTAGTGTAGCACTCAGAAAATTCTTGAGCACTTAAGCAGTTTTCAAAAACTGGTTTTCCTGCCATAACCCTTCAGTTTCTGTAACCAAAGAGTTGTGTGTGGATTGGTTTGTAAATAATTTTTGCCCATTGGTGAAACATTACTGTAAAACAACCTATTCTGAGGATAACGCTTTTTTATTGTTGGACAATGTGCCAGGTCATCCTCCAGATCTTGTATCATTAAAAAACCTGCTTAACTATTAAAGTAATATTCTACGATCCAATCAATGGATCAGGGAGTTATAGCAGCATTGAAAGCTTACTGCATTCAATGCATATTAAACGAATTAACAAAATTAGACAACAAAGAACAATGTTGATTAAAACTGTCTGGAGGAATTATACTATTAAAAACGCAAGTAAGAACAACAAAGATTCCTGCAGAGAAGTCAAACAGGAATGCTTAAATGGTGTTTGATGCAAAGAGAGGGCAGATGTAGCAGGAGAACAAAAAGTGAGATTTCTCAAGTTATTATATACTATTCAGAACTGACAGGCTATTAAGAAGCATGAAGATCTATTAAATTGTTTATTAGATTGTAAAATTTGGTTATACTCTATAAGCATACTAAATGCGCCTTGATGTCCTCTAGTAAATGCACATCAGCTGCATGTATACACTATTGGTCAAAAGTTTTTGAACACCTCAGTTTTTATGGAAATGCACACAGTTTAATGTCAATGTCTCATAAAATCAAGACCTAGAATAAATAAACAATGGCAAATAAAATAAATCAATTAATCCTTGTGTACAAAATTTTATTCAAATTTTTGATTCATCAAAGTAGCCACCTTTTGCTGACACAACAGCCAAACTGTGGTAACCCATTTGATTCAAAATGCCAGTCACTCTGTGCAAGTCACCAACTCCGCCTCCAGTAAAAGAACCCCAGACCATCACAATTCCTTGTTCATCTTTGACAGCTGGTGGCAGACACTAAGGAGCCATCATTTTCTCTAACTTGTTGGTGTATAAACACCCTGCGTGACGAACTGAAGATTTCAAATTTTGATTCGTTGATCCATAAGACTTTCTCTCAGTCGGCAGTAACCCACAACTGGTATTTCCAGGCTCTATTTTGCTCTTTAAGAAATGTCTTTCTTACTGCCACTTGCCCTGTCAAACTTGCAGCACAAAATCACAGTCTGTTCCAACTCTGCTTTAAGACAGACAGAGGGTTTGTAAGTAATCAACAGAGGTTGGGACACCTGAGCAAATTGTTTGCTTCAACTTCCAAGATTTAATTTACTTTAATTGCTAGACAACATCTGTAAGTTGTAACCTATTAGTTGTTCCCTAAAGAAGGCCCATTTGAAACATTCTGAAATTTCCTTTTACAGTTTTTACTGACCAAAACTTTACACTTAAACCTCTGGTAGTTTACCACTTACCTTTTCACTATTTTAGGTCATTCACTGAACTTCAACGGATTAAAATTGAAGAGAAACTGGAAAAACGGAGGTGTTCTAAAACTTTGGACTATTTATTTAAACTATTTATTTATCCCAACTTAATACCAACAAGACCATATACAGCCAGGTGCAGACCATACTCAAGCATACACACTTGTACAGAAGGAGCAATATGATAACTAGAAAGTTAAACGGATAGGCAATTATTGCTACCAGTAAATGAAACATGAGGCTGAACTGTAAATGCAGCCATGAATGATATCCTCTTCTTCTATTCTACTTTGGTTTCACTCTGCATTCCAATAGAACATCTGCAGTTATCTCAGAAATGTGTTATTAGATTCCATTCAGGTAATATTAAAAGATGGAATTTAAAGAAGTTCCATGTTACTACACAGCTGGTCTGATTTGGTTGTAATCTATGGCAATGATGAAGAATGACATACTACTTACTTCTCTCCAAAGATAAGCTAGTCCATCTGTACTGAAACATATTACTCATGGACAAACACTGTTTTCGGGAAATTATTTCCCAGAATATTTTTAAAGCCAGTGTATCTAATCTTAAAGGGCTAGAAATATTTTGTAATGACTGAAGCCGGTGATCAATCGAAAGGTGAGATGACAAGAATTCAAGAGGTAGGCAGATAACAAAACAAAATAAGTGGCAACTCACCTTCTGTTTTCAGGGTAGCCCCAGCTTCAATGGGGATAACTAGCAGGGGAAACACACCACTGAGACCCACTATTGCTGATCCCATAAGAGAGCAGATCCAGATCTCTACTCTTTCCCAAACAAACAGGTCAGTAAGCGCTCTGAAGCTCAAGACTTCCTCTGTACTCCACCAGCGGGAGCTGGCAGCAGCTGGCAGCATCGTGGAGTGGGACATCCTCTTGGCACTGGATCTGTGACTAGCAGTGGGCCAGAATGTCAATAGGAAGATAAAGGAACTGAGGAGCAACACTAGGTAAAAAGATGACTTCTGTTCTCTCATTCTGTCCTTTCAAGCCTCGTGGATTCTGACAAGAACCAGAAAGCTACAAAAAAATCAAAGGGCAAGAGTTAAGACTGCTAAGGAACATCAATAACCAAACACTGCTTACAGATTAAATCATAAGCCAATCATGGCATGCCAGCTAGCAAACACTGGCAATAGTGCATCTGCATTAAAGTTACAAAAGGAAAATATACACAGGAGGACTATATCAAGTAAGTAAATACAACAGGTACTGTATCTACTTCCATTACATGGGTCTCACTAACTACAACCATAAACTATTATGTCTGATCGTGACGCATTAAATTTCCCAACATGATGCATAATATCAACTCCCTTCCCTCAACATCCCCATAACCAGTAATGAAACCTGCAACAGTTTTATGCCCAGGTAATGCAGGAATCCAAGCAGAAGTCAGGGTGAAGCAAGCCATGACTTGAAAGTCAGCTCTGTCTCACCATAAAAATGCATCGCCTCTAGGTCTGCAGCTTCAGAGAAAAGCCGCACATGGCCCTGGTGAATGTGCTTTCCACCCGCATTGTACATCTATACAAGGCTGATCAGTGTAATCAGAAAACAAAGCAGTAAGCAGAAAACATAGTCCTGTCTAGAATGCTTGTAAGGAAATCTTTCCAAGCTAATCTTATAATGTACTTCTTCATAAGAATCCACTTTCAAACTTTGTTTATTCAAATCAACTTAACTAAATGGTGCGACTCAAACCACTTACATCTTAACACCAGCAAAACCAAGGAACTGGTGGTGGATTTTAGGAGTCCCAGGCCCCTCTTGGGATTAATAAAGTATTTATCTATCTATTTTTTTTTTCTTCTCTTCCTTTGCAAATGAATGAGGCATATCATGTTTTCAGGTCTCTTGTTCATGTGAGGTTTAGCACTTCAACATAAACAAAAAGAAAATTAGCACAAACCCACATTCCACTGTAAAATCTACTGATATTTCCAGAAAACTAAACCATAATACTATTTATCATCAAAAAAATTCTTCACGTGTCTAAATATTCCATAACAGCCATTTGGAAAATATGAACTAATGGCACAAATGCAGCAGCTTGGAGGCTCAATAAAATCTTTGAAAAAATGAGTCACACATTAACAACTATGACTATGAACACATTATTCTCCATGCTTAAAAAACAATTATTTTGTTTAAATTAAGCAAACAGAATACTGAGGGGATTGTTTAATGTTGTATACTAAAAATTATTTGTCCAGCAAATGATATTCACTTCTTAATAAAGAATAAATTTAGCAGTAAAATATTGCAGGTCAATGTATAAGATATCTATTGGCGCAAACTTATTCACAATCAATAAGCTTCTGGTATTTTACGGTGCTGTTAATAGCGCTAAATTTCATTTGAATTGAGTATTTTCTGTTTTAATTGGATGACTACAGACTCACATTCTAAACCTTCACACACACACCCCACTCCAAAAGAGGTCAAATTGTATACAGAGGGTGTCTAAACCGACTAATCCATGAGATGCTAAAAACTCTGACTGGGTCACAATGATTTCCCAACATATACACGTATGGTCGATTTAGGGGCAGTTCCAGCAGCAGATGATGTGGACCGTACTGCACATTTACTATATAAAAAGCTGACAATTAACTGACATTGCTTAATGAAAGATTTTATCTGTTCAGTTAGTTCAAGCAAGTGCATTCATATTTGAGTCCAAGCAACTTTCAGATTTAGTGCATAAGTAAGTATCTATAAAACCAAAAAAACTGATGACAACAGCCAATTCCATACTAGCAAGAGCAAGAAATTGAACATTTTCAATTAATCAACTTTTTTGTGAATTTTCAACATGCCAGTCAGCTACTTCATGGCGCAGTTTATACTTTGTGAAGATGTATTTTCTTGTCAAATGGCATATGTAACAACATGGTGAACTAAAGGATTTCTGCAAAAATGCTTTTCTTGTTTAAGAAATTGATTATTGATTACTATGATCTGTTAACAGCCATCAGCGGTCAAGTTATATCATACAACTGTACTTTATCACACATACACATAATACGTAGAGTGGGTGTGGTGAAGCAGTGGTATCCAGAATCCTAAACCTGAATGATGTACCTTCTCAATGCATTTGTGGAGTCTGAATGTTCTCTTTGTGAATGTGCGAGGTTTTTTTTTCCCCCTTAGGCACTCCAGTTTTTCTCCCAGATCCCCAAAAATATTGAATAATTGGCGATGCTAAACTATCCCAATGTGAATGTGGGTTCCACTGGACCCTGGAGTGGACTATATCTCATTCAGAGTTGCTGCTGTTACTATCTCTGGCCACTCTGTCACCCTAAATTACATGAAGTAGGTTGCAGAATGTTATTTTATACATGTATGCAAAATGAAATGTCATTTCTTAATTAGTCTATTATTGAGATATCATCTCCAAAAAGAAAAAAAGACACTAAATCCTTCGCCCCAAAAACAAAATCAGTATAATGCCAGTTCCAAACAAAGAAGAAATCAGCGAGCTGCACAGTAGTACAAAAAAAAAATCACTTAATGATAAAATTGGATTCAAGTCAGGAATAAACTCTAGTTCAACAATTTGCACATTGAGACAAATACAAACGCTCCCATAATGCATGTTCAGTGTTTAGTTAATGTAGCTGCCCATCTCTGAAGTATGTGTGAGCAAAATTGAATATTCAGAGAAAATCCACATGAATACAGTGGGGGGAAAAAGTTAAACCCAAAACATTTAAAGACCAGGCAAGTAATGAAATGAAATGGAATGAAAATGAAAAAAAGAAGTCAGCAGAACAGAGGGCTTAAAACATCAGCACTCCTGCTTCTCAAAAATGAGAACAGAAAGGAATACAGCAACTCCCTTAGAGAAGAACTTAGGGGGACAGTAAAAGAAAAATAATTTAATTAGCCCCATAAAAAAAATCAGAGAACAGCTGTCCAAATATAAATCAAAAAATTTAAAAAATAAGGATAGGGTGGTATGCAATATATGTGTGTGTAAATGCACTGTAAGCGAATATCCAAGCATATTATACAAAAAGCCTACACTGAATAATCTAAAATATGAACCGAGTTATTTCCTTAGCTGCTTTAAGGGTACACACATTTGAAGGTGTAATTAGGCTGTGTGCTTTTTAATGTGAACAGAAATCGATTTCTGACTTTCGTAGTCTTTAATGATGTTTAAATGGACTCGCATGGTATGTTTGCAAAATAAATTATTTTAAGAATCTGTTTGACAAGGCTTCCCATGTAGAGACAACACCTAGCAAAAGAATTAAGGGGGAGGCAACCATAGCCTTTGCAGGTACAAACATGATGCATTTGGTGACTTACGGTAGCATCCACACACAGAAATCACTGGCTAGGAACCACTTGTCCTCACTGGAAGCATTGATGATCTGGTTTAATTCAGGTGGACAGCCAGCCTCTGTAGGATGCTTATCTAACTTTTAGAAACATGATAGTATTACTGATGCATGCAAAGCCCCATAAGAAACAAATATGCAGTACATGATGTTGTGTCATTAGCTCAGAAACTGTATACTTCTAGATAACTGATGAAAATACAGGAGTTTTGAAATTATTAACAATGTTTAGTGACCAGTGTTTCTGCCTCACAACTTCAAAAACTTTGTACTGTAAGTATTTCTGGCTCAGTAATTGTGTGGCGCCTGCATGGATTTTTTTCATAGTACTCTGGCTTCCATCAACATCTCAAAGATATACATGTAACATAACGGATTACTTTAAGTTGGCCAGCAGCGAGTAAGGGTGTTTCCTGTGATGGACTACAGCCTGGCTGCTGCTTTGCATCTAATGCTGCCAGAGTTGCTCTGCCTCCGGACAAACGTGGAGCAGAAAAAAATGGTTCAAGATCTGTGCCCGTTGACATTACTTAAATGTCTGCCTCAAATCAACAAAATTCAGCAAACTGGAATGTCTATTTTCCATCCCAAACAAAGCCACATTACATCAACTTTTCCATAACACACATTACAACAGGAATGTATGCCCACCTGAGGTTTAGTTAAATGCGACAGGAAAAATAAAAAAAATACAGGACCGAAAAATGTCAAACACTTGCAGAAAATGTTCCCTAATTAGTCCGGGGTACAACGACCTTAAAGAAGATCAATCGGAAGGAGAAGGACCAGAGAAGATCATCGTCGAGGCAAACCAATCAAACAACCGCACAGCGGGACTTAAAATAGAAAGGAGCTATTTTCATCCTGCAGACGACTACAAATACATTGGAAATTGAAACTAATTTCTAGAGATTTATCATCTTGTTATGATCGAGTACTTCAATGTTTCTCATATTTGCTACCAATATTTCGTGTCTTACTGCACACTGAGCTCTTTGACGTTTCACTACACTCGCCACAAAAGTTACATCGAAACTATGGAAAAAAGTTATACAAGCAACCACCGACAACTAGCAGACAAGACAGCCAAAGCACCAAACAGCTCTTGCCCCAAAGTTTCCTTTGCATTTTATCCTCACAGAAAAGAAACCGCTACCCTGGCCTCACTGAAAGTACACACCACCGACCTCCTTTCATAGTCATCCACCGCCCACCGTGCATGGTCCCTGGGCAGTATCCCACTTCAAGCGGGGTCCCGCACTACTTCATATTAATAGTACAGAATAGAGCTACAACCTGATCGGAGTTATAAATCCTGTTCCGGCAACGGACTACCTCTCACGGAAAGTTGTTGCAAGAAGAAAAAAGACGTTACCCTGCCTCGATCTGCCCCTTCCATCCAGCCTCACGCAGCCACGTCGCCGGCACACTCCAGGAACGCATGATGCTTCGGAACCGCGCTCCTCCCCGAACTACATTCCGGAGTGGAGCGCTGCGTGGCATACGGTGTCACGTACAGCACGACCGTGCCACGCTTCCGCCCACGAGTTAGCGGTCTGCTCAAGGTCCTGCCGCCGGTAATGTTTCGAACTGAGCCTGAAACGGAGACGCAACATCTCAATAGGCGAACAGAACACACTCCGTGCAATTCTAGTTGAATTTTTGAGTGCAAATCTTCTTTATTTAGATGGTGAGCCACAAGTTAATAAGGAGGCTTGGATTCGACTAGAAATCATCAGGGATCGAGTCCTCATATTAGTGTGTTTAGGCACCTCTTAACGAAGACAATATTTTTATTTGCATTTCTTTAGCAGCATTAAAAAAAACGCAGTTTATAGGGAGATATTATAGTCATTGGGGAGTTTAATTACCCAAATATAAAGCGGGCTAAAGAATAGGATTTTTTAGATGTAGATGTGACTGTTTTTTTAACATAGTATATTAAAGCACCTGCGGTGGGTTGGCACCCTGCCCGGGATTGGTTCCTGCCTTGTGCCCTGTGTTGGCTGGGATTGGCTCCAGCAGACCCCCGTGACCCTGTGTTCGGATTCAGCGGGTTGGAGAATGGTTGGTTGGTTGGTTGCAGGACAAGATCATATCAAAATTTAGAGGCAGTAAGAAATTAAAGACAAATTACAAAATTAAGGAAGTCAAAAAGAAGTTACAAATACAAAAAAAAAACAGCTGCATAAAGTATATAAGGCTAATACCTTTATCACTACCTATTGGGCATATGATAACATAAGAGCTATGATTAAAAAGGATATCAAGGAGACTAAAAGGCAGCAAAGGTGAGCTAGAATATACAGTACAGAAAGTGAAAAAGCAAATCCTTTCAACTTGCACTTTATTGAAGTTTATATATGTGAAGAAGTTGGTAGCCTCCCACAAGTAACAAGGACTACAAAGTGAGTACTGAGTGATTTGCAAGTTGCAGAGGGTCAAGTGCTGCTTGGATTAAATACCCTAAAACCTAACAAATTACTAGGATGAGGTAATATTTTATCTTGAGTGCCTAAAGAAGTTAGTAATTACATATATAGACCCTTGGCATATATTTTTTGAAAATCTCTGTACACTGGGGGCATTTCTAAAGACTAGAGTCCAGCAAATATTATTCCTTTGTATTAAAAGGGCAATCTGGCTGGTAAAAGTAATTTTAGGCCAGTAAACTTCACATACATCACAGGTAAATTAATAGAAGCAATTATCCAGCAGCACATGTCTAGAACAGGTGTATTAGCAAATAATCAACATGGGTTCACATGGGGAAGGTGGTTTTTCACTAATACGCAACAATTCTATGAGGAAACAACAAAAGCATACAATTAAAAAGGTGATATTTTTATCATGATTTTCAGAAAGCCTTTGAAAAGGTACCACATGAAACATTCATGATCAAACTAAAGGAAGTGGAAATTCAAGGCATGAAATGTAGGTGGGTGCAAAAATGACTTGAACACAGGAAGCAAAAGGTTACGGTGAGGGCAACGTTTTTATAATTCAGTGATGGTGAAAGTGGAATTCCTGGTATTAGTGCTGGGGCCACTGCTCTTCTTAATATATACTGTATACTGTACATATTGTGAATTAAGGTGCTATATAGGCATCCAACCTGGCACAGATTCACACTGAGGCACGTGTCAAACACACAAGACTTTTATTTTTCTTCACCTGTGGGGCACATCTTCCCCGTGAACCCCACAGGCATAACACAGTCTCAAGCACTTAATCCAAACAACCAACCCTTCTTCTGGCACCACCACTCTTCCCAGGCAACCTCGTCCTCTTCCTCCCAATTCTGGCCCTGAGTGGTGGTTGCTGGCCCTTTTTATAGCCCACCTGGAAGTGCTCCAGGTGCTTGATCACATGCATCTGATTGAACCTCTGCGCGGGGCTGTTGAATTGTCCAAGCAGGGCTGTAGAGTTGTCCAGCCGGGCTGTGGAATCCATGCAGCACCCCCCCGGCGGCCACCCCAACTCCCAACCGGTCTGTTGAGGATTCCATCTCCCATGGAGCCCTGCAGGAGGTTGAGGCATCACTGCTGGCATCACTGCCAGCCAGGGGGGCTGCCACCAAGCGTCAATACCGGGGAGGTATTGAGTTGCCCATGGTTGCTCCCCCTGAACATATGCAGCAGAATGGGCATCCCGGCATGGAACCTGACTGCCTGCCACTATATATATATATATATATATATATATATATATATATATATATATATATATATACAGTGGGTACGGAAAGTATTCAAATCCCCTTCAATTTTTCACTCTTTGTTATATTGCAGCCATTTGCTAAAATCATTTAAATTAATTTTTTCCCTCATTAATGTACACACAGCACCCCATATTGACAGACAAAAAAAAATTTTTGAAATTGTTGCAGATTTATTTAAAAATAAAAACTGAAATATCACATGGTCCTAAGTATTCAGACCCTTTGCTCAGTATTTAGTAGAAGCACCCTTTTGAGCTAATACAGCCATGAGTCTTCTTGGGAAAGATGCAACAAGTTTTTCACACCTGGATTTGGGGATCCTCTGCCATTCCTCCTTGCAGATCCTCTCCAGTTCTGTCAGGTTGGATGGTAAACGTTGGTGGACAGCCATTTTTAGGTCTCTCCGGAGATGCTCAATTGGGTTTAAGTCAGGTCAGCTGCAGGGTCAGAACGACTGGTTGCAATCGAGGGAAAGACGAATGCGGCCAAGTACAGGGATATCCTGGACAAAAACCTTCTCCAGAGTGCTAAGGACCTCAGACTGGGCCAAAGGTTTACCTTCCAACAAGACAATGACCCTAAGCACACAGCTAAAATAACGAAGGAGTGGCTTCACAACAACTCTGTGACTGTTCTTGAATGGCCCAGCCAGAGCCCTGACTTAAACCCAATTGAGCATCTCTGGAGAGACCTAAAAATGGCTGTCCACCAACGTTTATCATCCAACCTGACAGAACTGGAGAGGATCTGCAAGGAGGAATGGCAGAGGATCCCCAAATCCAGGTGTGAAAAACTTGTTGCATCTTTCCCAAGAAGACTCGTGGCTGTATTAGCTCAAAAGGGTGCTTCTACTAAATACTGAGCAAAGGGTCTGAATACTTAGGACCATGTGATATTTCAGATTTTCTTTTTTAATAAATCTGCAACAATTTCAAAAATTATTTTTTTTGTCTGTCAATATGGGGTGCTGTGTGTACATTAATGAGGGAAAAATAATTTAAATGATTTTAGCAAATGGCTGCAATATAACAAAGAGTGAAAAACTGAAGGGGGTCTGAATACTTTCTGTACCCACTGCATATATAAACTGGACAAAAATATAATATGATACTAAACTAGATGGAAGAGCAGACAATGAACAATTTGCTAAATTTTTACATTTGGGACCTAAACAGCATACAAGATTTGGCAGATTTGTAGTAGAAGAAATTTAATGAATGTAAATGTAAGGTATTACAATTATAAATTATATATTTTAGATTTAAATACACAATGGGAAGTCTGAAATGAACATGCACCTTTGAGAAGTATGTAGGAGTTAAAGTGGACTTTTTACTGTCTACATCACGACAATTTATAGAAAAGATCAAGAACGCTAACAGGATATTAGGTTAAATATCCTGAAGTGTGGAGTACATGTCAAAGGAGGTTATATGTAAGTTATATAACACACTACCACTAGTTATATAACATAACAGCCTCACCTGGAATACTGCATACAGATTTGGTCTCCATATTACAAAAAATGCATAGCAACACTAAAAAAAGTCCATAGATGAGTAACATGGTTGATTCTGGGATGGAGAAGTATGAATTATGAGGAGCGACTGAAGGAGTTTAACCTTTTTATTTTAAGAAAACAGGTTATTAAGAGATGACATGCTTCAAGTGTTTAAAGTTATGGAAGGAAATAGGACAGTGGAGCCCATCTCTTAATGTATTATACTAAGTTAATTTCTTGTAATAAAGGTAACACCAAGTCATTGTTTTCATTACTTAATAATATTGCACAACCTCCAGACTCCTTACCATCTCACCTTTACTTGACTGCTTTTTGTAATTCTCTTATGTCCTTTTTTAATGAGAAAATCCAAAAGATACATCAGCACCTCGGTACAGATTCTCTCTGTATTTCCTTTGAACTACACTCACCTATTCACTCATTTTCCTTTTTCCAGCTTCCCACTTCCTCAGAAATATCAGATCTCATCTGCAAATCCAAACCATCTACTTGTCAGCTGGAGCCCCTCCCTACAGTTCTGGTTAAAGCCTGCTTCCCTTCTCTGGTCCCTCTCATTTCTGCTATAATTCACTGTTCTCTCACTACTGGTATTGTTCCTTCATCTTTTAAAACTGCTGTAATAACCCCAATACTGGAAAAAACCTGGTGCAGATCCTACTAACTTCAATAATTTTTGCCCTATTTCTAATTTGCCCTTTATCTCTTAAATTCTTGAAAAAACAGTAGCTATCCAACTTCACTCCCACTTATCTCATAATATTCTATATGAAAAGTTCCAGTCTAGTTTTCGCCCCTTCACAATACAGAAACGCCACTTGTTAAAATTACCAACGACCTTCTTATGACTGCTGACTCTGGTTTAATTACAAAGTACTATTCTCATCCTCCTTGATCTGAGTGCGGCCTTTGATACTATTTGTCATACCACTCTCCTTAATAGATTATCTTTGATTGGAATTACCCACACTCCACTTGATTGGTTCAGAACCAACCTCTCAGGCTGCACTCAGTTCATTCAGCTTAAAACGTTCACATCCCAACCCACCACTGTTACTTCAGGTGTGCCCCAGGGCTCTGTCCTGGGGCCTCTTCTTTTTAATTTTTACCTTCTACCTCTTGGCAATATCTTTTGTAAATATAACATTAATTTTCACTGTTATGCTGATGACACCCAGCTCTACCTTGCTAGTAAACCCATCTCTTCTTTTACACCATCTTATCTTATTGACTGCATTGCTGAAATTAAATCCCGTTTTTTTTTCAAATCTTCTTAAATTAAACAGTGACAAAACTGAGGTTCTCCTCATTGGTACAAGATCATCAATATCCAAAGCCGATAATCTTTCACTTGCTATTGATAGCTCCTTTGTTTCCCCATCACCTCAGGTCAAGAGTCTGGGTGTCATCCTTGACAATACTCTATCTATCCAATCTCATATTAATAACATCACCCTGTCTAATTATTTCCACCTACGTAATATTAATCGCATCCGTCCCTCCCTCACACCCCATACCACTGCCATTCTTGTTCACAGGCTTGTTACTTCTCATGTGGACTATTGCAATTCACTTCTCTTTGGTCTCTCTCATAAATCTCTCCATAAGTTTCAGCTAGTCCAGAATTCTGCTGCTCGCATCATTACTCAAACCCCATCTATTCACCATTTTACTCTGGTCTTGCAGCAGCTTCATTGGCTCCTGATTAAGTTTTGAACTGATTTTAAAATTCTGCTGTTAACATTTAAAGCCATTCATAACCTCGCCCCTCCATATCTGTCCAACCTTCTTCATGTTGTCATTCCCTTCCGTAACTTTAGATCCTCTTCCTCCATCCATCTGACTGTCCCTCTCGCCCATCTAGAGCATTCAGCCGTTCTGCTCCCAAGCTCTGGAACTCACTACCTACTGAGCTTAGAAATAGCGAATCATTTTCAACCTTCAAATGTAAACTTAAAACCCATCTGTTTAAAACGGCCTTTTCTCTATGATTACAGTGGTTTTGTTTGGTTTTAATTTTTATATTTTCTGATGTTTTAAGTTGTTTTTAATGTGTTTTTTTTAATTTATTGTTTGTTCAGTGTCCTTGAGTTCTTAGAAAGGCACCTTGTATAAATAAAATGTATCATTATTATTATTAAAATAAATTCTGCCACAAGAACCTGGGTACATGGTTGGAAACTTGTTAATGGTAGATTTCACAAAAAAGTTAAAAAGTTTTTCTTCATGCAGAGAATCACAGATACATGGAATAAACTGCCAAGTAGTGGGGTTGGAGATTAAAACTTAAAGAACCTTCAGATCTCAACTTGATGGTATTTTGAACAAACTAGGTGAATAGGATTGGCAAGCTTGTTTAGCTGCTTGACCACTTTCTCATCACAATTGTTCTAATGTTCGAATATTTTCATGTTCATGGTTTTATTGGTTCACATGTATACACTGCTGGTTTCAGTAAATTCGACACTGGTTTGTTGGTTAAGGTTTTAAGTTTTCTACTTACTAGCTTTATGCAAAGAGACCAATCAAACAGGACAGTATGCATAAGATTATGTGCATGAATGAAGTGTCTTGCTTTTGTCACATAAAACACGTGGTTACCAGTACTTGACTCAAGTGGTCACATGAACTGAGATTTTTCAAAGTCCTTCTTCACTCACAACTGATCTAATTAATTCATTGGGCCCAACAGGTTTAAATGAAAGACAAAATTTCCCATTTTATTATTACTGGGAAATCCTTATTCAGTGAAACATTTAAGCAGTTAATAGGCTGACTCAATGTTAACCCAAGCTATTTTTTCTGGCATTAACAAAAGAGAGAAATAGATGACCACTGGCAAATGTATAAGCCACTAAATGGGTATGCAAGTGGCATCCAATATCTTTTTCAAATCTTTTCTGCCTATCAAACTGGAAACAATTGATTTTCATGGGCATTTTGTAAGTGAGTATAAATTAGCTTATCTGATTGAAACCAATCAATAACAGAATAATAATGTTGATGGGGAACCAAAACATGCCAATGATATATGCATACAAAACCAGTGTTCTAAAATGAATATAATTTGTATCTATGAGAAACAATAGTATTATATGCTGAAATAAGGCAAAAATTCAATGGAAGAAGTGCCAGTAATCATGCAGAAGACCTTCTGTTTATTTCAGATACCAAAGCCAAGAGTTAACCTGGAGTGATGCCAGGTCATAAGTGCCTCTCATCATGCATACAATTACAACCAAGCTCTCAGACAGCGACTTTCTCATTACCTTTTCCTAAAATTGGTTTATCTGTCATTGAAATGATAAGTCTTTCTCCCCACTGTAAAGATCTGGTTGCTCGGAGCCATTTTTCCTTATAAGAAATGATAATTACATTCAAGTCAAGTTTGTTGTCATGTATTTATAGTCCATGTAATTGCAAGCAAATATTACGTTTATACAAACCCGTGCAATTTTCATGAAATTAATGCAAACATTTACACAAAACATAATCGCATGAGCATGAAAACCATGTTACACAAATGAAACTATATGACTCATGGTCAGTTTGGTCCATGTATGAATTATTCATAAATATGTCTGCTTAGTAAGTGGGGGCCATAAAAGTGGCAGAAGGTGGTCAGATAGTATTCTTATGTGCAGACTCCCAGTCCACTGTAACCTGGAGCCATGACTTCTGACTCCCATGTGTCCTTCACAAAAGTTTCCAGAGATTCTAACCCTCAGCATTCAGTTCATAGTACCTATGTGTTTAATGCACGGAGTGAGGCACCCTAGGATGCTTTCTGCTCTTGGTTTCTAAATTTATTTAACAAAGTGGACAACCAAGTGCCACACCAAATGTGTGGCCAGATGGTGTGACCTTGTAGTTAAATCATTTAAAGCACCCTTTTTACTTTATAAAAGAAAGGAACCAAAATATTTGAATAACTGGTGGTTACTTATTTTCATCTCTCCTAATCAAGACAGCATAAGCTGCAAACAAAGATTTATTTAGAGCCTCAAACCACAAGAAGCACAGGGCCTTCTCCAGAAAAGACGGGGTTTCTTTGGTGTGGGATTGTGTGCTTAACCCACTCACCATTCTGCATTTATCTTGCTTCATATTCTGTATTTACCCAACACAGCGTTTTTAGTTTGTTCTGTGTGGTATCCTGAGTTTGTCTTATGTGGTATTCAGTAGTTATCTTCTCCTTCGTTTTGTAGTGGGCTGCATGCTAGTAGTGTGACGTCTCATCATGTTGTGTTTTTTTTTGTGTTGGTTCTCAATGTTGTCCCTGAATGTGATTATGTCTATTCCCAGTGCAGCTCTTTCCATGTGCAGTCCAAAGACGTGACAAATGTATTACTTTTTACAAGTGAGTGTGTCTGTGCACATGTAGAAACTGGTACTTGGATACTATTGTTTTACGGCCACATGCCTCTAAATTGTGCTGATATAAGTGTGTGTATCCTGAAACGAACTGACATTCCACTCCAGATGATCCCTACCCTTTTCTTAATGTTGCTGTTATAGGCTTTGGATCCCTGCAACACAATAGGAAAAAGAGTGCATTGTAAAATTGAAGGACATAATAGCATAAAGAATAATATAAAATATGATAATATGAGCAAGTTTTTTCTTCTCAGTACAGCTAACCAATTCTTTTTTCCATTACTTATTCACCTCAAAATTCTAACTAGCTGTAACAAGTTTTTTTTCTTTGTCTTTCTTTACTTAAGCTGTAAAGACTTGATTCTTTCTGCCTAATTCCTACCCTGGAATACATCTCATAGGTCTTTATTTAAACCTTCTGTAATACTCCTATATCTGCACCCTGTCCAGAGATGATTCCTGCATCGAACCCAGTACTCATGTGATCCGTTCTGGCTTCATGATACCTTAAATTGGAATAAGCAAGCTAAGAAATGGGATGGATGAACAGATGGATGGATGGATAAATGGATGGATGGGTAATGCCTACATCATTAGTGCATTTATCTATATATATAAAAAAAGTCAGTGTGTGTATGTATGTATGTTCCAGCATCACTTCTGAACGTCTGGAGCAATTTTCATGAAACTTGGTACACATGTTTCTCATTGGTCAACCAAAAATACTGTAGGGTGAAATCAGCCCTAACCCACCCCCTTCTGGGTAGGGTGGTGTGTGATCTTGCGGTCTTGTATGCATGTTATCATCCAGGTGACACTCGGAATGACCACCAGAGGGCGAACTGGAGGTGATTGCCAGCATTCTTTATGATTGAACACCACCGCACCCCTGTTGCTTTTGAAATTAAATAGAGTTGGCCGGTTCAGAGCGTCAACTGGATGATAACATGCATACAGATCGTAAGACAAGCATATTAGTGAGTCTTTATTGTTTGTTAATTTATTTTTATTTTTAAAGTTGTGTTTTTTAAATTATATTTTTCTCAAACAATTAAAAAAAACACTTTATTTTCTTCCCAGACAACACCAAGTATTTCAGCTAGTAATACATAAATATACAATGGTAAACTATCTCACCTCCTATCATATGTACAACAAGCTGGTATTGCTCTGTGTTATGTTGCAAATTCCTTACTCTAATTAAGGATCAACCAATCATCAGAGGGTAATTCCTGGTTTAACGTACAACACTATGAGCAGTAAATAAGGAATATTAAAGGTACATTCAGGAGTTTGATACTGGAAATTATAATCAGATTTAAACAATACACCATTTACTGGCAGCACTGGACTGAAGAAATATACTCTACAACATTCTCAGTCTAGCTTAATTACACAGACCCCCTCCAATCATGCGCCTGTTGAACAATTCATGAAGCATGGCCAAGAGCAGAGTGCTTCTAGAGGTTTGAAGTTGTCAGTGCACAAAACAAGGGAGTATTGGTATTTGCATTTTTAACCATTTGTTATGTTAGTGACTTTTAAAACTAGAGTTCATGCTTTTTGGAAGAATAAAATGGATAAGACTGGCAAGCTTTGTTGGGCTGAATGACCTTTTCTCATCTAGATTGTTCTAATTTCTAATGTTCTAGTGACCAGTGATGAGTCCACTATTCACTTGTAAGTTGCTTTCTTATAGTAAACTTTATAATGAAGCTTTTTATTGAGTAAAATTGTTTTATCTGGTAACACCTTGTATTAAGCACCTTTTCTTTTTGTGTACTTACACTGTGATTAATTAGTACTTGCCTTATTAACTACAGTGAAAGTAGTCTTTATTACATGTACTTATATTGTTACAGTAGCAATGCTATCAATAAGTGCACATTTGTCATTCTCATTTCATATCAAATTGTATTCTCACCTATATTGTTGATTAAGGGACACAGTAAGAAAGTACATGGCAATAATTAAGAACTAAGTAATTGCAATGTCTGTAAATTGTAATAAGAGACACAATACAGAATGGTGCCATTAATCTATTTCATATTCACAGTACATTTTTCAGGTCTGCTTATATTAAATTAGATTTTCCAAATATTTGTCCAATTCTGAATATTTTTTCCAGTACCATCTTTTTTGGTGTGTTACTATTGTAATAGTATCTGCAGATATAACTTGATATCTATATGTTTAGCTACCAGAATAACTAAAATCGTCTAACTGATTCCTGTGAAAAGCTTCTTCTGACATTTCAGTATAAAAATATATTATTGTAACATAAGGTGTAGACATCCTTAGCCAAATGTATATTTCTCTGCTGATTTTTTTTAATGTTGCATCCACTGTATTAAAATTAAAAATAATAAACAGCGTTTATAATTGTTGGAGACAAATGCCAGAACAGAGAAGAGCAAATGGAAACCCTACAGCTATAACCTGATAAATACTGTACTTCAACACATGCCTCCTCCAAATTCTTCTTCCTTCCTTCCTTCCTTCCTTCCTTCCTTCCTTCCTTCCTTCCTTCCCTTATGCTGACATCTCTTCCATGTGCCAGTTTACTGCCTTTGCTTTACTCTTGACTCCATACTCAGTATTAGACTGAATTGAAGAACATTTAAGTAATCACTTACTGAGATCTAGATTAACATCTGGCACCATCTGGCTTAAAATTACCAGTGACGGATGACCATTGCCATTACATTACCTGGCAGGTACGCCAGCGGAATGGAAGGACTAGGGGAGAGAGCATCCTTGAGCAATACCTCCCCTGGGGTGCTAAAGTGCAGCCCTCCTGGGCGGCTATAGCACCACAGACTCCCACAGGGCACACTGGGAGCTGGAGTTTGGTACAGCCTTATGGTGGACGTCTTCCACACCTGGAAGTGATTCCAGGTAATACTGATGAGCCATCTGGAACACTCCCAAGACCTGAATAAAAGGAACCGCCTAGCTCCATTCGGAGAGCAAGAGTCGGGAGGAGGTGGATGAAGCTTGCTGAAGAAGTGGAGTCGGAAGGACTGGGAAAAGGACCGGACTGACAAAAAAAAAGGAACTGTACTTACTTTGCTGTACTGTGCTGCGGCTATTGTGTTGCTGTGGGGAGCAAAGGAAGTGCCCCCACATGTAAATAAACTGTGTGCTGTGTGGCAAACTTGTGTCTCAGTGTGTCTGTTTCGTGGTTAGGGCGGCTGTATGTGCCCCGGTGGTTCACATCCCTGTTCCTGCAGTCCCAAGTTCAAACACCTATTCAAAGTGCCATAGCATCTTCAAGTTACCAGTCCAATACAATGGGTAAAAGTATACCAATATCTTATTTTGTACAAACAGACTTCCTTTTGCCACCTACCATATGTAGGAGAGCTCAGATGCTGACCTATTTGATTTCTACTAAATTAGCACTTCAGCTACCATTCCCTTGTGGCATCCTTCTAATTTACAGAGAGTCAGATAACCCTGCTGAACACTTGGTGACTGTCCTCTGGTGTGCTTAATTTTATAGGCACCTCTGCTAACACTGTTTCCAAGGCACTCTGCTTAATTATGGAGTAAAGCCTCCCTTATTAGTAGCAGACTTGTTTTCTCTGAAGAATGCTAAAGGTTAATATTAACAGGGATCTCCCTATCAGTGGCTTTTATGGACTTCAGTAACTCTTGCATGTTTACAACAGATTAGAACTCTTGTTTTTCTGTTACTTGGGTTACAAAAAGAATGGATAATAATAATAATAATAATAATAATAATAATAATAATAATAATAATATATTTTGGAAAGCATAGTGTCAGCTCAGTATTAAAGAGATACAAACGTACATTGACTTGATTCCAAGCAATATCACACTATTTGTGAAGTTTGTACATCACATTCTCATTCTTCATGTCCTCATGGGTTTCCTGCCACAACGTAATCATAGATTGATTATTCTGTCCAAACAAAATGAATTTGAGCATACCCTGCAATGAATTAAGCATCCACTCTATACTGTCTTTCCACTGTTATTCCTATAGACACTTTCTCTATCTCTTTCTAATGCTTTATAAGATAAAAAAAAAAACAGTTTTAGGAAAATGGATGAATAAACAAATTGCATCACATTGGGCTTCCATATCTAAGATTCTGTTATAAAATAAAGTGTTTAAATAAAGGCAGGCTGCGAAACCAGATCAATAATTTCATAAGAAATGAGGCAGTTGATAGATATTGTCAACTACTCAACCTGCATGTGTACATCAATTGTGTTTTATAATGTATTTTTCAACATAAAGCTTTTGTCATTGTAATCAACATTTCCAGTACAGTGATAACATAATCTGTATTGAGAAGTAGACTAAATAAATTGCAGAGTACAGCTGTTGTTAACTGTAGTCCAGAAATGCTGGGGGATACAGAATCGAGGAGGATTCTTTCACAGCTATTATGTTGTGATGTGATATCACACCCACGCATCCTCCTTCACATGTAATTGATAACCCCCAGCTTGATCAAAGTGATGAAATAATCAAGTGATCCAAAATAAATATTTATACTCCGACCATTCCAGTTTCATCCCACATCCCAGAAGATGAAGTTTGGCCAGTAACACTAAAGTGGCCTCGAGTGTGTGTTTGTTTGTAAAAGTGCTTTTGCATGTTCACCAATCTCTATACATGTACAGTGTAGTGTACTCTCTTGCTGCATTGCCTATTCAGCGTAGGATAGCAAAGCACACAGAAAGTAATAGAGTTGGCTCAGAATGTTACTGGCATCCAGCTTCATTCTATTCAGGACACAAACAACACACTTTGCCTTAGACAAGCAAACAGTATTATTAAAAGTCTCTGCCATCCAGCACAGTTATTGTTATCCCTTCATTATTCTGACAACACTATACAGAACATTAGCACTGGAACTAGCAGATACAGGGACGGTTTTTATCCACAGGTCATATGGTTACTCATTAGTCACTCATATTGACAGCTGCCTGAGTGTTTTTCATTCATATTATCTGAAATATATTCAATGTGTGTTGTATTCACTGTCTATCCTATATTTATAACCTTTTGTTTGTATAATATTACATGCACTGGTGTGTAGGACGCATGCAGGTAATAACATAATTGTAATATTTACAAATGATATTAAATTAAAAATGGCCATGAACTTGGACAGTCATTTCATCGGGGTTGACAACTGACTTACACCCAAGACTTTGGCTGACTACAATCCAGAAGTGGAAACCTGGGCATTAAAAATGGAAAAACTGTTATTGTATCACGTTTGATTTCCTTTGGGGCATTTTAAATGAGCTTGTATTTAGTCTGGTTGCATTGAACTCTACTTTCGTTTAGATCACAAATCACCTTATGCTGATGTTTTTTGTGAAGGGTGTTACATAAAACTGAGATTTATTGACTCATTTAGGATTCTTGCTAGCATTCTTGTATATATGATGTGTTTTTTCTTCCTATGGCTCACAGGGGGCACTATTGAATCACTTTTTCCATCTGTATCAGTATTGAGTCAAACACACTGTACGGGCTTTAAAGGTTTGCCTGTGGTCCTTCTAGGCAAACATTCCCTTTTAGACATTAGGGCCTGCTTCGTTAAGCATTTCTCCCTTTTCTGTAAAGCCACGGAATCACTACAGGAAAGAAAAGCTAAGTGTTTATTATGTCTCCATAGTGTGACTTTCTGTTTCCACACAGGCTGAAGGTGTAAAGTGATATTCAACGCATTTGTGGTGAAATGGGATTATCAGCCATGTTTCTTGTTATCATTTGCTAGTCTTTTGAAATTATCAGCCTGTCCTATGTGTGAAAATATTAAGAATGTTTGTGCATTGTCAACATCCCACAGTATTGTGGGCCGTTCCACATGCTGCTGGTGAGTCACATTCATCTCTCTCTAAACAGTGACTGATGTGGGTCTGCTGAGGCTAACTAATGATCATGTGCTAAATGGAGAGCACTGAGAAGACACGCCCTAGTCCACGGGGAGGAAGGGCTGTTTTTTAGATTGGGGTCTATAACATTATATTTGTTGGGGGGAATGTTAGACACTTGTAAGATCCCAGGAGTCAGGAGAATACAGGTTGTTCATTTAAACAGAGTCAGATTTCCCATGCCAAGGGATCTCGGGTTCTACTGCCCTCCTTTACATACAAAAAAACTTTCTATAACTTTTAATTTTCATTTTAATTGATATTGAACAATAACAATTCTGGAATATCCATTGCAGAATTCTATTAGTATGTTCCGCCCTCCATCATTGAGCCAGCTTAATCCAAGCCTACAGTACTAAGCCCAGCCCACCCTTTCCTAGTAGCACAGTGTGCAAATAAGTAACTAAATCTGGCTGGAACACTGGTGCACACTCACATGCAAACCCTTACATATTCTCCCAAGGCCGACTGACCAAAAAAGTAAATGTAACCACCCATATCTGTACATAAAGCGTTCCAGAACAGAAAGAGTCAGTGTGCATATAACTGCATTCTAGATTCGAGAATAAATAAGCCTAACTGACTGAGATGAGCACCAGCATTCGCCCCCGACTCCTTCCCCACCCTGTTCCACAACAATAAAACTCAACATTTCAGCTGAATTTTAAACCAGTAAAGCAAGCAACGCAGTTAACAAACCTTAGAGTTTTGCATAGGGCATTTTGATGGCCCGTCTGTCACACATACTGCAAGTCAAGGGAGGGTCTACCATTTATCTGCCTTTGTGGGAGTGAATGACGTCTATCTCTGGATATTTTGAAAATACAGAATGTGTGAATCTTTTTTTCCCAGGGCTGATACACAAAGTGCATTAGATGAGTGTTCTGGTGGAGCAATTTAGTGTCTAAGAAATAGAAATGGAAAACAAAAGGTCATATCCTGACATCCCACTGCCAGTTTTCAAGGTAGTCTACCCCATCCATATGGATATGACCCTCTACTAAAGACTGCATTTCTGAAAATCAGATGGAGTTGGATATACTTGCCAGCCCCCAGGAAGCAGCAAACTAGCTTTAGATCTCACTGGGCTTATCTGAAGCCCAAGGCTCACAACCCATGACATTGTTTGTTTCTCTTCCAGTCCTTCATATCCTGCAACCAGAATGACCAGAAAAACTTTCACTTCCCCAAGGCTCCTTTGCAATTGGAGGTCACAGCATTTTCTGTAAATGCCAGAATAACATCTTGAAAGGACTTGCATGTGAAAGGGCACTGAAAGATTTTGGATCAGCTCCTGCTGTATGGTGGGCTTGCACATGTTGATCATCCTGCACCTCAACTGATAAACGAGACTCACACATATCGCATAGCTGCATATCAGTCTAGTTCGTGGGTCAAGGCTAATTGCAGAAGTTTGCTTTTGCAGCCTTAGACACTAGTGGCTTTTGGCCCGATTACTTGTACTGCACCTCAGAGTGAGTGAGAAGCAAAGATATTGCAATAGAGGCTCTTTAAGTAAGGGTTACTTAGGCCATGCCTGTTCCAATTAAAAAAATTTCTTCCAAGCAATGGTTTCTACCATGAAAGAGTTAATAATACAGAATACTGGAAAGGGTTATATGAGTCATCCCGAGAACTGCTAATGCAATGTATATAGAAAGAGGAACTAGCAATGGCCTTTGTTTGGAGCTTAGTCCTTCTGCACCAGAAATGGAATTTCATTCTTACTACTGTGTTATTAAAAAAAAAAAAGTTCCATCATACTACAGACACTTCGGCGTCTCCTAGGTTCTGTTCCCATATGCTTCAAATCTGTCTTCCGAAACCAGCGCTCATCTTGTGTAAGAATATGTAAAGTGCACTCTGTTAGTGCTAACTGGGCAGTGGTGAAAAGGTGAAGAAGAGTGCTGTACCAGACCAGACCAACACAGGGTCAGGCAAAAATAGGTGGACAATATAATTAAAGATGATATACTTAAAGAAGCACAACCTGGGAGTCTATGAGAAATGATGTCTATGAGAAAGAGAGAGAGAGAGAGAGAAGCACATATACGTTGATTGGACCAATACTTTAGCAAGAGAACACCAATTAAAGTAATAAATGATACTCCTCATAGAGGCCACCAACCCCTGGCATTCCTGCCTTCTCTTCCTGTAAACCTCCTACTGATGAAGCAAAGGTGAGATAAAATTGACTTGCTCTGCCAATAGGAATTCGCCAGGCAAATACAGTAGAGCACTTTAAAAAACTGCTGAAAACACATTACTTTAACATGACTTTCTCCTATCTCCTAACTTCACTTTAACTTAATACTGATACTCTGCATGTTCAATTCATCATAATAACTATTCATGGTGGCTCTAAAATCTGTACTGACCCCAACTCTCTCTTCTGTTTCTTTTTCCGGTTTCTTTGTGGTGGTGGCCTGCGCCACCACCACCTACTCAAAGCATCATGATGCACCAACATTGATGGACTGAAAGCCAGGAGTCTACGTGACCATCATCATCAGGTCCTTCCATGAAAACCCTAAATACAAAGAGGACTGTTTGACTAATGTTAGGTAGATTGCCCAGAGGGGACTGGGCGGTCTCTTGGTCTGGAACCCCTACAGATTTTATTTTTTCTCCAGCCTTTGGAGTTTTTTTTTGTTTTTTCTGTCCACCCTGGCCATCGGACCTTACTTATTCTATGTTAATTAATGTTGACTTATGTTTATTTTTTATTGTGTCTTCTATTTTTCTATTCATTTTGTAAAGCATTTTGAGCTACATTTTTTTGTATGAAAATGTGCCATATAAATAAATGTTGATTGATTTGATTGTTCTGGGTAATACTATGAGCCAGTGGTTTCCAAATATAATCTGCATCAAGGCTGGATTACTGAATGCTTGTTACAAACTTCAGGTGAATATCATATTCTCCCCACAGAAATGCTCCAATGTCAGTATTTCACCTAGACTATTGTTGTACTCATTGACTTGTGTGAATTTCTCACCTATTAAATTTTTTTACAATTAAATTTTTACTGTCAATATTTGCATTCACACTACAACTTCTGATCTAGATCAAACCATTTTTTTGATTGCCGTTCCATACTAACCTGCACTCGATGGGTTACAGGGCCTTCATCTGTATAGTGCACAGACTTTGGAATGACCTCCATACATTAATTAGACCAGCTGACTCCATTTATTCTTTTAAAGAACAACTTAAAACCCAACTGTTCAGGAAGGCATTTAACTTAACCTAACATTCTGCCCCTTCTTCATCTATCTATCCAGTTGCTCAGGATAATTTGTGTGTGTTAGATCACAGGCTTCAGGCATTTCTTTCAGTACTGAACTCAAGTTATTTTAGTCTGTTTTTTTCTTTTATTCTACTTAATGCTTTGTATATCCTGCATTAGTCTGCTTAGTGCTCTATGCAGAAAATATTTGTATCCAAAGCTACATATATCCTGCTGTTTAAGTAAGCACCTTGAGCATGGGAAAGGCACTATATAAATCCATCCATCCATCCATTATCCAACCCACTATATCCTAACTACAGGGTCACGGGGATCTGTTGGAACCAATCCCAGTCAACACAGGGCGCAAGACAGGAAACAAACCCCAGGCAGGGCGCCAGCCCACCGCAGCTATTTTAATAACATGTATTATTATTATTATTACTACTACTACTACTTCTTAATTGGTACACCAGCATTTATGACATTCTCCACAGTAATTTGAACACTGCAGAGTAGTTTGCTGAGCCTCATGTTGCAGTCCTTGCCCAACTACAGTATATCTGTGTTGCCAGTAAGAACTCCATCATTAAATTAGCTGATGTCACCAACACTGTAGGCCTGGTCATAAACGATAATGAAATGCTGACTTATAGAGAAGACATTTGTCTTCTGACACAAGGACATATGCTCTGATAGTGTCATCCATCCATCCATCCATTTTCCAACCCGCTGAAAGTGTCAGCAAAACCAAAGAGTTGGTCATAGATTCTAGTTAGCAAGGGGCAGACCATTCTGCATCTACAGTGGTGTGAAGAAGGTAATTCGTTTTAAAGTTCTTGGGGACATAACAGATCTGGATTATTGTCAGGACAGTTCACCAACTCCTTTACTATCTTAGCTGTCTAAGTAAAGCCCAGATACAGTATCTCCATTTATGTTCACCAAAATCTATATATAACCAGTGGACTTTATCTTCACTGGATACATTACATCCTTCTCACTGGCTACATTACATTCTTGTACAGTACCTGCTCAGTGCTTGACAGAAAAGCAAAATACAGAGTGGTGAAGCTGTCATAGGATATTACAGAAAAGCAAAATACAGAGTGGTGAAGCTGTCATAGGATATTACTATCAGTTCAGGACATGCCATATACAGTATTAATATACTGTATATTGCCTTAGAAGTATTAGTAAAGGCCTCAGGCTTCCTGCACAGTCACTTTTCTCCCTCCTCCATTCTGATACATGGTACTGGGTCATTAGCATTGACAGCAGCAGATTAAGGAACAGTTTTATCCACAAGTCATAAGGGTACTCTGTTACTCATACTGATAACTGTATGCATATTCCTTGTATATATCGTTTAAAACTGAATGTCACATATGGTCTTGCCTTTGTTTTTGTCGTTTTATTACTGTTACTAGTGAGTTGGGAACATGCAAAAAAGAAATCAATAGATAGACTGATAGATAGACTGATAGATTGATAGAATGATAGAATGATAGATAGATAGATTGATACTTTACTATTACTATTAAGTTGGGGACAGGCAGAAAAGAAATGCATTGTGATAGATAGATAGATAGATAGATAGATAGATAGATAGATAGATAGATAGATAGATAGATAGATAGATCATTCAGTGAGGTTTTCACAATACAGCATATAGGCATATACACATACATTTACAGTATATAATGTAGTGTGACTTAATCTTCCTTGTTACACTTCTGAACAATAGATAGTTTATTTCATTAAGAGGGTCAAAATCTGGAAAAAGATCCCACTGATCTTTACAGTCTCTCAATGTCTGGTGTTACCTCACTCTCTTAAATGCTCTCCTTCAGTCTGTCATTTTTGGGTTTATTTTTCACTATCAATTACTCAGCTTGGAGATCCTTTTTGCAGCCTAAAATGCATGGATAACTCTTCCCCATGAGCACACAGGATTGTTCTGAATATTTATCATTTTACTTTTGTTTTGTATATTACTGACACTACCATGTATGAAATGTTTAAATGTGAAACTCTGCATATATTTAAGAAGCACTTCTGGCCATTGCAATGGAAGAGGTTTCACATTACACTCACACATGTGACAGAATATGAATAACTGTGTGCTTCTGTATCTTTAAAGGATATCTTACCTTGGTTAGGGTCATTTCAAAAGGTAGCTTGCATATCTTTCTGATTGATTAAGTTACTTCTAACAGCCTGCTCATATGCAAATCTTCAATACACATAAAAAGTGTACAGCACCTCATTAGGAAGTCTGTTTGATTGCATGTACATTTCTGTAAGCCTTTGTATTAACAAGAAATGAGACACAATTCTTGTAATTCACTCAGAGGATGAGCGCAGGGTACTGGGTTTAGTAGGCAGGAGGCATTCTTCCATTGTCATTGGATCATTTTCAGAGGCCCAGTTTCATTTATAGCAAACATAATAGTCATAAGCAATACCTTCAAGTCAAGTGTTGATGAGCACCTTTCTAAACAATTAACTCAGAATTGGAATAAATCAATGGAGTTTTGTACATACTATAACAGATTCTTTTCTAATTCCAAAGGAATTTTCTAAGATCACATTTAGATATCTACTCATTTTATACGAATGACTCTGAGCAATGGGGATGCTGATTATAACATAACATAAGCATAGGAGCAACAATTACCAGTCTGACTCTAATACAGTGCTGCCTCTGTGACTTGGTGGTCACTGTCATGTAATGTGTAACCTTTAATGAAATTGTGAGGAAGGCGCTTCTAAGTTGGCTGTCTGTTCTAATTTCTGTTTAGTATCCTAAAGGTAGAGAACTGAAAAGTAATAACATAAACTTAAGTAGTGTATCAAGAGTACTGTGAAGTTATTCATTCATCTCTCCATTTTCTGAACTTGCATGTTCCAGTATAGAGCTATAGGAAGCTACAGCGTATCTGAACAGCAAGGGGAACACAGTATGAAAAAGCTCATAACAGATCACTTTTCCATGACATAGCACATTCATATTAATCAACTAATCAGAAGAAATGACCACTGAAAACTGACATGAATGCAGGGAGAATATGCAATCTTCACAAAGAAACACTATCATTTGCACCTCTGTGAATACCTTTAACAATGACCTCCAACCTAAAGCGCAAGAATGGTTCGGGGATCATCTTGCCTATCATATGTCCCATTATGGCAGGTCTGCCTGGTTCCATTTTTCAACAGGATAAATGCCTGCCTGTTGATGACAACAGCACTATTCCTTTGCCTTCCTCTTTAACAGAGCTTTGGACCTTTAGAGATGTCAATAACATTCCTGTGCACATTCCACACAAACCCTTGCTCTTCTGGAAGGCAGGTGCACAATGTTTTATTGGAATACCACAATAGCACCATTCTCCAACTGCATGCCTCCATGGTACAGCTCACACAGATATTATCCAGTACTGATGCCTGACTTTTGTGAAACCATCCTGGGCTAATAAATCATTTTTTGTCCTGGTTTTGGAATTATTTTTTAAATACATGCAATGCAATTCTGTTCTTTTGTGTAGAATTCAGGAGATGCCATATAACCGCAAAACTATAAAGCAAGGACCTTTCACTGAACTCCCTCTAATGCACATTAATTAAAGCTCTAACAAGAATTTGTTACATCCACCACGCTCCACTTGTTATTCCAGTATATGTGACAATGCTGGCTACAGCCTGAATACAGCCCATTCACAACATAACATTGTAAATGAAAACAAAGAACCTAAATAATAATTTCAAATATATACACATTCTAACAAATATTATCAATCTAAGTGGAGTTACCTTTTTTTACAAGCTGATAACAGGTTGGTGAATGGTAATGGATGAGAAATGGAGGTCTGGTAGTTTGAGTTCAGATGGACTACTGAATTAGACTGCAAGTGAAAGCAAAAGTTTTAAGAATTCATTGGGAAATATGGAAGTATGACATGTAACCTTAAAATCAGACTACAACTATATTAGAATAATTGAAATGCTGTAAATGCTATATACTGTATATATATTTTGAGGCACAAGTGCTTTAGAGCTATCTTCAGGGCTCTGGAAAGGTAAGCATTTCCACCAAAACCAAGAGGGGGCGGCAGTGTTAAGGCACTCTTCCTCTCAGTCCACAGTCCAGAAGATTCCTTACCAGAAGAGCACTGAGGTCACTTCCACATCCTGCACCAAGTCTTGCCCTGTCCGAGACCACCTGATAAAAGGACCACAGCAACCAGTAGTGGATATTCATTGAGGACAATGAGACCAACCGGACCACTAGATGTTCTCTTTACTTGCAACCTCGGCTGTAATTGATTGCATTCTTGTGTGTCTGTTTATTTCAATCACTTTAATATCCAGTATTTTTAAATGGAGTTGTTGGCTGACTGGTCAACATTTCTTTATTGAGCCCATGTTCTCTTTTCACTACGTACATACTGTACTGTATATATTTATATATAAGAACATGCCTTTCGCTCCTCTATTATCCAGCACTTCTTTTGATTTTCTGAAAATAGCTTTGAGTCCATTTTAGCAAATATGGCTCTTTAATATTTGCGGTGTCCCTTAAACCATGACAATATTTTATTATAATGTGCTTAGGAAATCTTCCTGCAGTTATGTGTCTTGTTCTTGACTGTTAGGACACTTATGGAAAAGTTTCTGGGTACAAAATAAACTGGACTAAGTCATACTTCTTACCTCTAATTGACCTTTATAAGAATTCTGACATGATGAACTCCATCCCTGTTAAAATGTAATTAAATATCTGAACATAGAAGTATCAGGCACAGTAGAAAACAGTGAATTTCAAAAAAACCTTCAATAGATGTCAATTCCACACTGTCCCGCTGGACTAACTTCTCTTTATCTTTCATGCTAGGATGAAGAATGAATATTACCATCATATGAATTTCTTTAGTGTAATGGTAATCCCAAATGTTGGTTAAAGTCACTCCCCTCAAATGTTCTCTGACAAGGTAAAGATACCTTCTTTTAAAATCTCCACTTTGGTATGACATATGGTTCAAGGGGTGTCTCTTTCTCTCTCTTTAATTTAGAACTTAATCATTGCATTTCTATCTTTAGCCAATGCATATACTGTATGGCCTTCCCCTGCCATCAATACCACGATTCTGGTTTCTTATTGAAAACAGGGCAGTCCACCCACAACTCCTATGCATGCTCTCCTTCCTGTCTTTTAAACAGAAATAGACCGGTGTCTGATACTTTAGGCTCATGCCCTCAACCTTTTATGAAAGTTCTTTGTGTGCTGGCAGTCTTTTACCAAGACTGAATGAACTGGGGTATAGCCTACCTCCCTGGTTAGCCACTTTGACAAGTCAGTGCTCCTTAAGTTTCAGACCTTAACGCTTGAATGCTTTCTTTCTTCTACTTCAAACCTTTTCTACTTAAAATTGAAATCAGTACTAAGAATAGATGGAGTTCCAATATCTCTTCTTCTCCCCCAAAACCCTCTTCTAGTGCTTTTTCAATCCTTATAAAACCAATCTCTTCTCTTTACTCAGACTCTTGCAAACCTTTGCTCTTGAACTCTGCCTGCCTATGTAATACATCAGGAATGGTGGTGAATAGCCAGCAGGTAAGAAGAATTTTAAAGTCTATTTAGGACCTCAGCACAGGTTTTATTTGTATCTTTAAACATGAGACTAAACTAACATCATTCTTATTTTCAGGTAACTCAGGCCAAATGTAGACATATACATGCTCAAATCCACTTTATGTGTAACAGACTGCTTACTACAGACTCTTAAGTCAGTTTACATACATCTCACATGATTCTGAAAATTCAAGGTCTCCTCCGCACCCACTTTCTAAACACACACTGCAACAGGAACACTCAGAAAAATACCTCATGACATCTCATTCCAAAACAAAAACAGACATAGCTTACAAATCCCAATTCTTCATTCCATACAAGAACAACCAATAAAAAGTCAGCAAGAAGCCACTTCAATG
Source organism: Polypterus senegalus (assembly GCF_016835505.1). Classification (NCBI taxonomy): domain Eukaryota; kingdom Metazoa; phylum Chordata; class Cladistia; order Polypteriformes; family Polypteridae; genus Polypterus; species Polypterus senegalus. Next base: position 100,767,104 of record NC_053154.1, on the reverse strand, counting down.
TCTAATCTATTCATCCATCCATTTTCTTATTTACTCATCCAGTTCACAAAGAACTGATGCCTACACCCAGCATTGGGAATAAGGTGATAACAACTTTAGAAGGGCTGCCGCCCCACTGCAGACATGATCACATACACATTCACAATAATTCATTCACGGCCAGCTTATAGTTCATCTATTAGTTTTCTGAAAGGTAAGAAAGTAAAAAGTGCATCCTTCAAGCTTCTTGTATTTTTTATTCACTTCTCTTTTTGTAAAACACATAAACAGGAGCTGCCAGAATGTATTTCACAATCCAGTTGGCAAGTTATATGCCATAACTTCATAATTCCTTTACAAGAATTATGCCAAATTAGTATAAGAACCAGGGAAAATAATGTTGTAATGAAAGTTAAAATAACTTATATTACTTAGGAAGGCCTGCCTGATGTTCCTGCCTTGCACCTGATGATTGCTGGGCTCCAACTGTGCCACAACCTTGCCCTGGACAAACAGGTTAAGAAGATGAATGGATGATATTTGCAATGGAAAATTGTTTACACATCTGCAGAGTCTGCACATGGTGTTTATAAAACTGTGACAATGGTGTTATCTTATCCTTGTATATAATGTAACGTGATATTGAACAGCTGGGGGTTATAGGAAATACATGAAAGAGACTTTGCTGTTGCCTAGCACTGAGTTAAATTTAGATTACATTCTTAAACATAAACTTATTAAATATTTATTTTTACTTTGGTTAATAAATGTGAAAAAGTGAGTATATGCCATGAGTAATATTTTTCTTTTTAAATATATGTGGAAATATCAATATTTGATCTTCATTTCAACAGAATTTATAGGTATAGGTGATACAATATAACAAACATCATGCCATGTTTACATTTTGTAATCCATTGTATAATGTAAATAAATAAAAAGGGAAATTTTATATGTGGAAAAAGTAAATACACCCTACATTTATCACTACCTGAGATACCTAAAATTAAAATCAGCTGCAAATTATTAGAACATCATTAGAGAAGACCCTGTCTAATTTAAACCCCAGACATTTAGTTTGGTCTGTTCTATGTTGCTGAAATGTGTATTATCACCCTGCCTAAATTGAAAAAACTCTCAGAGGCTTTCCGAAGAAGGTTATGGATGCTAATGGGTCTTGGAATGGATTTAAATAGATCTCCGAACATTTGAAAATCAACCATTCCACCGTATAAAAGATCATTTACAACAGCGGTTCTCAAACTGTGGAGTGCGCTGAAGCTGTACAAGGGGGGCGTCGAATTAATGAACAAGACATCAAAATTTATTTTTTACATTTTTATTTCAATTTTAAATTTGCAAGAATATAATCACAAGGAATGCATTATTACTAAAATAAAAATAAAACATTTCTAAGGCATAGATCTAATGACTAACTGACTGATTACAGTCGCGTATTTTCAATCCAGAAAGTTCGAGACGTATCGGTATCTGTCGCGAATATTCGTAACAGTAGATCAGGTGATAATGCAGCGTGACTGCACCACATTGGCAGCGTAGCCAATATCGCCAAATTGAAGTAAATAATTTACTGCGTAGGCCTATTGGGTTATTTTCATGATACAACTGACAGCAGTATAATATGTCAGACGAAAATACATTCGTCTCGTGCAGATTGACTTCATTGGTGTCCTCGTTTACGAGATTTTTAAAAATGTAAAAATACTTAATCGTTTCTTTACATAAAAAAAAATTAAATAAGAATAAATCATTTATTCTTTGTTTTTGGGATTAGAATTACTACCAAAAAACACACAAGGCATTTTAACAGTTATTAAAGCACTTTAAAAAAATAAATTGCAAATATTTCATCGAAGTTAGCCGAATAAGTGCAAATCTTATGGAAGTAAAAATGATAGGATACCGCGACACTGCACAAGTATCATACCTTTGTTAGTTGTATATCATGGGTTATTCTCATCTATCTTATATTATGCAGGGGGCGCAGAATTATTCCAGGTAGAAAAGTGGGAGGTTTGAGGTACGAAATACGAAAGTTTGAGAACCGCTGATCTACAAGATTTCAAACAACTACCGACTTGTCCACAACAGGCTGCCCCACCAAGTTTAACATGGCAGCAGAACATAAGATGCAGAAAAGTGTCTCTAGGAAGCCAAACATTTCATCGTGGGACCTACGGGGAACTTTTACCACTGTTCATTTCAGGGTGCATGAGTCTACCATTAGAAAATGGCTACATGGATTTGATTTACCTAGGGAGGTGTGCCAGGAAGAACACCAGGACAAGGCTAATGTTTGCACATGAATACCTAAGAAAAAATTGGGACTTCTGGAACAATGTACTCTGGACAGGTGAGGCAAAGACAGAGTTATCTGGCCACAGTACCAGAAGACAAGTTTGGTGAAAGCTACAGACAACATTTGACCAGAAGAACATGATAGCAACTGTAAAATATGTTAGGGGAAAATGTTATGGTTTGGGGCTGCTTTGCATCAAGGCCTACACGGATCACCATCATAGAATCTGCTTTGAATTTCTCATTTTACCAGAGGGTGTCAGAGGAAACTGTGAGTCCATATGTCAGAAGATTGAAACTGAAAAGAAAGTGGACTTTACAATATGATGATGACCCTAAGCATACCAGTAGGAATGGCTGAAAAAGAAGGAATGGAAGGTTCTGAAATGACCAGTGGCATAGCTAGGAGGGTGGAGGGGGTGGTCCGCCCCGGGCGGCACATTTTTGGGGGCGGCATTATTGGCCACAAGGCTCAATACAATTCATATGTAAGCAGCAGGGTTCGGAAAAATATCACTCATGTATGAAAAAAGTAAAATTCTCTGATTTTAACCACAAATGCTTGAAAAATAATGTTCAGACTGTCCTTCTGCATCAGACACAGCAGTTGAAATGTATGAGGCAATGACAAAAATAAACATAAACGTTACACCGATAATAATTTCTAGGAAGATAAACAACTAATTTACAATTTATAATTTTGTTTCGTTATTAATCCGAATGCGTTCTTGCTCTGCGCAGAAAACATCCCCACCTATTACTTTGGTTCTGGTTTTCGTAGCATAATTATACTGTATTAAACTAATAATTAGAACACGGCTTATCAGTGCATCTATACTATATTCTTGTCTAGTTGATGCTTATAAATGTATATAAAAAATGATTGCTGTTTCTTTATATATGAATAAATCTATACAAAATGTATCTTAATTTTTCTCTATACGTCATTTTAATTTTCTATTTAAATAGTTTAACATATTCAGATATGTTGGAGGGCGGCAAATTAAAGCCCCACCCTGAGCGGCACGAACTCGAGCTACGCCACTGGAAATGACTAAGTCAAATCCCAAATCTGAATCCCATTGACGTTCTGTAATAGGGATCTGAAATAGGCTGTGTCCACTAGACAAACATTACACAGCTGAAAGAATTCTGCATGAAAGAAACTGCAAGATGTCAGAGGCTGCTAGACAGTTATGGGAAACTTTCTACTTGAGTTTATTTCTGCCAAAGGACACAACACTGGTTATTGAAGGGTGTATGGACTTTTTCCACAGACAGAAATGGCAGATTTATTCATATTTCACTGAATAAATTATTGGAAAGTCAAATATTCATATTTTCTTATTTCAAATGATAATATGATAATGATATGTTCACATATATAAAAAAGGAAAGAAACATTGCACGGGATGTACTTACATTATCACATGACTGTATATACCTACCAGATGGCCGTCTGGATTTGAAAGAAGGGTTTGTTTAGAGATTCTGCATTATTTCATTTTGTTGTAAGTATCGCTTACGTTTTGGCTGAACATGAAAAAATCTGTTTTGCATAGTTACATTCATGGAAGTTTCTGGAAGTGTCCCTGTTGCATTGACAAACACTGGAGCATTCCCTTTTTCTTTGTGGAGGAAATCTGATCATGATGATTCAGACTTATTTCAACTTTACCAGTCATGGACACATGTTACACAACCCTTGTTTTTCTTGTTTTTGTTTTTGGTATGTCTCCTCTTTGGTCCATTTAGTAGTGGCCTTTGAGTGTTCCTCATGACTCTCTTCACTCAGCCCTCCCATCTCCCAATCCTGTTTTTAATTGTCCTATTTTTACAGCAGATACTATACACAGGGTCACCGGGGTCTGCCAAAGCCAATCACACCCAACACAGGGTGCAAGGCAGGAACAAACCCCGGGCAGGGCATCAACCCACTGCAGGGCACACAAACACATCCACACACCAAGCACACACTACGGACAATTTAGGATCGCCAATGCACCTAACCTGCATGTCTTTGGAGTGTGGTAGGAAACCGGGGCACCCAGGGGAAACCCATGCAGACACGAGGAGAACATGGGTGCATTGGCGATCCTAAATTTTCCCTAGTGTGTGCTTGGTGTGTGTGTGTGTGAGTGGGTGCCCTGCAGTGGGCTGGCGCCCTGCCTGAGGTTTGTTCCTGCCTTGCACCCTGTGTTGGCTGGGATTGGCTCCAGCAGACCCCCGTGACCCTGTGTTAGGATATAGCGGGTTGGACAATGACTGAGTGACTACTATACACATGGCCTGTTGTACTCAAAAGCAATTCACCTCATTTCCTGGAGGTCAGACCAATCCTCGGTAAACTATGTTAGATGAGTACTATTTACTGCCCAAAGTGAACTAATGATACTCCTGGATGTGGTTGAGGAATCCATTCATTCCTACTGTTTGCTTATAGCTGTAGTCTTCATCACCTTCTAGAATTTACCCCATCTCCGCTAATGCAGCACCCTATTTAGAAATGGACAAGTGCTTGGCTACCTATTCTCTCTATCTGGTGGTGACCTGCCCTGCTTTCATGCCTAATCTCTTCTTAGACTGACCCAAACTGAACCATTCCTGTTTTATACAGAGAGGTGATCTGCATAGGATCAGTCACTCAATCAAGTGTATGGCAAGAAGAGGTTAATTTAAGCATCTGTTCTCAGCCCCCAGCTTGAGCACTGTACACTCCCTCCCTTTCTTCTTGCCACTTTCCTCTGTGATGCTGATTCCAGTTGTTGATGCAGCTTGTGTGTATGTGTGTGTGTTGCCAATTCTGTTCAAAGCAACCATCTGTGGCTCTTGTGGGTAGCTCTGACAGGAAATTTGCAGTAACTGATAAGAAACTGCATCGGGGTGACAGTCACTGACTGTTAAACACATCGGCAAGCTCGCCTGCTCTAACCTGTGCTGTGGTTGGAGTGTCTGCAGTACGGTCAGCTCTATAGCGCTGAAATGGACAGGAACGTGCAGCTGACTTTTTAAATTTGACATGAGTCATGTGCCAAGTAGAAGCAGAGATGTGTGGTTTTGACTTGTGTGGGACAAATCTGCTGTGCCTGAGGTGATCTGCACTGGCAGTGTCCTCTTAGCTCAACTGTGTGAAATCGGCTCCTCAAATTTAGACGTATCCTGACTATCTGACTGTGCAGGTGCCATAGGAGTATGCAGGCCCCAGTAGCTAAACACAGCATCACCTACTCTTTTTAGACATGAGAATGGAAGCTAAGCTGCAGAAAAGCTGAGAACAGACTGTTCACTATTCAATGTCATGGTGTGAACAAGGGTGCCAAGGGCTGAAGCAATTCTTCCTCTTCATCAAGCATGCAAACTGCCCACAAAAAGATAAGGAGTCTCACAGTTTTGCAAACCAGCCTTGGACCCTACATATTTGACCACAGGACAGTAACTGAAGGGGGTGGCAGTTGCAGAAAAGGGCACTTCTTGGTTTTTAGTTAGCTGAGTTGGGTGAGGAAGATTCAGACCATTTTGGGAGTAGCTATGTCGTGACAGCTTTAGTGGTACTTACCAGTTTGGACAAGCAGTAGAGAAGCATCTGGAAGAAAGTGTTACTGTAAGTTGCTTGTAGCATTCAAAGTTAAAGTGAAGAAGGCGGGGTAGCTGACTCCACCTTCAGTGAATCAGCTTGAAGAAGGCCCAACCGAGAAACATTTTCTTTCTTTGGCAATTACACTTATTCTCAACAATTAACATTTTTCATATTTCTTCATTATTGTATAATTTGCTGGGGCGGATTAGCCTAATGGGCCACCCATTACAAGTGATACAGGACGAGTGGGTGTGATATCACATCAAAATGGCAAAGACATGAACTGGCCCATTTAAATCACTGTGCTGCAGCTTTTGTGGTCTGGTCTCTCCTACAGCCAGAACTGGTTTCTCTTTGACATATTTAGTCCACATTTTTCCATATATTTTCTTAACACTATGCCTGTAGCGGTATTTGCAAGGGTAAGGTGTACATGATGAAAAGCATCACATATATTCTGTGACCACTTTATTATGTACAGCACCTTGTTCACTAAAAAAACCTACTCCTTCAAATGCCTACAACTGTGGCTACAATTCAGTATATAACAACTGATGTCAAAAAGTTTACATTTTATTTGACCAAATGACCAAATGGGCAAGTGATTTAGACCATGATGTTGTTGTTGGTACCTGACATGGTAGTTCTAGTATTTAATAAAGTGCACCTTCCTTGCATTTTTTAAGTTTTACAGTCTATTTGAGTTGTTGGAGAATCGTGAAATTAAAGAAAATCCAATAAAAGAAAATTGTTAATGAACAGAGGTCAGATAATAGTGGCCAAAATTGTTCAAACAAACAGAAAGGCCATGCATATTCAAATAATAGCTTTCACAACAGAAAGGTCCAACTCCTGTTAGGTAGGAACATAAAGATGAGGCTACAGTGGGCATGTGATCACCAAAACTGAATGACTTAAGATTGGAAACACTGGCATCATCTGCCCTACTTGGGTATAAATTTTAGCCGGAACATACAGATAGTAAAGTCAAGATTTGACAGAAATATCACAAATCAACAGATCAGTCCTACCTTGTAGTAGTGGTACAGGCCCATGGTAGAAGTGTAATGGCCATCTTGGCACGCATTTAGTCTCTTAATATCAACTGAGTATCATCTGAATGTGACAGAATACTTATGGATTGTTAACAGTGATGTAAATCTCTTTACGGCCATGGTCTACTATGGTATTTTTAGAGTGGATACTTCTGGTACAATGATGTTTTGTGTTACAAAGTATCCATCACCTCATGCTAGTTCCTGGAATATGACAGTGACTTCAGTTTATTACAATTGTCTGCACTGATATTATTCAGACAAAGCATCTCTGAGATGAGGTTATATCATAAATATGTGACAAAAAATGTTTACAATCTGTACGAGGCTATTGAGTTAGCATGGATGCATCTAGCTTTGAAGAATTTTGTTCTGGAAACAAAATGTGGGCTACCCTCTAGGTGGGACTAATAAAGTAGCTACTGACTATATCTATTAGCCCCATTACCTTATAGATCCAGAGGTCGCAGTGTATCTCCACATGTCATCCATGTGTTCATACTAATGCCCTTTGGGCACTCAGGTTTCTTCCCACATCCCAAAGATGATTGGAAACTCCACATTGTCCGTTGTCCTTGTGAGCATAAGTGTGTTCCAACTTGATCTGATTTCTTCTCTGCACACAGTGATGCCAGAATAAGCTCTGTTTAATGGGTTACCCTGTATTAGAAAACATAAACAAGCTTGGAAATTAAATGAATATGCTGATTAAGTGGTGGAACATGCCTATTCATTGGCTAGCTAATTACAGTATCTAATTATTTACCTGATTTTGCACTCAAGCAAAAATGTGGTTTCATGAGAGGCACAGTGGGCATATGATACATGTACTGTCTTGTATGGTACAATCCATCTATCCATTTTCTAAACCTGCTTTCTTCAGTAAAGTGCCACTGGGAGACACAGCCTGTTTCAAGAGCAAAAGGTGCAAACCAGGATTGAAATTGGAGCAGACAGTAGGACCTACTCATAAACATGCCCATTTTCACCAGGACCCCAGGAATGATGGTCTTGTGAGGAATCTGCAGTTTTAGAAGAAAACACATATAGACACAGGAGAATCTGCCATGTTCCCACAAACAGTGATGAGGCTTCTGGAGGTGGATGGCATCAGCACTAAATACTACACCATCTTGCCATTGGTAATAGAACATTATAGACTGAAAGTACTTTACTTCATTTATGTCGTTGCCAGCAAGACCCAGGGCCCCCTCCTACTCATCCTATGCCATACCACCCTTCAATAAATGAGCAAGTGCTGGGGAGGTAAAATACTGAGGGTGTCAAGACAAGATGATGGTAACGTGTTATGCTGCTGGATTATGTGAATTTCCCCTTGGGATTAATAAAGTATCTATCTATCTATCTATCTATCTATCTATCTATCTATCTATCTATCTATCTATCTATCTATCTATCTATCTATCTATCTATCTATCTATCTACAGTATGTACTATGATGGAGGGATTTTAACAATATGCATTCTTTAATTCAAAGGATCTTGTAGGTAGCAGGCACTTATGTGAAATGTGAGGGGTGCAAGCAGCTGCAAGAGGGCTAGTTGCATAGCAGACTGCACGAATGAAGGCTCATTTCTTGTCACATTCATTGTCCCTCCCATCGTCAACTGAACTGGACACCTGAGAACAGCCGGAACAGACTCTCCCTAAGCAAAGTGCAGAATCAGAGGGTGTTTTGCAATCCGCCCTTTGGTGGCTTGGGCGGCCGGAGAACAGTGTCGATTTCAGGTTAAGTCTTCAACCCATCCTCAAGGTGACTCATCTTGCATTCTGTGTTATCCTTTTTGGTTACCGTGTTAAATACAATTTGTTCAAATGCATTTTGAATAATACTGAAGAACTGGTAGTCAGGCATCTGCTTATGAGGTTGGTCTAGAGATTCTTGCCTCAGTGCAATGCCATACCACACTCACTGTCTGTGTAGCGTTTGCATGTTTTCCCTATCAGGAGTTAAAAGAAAAATGTAGAATGTGTAGTTTTTACTTATTTCTTCTTTATTTTTTTCCTGTGAAGTTGTGTGGTTATGACATCATCAGACATCACTGATTGGAAGCTTGGTTGCTATGACATTACTAGGAGACGTGTCCTGTGTGGGTGCATTATATCTTATGGTCATGCCCTTTTGACAGCCATCTTGTTTAAGGCCTAGGACAAACTCCTTGGTGAGAAGTTTATTTTTGGTTTCATGTTTTCATTTTGACTTCTTGTTTGTTTAATAACTATTGCTTGTTTTGCCCTTTTCTTGGTTGCCAGGCTTTAGTCCTTAATGTTACGATCCCTGCTTCATTTACAGTTATTTAAAAAGATTATCTGATCTCTCCCTAGAAAAGAAAATCCAGATATTGATCCAAACGGTCATGACACTCCTTACTGTTCCAATGTTCTGGTATCTTCAGGTGTACAGGCTTCCTCCAAACTTGCACTGATTGGTGGTGTTTCCCTGAGTGCATTTGGCTATGTGCCCTGTGATAAAATGACATCCCATCCTGGGCTAGTTGGTGTCTTGCCCCAAATGATGATCTGATAGAGTGCCAATTCCCATGATTTTGAGTTGGAGTAAGCAGGTTCACAAAATATATGGCTTAATTGTGGCACCAGTTCATGACTTCTTGTAAGTCTTTGATTACTTTAAGCTATTCCCTTACACTGCCCACTTCGGCTGGCATTTTGTATTAGTATTAATGTAAAATTGTCTTACCATGTAGGTATGGGGTGGTAGATGTGTTTAAGGACATAGCAAACAAAGTGTCCCGTCTTTTGTGGAAATCTGAGCCAACCCCATACTGTCTTTGGCATTAATCCTGAGTTGTCCTTGTGCACCTCCTTACCACATGCTACAGCAGGGCCAGCCAAGAAACCAACCCACTGCACCTCCTGCCACACTCCTCTTGTCACTGTGATTAATTTCTGTTTCGCCTGGCTTTCTGGGGAAATGTATAAGTTATGGCCTGACTCCTATCACCAAAAAGCCTCAAGTACCCTTTTGAATGTGTGAATAAAGGAAGTTTTTCTGCTTGTTCAATTGACAACACCATTTGATTTATAATTTTCATTCTCTGCCTTTGTGTTAAGTGAGACTGAGCCAGCAGTTGTCTGTGATTTTGGACAGGAGGAGACCCTCTTGCTTATTTGAAACACAGTGAAGTCCTCATTTAAGCAGGTTGGAAGTAGAGGTTTACATTACTAGCTCTGTCATAACTCTTTTCTATTACCATGTCCTTCCTTACTTTATCATCTATTACTGGAAGCAAAAAAAAAAAAAAAAGATTCTCACAATGAGGCCAGATATTGACAAGCAAAGTGATGCCACATGTCCCCAGACTCCCATCTACCATTAAAAGCAGGTATGATCCTTGGAATAGCTGAGAGTCAGCAACATCTGGACTCAGAAGGCTATCTTAATGCTTGCCAGATGTGCTGTTCACTGAGTTAGAACTACAGGACAGGAGTGTCCTTGTGTTATGGGGCATGCCGGGGCAGTAGAGACATGAACCTAAAGACTTTTAAAGTGAGCAAAATAAACAAATGGAAAATAAAAGTAAGTCCCAGAGTGAGTGATTGCAGGCATACAAAGAAGTTTTGATGCATCCTAGTCATAGCAAGCAGACCTTTGGAAAGAGCACAGTGTCTACTCACACATTCGGAAGGTCTGTACTTAGAAAAGCATGAGGGCTATAAGGCAGTGAACAGCTCTCAATAACTGAGATATTTCAGGACTGTAAGACTTTCTTCTGGCTCTCACATCCATTCAGGTGTAGTTCATTGGTCAGTGAGTAGTAATCAGCCTTTGAGAACAGTACAACGAAATCATTAAAACGTTGTGAGGCCAAATCACTCAAAAACATATGATCCAGTCTTGTTATAAATAAAAAGCTCATGTAGCTTTATGGATGGGTTGGCTACCTAAGACTTTGTCTAGCCACCTTTAGGTTCTGTGATTTTAAGTCTATATCTTACTAAAGTCATTATTTCTTTATAATCATGTATATCAGAAGCTCAATAGACTTATTAATGAGAAACTTTTTAATTCTCTGACACTTCTCACTGAAGGCCCAAATGGCAAGGATTTTTTGAGAGATACCAACACTTGAAACTTTGTTTCTCATGGCCTCTCTGTCCAAACTCAGCGGTTTGTAGCAGACTTGCTATTGGGTCTTCACATACTAGGGAAAGCAAGAATAACTAAAACATAGTTGTATTATTTTGATGATATTGTGGGCAGATGTCCATGGCATATCTAATAATAAAAATAACAGTAATTCATTAGATGTATATAGCACTTTGCAAGGTACTCAAAGCACTTTACACAGTCAGTGTGTAGCATCCACCTGCGTGATATGACAGCAGCCATTTTGCACCAGTACATTCACCACACATTAGCTGTTATGTGGTGTAGTGCTGAGAGATAGTTAGCCAATTAAAGACAGGGGGCCAGAATGACCAGGCCGTAGTGGACAATTTAGCCAGGACATCAGGATACACCCTACTTTTTATGAAGGATGCCCAGTGATCTTTAATGATCACAGAGAGTCAGGACCTCCGTTTTATGTCTCATCTGAAGGACAGTGCCATTTTTACAGCACAGTGACCCTGTCACTGCACTGGAGCATTCAGATACACATTCAGACCACAGGGTAAGTGCCTCCTGCTGGCCTCACCAACACCTCCGATGATCTCCCATCCAAGCACTGGCTGGGCTCAAACATGCTTACCTTTAGATGGATGATCTGTTCTGAAGTGCAGTTGGTATGGCTGCTGGTCATACCACTAGTAAGAGCAGTAAACAAACTTGAGGACATCTTAGAATGTGTTGCATGACTCGCAGGACAGGAAACACAAAATTGGTCAATTTCCCTGTTTTTCCCAGACCAGTGATAATGCAAAAACATCCTTTCCATGATATAATTTGCCTAAAAGTGACTCCACTCCTTTACCATCAGTCACATAAGCCAGTAGTAACATCTCTTTTCAGTATGAGTGCAGTACTGATAACTTCCATTGTTTTGCTCAACATTAATAGTCACTAGATACAATAAAGCATGTTCTAGATCGAAAAAAAACCAAAAAACAAACAGATGGCATTACTTTCTAATAACCCGGATATGTTTGGATGGATGATGCATTTCTCATATGCTTCAGAGTTTAATCATTCTACTGTCATCTCATAAATAACTGGAAGTGAATGCCAGTAACCAATATTAGGACAATGATGTTATTGCAACTGTTATTGCAAAATGAGGTTGTCACGATTTAGGAACTAAAACATTGTTTTTTGGTGTTATTTATTTATTTGTTTGTTTTTTTTACTATTCTTATAGGTGACATTGCAATCATTGCAATTTTGAGAAGTTAATCACTTAAGACATTATATGTTGCTAGCATATAGAGTGAGCCCGTTCATTTTTTTGCAGATTTCAGTGCATGGACCCCTCAGTTTACATTGTAGTCTCATTTTTTGAGACTATGTAATAGTTGGCAAGTTGTTTGAGTGAAATGGACAACCCAGAAGAGAGACTTGTTATTATTGCCTGATACATGAGTCAGAATTATGTTGCGTGCACACATTATTTTAATTTTGCTTATTTGTGGCATGTGCACTGGGCTATAGATTATTCTTGTCATCCTATGCCAGTCCAAAATTGAAGCAAAGGAAAAGAAACAGCAATTCTGCCATACATGTTAGTATCTTCATGTATGCATGTAGCCTGTGCCATGTTCATGTAATGAGTAGTCATTTTTAACACAGCAGCACAGCGGTCCCTCAAATCTAGCATCCAAGGTGAACTGTCATGTTTTCCCTGTGTCTGTATAAATGTCCATCCTCCATCTCATAGAGGTTCATTTTAGGTTGATTGAGGAGTCCCAATTAGTCCTGTGTGACAGTGAGTATGGGTGTCTGCCTTGAACTCTATTTGCTGATGGCATTTAAAAGTTTGACTTTCTTCTCTGATATTTAATTTTTTTTTTCAGAATTGGATTAAGTTAATTTGAGAATGTTGCATTGTTTTTGTTAATTGTCGTTTGTCTAAGAACTGAGAAGATAGAATTGTTGCATCACTGATTGCAACTACAAAATACTTATTTTTCTGTCCTTCAAAGTTTTCACAAATAATAGATCAAATAAGTTCAAATGTTATTTGCCACATACAAATTATACAAACAGTACAATATGTAGTGAAATGCTTAGATACTCTGCTAAGATTCCATTGACATAAGTAAAACTCAAACTACAGTGTTGCTTTTCCTCAGAAAAAGTCCATGATGGATCTACTTTGAGGACGGTAGGTGGTGATATATCTTGGTTGCCCACAAAGATGATATTTAGGAAGCTATACTATACTTATGCTATAACAGGACATTTCCTTCTTATCTTTATTTTGCTCTGATTTTTCTTCCCAGCTTGGCTCTTCCTGGGCTCAGTCTTTAGTGATGGTCTTTGTAGCTACAAGTCAGTATCTTGTCATCTTCTGCTGTGTACATATCAGTAGATAGAAGCTAGTTGATTCTATGCTAATTGGTGCACTGTCACCATTTTTCTAAAAGAATCTGTAAAATTCATTGAGGATTTGTGACACTTGTTTACCCTAAAAAAATCCAGTGGAAAAGTTGGAGTTCTAGCAGCTCATAGATGCATGAATTTAACCATCCTGTTCTAATTTCTGGAGTGATTCCAGCTCTAGTGCTTACCTTATTTTTTTGAAACAATGTAATAGCTGGCAAGTTGTTGATCATGATCATGATACAGTATATGTTGGATATGTCTGAAAATGTTCATCAGAAAAAAAAGATAAAATAATATTTGTCCATTCAGACTCCAGCTAACAACGGTGTAGGGCAGCCCTACCCTTTCAGATACCATAAGGAATCCTTCCACTTCTTTGCAAGAGTGATGGCTTCTGCAATGCTGGTCTGACAATTCTAAATCCTATTCTGGAAGAGGCTGAAGTTGGCCAAGGTGATAGATTATCTTCAATTTAGGTTTTTCCTGTATTTCCAATACTAAAATAGATTAAGTGGGCTTGAGAATGTTACAGAAAGCTACATATATATATATATATATATATATATATATATATATATATATATATATATATATATATATATATATATATATATATATATATATATATATATATATATATGTATTTTAGTACTTTCATTATCTCTAACCTGATCTGCATGGCAATGTTTTTGAATTCTTTACGACGTTCTATTTTGTGAACTATTCTTTGTCTTTTATTTCCAACCCGGGCATGGTTAAATCTCTTAGCTCAAAGTCTCTTCTTGCGCGACATGAAATTATCTCTCTGAAAAAGTCACGTCTCATCCCAGGCTAAAAAGTCTTGTCTCGTCCCAGGATTTATTTTTGTAAAATATATATATTTTATATATAGACCGAATGTTACGTACATTTCACACAACAAAGGAAAATCTTCAGAAAACATGAAGAGGTCAAATTATAATTTAAAGGAGTAAGTAATTTGATTCCCAGCTAAGTATTATCATTCTCATCTCTTATGCCTCATTTTGTGAGATGAATTCTAAGACCTGAAATGGTTGGAGTGCATCTAACTGACCCCTGCAGTAAACAGGCGGTGCTCTGTCCAGAGTTATTTATTTCCTGCCTTCTGCTGTCAGAACAGGCTCCAACTTTTCATTAAATTGTGTGAACAACAACAAAATAGGTGGAGTAAACTACTGTAAACTAAATAAACTAAAGTGAATCAATCTGGAGGCTGCATGGGTAGTGTGGGAGTTTGCACTTCTACCTTATGGATCCACCAATATGGGTTTTAATTGCACTGTTTATTGTCTAATACTCCTCCAACATGTCAAACATATTTTAGTTGAAATGGTTGCCCTAAACTGACCTGGCTGTGACTGAGATTGGCTCTATGTGTGTGTGAGGGTGTGTGTGTGCATGCACATACCCCTGGTAAAGGTATGATTGACGCTAAAGCATACTGTGGCACCATATAAAACTGTACTGGAGCAACAACCTCATTGAAATTTTTACTGAGCAAATGTAGAAGTTAGACAATTATGTCAGGAAATACCATTGTCCATGGCCTGTATGGAGAACGATCCACATGAAAGTCAGAAGGCTTGCTAAAGAGAAGTCAGCAACATTTCTCCACCCCAGTCAGATTTGCATGAGTGTTACAGTAAGGGTGCAAAGCCCTGAGGTCACCAGCTTCCATCAGCATTAATTCTGTCCTTCTGAGTTTGAGGTGATGATGATGGTCTTACTGGAACGCTATTTCTGGACTTGGCCTGTCTGCACTGAGCATACAGCATCAGCCTAGCTGGGAATCGTTAGGTTTTGTAACTCCCCAGCACTTCTTTAAGTAGAAACGAAGACAGACAGAAGGAGCGCACCATTTCCTGTTGAGGCCATTCAGCTTCCTGTTTTTCCCCCTCACATTGGTCAGCAATTTGCAATTGCTTTGCTATGTCAATGCAAAGCAGCTCTCAACCCACAGAGCTGAGCCACATGACCATCTTGTGAGTGCTGCAAGAAGGAGCAGCCGCACGAGCACCTGCAGAGAGGAAAGAGGGCTGACCTGTCTAACATTAGGACCACTGATTCATTCATTCTTGAAATGTGAGCAAAACAATGAGAAAAGAATATCTGCATATGTACTCCTTCCTTTGCCATGATGTATGTATCCATGAACAAAAGTCACACACAGGATGCATACATGTGTACAACTGTAAATGTAATTTATGCAACGACAGACAGAATACACCTTATTATATTGATAATCATTACAGACATACACTTAAACAGAGAACTGAGTGCACTAACTCATACAGAAAGACAATACAAATCACTACCCCCCACCCCACACACACATACAGTACACATGTACACACACACATACTCTAAACACAAGTGCAGGCACAGGATACATGTATGCCATGCAGTCTGATCTAACATGCAAGTACATATCACACATATAAACACACTAATATATACAGTATCATACACATATGCTCACATATTCCCATGTTTACCTGTATACAGCCATTTATTGCAAAACATATGTTGTAGATATAAATCTACTTATCACCAATCTCATTTAATCCAGTGCATGGCAAAGCCTGTCATGGCACTGTCAGAAACAAGGCAGAAACCAGCCCTGGCGTTGTTCCAGTCCATGCAAAGGTTCAGGCCAACTTAAGGACATAAATTAGATGAACATTCTCCTGTTTGGGATGTGGAAGAACAAAAGAGAGTTCTCAGAGGAAACAACATGCTCAAACATGAGAAGCATGTGTGTACTTCAAAATGTCAGGCCCTGGACTTGAACTTGTGAAGCATCAGTACTAAATACTCCACTATGCTACCCTGACAGATACACATCCATGTGTGATATCCACACTGACCAGTATCCTCATACACAACATACACACGTCTCATAAATGCAGATAGACATACTAACACAAATACACACACACATCCATACACCAATACATACTGGCATACCTCCTTAATGTACAGTCAGTACACATATACTCAGTGTATGCTAGTGCCTACACAGATACCAGACACATATGCACATACACAAGCAGACCTGAGCTGAGGAATAGAGCTGGCGAGTGCTCCCCCTTATGCTTTTGGTTTTTGAGGTGGTCCACTTTCGTACTCTTTCACTAGAGCCTTGTGCCTCGAAGCTTGTCGCCGTGTGCCTGACTGTTTCCTGCAGTGGGTGTCAGGTGCTCAGTCTGGATCAGAGACTCCTTCCTGCTCACACATGAGTGGTCCTATCATCTCCTGCCAGAAACAGATGCACAAAAGCTGAAAAAGTTCAGCTTTGAAATCTTGGGTACCCCATATGCCCAAGGGGATGAGCTGCCTTTACATGTATGTCACTTGTGTCCTTTGGGACTCGCAAGTCATACGAAGGCAGAGCTCCCAACTAGTCCAAATGTGTGTGATTTGGTTTGCTGCCTGAGCGCATTTTGTAAACCAGTCCCAGGTCACAGTATTCTCAGGGCACATAGCTGTTTCTTAATTGGCTTTGAGCAACGCATGGAAAGCTCCAGGAAACGGAAATGAAGATAGCAATCTAAGGGCCAAGCTGGAAATCCCAACTGTCAACCTGAATGAAAGCTGTCCAGCCTTATCTCGTTCGTCGGAGTAGAGAAACAAGAGGGTGTGCACCAGGAGCACCCTTCACGTGGCCTTGTTGCTTTGTCTGCTCACTGTTGACCTTCACTAAAATGACACCCCTTTTTCTGTTTTGCTACACTTTTTGGGTATAGGAAAGGAAAATAGTGCAGAAAAGCCTGTACTCCCCTAAAGCTAATATTTCTAAATATCAAGAGTATAGTATTCTTGTTATGTCTGCCTTATCACAATCTGCAGTTCAGAACTTACCATTGCCTGTCTCCTAAAATGATTCTGTGCCTTACTGGGGGCACTGGGGAAACATATTGGAGTATACTTTATGACACATCAGAGAGGTGTGTCATCCTTCCCTGAATAGGAACAGGAAAGTCCTAAGACTGTAGAAGGACAATAGGAGGTGGTGAAAAGTGCCCTGTGAGGACAATCTCTCTGACCAGTTTCTGACATCTTCAATCCGTCCATTATCTAACCTGCTATACCCTAACTACAGGGTCACGGGGGTCTGCTGGAGCCAATCCCAGCCAACACAGGGTGCAAGGCAGGAAACAAACCCTGGGCAAGGCACCAGCCCACCGCAGGGGGTACACACACACACTCAACCACACACCAAGCACACACTAGCAACAATTTAGAATCGCCAATGCACCTAACCTGCATGTCTTTGAACTGTGGGAGGAAACCAGAGCACCCTGAGGAAACCCACGCAGACACGGGGAGAACATGAAAACTCCATGCGCCACCGTGCCACCTTTCTGACATCTTTCACTTCATAAAGAATGCCTAATAAGAAGGGTCTACACTTGCTTAGACTCTCCTGTCCTAGGTACTTTATTGACAACAGGAGAAGGCTCATTGGAGGCTTGGCAACATATTGAAAAAGAGTACTGCCTCAACACTGTGACCCTGGTAGAGGTAGCAGGCAGCTGGACAATGAAAATGATAAATAAATTATGGAGAGCATTGCACATAATTAGATTATATAGCATGGATGGAGGGGCCCATCTCCAATATCTTCCTTGAATAGAAGGGGTTTGTGTCACCATAACAGTGCCTATCTTGGGAAATCACTTGCCAGCTCCATGCTTTCCTATTGTATAAAAGCTAGAAATCAACAGATTCTTCAACAAAATCAAAGTCTAAATGGCTGGGCAAGCACCTTAGTGGCTTAAATTGCTTCAAGGATAACAGTGTGCTTTTACGTTGGTAACAAATACTGTACTGGGCTAGCATGCTATGTGTTCCCAGATTTGAATGAGACAATACCCAAAAAAAAAAAAATCACACAGGGCCACATCAGTCAGATGGGCTGAAGTTCAGAAGGGTTGTGTAAGAAGACACACATCTGCAGATGTAACGAACTTCCTGAGCCTGCAGGAAGGACCCAAGAATGAGTTAACATATGCGTGACACACAGAAATGTCAGTTTTTCTTTTCTTTTTTTTTTTTCTTTTTTTCTTCTTTTTTACAGGAACCCAAAATGCAGCCTCTGCAGTTAACTAGATCAATGGCACCCAGAATCTACTTGGGCTATCACACCATTCAAAAGTGCCAAACTTTTTAATTTTCTTATATTTCACTTCACTGGAGGCTTTTGTGTTATAGCAATGTGGCTAAAATACCCACTGTGTCACAAATGGAGGCAATAGATCCTAGGTATTCAGCTCCTTGATGGAGGTGGCTCATAAAGAGCATCACCCATTCTGCTTGTGGCCCTTCAATAAGGCCTTCTAGGTGTTCCAACACAATGAAGGCAAAGAATAAGTTAACTAGATGAAACACAAAACATCTGAACCCAACACACCTCTCCTAAGCAGTGAATGTGTACCGTCAATAGTCCATCCCCACTGTCTTTCATTATCATGTGGTTGAACTTAATTTCTGATATGGTCACTCTTGAGCTTGTGCAGTCTACTGCACTCTACATGCCTCAAATCAATGCCTTCCCAATTTCTGTGTCACTGACCTTTAAGGCTAGAGGTTTTATCATCAACCAAGGTGCTGGTAGGAGACTTTTGTACTTGTACCAGACATTCACCTGAATTTGGAGCCGTTCCACTTTTCTAATGTCTCCCAGTAAAATAAACATCAAAACATTGGTTTGTGAATCCCAAACAAGTTTCACCATATTATCTAACCACAGAAAAGCAAGTACTGAATCCAGTTCTGGTTGTTTTATGTTGGGCTATGAGCGTCACAAGGAAGCGAATCTGAAAGAGAGATTCCCAGTTCCTCTTCTCTTCCAGCGCATGTGTGACAGCGCTTTGGCTCAACCTGATCTCTCAAATGATTAACATTCCCTTTCTGTCAAGCAAGAGGTGCAAGCAGCAATCATACAGCATCACACAGAGCCAAATGTGAAGTTTTGTAGGTGGCAGCCTCAGTGTTCACTGCACCTCAGAATGCTTATTAATAATTCTTGTGAGAAGTATTTCAAGCGCCATCAATCCATTCATCCACATTCCTAACCCAAGTCAGGGTCACAGGGCAGCTGAAGCCTATCTTAGCAATCATGGGATGCAAGGCAGGAACAACACCTGGACAGGATACCAGTTATTTAAAACATCTAGAGGAAATTAAAAAATTGAGATTACAGCCACAGTCTCAAAAAATGGCAGAATTCCTGATCACAAACTAAATGAGTATCATATACAAAATTGTACTGCTTATTGGGCAAATGTTATAAATACTTGAATGAAATGATACCACACCGTGTTGCTGATGTCTATTGTGTCTCCATGGTTTAACCTTTGAGTTCTTTCATTTTTAAGTCAACAAGCTATCCAGCCTTTGGATATTCTTTTGAACCTGGTCACTGCTGAAGAAAGAAGCAGTTCTGAAGAAGAAGAAACATGTCCATTGTTCTGTTGTATCACAGACTATTGTTCTGATGATGATGAAAATGGCATGGTCCTTGTCTCTGCAACGCCTTGTATGTTCCAAGTTAAACCAGCATTAAAAGTTCATCTAAGTGCTATATTTTGAATATTTTATCCTGTTCTGAGGTGTGTGTGGGTGTTTTTTCACTACCGTTAGGCTTGTGATAAAATTACATTTTAAAATTTACATTTTACGTTACATTTTTAGATAGCCAGCTAGCTAATAGATAGATAAAGCAAAAGATTTGAGGATCCACCCAGTATACTTGAAAAAAGGTTGGGTTGATATGTCATTACAGACGTGAGCTCAAAACAGAACTAAAGTAAATGAAAGATGGCTGCCACATATAGCAGATAAACCAGGAGTGACATAATGGGACAATAAAATTCTGGGAACTGGAAATTACATCAGGTGGAGGTGGGATCTTGAGGTCCAGAAAAGGAAGTAGTATAGGCTGGCTTTTGAGGACCAGAAGTGACTATAAGAGGAGGTTTCATCGGCTGGTCTACAGGGCAAGAGAAGAAAGAGTTAGTGGGCAGAGCCAACCCCCGGTCTGGCGGGAACATACACGTATTTGAGTGACGATAGATAGATAGATAGATAGATAGATAGATAGATAGATAGATAGATAGATAGATAGATAGATAGATAGATAGATAGATAGATAGATAGATAGATAGATAGATTTGAGGTCTCCAGGTTGTTGATTTATTTACGACTCAGACATCCAGGCTTTCTCACTTGGCTGGTCACTCTGTGACAGTGCAAAGTTGTCTTTAGGGGCCAAAGAGCTAAACTTTATTTTCTGAACGTCTCCTAGTCAGTCTTTAGGGCGTGATCAGTGATTTTTCTTTGCCTAGACTTCTTGGTACTGCTGTGCAACATCTGAGGTCAGTGAATATGTCAGTGCTGATCATTAGTTAAATTGAAATAAACATTTAAAATTGAATTCCTGAGAAAGCTGAAAAGGTCTCATATCACACATTTAACGTTCTGGGAGAATTTGAGTTGCAGGGAATCTTTGATTGGATCAGGCAAGTCTAGATCCTAAGGCGTTACCATGTGAAAGTTGGCAGAAGTCTTCTCTACAGTCACTAACCATATCATTCCCTCCCCTTCCTACTCCTGTTAAAGTCTCTGAAGGCCATTCATGTGAAGGCAGAAGTGAAAGTTTTCAATTCTAATTTTTCTCCCCTTTTGGTTTCTTTCAAACAAAGTGGCCATTGCGGATTACTTGACATTGTGGGATGCAGATTTGAGGCCCTGGTCGCCTGGTGAATTTTGTATCTAGTACTCTCATTCTCCACAGTTTATGTTTTATAGTCCACCAGGGTGACAGGGTGCCAGGCAGTAGAAATTCAAAAATCTATGGCAGTGAATTAGACACAGTTGTCATTAGCTCCATCAGGGAATGATAAGCTTATGTTTGTCTGTCTTCTTGTTGCTTTGTGATATGATTTTACCAGACATTATGGACCCTTTAAACTACTGCAGAGAAGTGGCCCAGATGCAGATGCAGGATGCAGGGTACCCTGTCAAGTGCTTACATGCTATCCTTCCAGATATACTGTAGCCATACAACATTCAATCATCAACAGCACAGCACCACATATAAACTACACCAATTCATCACTGGTTATTGCTACATCTCACAAAACATGTTGTCACCACTGTCACCCACACTAAAGTAACCAGTATTGCACATAATAGATTCAAGTGTGTGGTGTAAGCTGGAAATTGTAAAGATCTTTATTTCGACTTCTACTGTTAACTCACACAAAGACCATGAAAAAGGCATGTCACTTGAACTCCTCAAGATGGTAAACATGTTTTCTTAAGTTGTGTTTCATTGATCAGGTGAAGGGCCTTGTGCAGTGCATAATGTGTACAGATTAAAAGTTAGAAAAGTTTCCTGTCTATCCAGTTTTTAACTGGAAATCATCACCCAATTCTCATGGAATCAAATGTAGCATTTCTGAAGATATTTTTTTGTTTGTTTTGAAACCTTACACTTTATGAGAATGCCTCCTAAAATCGTGGCAGATGTTCTCACCCTGGGTCACCAAGCATCAATCCAGCATATTGTATTGCCTGCTATTACAATTATAGAAGTGAGTGAAGCTGCTGAGAGGGGAGAAAAAAAGTATAAATAAACTTGGAAAAAGTTCAGTGTCATCAGTTTCATAGGCAAGGGCAGCAGCTGCAAACAACTCACCAACCACATCTCTGGGCGATGACTACAGGGGCATACCAGCAGCCCAATAGCTCGCTTGGAAGTTTAACTCTAATAAGCGTATTGTTTCTCTGTTAGGTCTGAACAGTCAGTGGCTTCAAAGTCAATACACCTTGTGTGTTTGGGAAGGTCTAGTTAACAATGTAGGGGATAACCAGATTACCAGTATGATGGAGACGACAGTAAAAAATCAACCAAAGGGGGGCATCTCTAATTTTTACAGGGCACATTGATTCATTCATGTTCCTAAAGCTCATTATCACAGAGGGTTGGAGCCAGTTCCAGGGGGATTGGGTGTAAAGCATTATGGGATACCTGTCTGCTGTAGGACACGCATGCTCCAATACCATTCTAAATCAGGAAAGACAATAACCTAAACCTCATGTTGTTGGGATGAAAACAGACATGTCTGAGAACCACAGAGGGAAAACACGTGAACTCCAGAGAGACAGTGGCCTGGCCAGAGCCCTCTATCTGTGAGATAGCAGTGCTAACCACTGCAGCCATGACAATTTTGGGTCAGGAATCGCGTGAATTTAGTCCACATATTGTACTGCACATGCTGGCTAGTAGCAGTTTTAAATGAAAATGGAAACAGAAGAAGTGAAAATAAATAAACAAAGCTCAGGACGTGAATCAATGATCGAAATTGGGATGTAGTGTAGAATTTTGTAGCGAAAAGGGGACACCTTATTGAAGTCAAAGTAAACAAAGTGAAAGAACAGAAGAAAAAGAATTCATAAAAGAATATTCTAATAAGAAGTTTCTTAAAAACAATCTAAATCTCAGACAATTGGACCTTTATACAATTACGCCACTGGTGTCATATGTTGCACACTCCAGATCATGTTGCCTGGTAAATGCATAGCAACTTTCATTAAAAATGGAGGTGCTCCTAAGGAAATAATGCAAGACGAGCATAATTAGTTTTCAACACAGTTAAAAACACAAGGTTGAGTGAAGAGAAGATTTTAAAAAGTACTGTTGCTTAGTGACTCACGCAGAAGACAGATCTAAAGATCATAGCAGGTGACTCACTACCCAAAAAAGAAGAAGCAGTGGGCATCTGGACTATGGTGTGCCCAAGACCAAGAAAGGGCGATTATTAGTACATTGACAAAGTCGATTTTAAGTCTGAATGGAGTTCCTTAGGTTCCTGTGGTTTGAAATATGACAGAGAAAATAGCTTTTGATTTTAGGGGAGTATTATCAAGTTTATCTGAGATTTAGAGAAGTGTCCATTTTTAATTTTTATAGACAGAATTCTATATTAGACATGGGCTGACAACACCAGTAGGAGTGAATAGAAACCTGGGAGGGTATCACTGATCTTGAGTTAGAGTGGGCAGTAAACTTCCAGTGCCTACTGACATGGATGAAAGAGAAGAAAACAAAGGGCTGAGTCTGGAATGACTCTGCTGTTGCCTTCTAAAATGTTCTCACTTCAAGGTGATGACAAGTTGTTTGCTGCTGCTGTTGTTAGCTAGACGATTGTCAATAGTATGAAGGAAGCCACTGTTCTGTTCCAAGAACTCTACCTTGGTGGTTTTTTTTTTAATCCGAACAACTGAACTTTAACCCAATTGTTGCAGTATTTTCTTGTTTTGGATTTCTGTCAAATCCTAGAGGTTTGTATCAGTGTTTCGGTTTTTGCCCCCACGATCATATATTATCTCCCAATACAGCTCAAAAGAAAACATGCAATTCCTAATTCGTCATTACATGTAGAGCTGCAGGACACTGCTGTCAGAAGGTAACCATTGTCCTGAGAAAATTCACACATTAGTTAAGATGAACCAGCTTCTCAATGCACATCAGAATTCTTATCTATACTAATAAAAGGCAAAGCCCTCACTGACTGACTCACTCACTGACTCATCACTAATTCTCCAACTTCCCGTGTAGGTAGAAGGCTGAAATTTGGCAGGCTTATTCCTTACAGTTTACTTACAAAAGTTAAGCAGGTTTCATTTTGAAATTCTACACGTAACGGTCGATAACGGTCGACAAAGTCCGCCATGTTGAACTTTCTTATTTATGGCCCCATCTTCACGAAATTTGGTAGGCGGCTTCCCTGTGCTAACCGAAACCGATGTACTTACTTATTTCGATGGTATGACGCCACTGTCAGCCGCCATATTGAACTTCCAACGTCACCAATTTTCCGACTTCCCATGTAGGTAGAAGGCTAACCCCATCTTCACGAAATTTGGTAGGTGGCTTCCCTGCGCTAACCAAAACCGATGTACGTACTTATTTCGGTGGTATGACGCCACTGTCGGCCGCCATATTGAATTTTCAAAACATCACTAATTCTCCAACTTCCCGTGTAGGTAGAAGGCTGAAATTTGGGAGGCCCATTCCTTACAGCTTACTTACAAAAGTTAAGCAGGTTTCATTTCGAAATTCTACGCATAATGGTCAACAATGTCCGCTATATTCCACTTTCTTATTCATGGCCCCATCTTCACGAAATTTGGTAGGCGGCTTCCCTGAGCTAACCGAAACCAATGCACATACTTATTTCGGTGGTATGACGCCACTGTCAGCCGCCATATTGAACTTTTGAACAGTCTTTGTTACTTATGGGCCCGTCTTCAAGAAATTTGGTGCACGGGTTCCCAACGCTAACTGAATCCTACTTACGTACATATATACGTCCATAGCCTGCAGCTCGGTCACCGTGTGAGGTGGCGTTGGGTCATCCGTCGCTCTGGTCTCTACATTCCCTTCCTTGCTTCTCCACGGGATTCACGTCTCCCTACTGATAACTACAGCCTTTTTGTTTAATCCACGGCTTGTCCGTTGTTTTATTGTTTGTTTATTACGATTATAGTTATTGTGTAAGTATTTTAGACTTACTTTACATTTCTCAGGTACCCATTTCCTTTATCATTCCAACCCCCATTACCATGTCTACCGAGGTGATCACTATTGATCAAAGAACTGTCACTTACCGAGTGGTTTCCATGCCCGGAGATACCACCTACCTTTTCCATTCTCTTTGTTACATATTGCACGGCCATATCAGGCTCACTCTTGATATCCGGACGAACATTGTGTCTTATGTATTGAATGACTGGAACAGGTTCAAGGTGTAGACTGATGACGGTACAGTAGATAATTATACTACACAGGAGCACTATAAGAGTGGAATGCTTAAGCCCTTCACCTATGGTTCTGCATGTCAGTTGATGGCTGCCGCTGAATTGTTCGGTTGTCGCTTTCAAGTGTACCGAAATGGCCAAATATTTTACACCTTTCGACAACCGCCAATGCCTCTTAAACATCTTAGAATCACAGGTGACGATTTCAGTAGTGGACACTTTGATGTTTATGAATGTTTAAACTCCCAAAAGCTGGATGTGATTTTATCGCTGAAACCGGTTGTGTGCTTACAACGCTTGACAGATGCTGAATGTCATTTCAATACAACAAATCCTGCAAATACTGTCGTAATTGAAACAAACCATGAAACTCAAACCGATTATGACAGCAACAATCCAAGCTGTGAGATTTCAAATGAGATTACTTTTCACATGGCCAACTGTACATTGCATGCTCAAGAGTAAGCTCAGCACACAGCTTGGTCATATTACAACCAGAGAGCCGAACTGACAACATGGTATACAAAGAGATCCTTAACAAATAATTATTGGCATATTTTCCCTCAGTTTAAAAAGGTTTCATTTTCTTCTTAATAAAAATTTTAATGCAGTACTTTGCCGCTGCGAAGCGCGAGTATTTTGATATATATATATATATGACAGCAACACTCATAACAGTGACAAAACAATTACATTGACAATCATGTTACGTTATTTTTAAAATGTTTCCTTTTCTTTTTTATAACTTCTTTAACACACTACTTCTCCGCTGCGAAGTGCGGGTATTTTGCTAGTCCCTTATAAAGAAAAGAACCTTCATGGACTAAATAATTGAGTACTGCTTAGTTTTAAATGAACACAGGCAGTAACTAATAGCATTCATGATATTATAGGTTGTGGAAGATTAACCCGACCCAGACAGACACACAGACTCAGAAGTCACAAAAGCACACACGTTTATTATTCATCTTTGGCACACAATGCACAATCCCACAATAATTGCTCAATCCTTTACTTTCTTTTATTCTTTTCTTTTTCTGCCATCTCCACTCCTCTCCCGCAAGCCCTGTCTTGCTTTCTTAGTGAGGTGGCCTCTTTCATACTGCACCCGGAAAAGCTCCAGGTGCTCCCTGATCAACTTCTGGCAGCACTTCCAGGTGTGGTGGAAGTGCTGCATGGGAATTCAGCTCCTATTCTGGCCAGCTGCATGCCAAGCTGTCCAGGCACCCCCTGTGGTTGGCCATGGGCCCCAGCAGTGTTGAGCTTCTAAGCTCCAAGCCCGTGGCCCCGATGCAACCCAGGGGGGCTACCCTCTCATGTTCTCTACCCCGGCCCTCTCCTCAAAATACCGCTCAGACCAGGCAAGGACCCCAGCCTTCTGTCACAAGGCATATACAATGTAGTACCCATGTCCCATGTCCTACTGGCTCCTTGATTTATGTAAGTACTATAAAAGGAAGCACATGCAATCTTTAGATGAGAGCAAAAAGTAACTCAGATCTGGACACCCAATGCTCTACTTTGGTACAGGTTATCTAGGTTTTGTGTATCCTTTTCAAAATATGTTCTTGTGTGTATTGCCACCTTCTACTCAAATTAATGTTTAGTCTGTCTTTGCACATAATTTCTATTTCTTAAAGTAGTAATTCTGTTCTGCATGTGAAAAATCATGTGCATGGTGACCTTGAGCAATGACGTTTCAAATCCATGGGTAATTCTAAATGGGGGGAAATACAGTCTTTAGCAAGTATTAGATTGAATCATTTCTCAGTGCTGCATCATAAACACAGGAAATTAAATAGTAGTTGTCCATAACCCCCCATCCCCCATGGAGGAAACCCAGAAACATGCAGAAGATTTTAAATACATTGCTCTATATTTTTTAAGTTACAGATTCCATTGTTCACCAAAGGACAACTCAAAATGCTATAGAATATTTTGTTTTTACCACCATGAGGTGTCCCCTATTCTGCTCCAAAAGGGGTGATAAAAATGTTTTAAATAAGACATAAGCCAAGAGACAAGCTAAGATTTGTAACTGTGAAGACAAATATACATTGTAATCAACCAAAAATCTAAACCCAAAATTGTTGCCAAAAATATCTACAGCAAGAGATCGTTTTACCAGGGTTACAAACTAAGTAAACACACACTGAACTATCTGTTATTTCCCTGTAAATTCAGATCATTAGAAAGTGATTGTCAGGACCCTTATTCCGACATCCCCCATGATGTCACCCACCACTCAATTCCGTACTGATTATCCAAAAAGTGTGGCAACAACTTTGCCACTAATTGGCAGCACCCACATTAACTAAAATAGTGTCACAAAAAAGAGAATAAATTAATTCTGCTTTTTTGTAATTCCTTCTCTGAAGCATACTACTGTCAAATGTGGAATGCTTCAGTTAAAAAGACACTGAAAAAAAAATATAAATCATAACATTTCCTTGGTCCTGGCTGTTTGGAATTGAAGGCTCCTACACATCTGTTATCTGATAGCTGTCTAATTTCATCTATGAAGTGTCTCAGAAAAGAACAATCACCTCTTACTCACTGCTATACAGTGGTGTGAAAAACTATTTGCCCCCTTCCTGATTTCTTATTCTTTTGCATGTTTGTCACACAAAATGTTTCTGATCATCAAACACATTTAACCATTAGTCAAATATAACACAATTAAACACAAAATGCAGCTTTTAAATGATGGTTTTTATTATTTAGGGTGAAAACAAATCCAAACCTACATGGCCCTGTGTGAAAAAGTAATTGCCCCCTTGTTAAAAAATAACCTAACTGTGGTTTATCACACCCGAGTTCAATTTCCGTAGCCACCCCCAGGCCTGATTACTGCCACACGTGTTTCAATCAAGAAATCACTTAAATAGGAGCTGCCTGACACAGAGAAGTAGACCAAAAGCACCTCAAAAGCTAGACATCATGCCAAGATCTAAAGAAATTCAGAAACAAATGAGAACAGAAGTAATTGAGATCTATCAGTCTGGTAAAGGTTATAAAACCATTTCTTTTTTTCTTTTTCTTTTTTTTTTATTTATTAATTTTATTACAATCAATACATAGCAATCACGTTTTTACAAAAAAAAAGAATTATGCTAAGAACAGATCGATCCCCACCCTTGAGAGAGAGAGCAAGCCAAACGGTGTAAAATTTAAGGCTTGTAAAAATACCTAAATCAACAAATTCTCTGTGCTTTATAAAATCATTTCAAAATATTACTGATTAGATCCTGCCATGTTTTGAAAAAGTCTGCACAGATCCTCTAACTGAGTATTTGATTTTTTCCAATTTTAAATAATATAACACATCAGTTTCCCACTGACTTAAAAGAGGAGAGTTTGGGTTCTTCCAGCCGACCAAAATTACCCCAAGAGGGCAGAGACGACTCATCCGAGAGGTCACAAAAGACCCCAAGACAATGTCTAAAGAACTGCAGGCCTCACTTGCCTCAATTAAGGTCAGTGTTCACGACTCCAACATAAGAAAGAGACTGGGCAAAAACGGCCTGCATGGCAGATTTCCAAGACGCAAACCACTGTTAAGCAAAAAGAACATTAGGGCTCGTCTCAATTTTGCTAAGAAACATCTCAATGATTGCCAAGACTTTTGGAAAATACCTTGTGGACTGATGAGACAAAAGTTGAACTTTTTGGAAGGCAAATGTCCCGTTACATCTGGCATAAAAGGAACACAGCATTTCAGAAAACGAACATCATACCAACAGTAAAATATGGTGGTGGTAATGTGATGTTCTGGGGTTGTTTTGCTGCTTCAGGACCTGGAAGGCTTGCTGTGATAGATGGAACCATGAATTCTACTGTTCATCCTGAAGGAGAATGTCCGGCCATCTGTTCATCAACTCAAGCTGAAGCGATCTCGGGTGCTGCAACAGGACAATGACCCAAAACACACCAGTAAATCCACCTCTGAATGGCTGAAGAAAAACAAAATGAAGACTTTGGAGTGGCCTAGTCAAAGTTCTGACCTGAATCCAATTGAGATGCTATGGCATGACCTTAAAAAGGCGGTTCATGCTAGAAAACCCTCAAATAAAGCTGAATTACAACAATTCTGCAAAGATGAGTGGGCCAAAATTCCTCCAGAGCGCTGTAAAAGACTCATTGCAAGTTATCGCAAACACTTGATTGCAGTTATTGCTGCTAAGGGTGGCCCAACCAGTTATTAGGTTCAGGGGGCAATTACTTTATCACACAGGGCCATGTAGGTTTGGATTTTTTTTTCTCCCTAAATAATAAAAACCATCATTTAAAAACTGCATTTTGTGTTTACTTGTGTTATATTTGACTAATGGTTAAATGTGTTTGATGATCAGAAACATTTTGTGTGACAAACATGCAAAAGAATAAGAAATCAGGAAGGGGGCAAATAGTTTTTCACACCACTGTATGTCTCACCTGTCACGGTTCAGGTGGAGCTTGGGACCTTTTTGTTTTCTTTCCCATTTTAATTCCACAATTATGTCTCTTTTAGTTGCTAATTGTTTTCCATTCTTTCTATTAAGATTAAAGCCAAAGGTGGTCGGCCTCCAGTTCTAACTTTTCCTCAGGTGCTGCTGTTAAGCATGATGCAGTCACTGCAGGGAAAGTTAGCCTCAGTTGTTTTTTTTGCTGAGGTTCTGCCTTGTGCTTCTTTTCAAGTGTAAACCTTTTACTCTCTGTCTACCTGGTCTTAGCTTTTGGTGTGTTAGCCACATCTGGATTACTGAGTTATATATATATTTTTTTCTAGGTTGGTTTATTTTTAGTAGTTTAGAGGGTTTATTGATAGTTTTTAATAATTCATGAAGGTTTTGATTTCTTGCTTTTTTCTAGTTTTCCTTATACAGTGGAACCTCGGTTCACGACCATAATTCGTTCCAAAACTCTGGTCGTAAACTGATTTGGTCGTGACCCGAAGCAATTTCCCCCATTGGATTGTATGTAAATACAATTAATCCATTCAGGACTGTATGAACTGTATGTAAATATATATTTTTTTAGTTTTTAAGCACAAATATCATTAATAATACCATAGAATGCACAGGGTAATAGTAAACTAAATGTAAAAACATTGAATAACACTGAGAAAACCTTGAACAACAGAGAAAACTAACACTGCAATAGTTTGCACTATAGCGCTAAGAACTGCTCGCTAAAAACACTTTTTTAAATGAGTTTTAAGCACAGGAAGAAAATGAACATTTGAAAAATCCATAATTTAATGAACCACCAAGAAAAGTAACATTGCAACAATGCACACTACGAACCGATTGCTGTAAACAGAAATGAAAACAAAAACAAGCCCAGTGCATTCTTTAACTGCCTTCTCTACTTTATGCGTCCAGCTCTCTCTCTCTTGTGTGCATGTGTCTCTCTCTCGCGCGCTTGTGTGTGTGTGTCTCTCTCTCTCGCGTGCCTGTGTGTGTGTGTCTCTCTCTCTCGCGCACCTGTGTGTGTGTCATGCTCTCTCTTGCTCTCTCGCTCGCTCGCTGCACAGGAAATGCACAGGGAGAGACTGAACACGTACAAACTTAAAGGAAAACTGGTTTGTTCGTATACCGAGTGTGTGGTTGTGAACAGAAGCAAAAGTTTGGCGAACTTTTTGGTCGTAAACCGATTTGTACGTGAACTGAGACATTCGTGAACCGAGGTTCCACACATCTCTTGTGTATTTGTTTAAGGAATATAATATTTCAGGGACTGGTTTTTGTACTTTTGCCATTTTAAATGGATGATCCTTATGAAATCTTCACGTGACTGAAATTAACATCATTGATTATGCTGTATGGTTCATATCTTTCAGTGAAGAAATGAATGGAATGATGTTCATTTAAACTCTTTTAAAAAGGGACTTAAGTGAAGAATTCAAAGATTAATTTGCCTTTTTTGTAAATTAGCTTAGCTGCAGATAATCTGATTAATTCAGATATCTTTCTAGGGTGCAGGTTTAAAGAGCAGAATAAAGAGTACCAAAAATGGGGGCCTCTTTAGTTTGCAGAATTCAAACAGTCGCATCACCCCCTACAATCACTAGCCAAGGTAAACCAATCAGAGCAGGTATACCTGCTATTGAGAAACAGAAACTGATTCCCTCAAGAGAAGGTTTATTTTCCAGCAAAGCAGTGACCCCAAGCATAAAGCCAAAAATACACAGGAAAGATTTAAAAAACAACAACTTGGTTGGTCCTGGATTGGCCAAATCAGAGTCCAGATCTCAATCCAATTGATAATTTGTGGCTGGACTTCACAAAAGCAGTTCACTCATCATCCTCATAGAACCTGACTGAGCATGCAAAGAAGACAAGGTAGCAATTGCAGAGTCCAGATATGGAACGTTGATAGAGACCTGTGCACACAGACTCAAGGCTGTCATGGCTGTCAATGGTGCACCTACTGAACACTGACTTAAAGGGGTGAATTAGAACATTAGAACAATCTGGATGAGAACAGGCCATTCAGCCCATCAAAACCTCACCAGTCCTATCCACTTAATTCTTCTAAACAAACATCAACTTCTAAAAAAAAGTCATGCAATCATCAGTTATGCAATCACTTGTTTTGTGTTTTGTATTTGTCATTAATTTCAACCACTTCACAGAGGTCTGTTTTAATTTTGATTTTAAAAGCCTTTTTCTGTTGATCATTGTCAAAAAAACCAAATTAAATCCACTCTGATTAAATGTTGTATAAGAATAAAATGTGAAAATGTCCAAAGAAGGCAGGGGAGGAATACTGTTTTTCAGGTTCTGTATACTTCTTTGTGTGTTTTTTTTCACACTGCCTCTCCCTACCCTCACATTAAAATTCTAAACATTATTATGTTTCTTCAGTCTGGCTGCAAAAAAACATTTTTTAATGTATGAGATTCTACATAACTCTGATAGGTAACAATGGTGGTTAAGCTCTAGCATACAGTAGTTTTACTTGTCTTCAGATACTTTTATTTATAACACTATGACAACATCTTTCTTTAGCAGTTTCACCTACTTACTTGGTATTTGACCCTTTGTCCATTCCTGGGCCAGATGGACATTACTATTTGTGTTATTCAATCTATACATTTTTTGGTTTTGTTCATATCTCCTTGTTCTTTACCTGCCAGTCTCAAATCACTTAACCCACTCCAATATTTCTCTGCTTCTCTGGGTAAAAAATCAACCAGGTTCCAAATATTTTAAAAAAATAACATTAGAAAACAAGATTCTGGCAAGATCGGAAAAAAAAAAAACACGTGGTCACTGATTACAAGCACAAGATGTTGTGCGAATGAATATGAATAATATGAATAATGTTGCATCAGTGCCTCAATATTTTCCGAAATGTACTATACAGGTCATAAAATGAATAATTCCAAATATCATATATACCTATGTCTCTGTATTTTTTTTTTTTTGTCAGTGCAGCTTTGACATCATAGGTGCTTACTAATTCAGTGTGAGCACGAACACTCAATAAAACTGAATAAAAAAAAATAAAGTGACGGTGAGATACGAAGAAGGCAGATTCACCAGTGTTTGTGTGTCAGCTTTTATCCCTCCAGATTATAGAATGTCCTGTTCCATTACCTCAAAACACCACTCACATCTACAGTTATTCCCAGTTTCAAATAAAAATTATCAGCGTCAGATCCCTGGGTGGGGGGACGGGGGGTATCGTGATCGTGACTGAGAGAATAAAAGTGAAAATAAAACAGTAACTTTCACAAGTACTATAAATGTACACCGTCTGTTACAGACGCAGACCAAACATATGTGTGTACTGTATAATATGAAGAATAAGAGCAGCTCACTACTAAAAATGGCAAATATAGAAGGCAGTCGGGATCGAACCAGGGACTCTTGATTACAAGTCAGCAAATCTTACTGCTACGCCACAGAAGCTGTTGTATCATCTTTGAACCTTTTGTCAAAAGTGTTTATTTGATCTTTGGACTTCAGGCTTCATACATTTTATAGTTTATGCCAACATTTTGTTCCAAATAACGATCTATTATTTCCACGCTAAAACTCCAGCACTTCACTCCCAGATAATCAATCAAGGCATGAGCTGGGAGAACTTTGTGCATGTTCTATGGCTGTGGGGAGATGGAATAGCAGGCTGCTTGCTGCTTGTCTTTATCGGCATATTTACAGGACAAAAGACGCTGACGGAGAGGTGCAAACGGATTTAAGGTGGGCCGGATCTACGAGCTTTTTCATAGGCTCTGGTAATTCTAGTGTTAAACGATCAAGACAGGATCCTCTTAGGATCCTTTTGGTCCACTCACTAGAATGTCAGTGCATTGTAAATAAGGATATTGTGTCGCTTTATATGCTTCATCCAGCAGGTTTCTGGCTTTGTCCGTAACTATACCAACCTGATACATTTAATGAATGATGCTAGGTTTTAACCTGGTAGATGAACCCAGCTTTGTTAGAGATAAAACATTTAGATAGCCTTCAAGTATAAAAAAGGGATGAATTGACTTAAACAAAAATTCTTGCAACAAACTCAAAAGCTGCAGTTCTACCTGCAGTGCCATTTTTGTTGAACCTGGCCTACACATAAATATGGATTGTACAGTTTGAAATAAAACAGCCTGGAAGGTACCACAATAGTTTATCTGTTTAGACAGAAGGGACCGAATAGGCCACTGTGGTTTTACCCTCCAGGATACACCATCAAATATTCCGTTGCAACAGATACACTGTACTTTATACATGGCCATACTATCTTATGGCTGTTGACTTTGCTCACATACAGTCTGTACAAGTTTGTGCTGTGTGGTAATGCAGTCCAGTCTGGTGACTGAGGAAAGATTGTGCCTGTGCTTATTTTTATCTTTGTGCAAATGTATATTTTATTTCCAATGTTTGCTCTTAGAAATTACTTTTGATAGCCATTAAGAGTTTGTACAGTACTTTTTACAGATTTTTTTTGCTGTGTTTCGGCTGCACTAAGGAAATAGTCAGCATTTGGAGTGGAGAGGGAGCAGCTGAAGTGTGTTTACTGTACAGAATATGCAAGAGTTGGCTGCAGCAGCAGCAGCGCGGGCAAAGGCAGAGGCACCTGGCAGAGCACAAAGATATGTAGTTTACTGGCATTATGCTTTATTCTATAAAAAGTAACTGTGAATCCATGGAGTTTATAAAAAGAAGAAAAGAAAGTAGAAAAGAATATCAGATCAATCAGTTACATAGCGTTCAAGCTTGCAGGCGTTGTGTTAGGACATTTAATCAAAGACAGCGTAGGCTGGTGACGTCTGAGCTGGTAAGTAAAAGACAGAGTGAAGTATTATACTCTGGAGCAAAGCAGCAACTCAGAATAAAAAGGTAGTGAAACATCTGAAGCATCTGAAAGTAATTTCACTCTAGTTAGAGTTGTACAGCAGGCTGTAAAAATATGTGAAAAGCAACAAGGTAAAGGTTAAGGTATGAAATGTTATTATTAAGAAGTTGTGCAGGCCCTTGAATACGTTAGAAGGTGTAAAACAGCCACTTGTAGTTCCTTGAAATGTACATTTAAATAGTTAGGTTAAATAGTTTCAACCAAATGCAATGCCAGTCTTGTATGATGCTGGAGGTTTGTTTCAATGACAGGGAGTCTCGTTCAGTGTGTTGCACAAATGGGAGACCACCCTGACCTTGTTTATAGGTTCCAGCCAGAGCTTGGTGGATGCAGTTGTCACCCTCCACACTGGAACAACTTCTGTAAATACAGGAAGACCACCAGTTCTGCAAGACAAATTGAAAAAACTAGGAACCAAGCTGATAAGATGGCCAGCTCTCAAATTCTGCCTGTGTTACTCTCCAGTCCAGGTAACCTTGAGGAAATTCAAAGATTTATTATGTTGTTCAAATCTTGATGTAGGACAGAGGGGTACGGGTTTATGGGATATTGGAATGCCTTTTGCAACAGACGGGACCTATACTGCCGAGACTGGGTACATTTGGACTGGATGAGCACTGATAAATTGGAAAGGCATATGTGTAGGTACGTTAAGGGCATTTTAAGCTAAGGAATTGAGGGACAGGAAGTTTAGGACAGGCAATGTTTAAATGTTCATTCAAATCAACAACGATAATATTAAGAAGAAGAAGAAGACATTAATATATATGACACTCAAAGTTGCTTTACATACAGAAAGGGGGAGCCACTTCAGCTACCACAAATATGCAGCATCCACCTGAATGATGTGACAGCAGCCATTTTGTGCTAGTACACTCACCACATATTAGTTATTAGGTGGTGAAGAGGTGAGAGAGATAGCTAGCCAGTTGGAGGTAGGAGATGATTAGGAATCTAGATTGATCAGGCTGTGATGGGAAATTTAGCCAGGACACCGGGAAACACCCTACTCTTTACAAAAGATGCCCAGGGATCTTTTATGACCACAGAGAATCTGGACCTTGGTATAATGTTTCATCTGAAGGAATGACACAAATTTATGCAGCACAGTGTCTCCATCACTGCACTGGGGCGTTGGGATCCACATACAGACCACAAGGTAAGTGCGACCTGATGGCCTCACCAACACGTTTTCCAGCATTAACCCAAGCTTCTCCTAGATGGTCTCCCATCCAAGTACTGGCTGGGCCCAAACATGCTTAGCTTCAGGTGACCTGTTCTGAAGTGCATGTGAAAATAAATAAATAAATAGGTGTAAAAATATAAAAGTGTTGCTTTGAAGTTAGAAGCATACAGGCCATGAGACTAAATAAAATCACTGATACACAGTAAAAAATGAGTATAAAGACTTGATACTGGGAGTGTTACAGACTCGTAAAGCAGAGATTTGGAGTATGCACTAATACAGCACGTCACCGCACATACTACACGTCGAACCACGTCAGGAACCCAAATTAGGATCTGAGCACAGCCGTGCAATGGTTGACACCGCAGCACCACACTAGTTTGAATGGAACAATGTGAGGTTTTAAAGTGGCTGGAGTGTCAATCCTGCCACCACCCTCTGAGTTGGAGGACCTGCTTGCAGGTTAACCTCATACCCAGGACAGAGCAATTGCATGTTAAAGCCCAATGGAGTGGAATCATTTCTGGCATTTATGGGATTTGAACCAGCAACCATCTGATTGCCAGCACTGAGCCCTAGTCTCAGCACCACCACTCCACCCCAAAAGCAAATAACAGTTTCAAAATGCAACCCTTTAATGATACTAGAAAAGCAAGTTTACAAAAGTATGTTACAGTAATGGGAGACTTTTCTCACTTAAATATTAATGGAGAAACCCTTTCAAAGAGCAAGACACACTAACAGGAATTTACAAATCTAATTGATGATTTTTTTTTAACCCAGTACACTGAACTCCAATGAGAGAAGAAGCCTGTCTAGATTTATAATTTGTAGTTACAAGGAAAAAAAAATATGAGGTCGAGATAATCAAATAATTATGATCCAGTGTTTATAATATAATACATTTTAGTGGATCAGTAGAGGGTATCCACAAAAGTACAAAAATTACAAAAGTGCATCTGCACATCCTCTCTCTGACACACTAACTCTAACGACTTTCAGCCAACAAATTATTCAGCAGAAGTGTGTCAAGATATGCTACTGGAGCTCCTTTATACCAACAGCAATATGTCTGCATAATGCCTCACTGGCACTGGGACTGACAAGTCAGACATTTTCCTTTTTTTGCCATTTTTCATCCTTTTTAGTCATTCTGATGTGTGTGCAGACTGTAATGTGTGTAAATATATGTACAGTATTTATTCATTTATCTATTTATATACTGTATATATTTATTTAAAGAGCTTCTGTAAATAGCCAAATTCCCTACTGCATCAAATAAAGTATCTATCTATCTATCTGTCTATCTAGCTATCTATCTATCTAGCTATCTATCTAGCTAAAAACTAAATCACATTTATTTAATTTTATTGAATTAAAATGTGTCCAGAAACAGAAAACTGAAACAAAACTTTTAAGTGTGTGGACAGTTAAGAAGTAGTGAAGAAGATTTAAGATTATGTCACACAATGCATGACAGATTAATACCAAAATTTCAAAAGATTAATAAATCTTTGAAAAATTGGCAGAGTAAGAAACAAAGAAAGAAACTGAAAAAGAAAAAGCAGCAATAAAACATGCATTAATGCCAGTATTAACCACAGAACATGGGAGGACATGATGATTAATGGTTAAAAAGGACATTAACAAAAGTACAAAAACAGCTAGAATACAGAGAAAATGCAAAAGCTGACCCGAACAGATTCATGTCATATTTTATAATGAAAAAGGGTCAAATAGGAGTGAAGTATATTAAGAAGAGTGAGGGTGAAATTAAATATACTGAAACTGCAAATGCTCTAAATTTATATTTCTTTGAAGTGTTTATGTACAATGATGTTGATAATGTCCTGTAGTTACAGGGGCAATGAAGGATGAATTTAGAAATTTGGAGATAGCAGAGTAAGAACTACTACTTGGATTAAAAATGGTGAAATCAAATATATCACTAGCCCAGGTAAGATTTATCTTAGACTACTTAGGGAGGTTGGTGATTACATATATATATCTGAAATGTCTCTTATGAATTGTACAATGATGAATGCCATCTTTAGAGTGTACGTTGGTGGATTAAATCGTAGGCACCTTGGAGTTACATCATACCTGATGCAAGAAATAAAAAATTGTTTTAAGATATGTGATTCATTTTCTCCCTTTGTGGATCTCCAGCTACAAATACACAAACAGTATCACAGACCTTCACTTCCTACGACCTTCAGGCAAGAAGCTCTCCAATGTATTAGATGATGGGAAATTTAAGCTATCCAAGAAGCTCACAGCTATGAAAAACTTTTCTTCCTCCTTAGCTACCTATGATTTAAACCACCAAAGATGGCATTCATCATTCAGCAATTCACAAGACGTGTTCTATGTGAACTTTTTACTGAAACACATGGAAAACTAACCACATAAGACCGACACCCTCTGAACCCCACCTCATTAATCTCCCCCCACACATCCACCTACCCTCCCCTCCTCCCTGCCTTATTTGCTATATATTGCCTCAGATTCCTGTATGTCTAATCATTTTCCTCTGATGATGACACCTGATAGGAGCTGAACACATAGGAATAAAAATCTATTTTAACATATGTGGTTCATTTTCTCCCTTTGTGGATTTCCAGCCTTACAAAAGTATCTCATATATATACAGTGGTGCTTGGAAGTTTGTGAACCATTTAGAATTTTCTATATTTCTGCATAAATATAACCTAAAACATCATCAGATTTTCACTCAAGTCCTAAAAGTAGATAAAGAGAAACCAGTTAAACAAATGAGACAAAAATATTATACTTGGTCATTTATTTATTAAGGAAAATGATCGAATATTACATATTTGTGAGTCGCAAAAGTATGTGAACCTTTGCTTCCAGTATCTGGTGTGACCCCACTTTGCAGCAATATCTGCAACTAAACGTTTCCGGTAACTTTTGATCATTCCTGCACAACGGCTTGGAGGAATTTTATCCCATTCCTCCATACAGAACAGCTTTAACTCTGGGATGTTGGTGGGTTTCCTCACATTAACTGCTAGTTTCAGGTCCTTCCACAACATTTCGATTGGATTCAGGTCAGGACTTTGACTTGGCCATTCCAAAACATTAACTTTATTCTTCTTTAACCATTCTTTGGTAGAATGACTTCACAACAAAATCCAAAGTGTTAATTTCACACCTACAGTGTTAATTTTAACTCTTCTTCAGAGTTTATATAGCTCCACACCAAAATCGAGTTAAAGTTACACTTTGTGTAGTGTTACATTTTCCACACTTGTCAGGTGTTAAAATCAACACCGTAAGAGTTAATTTTTTAACACTAGTAGTGTTTTGAACATACAGTTGATGTAAACTAAATTCCTGAAACACTCTGCTGGTGTTAAAAAAATAACTCTTACGGTGTTGATTTTAACACCTGACAAGTGTGGATTGTCAAAATGTTAATAGTGAGTATTAGTACAGTATATCTGGCATTGTATTATTTTAGATGCAATATTAAGTTACTGCACCTCATTTTAATTAGAAGCTAATGTCACCATAAAGTTTCATGTATACACATTATAAACCAGATTTAATAAAACAAGAATTAAGACTTTTCAAAATGTGTGTTTTATTAAACAAAACTGTTTACAAAATATTTCAAAACCGACAAAACAAAAAAAAAAATTAGGTTTCCCAACCAAGAGCATCTTAATAAATAAAAAAGCCCAGTCTCAATGGCAATTTATACAGAATACAAGAGTTAATTTATGTATTTGTACATTTACATATAGGTTACAGCTGCCATTAATCCTTTTGTGCAAACACTGCTCTGCAACACTGAGGTCATCAACATGCATGGCAATTGTGTAAAAAATAAATAAGTGCTAGTGGTGATCATTTAAAAAGGACAGCATTAAATAAAACGCTCTAGACATTTGCCAGAGATTCTTCATAGGAGACGTTAAAAACATAATGAACTTTGAAAGTTCATCAATGGCACTCAGGGAGGTGGTTCCTGCAGAAGGGACGAGCTGCTTGTCCACAACCACATAAAAATTGTTGATCCTCTTCTTGGTTTGTTCTACTGCAAGTAAGTATGGTTGGTGACCTTCTCTCCTGCTGAAATGTTCTTAAATGCTGGTACAGGACTATAAAAAATGACACATGATGCATTTAATAAATACATAGCAATTTCAAAACAGAACAGAATAATTTAATACATTAAACACTTCAAACAATGAATAACATTCTATCAGGTTGAAAATATGAAAAGTGCTACACCTACAATTTAACACAGTAAGTATGGAGGTTGTCAGCAATTACATCTTACAAGTGTTTGTTTGTAATTCATGTCATATTCAATGGGAAGAAGATAATATGCTAGAAAGCAGAGACAAGTACAGACCACTGTAATATGGTTAAAATTGATATTAAATTTACATGTCACCAATAAGACTAAAAAATTAAACATGACATATTAGTTTTGGGTGAAAAGCAAGAGAACAACTTCCTTCAGTACCAATCAACCAAAAAAAAAATCTATGACTGTACAACACATTGCAAAGACATTGATCTTGCATTAGTAAATTTACCTTATTTAAATGTACAAGCCTGTCAACAGCATCAGTTCGTCTGATTGTAGCCTCGTTTCTCTCTGCAGAAGGAGGTAACAAATAGAACAGCAGCAAGAAAGAGGAAATGTCGCTGTTATTGTCTGATAGAAAATGAGAAGGGGTCAATGCTAAGAAATATTAATTAGTATGTAGAACAGAGAGCCTTGTCTGTCCTTTAAAATTTCAAAATATTACTTAGCATTGTCACACTGTTGTTTCTCTGTTGCACTGATATAACTTTGAACTTCTGCTGGCAAAGTAAGAAACTTTGCTTCTTTGATGACTTTCTGCTTAAATGCTTTCTCCTACTGCTCAGGCAATCTTGCAGATGTTTCAGTATTGAACAGCACAATAAAGTCTTGAATCACCTAATGAAATTGCATACAGAAAAACAACACAAAGCCGTCATGTCTCAATCACACTTAATTCCTTAAACTAGAAATAAATAGAAGAGAATGTTTGTACTTACCTAACCTCCCAACTTCTCAGGCATTACTCGAGTTTGAGCTTGCAGACAGGTCCGGCTGTGTTCTCCCCAACCCTTCTACATCACTGGAGTTTGAAAGCGCATCAGTGCATGCACTTTGTGTTAAGGTAGCAGGGGGTGAAAATTGTCTTTTCAAAAAGAGAAGATCAATATTGGTTAATTTTCAAATATTTTATGAAGACATTTGAACATTTCTGAATGAAATTATACACCATCCGAAACATCCAGGTCAGCAAAAAGTCCTTGTGGAGGACATCTTACTGTGAAGCATATCTGTGGGTTGCTCTGAAACAACTCTTGAAAAATATCCTCCCCCACATTAGTATCTGTCTCATCAAAGGAGAAATTTGATAATAAATGTCAATAAAATGATTTTTTCAAATCAGAAGAAACATTAGCTAACGCTTAATTAAATTCAAACTTACCTTCAGTTAGAAACTTTTGAAGTTTTAATCCAACTAGCAATTTAATGTATTTTTTCCATGTGTGTGGTACAGACCCATGGCTTTGAAATGAGGTTGTTTGTGTTGGTATGTGGTGTAGTCCATCTGCATGATGCGGTGAAGTGTGTTTTAAAACATTTTTTGAACCTTTGTCGTCCTGACACTGGGCCGCTTTGAGTTTAAGAAGTATTTGGACTGAAATATCCCTACATAATCTACTCAATCATTAATTTGTTGAAATAACAAGTAGTCTATTTCCATTTATCAATGGGTTTAATGTAGTAATTTTAGCATGAAACTCTTAACATTATAAATCTCACTTACTGTATAAGCATAAAATGGCAATATACTTGTAAAAGTATTGTAAAAATGTACTGATTGAAATTCAATTGTTTTTTCAGTTGTTAATTTGTTAAAAATAAGTATCATACTCACCTTAATTTATCTATTATCTGGCAGTGCAATCAGTAACGGTCGCCATTAAAGAAAAAGGAAGTGCTGTTCCAGCTAGCGCCGGAAATCAAATCCACTCTTTGCTGGTGTAATGTACACCTACTCCCCAAAATAACACTCAATCTAAACACTCTGTAACAGTCCAAGTGTTGATGTCCTCAAATCAACACCAGAATAAACACTTGTTAACTCAGAAAAAGTTAACACTAAAAAAAACACTAAACTACACTGAAGATTTTGCTGTGTTGTGTGCTTAGCGTCGTTGTCTTGCTGCATGACCCACCTTCACTTGAGATTCAGTTCATGGACAGATGTCCTGACATTCTCCTTTAGAATTCTCTGATATAATTCAGAATTCATTGTTCCATCAATGAAGGCAAGCTGTCCTGGCCCAGATGCAGCAAAACAGGCCCAAACCATGATACTATCACCACCATGTTTCACAGATGGGATAAGGTTCTTATGCTGGAATGCAGTGTTTTCCTTTCTCCAAACATAACGCTTTTTATTTAAACCAAAAAGTTCTATTTTGGTCTCATCCATTCAAAAAAACATTCTTCCAATAGCCTTCTGGTTTGTCCACGTGATCTTTAGCAAACTGCAGACGAGCAGCAATGTTTTTTTTTGTAGAGCAGTGGCTTTCTCCTTGCAACCCTGCCATTCACACCATTTTTGTTCAGTGTTCTCCTGATGGTGGACTCATGAACATGAACATTAACCAATGTGAGAGAGGCCTTCAATTGCTTAGAAGTTACCCTGGAGTCCTTTGTGACCTCACCGACTATTACATGCCTTGCTCTTGGAGTCATCTTTGTTGGTCGACCACTCCTGGGGAGGGTAACAATGGTCTTGAATTTCCTCCATTTGTACACAGTCTGTCTGACTGTGGATTGGTGGAGTCCAAACTCTTTAGAGATGGTTTTGTAACCATTTCCAGCCTGATGAGCATCAACAACTCTTTTTCTGAGGTCCTCAGAAATCTCCTTTGTTCGTGCCATGATACACTTCCACAAACATGTTGAGAAGAGCAGACTTTGATAGATCCCTGTTCTTTAAATAACACCAGGTGCCCACTCACACCTAATTGTCATCCCATTGATTGAAAACACCTGACTCGAATTTCACCTTCAAACTAACTGCTAATCCTAGAGGTTCACATACTTTTGCCACTCACAAATATGTAATATTCG
This sequence comes from Polypterus senegalus, assembly GCF_016835505.1. Taxonomy (NCBI): domain Eukaryota; kingdom Metazoa; phylum Chordata; class Cladistia; order Polypteriformes; family Polypteridae; genus Polypterus; species Polypterus senegalus. Next base: position 100,724,105 of record NC_053154.1, on the reverse strand, counting down.
ATCATTTTCCTCAATAAATAAATGACTAAGTATAATATTTTTGTCTCATTTGTTTAACTGGTTTCTCTTTATCTACTTTTAGGACTTGAGTGAAAATCTGATGATGTTTTAGGTCATATTTATGCAGAAATATAGAAAATTCTAAAGGGTTCACAAACTTTCAAGCACCACTGTATGTATATTGTGGAGGCTGGCCTGGACACAGACAGGCAGACACGTTCATTTTTCCACCACACGTTTATTTACACTATATACAATGTCCATAATGCCACACAAAACCCACAAGTCTCCAAAGTCCTGGCCACAACAATGCCTTTCTTCCTCTTCAGGCCGCCTCCTTGCCTCCTCCAGCAAGCTCAGTCCACTCCGCTCCTGACTCTCGCGCCGAACGAAGGGAGGCGGCCCCTTTTATCCACACCCGGATGTGCTCCAGGTGCTTCCCGGCGCTTCCCGGCAATCTCCCGGCTGTTTCCCCGGAAGCACTCCGGGTGTCCCTGCTCCTCTTCCCCCCAGTACTTCCTGGTGTAGCGGAAGTGCTGAGGTGCAGGGCTCCAAAGGCATGGGGGCGCCCCCTGGCGGTGACCGCGGGCCCCTACAGGGTGGAGCTTCAAAGCTCTGTATCCATGGCCCCCAAAGGAACCAGGGCGGTCGCCCCCAGATGGTCTGGGGAAGGCGCAAGCCCTCCTCCGGTCCTCCTGGGCTTCCTGGCCGGGTTGCCACCCCAGCCACCTCTGACAATATATATATACTAGGGGGCTTTGCCCCCTGCACGCTTCACTCGCCAACCCCCATGTTTGATTTTCCGGATTCACACTTTTAAGATTTTGTTTTTCTTTGAATTGTTGCTATTTCATTAGTTTCACTTTTATTTCAGATCTTCTGTAAAAACAATATTTGGAATCTTTGGAGTCCCAATATGCTGAATCTTTTAAATGAGGTAAGTAAGACATGTGTTTAATGACTTTGTACCATAATTCAGGATAGGTTTCACTGTTTGGAATTTCAGCACAAACAAAACGATCTACATCATCAGCAGTTAATCACTTTTTTTGCAAAGTAACCAATAAATGCACGTGATGTAAACCCCGTTTTTGAAATTCTCTGACTATATTTACATACTTCTGACATATTACCTATGTCCATATATTTGATCTCTATTTGCCTTTTCGTTATTTCCCCGGGTAATAATTTCTCTTATTTTGCACTAATGCGATGTTTACTTTCTTTGTTTTGACACTGTCGTTTTTTTCTGCTTTCATATTCTGTATCTTGCTCTGCATGTGTGTCATGCCTAGATTTTTTTTGACTCTTTTGAATTTCAGTTTTCATTATCTCTAACCTGCTCTGCATGTGTTTGGACCCCTTGTTTTTTTAACCTCTTTATGAAGTTTTACTTTGTTTTGTACTTTTTTTTTCTAACTTTTCTGAGTTAAATATTAGAACTTAGGATTTGTAGTGGACTGATCAGTTTCCAAATCCAGACAGTGCCCAAAAGTAATTATTTAATATTTAAGATGGTATAAGTTGATTTACAGAAGACCAAAAGGATAGCATGTAGACCATTATAATTATACAGAACAATATGTCAAATATACATCAAGCAGAGGCTATTCTTATGCCAAACAAAATATAAATAACACTTCATCCAGAATATCATGAGCAGTTCAATCTCTATATTATAAAAAAGTACTGCAGTGCTAGAAGCACTCAACTAAAGAACAGCTAGACTTATTCCAGCAATATGAGATATTAATTGAAAAGTTGAATATTTTCAGTTTAAGACATTTAAGAAATGTAATATGATAGATATGTATAAAATGATAAATTATGTTGTACAGAAAATTTAATCTGGTATTTTAAAATGAGTTCTTCAACAAAACCATGGGGCACAGATGGGTGCTAGTTATGGGGAAATTTTACACAAATGTTAGAAAACATTTTTCTTCAGCCAGAGAGCTATAGATATCTGGAATACTTTCTCAAATAATGTGGTGTGTAGTATTGTTTTATAGGACCTTGAAAAATCGGCTGTATGGTTATTTGCAAACATTAGATGAGTATGGACTGGTGAGCTTTGCAGAGCTGAATTGTCTGTCTCTTGTCATCAAAAGTGTGCTTATGTGCTTACACAGGGTCAATTTACAATCACCAATTAAACTAACATGCACTTCTGTTGCATATGGGAGGAAATTGTAGTACCTGAAGAAGATCCCACACAACACAGGCAGAAAATGCAAACTGGACCAGGACACAAAGGCCTGAGGTGTGAGGCAGCAGCACTCATCATTGTGCCCCTATGCTGCCTGCTTGATACACCAGCTCTGCCAAGTTTACTTTGCTTCTGGCAGAGAGGTCACAAAAACTATAAACGGTGACAAAATAAGCAAAGCACATAACAAGTGATTTTGAATCCATTGCTAAAATACTGGTGTCTTTATCAAAACTAGGTAACTTCCTTAAAATGAAAAATTGCCCTCTTGCCTTAAAGCAGATAGAGTCAGTATCTTTAATAAACAGAGAGCTGTGTGGCAGGTTTCTAGATATTTAAACCAAGAGCTAATCCACTACTTGTTGTTTATTAAATCTATTTGCTCTTTTTATGATTAATAGGTAAAAATAAGTTACAAAATGTATGCATGGTATAACATTCATGTGGGTTCAGGGATTTAGTTAATGGTTTTGAGACATGGAGCATTTTTAATATTTCTCTGTTTACTTAATCAAAGACATATAACACTTTAGTTTATTATGTATTTCTGTAAAAATAACAGATCGTAAAACATAACAGTAATAATAGAATACAATTTTTTATTGACAGCAGATACCAACTCAAGTAATGTAAAAATTGCATCAATGGATAAAGTATTGTTAGTTGTTGGCTGAGAAGGGTCTATGGTTACACACAGGTCATATTATTTCTATGATGTAGAGTCCATCCACTGGCACTGTAGGGACTTTAATATCTTGCAAAGGGGATTTGTTTTACTGTCAGGAGTAGCTATTGGACGTGTAAAAAAGGAAAATCTCTCAAGGTAAATTTGAAAAAGTAAATTCATCCGTAATTCAGGTCACACTGAATGCTTCTCTGGTTTTAGATAGATGACTTTCAAAATATGCCAATGGGTTTCAAATGGGAGCTTTTGAGATTTCAAGATATTGTACTGTGCAAGCTATTCAAGATGCAACAAAAACTAAACTTTCATAACAAATTTCCTTTAGGAAAAAATGTAACAAAAGTTCACAAAGTTTGTACACTAGGAGCCATGTTGTTTTATTCAGGCATCTGGACATGATGAATCCACCACAAAAAGCAGATACTGGACTTATTAATATTATTGCTAAGACTGGAATAACCTTTGTTGTGTGCATTTGCCTACATAAGATTGAACCACAGCCACGCAGCTCATACATAGCAATCCAACCAACCGAGCTAAAGGAGAACGTCTGATGTCAAGGTAACCTGAAAGTGTTGCTCTTATTGGCCAGTGGTAGGGACATCATCCACAATAGCTGGCTTACAAATTGAACACTGTTCCACTCTTTCCAAATAAATTTTCCATTTTTGGTGAAAATCCTCACCACTTCTGACACCACTGCAAATAACACTAAGTCTTCCTTTTTCATCTACCAAGACCTAAGTTGTTATTGGGATTGGACCACAGACACTATTGTGGTTTTTATTGTTGTATTTTTCAGCTTTGTATCAGATTTAGCTATAAAGTATAATCATGTAGTGTTGATGGAGTCACTAAGTATTCAAATAGATGTTGAAACTGACACTTGCAGCAAATGTCTTACTCACTTGCTAAACTCAGTAGTGTTTTGCCAGATTATGATTGGCCCAAGTCACTGACATAATCATACATTTGATCTAATAATACTTATGGAGTTGAGAAATAAAATATAAGTCTTACTCTGTTATATAGCATTATCTCTGATCACTGCATAATTACATTTGGCTTGTCCTTGCCTTTACTAATATTATATATGGTTTAATCTTTGATAGGGTGACATCCACTGTAGATAGCAACTCCACATGAACTTTTATGGATATTCTGGGAAACCCAAATTTAATTATTGAGGACAACATAGATCAACTGACATATAATTATAATACATCACTGAAAGAAGCCTTGGATAAAATAGATACCCCTCAAAACAAAAGTGAATAAAGCACATAGAAACTCAGTTTACTGAAAATTCTAATTTTGAAAACTCAAGCATAGATGGAGACCAAAAGGTCTTCCAAGCTGCATGGGCAGAGAGTGTTAAAAGATATAAAATTCTATTTTAAATGTATCTTTTCTTACTAAAAAATTTGAAGAAGTATTGCTGTATACCTTCATTCCCACCTTATTCAACACAGTTTACTTGAGATGTTCCAGTCTGGGTGTTGTGCTGGTCACAGAACGGGAACAGCAATAACTTGTGTGAAATTGACTCTTTAATATCTTCTGATGAAGGAAATGCTACAGCAATTCTGCTGTTAGATTTAAGTGCAGCTCTCGACACTGTTGTCCAATCTGTTGTGGAAAATTAACATTCAGTCTGACTCAAATGCAGATGACATTTGTCTCCTACTGTGCCCTTAAGTCACTGTTTCAGTGGATTAATGATAACTACTTATCCTTAAACACAGGAAAAGAATATATTTTATTAATGTGTGGGAATGATACAGATCACAACAATATTTTATCACTTTTACATTTAGGAGGTCTAAATATTTTACTGAATCAGAATGCAACTTAGACATTATCTTTACAACCAGTCTGTCTTTGAAACTCACATTTTTGAAACTTACATTTCAGCACCTGCTGAAAAATATTGGAAAATTAAGACAATTTGCAAGTGTGGAAGATGCAGAGAAATAAATTCATGCACTTATTTCAAGGAAAATTGTGTTATTCACAGGATATTCTATTCATACTATATGCAGTTTTCGGTTAATTCAAAATGCTGCTGCAAGAACCTGTACAAGAACTAGAATATTCAACCACATACAGTAACTCCTGTTCACTCTTCTGAAATATCTACACTGGTTTCCTCTTAATTTTAGGGCTGATTTCAAAATCCTCCTTCATTTAAATTAAACATGAAATGGCGACGGCCCAACTTACCTTATTTTTAATATGCAAGCCGAACAAGCTTTATGATCTCAAGATGCCAGGATACCAAGGATTCCAAACATTAATAAAACAACAGTGAGAGGTCAAGCCTTTTGCTAAAGGACTTCAGAATCATGGAATGGTCTGCCTGCTTGTATAAGAGATGCCCATTCAGTCTCAGCTGTTAAACCCAGCCTGAAGACTCGCTACTTTAGTGTAGCATACCATGACTAGAGCTGCAGATTAGCTGTTAATACATCTTGTTTCTTAGACATTTCTACAAAAATGTAAGAAATACAATAATTATGAATCATCATTAAACCTCCACTTTCTGTTTGTATTTTTGGTACCCTGCTGTGGCATTTGGTAGCACTGCTCTACTTCCAGGCTGTTTTTTTGCCCATGTGAAAGACTCCTGAAATATTGGGAGCCGCAGAGTCCAAGGATGAAAGTGTCTTGTCTTATCAGGATACTCTGCACCACATATATAATACTGTAGAATGCCTAGAAGGGGATGGGTGGCTAATTGGAATAGGTCTCCAAGACTATGTGTCTGAATTTGTTAAAACTGACTGTAGATGCCCCAGACTTTTAGTTTCCCCAGGGATGCTGCTGTCTGAAGGTTCTGTTTCCTTTTACCATTGTCAATTGGCCATTATGTCAACCATAATATCAACAGACACATGCTGATACAATCTTTTTTGTGTTAATCAGATTGAATTTTCTGTTTTCTGACTGTATGTTGTAATTGGTAATTGTAAAATTTTGTAATTGAATTTTACCTGTCAACTTGTTACTGAGAACTGAGCCTGCAGACAGTGAAGAGAGCTATACTAAAATAGACATTAAAAAATGATTTGAAAGTATAAACCATAGGTTGGTTCCTATAGGTAAATGCCAATCTTATTGTATTTATAATTAAGCTTCCTTTCATCTGCATGTATCACTTTGCACTCAACATTAAATTTTCCAAGTGTTTGTCCAATAGTAAAGACTATCTAGGTCATTTCAATGGTTTTGCTGCCTCCTCTGTGTTTGTTATCCTTATAATTTTGCTAGTGTCTGTGAATTTCACAAACCTACTAACCAATTTAGGGTCTATACCATTATATTTAGTGAAAAAGCAGCAGTTTTTAAAGCACGGGTCCCAGTGGAATTCCACTAATCACCTCAGCCCATGTATAGTATTCTCTTATCTTTATTCTTTGCCTTCAGTCAATTAACCAGTTTGAAATCCACTTTTGTTCATTTACTTCTTATGCTAGTGGTTTTAGTGTTAAAATGAATCTTGAAGGCAGACCTTTATCAAAAGGTTTCTTGAAATAAAAAAATGATGGTATATGCTTTACTTTTGTGCCATACTCCATTTGCCAGTTTGAAAACATTACAACAGATTGGTTTGTCAGGATCTCCCACAAACCTGTGCCATCTGTTATTTAGTATATTATTGCCGTACACATAGTGGCTTATCTTACTTCTGACTACAGTTTCCATAATTTACACTGAACACAATTAAGGCTTATTGACTTGTGCTTATTTGGATCCATCTTGTCTCCTTACTTCTTGACACATTTTATTATATTTCATATTGTGATTGCTAGAGTACGATTAGTAAAGGTTTATAAATACCACCTTTGATTTGTTTCCACTGGACAGATAAAATCTCCTCTGATTTATTAGTCTCCGACAGACTGAGAGCCCGAAGATCATCTGTTTCTCCTTTAATTGTTTCTAGTTTTGCGAGAGGCACTGAATTTATTTCTTCATTTATAAAGTTTTGGGTGAAATATATATTTAGTTCATTTGCTATTTTCACATTGTCAATGATTTTTCTTTTTGCAACTCGAGGCCTGTTAACTTCTCTTTACTGCCTTTTTGATAGAGTAGTACTGGAATCTTTGCTTCAGTAGCAATTCTTTTTTTTTTTAGTTTCTCTTTTAATCTTTCAAATGCTTTTTTAATGCCATGCTGAAGTTTTCATTATTTCTCCAAGAATGAATATTTTGGCTCTGTTTAATTTGCCATTTAAAAAATCCTTTTAGTTTTACCTTTTAAACATTTTTTAATTATCTTTGTTCATCAATTTCTGCTATTTCTTAGTTCTTTTCATTTTATTTGTTTTTTTAAATATATTTATTTTGGGCCCGAATCATAACAACCCTGAAGCCACACTATCTATTATGTATATTTGCATTATTTTCATTTTCCAATTTAGGATTTTTCTATGTAGTCTTTCATTTTCTCTGTTTGAGGAATGTTTGTTTTACAGTAAAGTGATCCATTTGTAATCATTGTCTTATAATTTTCCTAAACTTAAGCACTGCCTTGTTAAGGTAATTTGAGGCATATCATTAAATGGTGTCTTCCATTGACTTACTGTGGGTAAGACTAAATTAACTAGGTTTCTTACTTTTATATATTGGAGGGCCTCTCAGATCTTGTCCAGGCGATCAGTTCTTTGATTGGCAAAATTGATGCTCACTTGGCACTTGTTCTAGCTCGACTTAACTAGATCCACACATCCATTTTCCAAGCTGCTTATCCAGTTGAGGTTCCTTTTCTTTTCTTCTGGTAAATACATCACAAACAAACAACATAATAATATTAATAGTACATTATACATATGACACTGGTTTGGCTTAATAAGCCTTTCATAGCCTTAATGGCTATAAACTTGACAAATTTTAAGCATCATTGTACATTCCATCTACCATACAATGGAAAGAACACACACGTTACTAATGTCCTTTCTGTCTTGTTAATCAAAGACAGCACTTGAAAACCTTCTCAGTTTAGAGGCCCTAGTAGACCTCTCCTCTTCTTCATAGACTGGGAGTCCTCCATGTTTTGTCCCCTTTTTCATGGTCAGTTCAATCAGTGTAGAACTGTCAATCACCTGGACAGCATTTCTTTGGACAGAAGAAGAAAGTCAAAGGCCTGTAGAAAATCCACGTTACCCACTGCTTGACATCACCATTGCTTAAAATGTTCACACTATTTGTTTTCAATGTTTTGCAAGAAATGTCTAAATGCAGTTTGTTATAAAAATGATTATTTGGCTAGTAATGCCTCTTTTGAAAGCGGAAACATTCACATAAGAAATAAAAATGTTTTCTGTAGTGGTATCACAAAAACGAAAATGCTATAGCACTAACAACCATTAATCGAACCTGTGAACATAACTGTTTGGCTTTTGACTAAACTCTGTGATTTACTGTAGAGGCAGTGGTAGCTAAACATTGGGGGTTTCTGTCACAGGTTATCCCTCTGGCCATGCCTCAACTGAGGCTTAAGCGATAGAGACCCCAAAGTGAGGTTTATGGTGTATCTACACATTCAGAATGCTCTCAGCTAGCAGGTGAAAACCGTAGAAGGATGAGCGTGGCCTGCGTCTGTGGTGAATGATGGACAGATAAGTGCACTTTCATGTGGAATTAATGGGTTTTCTCAAAGAGAGCTTTGTCTTTGCGGAGCATACAACCACCTGTCAAGTGGGTAAAACATCGCGTAGCAAACTCAGCAAGACAAATTTTCAAAGAATAATGTGAATGTGGAAAGAGTGCAGTTACAAATATCAGAGAAAGTGAAAAAAAGAACAATCAGGAAGTAGAGTGAAATTTTCATAAAGTGAACTGAAAACACAAGAGAGTAAAGGAAAAAAAAGACGTTAGACTGTAAAGTTCAAGAGGAAGGACAGAAGACTCAAACATCAATCAGCTTTGCCCTAGAAATCTTTTACAGTAAACCCAGAAAGCACTCTCCTTATCTGCATTTCCTGCATGCCTCCAGATGTATTGCTGTCTTAAGATTTAACACCCTTGCCATTAAATCAGAGCATTTTCTACAAAAAATGGTGCTTTTTGAAGATCTAATTGCTCAGCACTAACACCTGAATGCTAACACCAAAAGATCTCAGTTGAGAGTAGTGCACAGGATTTTTCATGCATGACAATTTTCACTGGAAAGTGGGAATGGTGATTGACCATATATTGAAGAGGTGTGTATGTGTGTGGCCTCAGTGCCACACTTCCCATGTCTAGGGGGATTTTGCTGGTACTATCTTGACTGTTCCCTTTTCTGAGAACTATTCTGTGAAGTGAAAATCAGTATGGCTGCGAGTGGATCACAAGTAGCTTTGAGCCATTCCTCAGCCTTTGCAGTGACAGCCAATTTCCTCATGGGACCAGCATTGTGCCAGGTTATTGTCCATGTGGAGTTTTGTGCTGTCAAAAGCTGTTCTTTATCTTCTTTCTCAGTCCATGACTGTTAACTTCCTTTTTCTGAGTGCTGCTGGGATAGACTCTGGACCCCCCAGTGCCTGGATTAAGTGTATCTGAGAATGTTATATTTTATATATAGAAGTCCAATAGCTCATCACTGGATCCTCATTGCTCTCCCTTCTCAATATAGTGCTCTCTTAGCAGCAGTACAACTCTTCTTTGCATAGATAGATAGATAGATTTACTCCCCCGGGTGGAATTGAAGAGTCGCATAGTGTGGGGGAGGAATGATCTCCTCAGTCTGTCAGTGGAGTAGGAAAGTGACAAAAGTCTGACATGAAGCTGCTCCTCTGCCTGGAGATGACACTGTTCAGTGGATGCAGTGGATTATTCATGATTGACAGGAGTTTGCTTAGTGCCCGTCGCTCTGCCACAGATGTTAAACTGTTCAACTTTAATCCTACAATGGAGCCTGCCTTCTTAACAAGTTTGTCCAGGCGTGAGGCGTCCTTCATCTTTATGCTGCCACCCCAGCACACCATCGCGTAGAAGAGGGCACTCGCCACAACCGTCTGGTAGAACATCTGCAGCATCTTACTGCAGATGTTGAAGGTTGCCAACCTTCTCAGAAAGTATAGTCGGCTCTGACCTTTCTTACATAGAGCATCAGTATTGGCAGTCCAGTCCAATTTGTCATCCAGCTGCACTCCCAGATATTTAAAGGTCTGCACCCTCTGCACACAGTCACCTCTGATGATCACAGGGTCCATGAGGAGCCTGGGCCTCCTAAAATCCACCATATGGGGAGTACCACAATTCTCAAAACACCCATTCCCAAGTTAATAATTCAAGAGTTCCAAAAAATAAAACTAAAAATTAGAAACAAAAGAAAAACTTTTTGAATGTCTAAATCCTTTTAGCCACCTTAATTCACTGCAGCATCACAGGGAGCCGGCATCTATCCCTGCAGCACTGAATGTAAAGCAAAAACCAAGCCCGAAGGGGGTGGCATTCCAACGCAGAGCACACTCACACATGTAGCCACGCTCAAGATCAAAGGGGCCGATATACAGTCACCAGCGGACCTGGCCCAACCTGATCAATCGAATATGGGAGGAAAAACAACATGTCAAAGCAACATCCATCCACCTGTTTTCTGTATCTGATTCTTCCAGTTACACAGAGAAAGGGTCTATAGACGTTATGCATGAATTACAGTATGAATCAATTATGAATCAGCCTTGGAAAGAAGACACCAGTCCTATTTAAATATTCACTCACTGATCAGACTTAAAGCAGACACGTCAGGCATGTACTGTAACTCCCAGGGGCTATAAGGTGCCCTGCACTTTTGAGAAGAAGTTACATCAATTCATTTCACAATGTGCGCTAAGGAATGTTACACATTGAAATCAGGCACTCATTTTTAACTAGAAGATGTAAAACTACACCAGATTTCTTAAACATTTCCTATGACTCTGAATTGAAGCCACTTTAAATATTCACAATAACTATAAATCTAGGATTGAGGAATGTTTCCAATATGCCCAAAATAAGCGCTTTGGAGGGATTATCTGATGGTTTATATGTTTAGGCCCACTCTAACATGAAAAGAACACGCAAACTGCAGACAGACAGAATCACTATGTAAAAAAAAAAATCACAGAGCAAGATAGAAAAAGCAGAGCTTTTACGAAAACATAGCTACCCATTTTAAAGGTAAAGAAAAAATATAACCTTTCACAGAGCAAAATGAAAATCCATCTATTTACTGCATTTGCCAAATTAAAATTTTAGATCTGTGAGCAGGGAGGGTGAGGAGCCCAAACAGCAAGACACCAAAACAGAAGGGCACACAGACACACACACATTCACTAAGCCAGTTAAATTTACAGTAGCTCTCTAGCATAAATGTGAATTTCCCCTTGGGATTAATAAAGTATCTATCTATCTATCTATCTATCTATCTATCTATCTATCTATCTATCTATCTATCTATCTATCTATCTATCTATCTATCTATTTATCTATCCAGTTCCTACAGCATGTATCTAGATAAAGTGAAAAGACCTAAAAGAACATCAAACACCACACAGTGTAAAAACACAGGTGAACTTGGCCAGAACGTTACGTACATTTCACACAACAATGGAAAATCTTGAGAAAACATGAAGAGGTCAAATTAAAATTTAAAGGAGTAAGTAAATTGATTCCCAGCTAAGTATTATCATTCTCATCTCTTATGCCTCATTTTGTGAGATGAATTCTAAGACCTGAAATGGGTGGAGTGCATCTAACTGACCCCTGCAGTAAACAGGTGGTGTTCTATCCAGAGTTATTTATTTCTTGCATTCTGCTGTCAGAACAGGCTCCGACTTTTCATGAAAGTGTGTGAACAACAACAAAATAGGTGGAATAAATTACTGCAAACTAAATAAACTAAAGTGAATCAATCTGGAGGTTGCATGGGCAGCATGAGAGTTTGCACTTCTACCTTATGGATCCACCAATATGGTTTTTAATTACACTGTTTATTGTAAGAACCTCTAACACTCCTGCAACATGTCAAACATGTTTTAGTTGAAATAGTTGCCCTGAACTGACCTGGCTGTGACTGAGATTGGCTCTGTGTGTTTGCGTGTGTGTGTGTCCTGCGGTAGACAGGCATCTCATTCTGTGCTGGTGTGTCCAATGACACCAGGATAAAGTTTTCACCACCCCTGAACTGGATTTGCTGTTCACAGAAAAGAATGGATAAATAAATCAAAGCTGACACAAACTACAATTCCATTATGTACAATATAATAATGAATTTTAGGAACCTTTTATTACAGTAAGACAAAATTGATATATTCAGAAAACAAACAAAACATCAGAGATGAAAAACTCAGAGCAGGGAAATAAAACCAGAAAGTATAGTTCAAATTAAAAAGTACCAACTAAACATGAAGAGAAGTCAAGATTATTTCAAAATTCAAATATATTGTGCTTGATGATGCCAATGCAGGCTTTAGGTCACAGTGATGCTGCAGTGGAAAGAGGGGATTGAAAAATAGGGGTCTGTTGGAGCCAATCCCAGCCAGCACAGAGCGCAAGGCAGGAACAAACCCCAGGAAGGGCACCAGCCGACCTCAGGGATTGAAAAATACATACATGAAATTATCGAGTGAAAATGTCAAAAGGTACCAAAATAAAATCTATGTCTTTAAAAGTGAAAGCAAGTTTGCAAATGACAGCATTTTTGGAGCAAAGTTTAAGATTACAGGGAGCCCTGCACAGCAAAACACCCACCTGGGATGGAAACTCACTAATAACACAGCCTCAACCATGCCAGCCATGCCAGAGGAAACCACAGCAAGAACATGCCAACATCAGGCTGAAATTGACCTGGCAGGCAAATAAGCTGAAGTCTGTCAACCTGTAATTCAGCAGATCTGACCACTATGCCACCATGATGACAAACATTGCAATTAGAAAATAACTCCCACAATATGCAAAAAATTGAGAAGTAAAGCACTGAAAATGCGTAGGCAAGAAAACCATGTAGATAAGCGGATGCTACATCTTGTCTAGATTTGACTCTTTACCATTGAAATCAGTGCTTGCTTGCATCAAGGTGCAGGAGAAAGAGTCATTAGACAACTTACAAGTGATCAGAGAGTGAGACCACATGACCTGCTGTTTAAAAAGGGATACTGTGAAAAATGCAGCGTAATTACAGTCATGATCAAGTCATTCAGTAATCTGTTGTGAAACACTTGTTTAGCAGTGATCTGCCCGCTTTTCACAATGTTATCATTTTTTTATCTTCTCTTCTTTTGTGCTTCTCCCCCTCTCCTTGTCTTCTACATTGCTATGCTTAAAAAGTAACCTGCAACAGGCACCTGAACCTATGACAATAGTAGTTGTCCTTCAGTATTGCTTGAAAACGAAATAGTTGACAATTAAAAAGCAACCACAGTCCAACTCACAACAGTCTTTCCACAGTAACACTGTCACTGCCTCTTTGTTCATCACTTCCAAAGGTCTGGTAGATAATCATCTTGTCTGTTTGCATTAAGCAGGTGTGTGAGAAAATGCTTATACAACATATGCTATACAAGTACATTGAACTCTCAATGTCTTTACATATAAAATGAAATCAAATACTCTAAGTTGTTAGGAGCTGGTAACAGGAAAAGTAAATCAAAGCTCCAACCACTGCAAATTCTACTGGTTATTCAGTCTCTTCTTAAGCATTCTGAAAGTACATAGCGGTGCAGGCAAATGCTGAACATTTTCTTAAGATAAAGCTTGTGGCTCCAGGAACAGAATGGAAGACAGAGCAGGACATGGGCAGGGAGCTCCAATACCCAGGGGAGATCTGTTGCACCTCACTATAGCCAGACATGGTGCTGTGGCCTGTGGCTGTAAAATGTACTGATTGAGCAGACAGTGCCATGGGAAGAAGGATAGCAGCGGCACATAACAGGAAGAGAATAAAATACTTGGACCTGGTCACAAAGTGCAGGAAAGTCGGATGGTATGTGAGCCACTGCCCAGATGAGGTAGGAGCCAGAGGGTTTGTGGGCCTATCAACAACATGCCTGCTCAAATACCTGGGTTTTATGGGGAGGCAGGGAGTTTGCGGAAGAAGCAGAGAATCAGTTTTTGGTTGTGGCTGAGGAAGAGAAACAAAGCTTGGGGAGCAAGTAAATCCCGAGGAAAGGTTGACTGAAGGGGGTGTCATGGAGACATCCCTGTTCACTGCCCCACCACCATGAGATATTCTTGGATAATGGGAGAAAAAACAAACAATAAGTGGAAACCTGCTGATGCCCCATCTGGCTAGTCAAGCAGGCATTGGTGAAGGTCTACTAGGTGTAAACCTGAGCAGGAAATCATCCACTTGTGTATGTTTGAGGTCCATTATTGGCAACGATCTGATCGAAATGGCAGTGACAACAAATACTTTCACAGACATAAGGAGAATGGGAAGGCTTATCATAATGATTGACACAACCATTGTAAAGGTAGTAGGGACCATCTCAGTGGAAGCTCTAAGAAGAGGGTTTTGTGCAGAAATAGTAAGTCTTTAGTCTAGGTTTATGAGGCAAAATATGTTAAAATGCAAGCAGATAATAGTAAAAATGTATTGGTTTAGTACCCATAAAACAATGGAATATTATAAATAGGGAAACATGTACTGTATATTGTTTAATGTAATCCTTCTGGGCATGTAAAGTTGCACAAATAATAATAATATCTATCTATCTATCTATCTATCTATCTATCTATCTATCTATCTATCTATCTATGATAATAATAATATGAATAAAGAAAGAAAGAAACAAAGAAACAAAGAATGAAAGACAGAATTTAACTGGTTGAATGCTTATCACTATGAGAGTTAAGATACAGCCACTGACTACCTACACAATACCCAAAGATGTCTTTCCAGCAAGTCATTTCCATGTATTAACACTCTTGTCAGTAACTGATGACTTTCTCTGTCCCTCCTGTTCTTTTCTTATTCAGGACAGCACTTGGAAGAAAGGTCCCCCCACACAACTTATTGCTATGACTAAGACTGATAATGAAGAGAAGAAGAATCATTCAAGTGTGTGGGCTCTAAGCCTGGTATAAATATCATTAATGTAACAGGCATGCAGTGTAGACATAGTATCGCTCACTTCTTTATTCCTGTCTGTGTTAGGCCCTGTGTCATGTCAAGTTTAGACTGAAGCTCAGGATCACCGTCACAAGTGCAGAGTGCAGTGAAATTCTTTATTGTACCCCTAACCAACATGCAAGGTGTCAATGCTCCTGTATTTGGCTCAGTGTCCTTGTGATCCTGACCAGGATGAGCGAATTGAAAATCCATAGATATTCTGCTTAAGCATTGCCTGAGAGTATGCAGCATAAGTATCTCAATCATGAACACCTCTATATCACTGATTATCTTAAAGCCGCACTCCTGGCATGCTAACATCATTTTTGTGCAAGCTTTAGTAAGGATGATAATCAATTGGAACAGTTTTTTTTGTTTCTTTTCTTGGAAGGAAAAAGGAGATTATTATATATCTTCAGATTACATACAAAATGAAGCCAGCCTGAGGCCTGAATAGATAGGAGCAGAGCTATGTAGGAGTATTCAAACCTTATCCCTGGCGTAAATAAAGCAAAAACAAAAAGCATAAGCCATACTAACAGCACAATTCACTCTTCTGCCCCCACTTAAAAGAACGAAGGCCCAGGATAAGTTATTGTGAAAATAAAACCTGTTGGTCTCCAGAGCTGGTGCTTCAGAAGGGCAGGACTTTTGTGGGTTCTGACCCCAGGCACACACCTGTGAGGGTCGGCACAGTCATTGGCATATACATGCTAAATGCTCCGCTAATGCTGCAAGGCACAGCACCCTCCGTGGAGTATCTCTCCCTGTGGTGAAGCCTGTGGTGCATTGATGGCCAGAATGAGGAACACATCATGAAGGGCCTGGCTAGCTCTGCTAGGCAGGGGAACTGCTGTTATAAATAACTAATACGTCCTACACAATCCAGGTCCAAATTTGCTGCTGTTTAGGGAAGTACCTGTCTTGGAGCCTTTCATTAAAAAGGGAACAAGTATCAATCACAAGTTCACTTTTAACAAACAGCAAGTTAAGGGCATTGAAAGACTAATAATAACCCCCTTTGTATGCATGTGGTTTAGTGGAGGCCGTGGCTCGAGGTGCTGATAGCAGAAGTGAAGGGAGACTCTTCAGTTAGGTTCTTTCATATGAGGAATGTCTTTTTCAACTCCAGGGAAGGGAGTCATCAACTATGTGTTATGTAAAATAACAGACAGAGCATCGTAAAATATCAGTCTTGAGCTTATTATCAGCATTAGTAATGTAGTAAAATCTTCTAATGAATGTTTGTATTCACGTGTTACAGCTCAATAACAGGCAGGTTAAATGATTTGTTCAGGGTCACACAGCGAGAAGGAGGCCAGGAATGAATTGACTCCCTTGTGGTTTCAAGTTTACTGTATTGTCACTAGGCCACAATGATTTAGTGGCCCCACTGAAATAGGTGGTTGACAGGGGTGATTGCAAAGATGCCAAACACTAACCTGACTGAGCAAAATTTCCAGGAAGAACAGCAACAACAAGTATGTCACTAACATAAAAGGGGAGCATCATTCCCAAATTTAACCTGGCATCTGTCAGACTGGAGCAAAAGCACAGGTGTCACCAGCTGCAGTGGTGTCTGGACTTGTGCCATCAATTGGTTTCTCCTGTCATATATTTTCTACCCACAGCTTCATACCCTTTTTGGGTGGGTTAGACTGTGAGATGAGAGCCAGGGTCTTTCAGGCCCACTGGCAAATAATTGACACGGTTTGGGGGTTTAATGGAACTTTTAAGGGTTTTAATGATTCTGTCCTTCCATTGCAGCAAAAGCTCATGTCAATGTGAAAGTTTACAGCAGCTGATGCGCCTTGTAAACCAAACTTGAAAGCAATTAAAAAGAAAAAAGGAAAAAAAAAAAAAAAGACCCGTCTCCTAAGCCAAGCTGCAAAATACAGTTTCTTCATAGGTTGCAAGAAGCTAAAATCATTAGGGAAATGGGAGGCAAGGCCATCTTCATTCAAAATCAGACAGCCGCCTTGATTGGCTGAGTTTGTGATGTCACAGTTAATATAGTGCAGAGTTATATCTGTATCAAACACATCTCTAAGAATCAGGAACTTTCTACAAAAAGTAAATACAGTCCCCAGCCACCTCTTCCAAAACGAACAGGGAACATTAGGCTTACTGTGTAATGTTAAAACTGGACAAGCTGGTGGAGTGAAAGGAGCTGAAGCCTTTCAACTGTGGAAATACAGATTTAAGAAAAAAGGAAAGAAGAGTGCCGTGGAGAGCCGCACCAAGTGATGCCATGCGCTTCTGAAAGCTTCAGAGTCGCCCCGGAAATATCGCTTGGGCCTGAGACTTCGCTCTGAAGGCCTGCAGAATGGAAGGCTATCTCATCAACCCTGTAAGTAGACTTGCGAGTGGACTTATAGCATTGAAATTCCAGTATGTACAGGAGGGCACTCCGCCTGCCATATATTTAAAGACGGTGTCAATTAGTTTAATGCAGAAACACGAAAGAAGGCTTCTGTTTGGGCTGAAAAAGTACAGCACACACCAATTTCAAAGCAAGGCATTGCCTGTAAAACACATTTATAATGGACAAGGCTAATAACTGAAAATAAGGCAGAGCTTAAATAAAATAAATATGATACAGGTGCCTACTCTGGCAAAACAGAATGGAGGAAAGCTCTTAATCATAAAATGAATGGAAAAATTAGAGGTAGGGCAATAAAGTAGTGATCAGTGCTTTTAAAAGTTAAAAAGCAATGATTCAAAAGTTAGCTCTTCATCCTAAACTTTTTATATATTTATTTCAAAGCAAAATAATGCACAGTCTCATCTATGTCATGTTTAACACAATGGGAATTATATAAAACAAATCAATTCGTTATTCCATAAAACATTGTGTTATAAGAAGTAAATAGACAACAGAAATCTTGCAGTCAATTAGAATCGCTTGAAAAAAATGCGATACACTCGCACACCCACAGACCCAAAATTGAATTATTAAAATAAATAAATGATGAACAGCAAATAAAAGTTAAAAATTATAGAGTCCATCTGTTGTATTGAAATTAATGCCATACCGGCAAAATAGCATCCGTTTAAATTGCACAGTAAAAAATAGTCTGTTGGTATTTAAAAATAACGAGTTAAGCTTTTCCGATTCACATAAAAATAACAAATGTCGCGCGGAGTTTTCACTTACAGAGCCTGAAACAATAAATTCTGTCCGTCGTAATTCAATTGTACCTTTAATGTCGATCTCTTTTATACAACTTCAAATCTTTCTAAGTGAATTATTATGCACAAAAATGTTCCAAGACAAAATAAGAATTGCAAAAGCAAAACTTAATGCTCCAATTCTTTTAAGCGTTAAATTTGTCTTTTTTTTACTTCACCAGCTGTTGGTAAACCTTCATCTACTGTAACTGAAATCCTCGATCATTTTTTCCCCAAGTTATTCTTTATACATGTCTATATTCGTTAATATTCTATTTGAATTTCTTCTTTTCTTTTGTGATCAAGTTCATCACCAGTTTTTTCTGTTTTATTTTTACCTAATAATACGGCATTGAGGAACACCATTTCGATTTGCCTGTTTTTTTTTTCTTTGTTTTTTATTTTGTTATATTTTAGACGCATATGTGTGCGCATATATTAAATATTGTTTCTCAGGTTCTCGATCTTAAACGCTCCTTGCTAAATATCCGTTTCAGTTTATTTATGGCGTCCTTTATTCGCTTTCACTTTTACGGGTTTTTTTTTTTTTTTTCTTTACTGCACAGGATAATTTAGCAAGACTGCTAAAGGCGAGGGAGCAGACAATCAGGAGCACTAGATGCCTTTTGGTCACAAGTTTAACGCTATCAGTTATGATTTTTTTGTGCTTCTGTTTTGAGTCTATTACACAATGCGGTCTTTTAATAAAACTTTAGGGCGATTTTTTTTATAAAATGTTTTGAACGAAAACTGCTTACGAATAGAGTTGTTTGCCTGAAATCCTGGATATTTCTCTTATTTTTATCTCCATCCTGTGTCTTTTTATTTAACAGCAGGCAGAAGAAATGATCTACGATCCAGAAATGTACCGCCCTCCAGCTCACGACTACTACAACTATCTGAGCAGCGACGGGGATAGCCACGGAGGTGCGTAGCTCTGAAACGCCGGGTTGGGCCATCACTAGAATGGGGGATACGAAATGATAGACAAGGGAGTGCGGGCGCTCGGGACCGTTAGCCCCGTTAGCCTGGCAGGTCCCCGGATGTCAACAGAGGGCTGACGGGCAATAAAGGCGCACACGCTTGTAACACTTTATTGTGGGAGGCAGTTGAAGTCAAGGCCACGGCAGGTTGCGCAGTAAACCATCACCTGAACCTACAGTTGTGTGGATGGAAAAAAAAGGTTGGAATGAGAGTCCTGAAGGTGTCGAACTCGACATAAATGTGTGCCTGGAGGTAACAGAAAAGGAGGACCCCTGGGGACAGAAAAAACGAAAGAGAAATCAAACCAAGGGGTGAATACTTTCTGTTATTCCGATGGAGCTGTACATGATATTGCATTTGCCCAATATACAGAGGATGGATAATTTCACTCCGAAAAAGTAAAAGCGCCACATTTTATTGGTTAAAGCTTTACGTGGCGAGTGCAATTGTGTATACTTGCATGGGCAAACATGCACACTTGACGTTCGCTTACAGTCGCAATTCAGTTTTGTGTCAAAATGGAGTTTGCCCAGTGTGTCTTCAGACAGTAAATGAGTGCAGAAAGTGGATGTGAGTTCGAATCAACTATCGTGTTAGACAAAAGGAATCTAAAATTTAGCAGTTTGTTCCTTAGGGGTGGTTAAGGAGCGTGAATTTAGAATTGCAAGCATCTCTCTGTGTATTTTCAAGATGGGCACCACCTGAGATAGGCTAGATAGTTAGGTCCAGCCATTACAATGAACTTCTCTCCTGTTGCCTTCTCGTCATTTTATTTAAATGCAGTATTTTATCCTTTGAGTGAAAGGCTCATCAATAAAAGTGCTATCAAAGTTCGCTTTAACAATTTTGTAATAGGAAGGATTGCAGTGTTAAAACAATTTAACGCTTTGCGGCCGACGCCTATACAAATACAAAACCTGTCACGAGTGAGTGAGAAAATGGAACATGAGGCAAGTTTCCTCCATGCCGCCTAACTGCAAAAATAGCCGTATAACATCTGATTTGCAATCATGTAGAAAACTAACACCACTTTTTGAGGTTATTGTGTAGTGGGTAGTGCCGCCATCTCAGGGCTCTGTTGCCCATGGCTCTGTGCAGCCTGCACATTCTTGTCGAGTTTTCCTGCAACAACCCTAAAGATGTGCTGGTTAGGGTGATTATCTGTTTATTTACGTGTGAGTGGACCTTGCCTTACACTGGCACCATGTCTAGGGCTGTTTCCTGACTTGTATACAGTGCTGCTGGGATAGGCTCCAGCCTCCTGAGACACTGAGCTGGATTAGGTAAGGTTTAGAGTATGAAACAGTCCTGTATGTGATGCCTGGCCTTTATAGGGTACTCACAACTGATCAATCCTAAAGAGCATATATGGATTATAGAAAGAAAGTGGTGTGTTACACAGGGAGTACATGAAAAATCTGCTCATAAGCCATGCCACACTACCACCCTAGTCCAAGTGCTGTTTGTGCAGTGAGGGCACCAAGAAAAAAAAATCCCTAGCAACAGATTAATTGTTGTTTTAGCAAATACATAACTGTCACATAAATGAACAAAACATGCTCTCCAAAGAGTCAAATATTCTGAATTAATTTATGTGTTTAAATAAATCTGTATCTTTGTATGTACTAATTCCGTATTTATCAATTAGTGTAATCTATACCTGCATTTAACCTGAGAATTTGTTCACAGTGCTCTGTGCCTGCACTCAGTGAAGAGTGCTATACAAAAATAAGCTGTTATGCATTGTATCATATAATCATTCTAGGGATTTGCTGCTTCTGCACATAATTAAGTAGAATTTAAAAATGTTTATCAATATTATGAACTAAGCCTGAAAAATTAATTTATAAAAGAATGGATCTGCCTGCTGACTTGCTTACTTCTTTTACAGTTCCAGGGAGTCACAGGAACAGTTAAACTGTCCCAGGTGGGGCATTAGTACATGGCAGAAATCAGAATACTGCACACATACAGTACAAATTCATCCATCTTTCTATTATGGCAATTGTTTAAGTCAGTTCAGGGTTCCAAGGGCTGGAGCCACTCCCAGCAGCAACAAACACAATGTAGGAACTGGCCCTAGATGAAGCAACAGTCTAATGCTGGGCACACATAGGCACTTAAACAGACTTGATCATTCAAGGCCAATAAACCTGACATGCCTGCGTTTAGGATATGGGAAGAAAAAACAGAGTGCCCAGTGAAAAAAAAAACAAAACCCAGGGAGACATTGGAGGAATAAGCAAACTCTGTGACAGTGAAGCTGTGAGGCAGCAGTGCTAAGCACACATTTACTGTATTCCCACAAAGTGGGACAATTTAGGAACAATACCTGGCCTGACAGCTTGCTTCTGGAGAGTACGAGGAAACTAATGTTGACACAGGTATAACAAATACATTCAGCACTGAAGGCAATCCAGTCCAAAATGAGATGTAAGGTTTTAATTACATGTTAAGTATAAAACAATGTAGTACACCTAAGGAAAATAACTAAATGCTCTTCTAGTTTCCTAATCAAATTACAAACAAGAGATGACTGACAAATTCTGATCAGTTCTAATCATTTGGGTTAAACAATGGGGTTCTATTGTTGAAATAAGCCGTGGTTGCTTACACTTTCTACGTGCATAATCCAACAGTATACGTGCACAAAGTGGTTTTCTAGCCATTCTGAGAGCAGCGGGCCTATTTCCCTGTAAGCCTTTACAGGTGCTAATTTGCATACAATAAAGAGCCTTTTTAGTTTTAGTAAGATTTTTAAACTGTTATGCAAAGTACCTTCAGCATTTGTGTGGATTATTCTATATGGAATCACAAAATCTTTGAAATCTAGAGAATTTTGAGCATAGAAGAAAAAAACCATAAACATTCTGTATACAGAAACATCTGGTGTTTAATAAGGCCTTTAAAGAAGTTTTCCGTCTTGAAGGACCTTCAGTCCTTTAATTTACTGCACAAGTCAGTTGTTTGACCAATGATGTCCTCAATATTAAAAATAATTCTTCTCAAACTGAGAGGCTAACTGTGTGTTCTGACCAGGAGCCAGTTTACCTTTAAAGACCGTCGAGGGTAGTTTTGAAAATGCTGAAAAGAAATCATACAGGAATGAGTAGATATGGTGCAAGATTGAAAAAAAAAGAAAATAAGTACCCCAGGTAGCGTAATAAGAAGTGTCAGCTTGAGTGTGTTAGCAAAGAAAGGGAACGAGCTGGCTCAAGAAAGTCAAAATACGAAGGGCAGGATGCTGATGCAGGCGTGTCCCATGGTGTGTATGAGTATGTGTGTGTGTGTGTGAATTTGTCTTACTGAGGAACGTAGTCATTGTGGGTCAGTCCGGCAAGCTCATGCAAAACTGTGACCGAGTTGCACAACAGTTCTGCATCCGGCTCCGTCACCATCTCAGAGTCGGTGGACATGTTGTTTTGCTAGATTCAGTAGCTCTGAGCTTTACGCACACACATTATACTTAATTTAACTCTGGGAATGTCAATAATTTCTTGCTTTTTATATTATTAATGATTCCTAACTTCACCCTCACCTAAATATTATAGCTGAAGAATACACAAAAGAAATAAACAAACTTAATGGGGCCTACTTCACAATTCTGTTTTTTTAGCCATTTCTAGAGGAATTTTATCACAATTCTGACAAAATAATAATGATGAAGATGTTAAGAAGAGTGGGTGACGTTGTGGCAAAATGGTTAGCACGGCTGCCAGACAAATCCCGGGCTCTAGGTTTGATTTCCAGTCATTAGTTGTGTAGAGTTTGCATGCTCTCTCCATGTGTGCATGAGTTTTCCTCTTGGTATTTTGGTTTTTCTTCCACTCCCCAAAGGTATGCAGGTTAGATTGATTGGCAATTCTAAAATTGCTCCCTGTGATAGACTGGTGCCCTGTACAGGGTGTTTTCCAGTTCTTCTTTGCAGGATAGGTGTGGGCTGCCCTCAGGTTTTAAAATATTCTGTGTGTACGAAGGGGGAGTCAAGCTAAAGTTAAAAAATGGAATTTATTAGAAGATGGATCAAACCTTAATAAAACTGATCATGTCATTTGTCGATGTAGTCTCCACCCTTCTCAATGCACTTGCGCCACCTGCCTGGAAGTGCCTGAATTCTAGCAGTACAAAAGGTTTTTTGTTGTCCTCAAAACCACTCGTGCACCACTTTCTTCACCTTGTCATCTGTCTTGAATCGGTGACCACCATAATATTAATAATGTACTAATATCAAAGTTTAACTACATGATGTCTGAAAAGGACCCAAGCAGTAACAAGGACAAGTTCTTATTATCTGATACTGTGTAGAGTGTGGGCTTGAGCACAATGAGAAATAATAAATGAAAGGCGATTCCATAGTTATCACAAGTCCAGGACCAGACTTCAAATGCCAGCCTCTTTATCGTCTGCATAGAGTTTGCACTTTTCACTCTCATTCTCTAATATGACAAATCCCCAAGAATATTTACTGAAATAAGTAAGCTATAGGGTGGACAACAGATGATGTCTAGTAACTGGACTGTACAATCTGCAGCTCTCTGTTGAGGTTTATTATGTTTCCTTTAAGTTTTTGTCAATCACATACACAAGCAGACGTTTGCCTTTGTATTAGATCTGTCATAGACCACCAATTCCAACAATGTGGGAGTAGGAATAAACCTGAAACTTATATGGGGCATGGAGTCCTCCACAGTGTTATCAGGTACATGGAAGGAGAACAAGTGTGAAGATAGGAGAATAAAGGTGAGCAGATGTAAAGGGGTGAAATTGAAAGCAAGAGAAGAGTACAAATGGGGTGAATGTTGAGAAGGAACACAGGTGAATGAGAATGAGAAACATAAGGAGACAGTGGAGGACAGAAACATAAAGAGAGATTGAGAAAGTTAGAGGAGCGATGGTGCTAGTGAGAGAGACTTTTTGTTTCTTTGGTGAGGTCTCTCTTGATTCTGTGTAGAAACGTAAGTATTTATTGTATGAGCGCTCCTTTGGATTTAAAATATGAACAGCAGGCAGTATTAAAATATGAAAACAAAACAAATGAGCACCTTCAAGTACAGATGATGGCAATGTTAATACTCTTGTTCGTTCTCTCGTGTCCTTTGCTGTAGCCTGCACTGGAAAAAAAGTAAGATCATAAACTAGGTGGAAGGGAGGATGTGTGAAGAGAAACAAATATGTATATAGTAGGAAGAAGACAGAGGGAGAGATTATACTTGATGTGATCGTTTTTTTTATGAAATAAACATCCATCCATCCATCCATTATACAACCCGCTATATCCTAACTACAGGGTCACGGGGGTAAGTTGGAGCCAATCCCAGCCAACACAGGGCGCAAGGCAAGAAACAAACCCCGGGCAGGGCGCCAGTCCACCGCAGGGCACACACACTTGGGACAATTTAGAATCACCAATGCACCTAACCTGCATGTGTTTGGACTGTGGAAGGAAATCAGAGCACCCGGAGGAAACCCACGCAGACACGGGGAGAACATGCAAACTACACGCAGGGTGGACCCGGGAAGCAAACCCGGGTCTCCTAACTGCGAGGCAGCAGCGGTACCCACTGTGCCACTGTGCCTCCTGAAATAAACATGAGTGGGGAATGACATCATCAAATGAATGAACATAATTATACAAATACATACCTATGGGGGTTGTTCTGCCTACATTAAGGCTTATTTATTGCATGGCACACTCATGCACACACCTACACTCACAATGGGTCACTCACAATGGCTCAATTTAGAGCCATCTGGTAGCCTAAAAAGTATATACTGTATTTTGATGAGGGAGGAAAAGTAGAGTATCCAGACTCACATCAAGAAAATGGCAGTCTTCTCACAGACAATGATGTGGTTATTACATACATTTGGGTGTTTTGAACTGTTAATTACCCGCACAGATTACTGTACTACTGTACCACCCTTCTTACTCTTTCTACATTCCTTAATTCTTTATATAAAGGAGGTACAGTACACAAGATCTATTTTTATTCCTGTAACCTCAGTTGAGTTTATATATATTTTTTAATGCTACCTTATTCCTCACACCGATATAGTAGCTTTTAGATGATTTGAATTTGGCAATCAAGGAGTAGAAGTGGCAAAACTCACGTGAATGAAAGTAAAAATTAGATGATGGAGTATGAGTATAGGAAGAATGTAAATTGTGGAATGACAATATGGAAGAAGAAATTGGGAGAGAAATGAAGACCCCAGAATACACTGCTACTCTACTGCTTAGCCCAGTGGTAGAGACCAGACAGATGCCTACTAATCCTATCAGGTTCTGGGGAACATTACAAGTTGGAAAGGGGAGGAATCTAGCAAGAGGCCACTGCATTTTTGGAGTTATGGGGGCACTAAGCTGTGATTTACATTTTTTCACAGAGCACTGCTGGGACTATCATGCACATCACTTGCACAATCCGGAGTTTGAACCCTTCCCTGATAATCACTTTACTGAACTACAGAGTGTTGCCCCCGTGCACCTGCAGCAACTGCACCGCTACACGGATATTGACCCCATGCACGCCATAGACCCAGGACTGGGAGGCGCGAACCTGGCAATACCTCCACAGGTGAGTCGGTGCTGAATGTGATAAAAGTAAGTGTTGCCCTTAAAATGTTCAAGTCCATTTGTATATATGCACTTGGCATGTGAGTTCAAATCCAAAGGTTTGGCTTCACTGCTTTTAAAAGTAAGCCTGATGAGCAAGGTGAAAGCCTGTTTCATGGCTGTGTTCAGTTATAATACAAATGTGTAGTAATGACAAGGATCACTCAGAAGATGGCTATTAGTTTTGTTAGAGATGCCATGGGGGAGAAGGATTTAAGTGTCAGCCAAAACAGTAGGTGATATCCTTGAAAACCAGAATATACAGAATAAGAAATCTGAGAGCAGCCAGGCTGTCCAGCTTGTTCCTGCAGTAGTGAAATGTAAATGACTCAAAGAAAGAAGTCAGTCCGAATGGGCTGATGGATCCAACTACTTAGGAGAATGAGAACCACCACCACCACCCTTGCCCGCCCCTTCCTACTCGGCCCCCATGGGCACTCAGTGTTAGAGCAGCACCACATCCTGTCCAACAGGTTTGAAATTTCACTTCTGAGCCCAGCCTCTGCTCACTTTCCATTTCTACTCTCTAGTTCTGCTTTCAGTGAGGTTTGCAACTTGAATCCTACTCTGACCTTATCTGTATCGGTTATCAGCAGGTCCTGTGGCTCAGCGGCTAAAGAGTGTAAAACCAGACACTTCCCAGCTTAGCAACTTACTACCCAAAGACATATAAAGCCTAGTCTTCTCATGTGTGGCCTTCATGCTCCATTGTCCAGGTTGGATCTTGATGTGCTTGTCTATGTGTGTCTCATATAAGCCACCTTGGATACCAATTTATAAATACTCTAAGGCTAGTGGCCTCCTACATTCCAGCATGCATCAGTTATCCAAATCATTTGACAAATGCAAGCTCAATATCACCTCAGATAATCACTCTCTTTGCAACCTTGAACCAAGCTGCTTCATCTTGTGCTTTTCAGAAAATGTTGTGGGGTAATATAATGTAAATCGCTGGTCAGTGTGATCCTGGGCCAGTTCCTACACTGGTAGCTTCCCAATTCAAATGTTAGCATATATCAGTTAATCAAATCACTACCAAGTGAGCACTTGATAGGAGGCTATGCGCTATGTTAAGAGAATTTTAACTCTCTGCTTAGTCTCTCCCTGTCACTGCCAAGTCGATACCAGTTCAGCCACTGACTCATGAGTGTATTTCTGTGTGTGACCACCTTTAATACTTTTACATGTGAACAGACAATTCCAGCGCCAGTAACTTCCCAGTTTAAGTATCAGTGTGCACCACTTTGTCAAGTGATCACAACTGGCCTTGCACTTTATAAGTCACCATTTAACTGAATAAAAAAATGTTAAAGCTAAGTGACCTGAAGTCCCAGTTCAGTCACTGACTGGCCCATTATTCCATGAGCCACATTCATCTAATTTGCTCATGTACTCGAGAAGAGATGACACACTCCAACGGGTAAGCTTTCAGACCGGTTCAGGTGCATCTCAGACACTCATGGACAAGTGTGCTGTAGGAGGCAGTGGAAATGTATAGACAGATTGTTTTGTGTGTTCCTGAGCCTAGTCATCTCTCCCCAATCTGTCCTTCAGAGGAAGTTGTGTCAACCAGTGGCTTCCTGCATCACTTAGTCAACTCTTGTCAACTATGTTATGCACTTTAGTGGAGACTATGTGACCCAGTTCAGTTCCCGAGCCCAGCTGGTGGATCAGTGTACTTCTGAGTCAGGTCTCCTCATATCTTTGTGTTTGTCACAGGGGGTGTTGTGAATCAGTGGGAAAACATTCTAATTCATCACTTAACCAAGTTAAATTTTGCGAGTTACATGCTTCAAAGCAGTGCTTGTGATCAGGGAGCTCTTGTCACAATTCAAGTTTATCTAACAAATGACTGTTGTGTCCTAAAACTAGATTTTCTCTGTCTCCTTGTGCTTTTTGGAAACTGCTATGTGAGCACAGTGAATTCTTCTTTTAGACTATTCTCTGCTTTTGTAGTCTGTTTTCCAAGCCCAATTTAGCTCTTTCGTTTTTAGTCTTTTTAACTAGAAAGTTATTCACTCTCATTCACACTAATTATGTTTTGAAAGAACTTTTCAATAGTGAGCACCTTCCAATTATTATTCAGTGTCTTACATTTTTTATTTTATACTATTGCCAGATACATGAAAAAGGAGGTGCAACCAAACTCGAAACTCTTCTGTTAGGGTCACTGACAACACCTAACCTACTCAGCACACTAACTTTTCAGCCCTGAGAGCTAGGTGAAAGGAAAGAAGAAATCTGATTTATATTTCTTCTCAGGCCAGAAAGGCGCTATACAGCCAGTTCACAGGCAGATAACAGCTGCAGCTTGGAGTCAGACTTTGCACAATGTTCCCATCTGAGTTTGGCTCACCGCACTCAAACTGCTCCCCCGTGGTCGAAATTTCGTAATTTGCTTCAAAAATACTCCCTGCCGAAAAGAGATAGTGGTCACCGCATCTCACTGTTAACCCTGCGTGCACTGGGCAGCAAAGCAATGGCTTTGCAAATCACTTCTTGAAGGTCTTAGAAAGGCCGCTATACTAGTGGATTTGATGGGCTTCTGCATATGGTTCTGGGACAACAATTCTCTCCGTATGTCATAAGGTCCATGGTGAGAGCCCTGGACAGGTAGAACCTTGACCCAAAAGTCTCCATTTCCTTAAAGGAGCAGTGTCTAATTTAGTGTGGACTGTGTCATATTGCCATTTTTAGCAGCTGCCCCTGAATTTCATTGCATAAGGTAAATAAGTGGGTACACAGTAGAAGGTTACACAGTTTTCCAAAAGCCCTGCAGTGCAGGAACACTTACATCAAGTCTAAGTGGACAATCACATTTCATCCTGCTCAGAAACATTGTTTTGAAATTTGGCACGTCTGAACAAAAGTCTGAAAACATCTTGCAGTGGGGAAAAAAGCAGCTACTGTAATGCCAAGTCTTTTGAAGGCACCCATGTAACCACTGTGACCCCGATGTTTGCTCAGCATTAACCTAAAAGACTCCTTAATAGTTGAATTTTTTTAGAAACCCCTTGGCAAAATCCCCCATTGGTATTAAGTCATGCTCCAACTTATGATGAAAGATCAGAAAGACCTTTGGAAATTCTAAATACGAGTAAAGCAGCATGAGGTTAGTGTCAACTTCCAGATAGCCGTCTCACGCAAGCAGAGTTACCCAACTCCCAGCAGGCCTGCAGGCAGTTATGCTAACTCATCGTTTGCTGGCTTGTGGATTGTTGACCGTTACTGGGGTCTGATGTGCACAAGCAGGGTGTCATTGAAATGCAGATGGGAAGTAGAAGAGCTGCTTTGTAAGGACATCCACAGCACAAGGAAAGAAGCAAGACAAGGCTATTCTTTAGTGTCCCACTAATTCAGACCTGGGATAGGTGGGTAACAGAAAATTACACACTTTTACCACTGCTGAACTTCACCTTCCTGAATAACTGAATGCTAAGGAACCTTTCTCCAACCAAACCAGTGGTTCCAAAGAAACTGACCACTAAGTCTTTTGGAGAAGGATTAGCTTTTTGAAGCACAGGAATTCCCCAACCAACATCAAGGAATTAAGGAAGTTTAAAGTGAAGTGGATCTGTTTGTGTAGTAGAGCAGCATCATGTGTTTAGAAATTCTTCACTGAACTCATATATGCCCACGCACACTTGACGCCTAAGTACAGAGTGGAGGCATTGTTTTATTGTAGCTCCCCCATGTGGTACATTCTGAATAATCAGATGAAAGTGTAATTGAAAGGAAAAGCAACACAAGTATAGTACAGATGCTATAGCTTTTTGGAAACTTTCTAGAAAGGGGAGAGTGGATAATGTGCCATGAAAAACTGAGTGATACCTTGTTTCATGTCAAGGTTTTTGCTTTTCAGTTCCAGGTAGATAGAGATGGATGCTTCTTTGAGTTTTGAAATTGAGATTAATCTTTAGTGTTTGGAATTCAACAGAGATTATAAACCTTAATAAAATGATGACATACAATTTTTTTACAATTTACAAATAAACATCTGACATAATGATTTTGGAAGAAAAAGTCCATATACGCACACATACTGATTCACCTGAGGCAGTTATACAGAATACACATAATCTCCTCCTCCATATATGCCTGTGTAGTCTATACTGATGTGAATACCATATCTCATTATACCTAACAGACATGTTTCCTCTGTCAAACCTGTCATATATTTCAGGTTTATGTTTGCTCTGATGTGAGTACTCCTTCTCCTAGCATGTGATTGACAAGTGTGTTGTGTGTTCTGCTTTGATCTGAGTGTTGTTTCTCCCCAGTTATGAGTCTTATGTCTCCTATGATGTGAACATCAAAGGTGATATGGATACATGGATAATTTATAGTGTATTGTGAAGAGTATTCCATTTTTTTTAATTCATGTATGCCTGGTACTTTCTGCTGTTTGCATGTCTAGTTCTGTAATTAATTAATGGACAGATAGTGCTTTGCTCCATTTATGCTATTCACTTTCAAAATACTTTGTGCCTTTATGCATTCACTATGTAATTAGTAAAGTTTGCATATGTATATGTATGTGCAGTATATTTATATGTACTATATACTGTATGTATATGTTTGCATTGTAACTGCACACATGTCACAGTGCTCTGCACCTGCACTCAGTAAACTGAGCTGAGTTGAATTAAATATAGGTATGATGAATTTTCAGATAGTTGTCATGCTTCCCCAATATCCGTGTCATCTCATTTACATGCTTGTCATGTGTTTTCATCTATGTATGTCAAACATCTCCTGATAAGTGTGTAATTTCCATTGTGACAGATGGGGGCGCTATCGCTCCCTTGAACCCCTGTCCAAGACTCCAGACACCAAGTAAAAGTCCAAAAGTTGACTTTATTCTTCTCCAACAGTGCACAAAGCACAATACTCACCACAATACTCATACAATAAACCAATAATCACTACAATAAATTCTCCACCATTCCCAGACGCGTTGCCACCCTTCCACCCAGCTCAGCTCGCCGTCTGGGAGCTCCCACAATTCTTTTATAGTCCCTGCCCCGGAAGTGTTCCAATCCACAGTCCATGTGATCTTCTATCACTTCCGGGTCAGATCAAAAGTCCTTTTCTTCACCCACTTCTGCCGTCGCTCTGCCTATGACGCACTTCCGGGTTATAGGGCACATATGACTCTTTGTTCCTCCCTGTAGCTCCCTCTTGCAGCCCCTGTAGTATCCAGCAGGGCTGTGGATGAAAACTCCATTGTCCACGATTCCCTGCTGGTCTTCGGGGCACCTCCATACTGCAGGGAGGGCTCCATCTGGCGGCCTGGGGGTATTGGCCGGGATGACATGCCGGCCATAGACCTCGCCGTGTATGCATGTCTTGTCTCTTCTAACAGCCATATCATGCCTTTTCTGGTATTTGTCTGTGCCTTACATTTTCAGATTGTCTCAATGTGCAGGTACATGTCTCCACTAATATTATTGTAAAGTTTTGATACAAATGTGTTGCCTGTTCTGGCACATGTCTAATGTCTCCTTCAACATGAGCATTTATTCACCTGAGCTTTCCGTGTCCTTTTCTTTCAGAAACATGTTGCATATTTTCTGTTATATGTCTTTATCCTATGTTTTAGATTGTTTCCGCTTACACGCGAGTCATGTCTCTTCTAGTACTGTTGTCAGGTTTTGATACAAATCTCTTGCCTGTTCTGGCACATGTAATGTCTCCTTCATCAGGAGCGTTAATTCACCTGTGCTATTCGTGTCCTTTCCTTTCAGAAGAATATGTTTCTATATTTTCTGGTATGTAAGTGTCACATTCATAAATGTGAGTCTGCCTTCTTGACATGAGTGTTATGTATTTTTAGGTATGTACTAAGTTTCCCTGGCATGCATTTCATCTCTTATTCACTTTCCTAACATGTCTTTTCCAGCATATGTGTCATATCTCCTCTGCTAAGCATGGGACATTCCTATTACAGATGGCATTTTTCTTTTGAAATCCGCATCACATCCTCTTGGTACTGTATGTGTGCTTTGTCTCTACCCTGTACTAGTTGACTGTCTCCACTTACAATATAAGTGTCTCCTCCGACGTGTGAAACATAAGTGCATAAATACAGTATATGCTGCACTCACCAGAGATACTTCTGTCTGATGTAACATGTGTTCTACAGTATGTGTTATTTGACTTGAATGTTACATGTTCACAGATACAATCTGTTTCATCTGTCTTCTGATAGGTGTGATGTGCTCTGGCTGCTCTGAAACACTTAGCTAAAGTGTTTCAGTGGGGAGACTGCAGAGTTCAACCACAGACATAGTGAAAGGGGAAGTTTAGCTAAATCTGTCACGACAGCAAATTTGATGTTCTTTTAGTGTTGGGGGCGTAATCAGTAAGCTGGCCAGACAACTTGCCTTTTAAAGACTTCATGAGAGAAATGTTGAGAAATAGGAGAGACAGGATCCTTGACCAGAGGCTTCTGTGTGACAAGCAGGTTCCTTCGGTCTTCATCATTCTAGCCAGGCTTGGTTGAGCTCTGAGGGGCAATGTGATATCCTGCAAATTGGTACACATCAAAAGGAGCTGATAGGTGACCAAGCCACGTTCACAAGAAAATGTAGCAAACCACAGTAAGGTTACTTAAGATGGACAGATTTTAAATGCTTGCCCTCTCCAATTTCACATTCTAATGAAATGTGACAGACTGTATATATCACAGGAGATGGAGACAACACAGCGCACATACCAGGGGGTACGTGACATATGTATCAGAACAAATAAAGCACAAATATAAATAGACAAGTGACACAAGTATCACAAGACTTGATCTTGACAAGAGATACAAGCTGCATAGCACACACTTCAGATGAGACTGAACACATACAGTATACAGTATGTAAGAAGAAGAGGTCGGTGTTCTAGAAGACACATTTATATCTGTAATGAAATGGGAGAAGCCATGATACCCATAACTGAGAACATATGGAAAATGTGTGTCAGCAGTGACAGAGCACGCACATCCAAGGAGCTTTGACTGAAAAGACCCAACACACATTCCACACAAATCAGAGGTTACATGACACACATACTCTGTTAGAAGAGATTTGTGCAGTCCTGGCCAACTTACTGCTTACATCCTCAACTTAAAATGAAGAGCAGATCTGCTGCCCTGTCAGATTTAGCTAAACTTCCCCTTTCACTGTGTGTCTGTGGTTTAACACTGTAATGTTCCCACTCATCTGGACTTCACTATAAGCTCATTTGATAATTACTTCAAAAACAGACGAGCATAGAGAGGAACAGAGAGATCGAGATGGTGTGAAATTGGGTTGTGGTACTGGCCCCATGTTTTCATTCCAGTTAATTTGTAGCCATTCATCCATTTTGTAAACTCACTTTTTCTAATATAGAGTCATCCAAACCTTGCAGTCTTTGACATGAGGCTGAGTAGAACGCAAGTCATCTGTAGGGTATTCTTATGGACATACTCAAAGTCAAGCCAAATAGATTTAAGAGTCTACAAGTAACCTAAATGGAAACGTACCAAGACATAAAACATACCTTGACGTACAGTAAGTGTGAAATTATACAATTGTTTAATATGCTATTGTTGATTCTAGACAGTTACTTTAACCTGTTTATTTTCACTAAATATGTACAGTATATGATGACCATTATATCCCTCTAATTGCAAAAAGAAACATAAAAAAGTCCCTAGCAGGCTCAATACAAGACTGATTGTTATGCGTCTGGTGGGGTGGCTTTTCATTCACTAACTTCAGAAAACTATGTTCCTACCGTGCTCCTGGCTGGAGAGTCTTGAATCCAACTCACTTAGAGCTCCTGTTAGAAGTCCTGTCTATTACAAGTACTTATCCATAGTACAATTGTTTACAGAAAAAGCAGAAACTTGAATCTTTGTGGTTTAGGTTCCAGGACCTTAGCCACTGTGCCACACTGCCTGTTCTGCCCTGTAAGTATTGCTTCCTAATAAATGGTTCAAGTGTTTTCTAAGTGGATACCAGTCCAGTGGCAATGATGTGAAATTTGGAAAGTCCAAAAGCAATCAATGTAATACAGAAAGTGAGAGAACATGAGGTCAGGAATGAGCAGGAGACAACAGCCAGAAAGGCAATGAAGGCCATAACAGCAAAATATTACATGCAAGGCAGAACTCAAAAACAAACAAGACTCAGAATCCTAACTCCCTAAACAGATTTTATTTTGTAACTGAATGCACAGATTTTTTCTTACCAATCCCAAAATGTGGTAGCGTTTGTAATGACTAGGTCCCAAGCTCTAAAAGTGTTCCAAAGCACATTGTCAAAAAATGCCCTCTACAGCTAGAAAGAAGAGCAAGCGCAGAATCCTTATATATAAAAATATTTATTCTTCACAAGAAAAATGCTCTGCAATACTGTGAAGCTGCAAAGAGCACACCGAGCACGCCAATCCAAAAGCAGACAAAGTCCCTAAATAGTATACAAAGAGAGGTAACTCACACAGCACAGTAGAAAACACAAGGAAACTCACTGACTCCCAAGCCGATTCGAAATGAACGGCCAAGAAATGTGGGAGACCCTCTGGGTTTATAGTGCAGAGGGCAGTGCTTAATGGTGATAGCCCACCCACAAAACACATAGAATATAATACAGGCAGCCTACATACTGTACATAGTCAGAAGTCAGAAACAAAAAATAATGCATACAATCAACAAAAGTAACAGTAACATAAATTAAAGATCGGGAATGAACAAAATAGACATAACACAAGAATCTGAACCCCAGCTGGGGGGTATCCTGTCAGAAATATAACAGCAATGGGGTAATGTCACTACAGTAATAGTAATATGGTTGTGGCAGTTCAAAATCATACTGTATATGAAATGGTGACACCTATGATAAAAAAATGCAGAATGGAAGTGGTGTAAAAATGAATGCTCTGATGGATGTGAAAATAAAAATACTAAATGCATGCAGAAATAGACCCCACATAATCTGATACTTTCAAATCATAACATAAAGGCCTCTTCCTAAAAAAAGTAGTACAAGTATAATTCCTTCACATTGGACTCTTTTATTAGCTTTAGTTTGAATAGCATCATTATAGTTATTTGTTTACATCACTCATGACAGAATTTGCTGAACAAAACCTTGCTGGATTTGTGATTATACTTTGAAAACGGTCCAATACTTTGAAGCCTCACCATTTTTAAAGTTTTGCTGGGGGTGACAGATATCACATACGATTAATATTGTTTGGCCTCAAACTGTTTATAAAATGTATGGCTTTTGCATTGCCACATTGGTTGTACAGTATATATTGTTCACTTCTCTTGAGTTTTCTTCACGCTTAACTGTGTTGCAAAAGAAAAGCCTTTAACACCTTGGGATTGCTTTTTGTCATGAATCTGGGTTTGGGTGTCCAGGGATGTTCCATTTTTGGACTATGCTTTTGCAGTTGTTTTCTTTATTATTGTATTTGAGATGAAACCCTTTCACATTGTGTGTTTTGGTTGGTGGCTTGAGTTTCGTGACACTATTCACAAATTCACAGATATATCTTTTACAGTAGTAAAAAAGTCATGTGACAAACTGTACCATGGTTTCCAGCCTGTGTAAAATGGTGATGCACAACTTCTGGCATTCAGACTTTCATTAATAATAAACAACTTTGAGATATGGAGAGTTGCTGTACCACCAGAATCAGTGGGGGAATGTTTCCAATATACTGTAATAAGACTTACAAAACAGTTTTCATATGTTGTCAAAAAATGTGCTATATGACTCTTTAGTGTAGACCGTGGATGAACATTCACTATAAAAGATCAAGGCACTGGAACCTGATTTTCGCATAAATTAAGATAGGAAGTGCATGGTGTCATCTTGCCAACACAAAACTTGTATGTCATGGAAATTAAAAACTATATCAATCTGATGTCACTTCTGAGTGTGTTGCCACATATTGAGTGAGCTTTGTTATACAGCACATGATGATCCTAATAAATGCATTTTGCATAATTAATACACGATCAAGCACTGCTGCTCCACTGCTTCAGAGTCCAAAATTTCAATTTAAGCCTGAGCGCTGTCTGTCGTGAGTTTTCATTTCTGCTTGTGTCTGCACGGGTTTTCCATTAACATCCAAACATGTCTGTTAGGTTAATTGACAATTCAACATCGCACCAGGGTAAGTGAATTTCTTTTGTGGACTGGTGTTCTGTTCCCTTCTTGCTTCCAATGCCGATGGCTCCTTTCAACACAGAACTAGAGAAGCTGGTGATGGATGCATACATGAGATGTACACTAACATTTAGCTAAGTTAGTGAGCGATATATTTTTTATTTTACTTAATATTTTGACTAACAGCCTTTTTCAGCTGAATAAGTCTTTAAGCCAATGTAGAAAATGAGAAAATGTTCACATATAAAGAATTTTTTTCTTGTGTAAACTGATAATTATGAAATGCAATGATTATTTAGCTAATATACATATAGAAGGAATTATTGCTGTTTAAGGCAAAGTGAAAGTTCAGATTGGCCGTTCCACTGGTGCTTTAGTGAAAGATCAAATAAACTACAGCAGGAGTTCACTACATGTATATACTGTAATTGTGTTCCTTCGTGCTATAAATACAGTACATAACGCAGTAGTAGTTCATAAGCAGACCTGTAAACTACATCAGAAATAGCTTTATCTCAGGATATACAGTTACTGCCACCATTTAAGTCGTAAAGAAAAATATTTTTAGAACCTACTTCGTACACTTGCTTGAAAGTTTAAGCATTTGAAACTAGACAAAAGTAAATATAAATTCCATGCTCAGTGTGTTTTATAAATATGCTTTCAATGTCCTGAACACAAAAAACAGGAATTGGACATTAGAACCATTCTTTTGTTGTGCTAGAAAGTATTTAACTGGAAAATTTCTAAATGTTTATAAAGGTGGACATATATATTTTACTGCTAGCTTTAATAGAAACGTCAGCTCCTAAGCTTTGATGATGGCACGACTTTGGCCTTGTAGTTGAGATGCCCTGGGCTAGACACTGCAGGGCTCCTTTTTGAAGACACCGAATTAAACTGTAAAGAGTGAGCACAGTTGCAGATCTGACAGATCCATTGTCACTAGCTGGTACACTCATCTTGCCTTTTCAAAAATAATGGCAACTGTCAGAGCTCCTGATGACTTCTCACGAATGCGCAATTTAACTAAACTTGGAAATAAATATAGCTGACGGCTTTAAAAGACATTAAATACAGTTTTTCATTTATTTTGCATAATAAAAATAAACTGATTTTGCATGCATGACTGTTTCCTGCCTTGTACCCAGTGTAAATTAGATTAAGTGGTGTTGATGATATTATGTTATATTATGCATGAGTTTTAAAAATGTGCTTTATTCACAACAAACGGATTTTTAGATTACTTTAATTCATGCGAGTAGGGCACAGTGATCTATGTTCGTTTTTTTCTTAGTTTAAAATTCTTGATAATGTGATCCAGTGCATGAAGCAGAACGGAATTATTGGTGGCCCTCTATTTCTGACAGTACAGTGACATTTGATCAGATAGTTGAGGGTGGACTTTCCCTCTTGAAGATTTCAAAAGTGTTTATGCACACTGGTATGCTAAGAAAGCCAAGCTGGTTTGGTGAAACATTAAACATCGTGATACAATGACAATTGATCAAAGTGCAGGAGGTCTCCGTGAAGATTTCTGAAGAGGTGATGGTACAGAAACGCTAAGAAGAGATGCCAGTACTCTATGTCGAAACTGGAAAAGGTGCAGGTACTGCGTACCGGGGAGTACTGGCCCACTCCCAGCATTGATGTGATCTGAATTAGGTGTCCAGTTGACCTTTTCAAGCTATGTTGTCATTCTGCTACTTGCTTGAATATGGCTGTAGTCTTGAGTGCATATCTTGTCAGTGATTTAGAGATTATGCAATTATAAAGTTTAAAGCTACAGTTCTCATTTAATGTGAAGTAACAAGGGAAGTAATAATGCTACATTTTAAATTAATTCTTGGAAAGCTTATAGTTACTCTACATTACCGTGCACTTAACATACCAACACACTTTAGTTTTTTACAGTGCCTTTCTGTGGTACACATCATCCCAAGAAATGTAACATGTATATAAATATGCCACAACTCTTAGCTTATATTGGAGCTTAGATGAATTAAATGTGTCTAGCATCATTTGGAACCTTCTGATATAAAAGGGCTTAATTGGACTGCAACCTTAGATTAGATTACAACTTTATATGTACCATTCAGGGAAATGTGGCTTTTTACAGAAGCTCTTTAAATAAATGAATAAATAGATAGATAGATAGATAGATAGATAGATAGATAATTTTTTTTTTTAATTTTAAACAGACCTTTATTAACAATTATAACAGAATTGCAGTCAAATTAACAGTCAAAATTAAACAACATTTAATAACACTGTTTTCCTACTCATACTTTAATACTAGACATTCATCTTCCAAGGAGCATAAAACATCATTTACAGCCCATATTTCTCTAAATATATCTAATTGATTAATAAGTTTAAAATATGCAAATTCGATTCTCAATCTCCTATGAAGGAGGACCTTAAACATTAACAGAGCATCAGTAGTTTTCATGTCTTTATCTCTATTTCTTCTCGTTTTTAACGTTGCCATCTTGGCCTGGCCTACCAAAAAATTGCCAAGTAAACATTGTCTTTTACAAACTCTTGACACCGACATTCCAAAAATATAAATGAGGTTATTAAATACAATTCCCAAATCCATCAACAATAAATCAAGAAAATGCAGCAGTGGTTGTAATCGGGTACAATACAGAAATAAATGATAAACTGTTTCTTTCTGAAGGCAGAATGGACACTGATCTGTTATGCTGGCACCAATGGTTTTTAAAAATGAATTGGTGCCCACTGCTACATGTAGAATCCTCCACTGCAAGTCCCCAACTCTTTTCTCAATTGGCGGTTTATATAAAGTCCTCCATGCTGGAGATGTCGTGTCATGCAGACACAGAGTGTTCCTCCAGAGGGTATCAGTCATGTCTTTCAAATACATAAAATGGGACACTTTAAGGCACCAGTCATACAGTTCTTTTTCTGACAAATTTTGGAACGAAATTCCATTTATGTGATTAATTTTTAAAATTGAGTTATTAGAACTGATAAAATCTTTTATATTTGGTTTAACTGTAATGACACATTCAGGAGGTTCTGCCTCTTTTATGAGATCTCCTGAGAAAAAAATCCTCACACAGGGTACCTGCTCCTAATTGCACTAAAGAGTCTTTAAGTTTGTTGATTATCGACCCCCCAAGACGGACAGACCTAATCCCAAGCTCATGTGCCACAGCTGCCCCAGACTTCCACTGGTTGCTGACTGGATCAATAAAGTCAGCTACTTTAGTAAAGCCTTTGTTCATAAGCAGTGAGTTTAAACTGACCGAGTCAAACTCCAAGATTGGATTCCATATTACCGGTTCTTCTAGATAGATAGATAGATAGATAGATAGATAGATAGATAGATAGATAGATAGATAGATAGATAGATAGATAGATAGATAGATAGATAGATAGATAGATAGATAGATAGATAGATAGATAGATAGATAGATAGATAGATCATTCAGTGAGGTTTTCACAATACAGCATATAGGCATATACACATACATTTACAGTATATAATGTAGTGTGACTTAATCTTCCTTGTTACACTTCTGAACAATAGATAGTTTATTTCATTAAGAGGGTCAAAATCTGGAAAAAGATCCCACTGATCTTTACAGTCTCTCAATGTCTGATGTTACCTCACTCTCTTAAATGCTCTCCTTCAGTCTGTCATTTTTGGGTTTATTTTTCACTATCAATTACTCAGCTTGGAGTTTCTTTACACATTTCTGCTGAATAATTCACTGGTTGAAAGTACTAAGTGTCAGTGTGTCAGAAAGAGGATGTACAGCATTGCTCATAATGGCACTCAGTTTTGTTTTAACTCTCTCCTTTGCTGCTACCTCCAGGGGGTCCAGAGTGCATCCTATAGCTAAGTCTGCCCTTTTAATACACTTCTTGATTCTGTGGGAGTCTCTCTGTGATAGTACCAGCATAGTCCATCACAGCATGGTAAATCACACTGGCCGTCAGGCAGATGTAAAGTATGTCACTACCCAAATTAAAGCAACACATTCTCCGAAATAATTCGCCTGCTCTGCCCTTTGTTATTTAGTACCTCTGTGTTCTGAGACCAGTCCAACCTGTCATTGATGTGGACCTCCAAGTACTTGTAGGAGTTCACCACCTCTACATCCCCGCATGGAATAGTGACCAGACATAGAAGCTCTTTGGTGCGGCAAAAGTCAATAACCAGTTCCTTGGTATTTTGATGTTAAATTGCAGACAATTCTCTTTGCACCAAGAAGCAAAGTTCTCCACATGACTCCTATACTCTATCTCATCCCCCATAGTGATACACCCCATAAGTAAGTGACATAACCTGGTGTTATATTTATAGTCGGTGGTGTACAGAGTGAAGGGAAATGGAGACAGGCCCGTTCCTTTTAGTGCTCCAGTGTTGCTGACATCCATATCAGAGACACAGTCCTTGAGTCTCACAGACTGCAGTCTGTCCAACAGGTAGTCCATTATCCAGGACACCATAGGCTCATCCATCAGCATATCTCTGAGTTTACCCTTTAGGGTGGATGGTATTGCAGGCACGGGAGAAATCAAAAAACATAATCCTCACAATGCTGCCAGCTTTGTATAGGTGAGAACAAGCTTTGTGGAGCAGATAGATAATCACATGCTCAACTCCAGTCTTTGTCCAGTAGTCAAACTGCACTGGGCCCATGTGATCTAACACAAGAGAACTTATGTAGTCCAGGGCCAGCCACTCAAAGGTCTACACGATGTGAGACATGCCACTGGTCTCTAGGCATTAGCTGAAGAGGCCCCTGCCTAATTTGGAAGTGGAACAATGCAGGATGTTTTCCACAGCAACAGCACTTTCTGGAGCCTTAGGGATAGACTAAGTAGGTGACAGAGGGTAGTACAGGCCTTATGGCCTTAAAGACTGATTCCTGCAGGTCCCACGGCTTTTCCTGTGTATAGCTCCCTCAGTTGTCACCTTACTTGGTTTTAACTGATGAACAACCCATACTGTAGAAGGGATAGCAAGAGGAAATTGGTCATTGGAAGAAGGTGGCAGTGGGAGGTAAAGTCTATTAAAAAAAAACTTCAGCACATTAGCTTTGTTCACATCCTCTTCTAGCACCTGAGTTCTGGATGGCTTGAGTTCAGTAGTTATGCCAATCATTTCCAGAAATCTTTCATGTTATTTTGAATCAGTCTGTTTTTTTATTCTAGTTTTGTAATCCTCTCCTTCACTCAGCTTTTTCTTTAGCACTTACTGGGTGTCCTTCAGAGCCTTATTGTCACTTAATTTAAATACTCTTTTATTCTCATCAGGAGACTTTTTAGCTCCTTAGTAATCCAAGGTTTGTTGTTTGGAAAGCAACTCACTGGCTTTGTGTCGTCACAAAAGTCCCTCGATATCATCCCCTTGTGAGTCGTGCATCATTTCCCAGTTTGTCATTTGAAAGCAGTCATTCCGAGCCATTTCAGCCTCTGGGTTCCACTTCCTCACTGTACTGGTGGTAACAGGTTGCTGTCTAATAACAGCTTGTAGACAGAAGTAATACAAATCAGGTTGGGATCAAATCTGCCCAAATGTGCAAGTAGTTTACACTTCAAGGCATTTTTTAACATTTCAAAAGACCAAGTCCAGCTTGTTAGTTCCTGAAGTGGAACATGATACAAACTGATACAAGTTTGTTATAGTTCTTTCCAAAGCCACATGGTTGAAGTCACCACGTATGATAGCTGCAGGGTCAGAATGATTGTCTACCTTAATTAAAGACATATTTTTTCCAGTTTCTCTGTATTGGTGTCAATCCAAAAACTACAAACTCAGTTTTCTAAATTTATTTGGAATGTATCAAGGTTTTATGAATGTTACTAGAGGATCTTTTTTTTCTTGCTTTTAAGATATGCATCCTCATCATGACATTCATTTTACTGTTCTGTTTATTTAAGCCATTATTTAGTTTAACACTGAAGACTTTACACATTTACTGTACACTCCACAAGGTAAAATTTAAGGTGAAAACTCCACCTAACAAACATGAATTAATAGGAAAGTGACAAAAGAGAGTTAAGCTATGGTAAAATGTCAAATGTTTCTACATTTCTTATAAATGCAAACCTCACACTTAAGCACTTTTCTGAAGTAAGAAAGAAAAAGAAAGATAATTAAATTTAGAGGTAAAATGACTGGCTTATTATCATGCTGGAGCCTGCAGCCACAGTGAAGCTAAGTACTGAACTTAAGGACAATTGCAGTTGACTATGCAACCAGAATTTTCATAAAATTGATTCACGGATAATCCTGTAATGCCTGCACAATAAATCAGAAAGAATTGATTGGGGACAAGGTGCAAAATCCTACGTAGTGATTTCAACCCAGTTTCTTGAAGCTATGATACAACAGCACCAAGCACCACACTGCCCTACAAGAAGTGTCCAAAATTATTAAAACCACATTGAATAGACTTACAAAGACTAGAAAGAGGCCAAAAGTCATTGTGTGCTGTAATGAATAAACAAGTGAAAGAGTGGATGCAGCAGATAGAACAAATAACGGGGGAGAATTTTTTTATAAAGCTTTTTGTCTAAAGTCGGAGGCCATTAGAGAATTTCCTTTAAACATGTGCCTCAGCACACTGATCCAAAGTCTCCTTTGTTTGAAAAAGTGTCTGCTGATTTCCCCTTAATTTCCACCTGGGTCCTCAAGTACTGTATGCATTTCACTATTTAACTGGAAGAATTCTGCCATAAGTCAACTTTATTTCTGCATTTGAGAGTTTTGAAGACCTAGATTAGGCCCCATGTTTTCTTCACTGTTGAAGACTGAACAGGTCCATGCCCCTTTGCCTGTCAGAGTAGGTCAAGCCTTTAAGTCCATTGTTGTCATTGTCCATCTTGATTCTGGAACAGAGACCAGACTTATGCAGGGCTCCAGTCTAATTATTCTACAGAGTTGACAGAGATATATGACCTGCATGCGCATTATTTCCTTCTTATAAATACTGTGACCCCGAACAGGGAGTATGAAGCTCTTTCGGATTGGTGGAGGATTTTGTCGTGTTTGTTTGCTAACAGCCATGCCACAGATGCCTTCTATCTTGCTTATTCTCACATTTTACCATTGGTTTTCAGGTACAGTACTTACAGAAGTACTGCCTGGCCTACCCTCCTGTGGTCCAACCCAGCTCAGATGAGGAGGACATAGAGAGAAGAAGCCCCCCTTT
Source organism: Polypterus senegalus (assembly GCF_016835505.1). NCBI lineage: Eukaryota > Metazoa > Chordata > Cladistia > Polypteriformes > Polypteridae > Polypterus > Polypterus senegalus. The sequence goes on along the minus strand of NC_053154.1, from coordinate 100,681,009 downwards.
TGAGGTATCTGATGGAGAGAATGATCTGACAGAACACAATGTGTGCATTAGCAATGCCGAAGCAGGTGAGTGAGTTGGAAGAAGCTAGCATTTTATGTCAAGTTGAGAAACAGCCAGACAGACATCATCTCTTTTGTCTCCACAGGCAGCAAAAAGAAGATCCGTTTGTACCAGTTCCTGCTGGACTTGCTGCGAAATGGGGACATGAAGGAGAGTATTTGGTGGGTGGACAAAGACAAAGGAACATTCCAATTCTCATCCAAACACAAGGAGATTCTAGCCCATCGCTGGGGGGTACAGAAGGGCAACCGCAAGAAAATGACGTACCAGAAAATGGCCAGAGCACTAAGGAACTACGGGAAGACAGGGGAGGTGAAAAAAGTGAAGAAAAAGCTAACATACCAGTTCAGTGGGGAGGTCCTGGGCAAGGCACCCGCTGAGCGGAAGATGTACCCACATTGACAGAGTTGACCGTCCCTTTGTAAAGAACAAATGTGTGGACTCTCTGGGTAGCAAAACAAGGACTGAACCATTTATTCTTTTTTGTTTTAAATTAAAATCAAATATATATTTAATTTTACTCTACTTCCAGTAAGTATCTGATTTCTCCAGAACTTTTTGGTGGTAAGTACTGTAAGCCACTTTCAACTCTTGTGAAACTAGCACTGCGCAGCAAAGCAGAGCAGTTTATGGATTATCCTGCAGAACATTTGAATCTGTGGTTTGTATCACGTAGACCCTCGTTTTTCTTGTAACATACCCCGACTATAAAGTTGTGTATCCAAGATTCCAGGACTGTTAAGCTAAATTTGTCAAAATATGTAAGTCACCAGGATTGTTTGGTTGGGCTTGCTAGCAGAGAAATTTGTCTCTAATCCATGAAGATTGATGGCATATACCTGCCAATAATTTTTCCAGCATGACCATTTAGATTCTGTTTTCAGGCCCCTGCTTCTTTCTGAAAGTTTGGATAGCAGCCATCTTCACATTTCCTGCAAGACATCTGGACTACTGGGATATGCCTCTCAGGTTTTGTTTTGTCTTACATGGAATCTCACGTTATTGTATTTATATGGTAAGATGTTTAGAATTTTATGGGATGTTGGACAGAGTCTAAATTCACTTGTAAGACACTGGACCTTTTCTCGTTATCTTTCGGACTCTGAAGCACCGAGAATATTTAGCTATTTCTGATGGATTCTGATTTGCCTTTTAAGTCTCTACATATAATGAATATCATCTGATGGACTCTGCTTTCTCTCTTGGACTGGTACTCTGCATGATATGGTATTTTTCTGGGATGTATTGCCCAGAGTCTGAATTTTTGTTAAGGACATGTTTAGCTATGCCTTTAAATCTCTCATTACAGGGTGTAGAGAACGTTGCCCTATTTGTGGAGACTTGTGGGTTTTGTCTGTCAGATTTAGAATTCCCTTGTAAGACATTTCAACTGTTCAGCTATTTCTGTCAGATCCTCATTTTTCTTGTAAAATTCGAAAGGGGAAGTTGAACCTTGTTGACCTATTTGCTCAGAACAACATCCAGCCATAAACCCTTTTTTGCCACTTTTTCTTCGATAATTAACATATGTATTTTTTGTAATTTCGTGAGCATAAAATAAAATGAAAAACAGATAGATGCATTTTCCCACCAAGATCAAACTTTTCTAAAACACACTAAAAATCTCATTGATTTAGCTTGTGCCAAACAACAAAATTATACTTATAAACAGTATAGCTTTAAAATATTAGCTGTTCTGATACTTCTCACCAGTACATGTATATCACACATAATTATATTATTTAGCCGTTTTCATTCATCATTTTCAATCGCTCCTCAAGAGAGAACATATGAAGCGGATGCATTTCTGTGCACATCTGTTGCACAGAGATTTTGTGACTCCGAAATTTCACCATGTAAGTAAAAGAACATTTGACTTAATATTAAAGCACTGAGTACTTCATGAGAAGAAATATAGTTTAATATTTTATTTACAAGGCTTTTTTGGACTTGAGTAGAGGACTAAAGTATGTTTATAAGGTACGTAAGGGTGTCATGTGGGGTATCAATGGTGAACAAGGGGTAGACTAAGCTTGGTAAAGTATATAATTTTATTAAAGACAATGGAAGCAAAAACAGTTCGAGTGTCAGCACAAGGCTGAGTATGTGTTATAATGAGCCCAAAAATGATGAAACTGCACGTTAAATCTATTTGGCTATCTCTGTGATACCTAGATATCACCTGCAAAATTCAAAATCATTGGACTTTGACAGAATTTCATTTCACTGTATTGTTGGAGTGTGTCTGTTTGACCCTGATGTTTTCTTCTGACTTTTTATTTTTTTTTCTTTCAATGACTTTCTTGGTGCATTTCACACAGTATGATTTCTCCTCCAGGCTGGTTTGGACTGTATTTGCAAGGCGCTGGCCTCCCCAGCAAAGCAAAGGAATATTTGGACATGTCTGTTGTTTGTGAGAGACCCCAAGACTGCTGAAGTATGTCCTAAAGACTGCAATTTCTTTGATAGTACCTCAGTAATGTTAAATTAAATTTGGGACAGTTTTGGTATTCTTTCAGTTTTGATGTCTAAAGTTGTGCTGGATTTTCAACTCAGTGGCTGGAGATGCAAACTATAACAATCGTATTTAAACAATTGGGCTTTTGTATATATTGTAGCAGTTATGATGTAGAAAACGTGAAAGGGTTGCAGGCTGATGTGGAGTAGCTTGCACTCAGTAACAATATTTCCTAATTTATCATCGCCTTTTTTTGTAGAGAACAAGCATTAAATACAGCAAAGTGTTTCCTTATGGGTTTGCCTTTGTCTTCTCACTAATAAAAAGATTTGTGTTGTGAAGCGGTTTCTCGATATTTATTTCAAAAACAGATTTCTGGCACTCTATTACCACAAACACTTACAACACACTCACCACCTATATTTAGACCATTAACCATCTCACTTTTTTTACTGTCCAAAACCAGAAAGAAAAAACAACAGACGTATGGGTAGAGATGAGGGAATTAAACGGCGCAGTTTTCTCTGCCCTGCTAGTACAAAAGGAAAAGTATCGCTCTGACTTAAATAAGAGGTTCTGTCCTTTTGGCCTGAGCCCTGACTAAGTCAAAGACTGGCATTGGTATATTTACCTTCTCAATTTGATGTCCTCTTTCTCTTACTTTTAGTCAGGAGGCTTCAATTGCATTGAAACAGCTTGGTAATGAATGTGCACACGATGAAAGAACTTTTTTTGTTTTTTCTTCAACTTACCACACTTCCTCATTGCTGTCCTTTTCCCAGGGTAACTTCCCCAAACATTGTCGTCTTCAATGATATTCACTTTCCCTCTCCTTCTTTCTTTGGTTTTGCTTCACGTATTCTCCATCCTTCCCTTATATGTACCGAGTTTGACTACACACATTCTTATTTCCTAGAACACCAGTCAGGGTTGTCAAATTTATCAGGCCACAAAAAGTGCAAGAATTAAAAAAAAAAAACAGTTATCCCCCCAACAAAAGCTCATCAGAGTTAGTTGAGACCATCTTTACTTTATTTTCACTCTCTTGCCATTCATTCAATTTATCAACACACAGGAGGGGCTGATTTCCCAGTTGGTGTGGTCCTTGTTACCTGGTGTAGTCTTAAACTCTTGGTAATGTGTGGACTTCACCCTAAAGGTTCCAAATCCATAATCTCTGTTGACATTACTCCTTCACTTCCATTCATCTTTCTTGAAGAAAAGCAATTGTGGAGGGAGTGCAAGTCTTATGTTTAGTATATTAGGGTGTATCAACATAGGGAGTTTGGGTGATTCTCTATAAAAATAATTGCTCAGAAAAATGACATATCTAGTGTTAAACATTGTAGGTGAGACTATAGAATGGTCATAATAATCACGTTGTGGTCTGCTAGTGTAGAAATTCCCACTTTCAACCAAATGTTAGCTCTTCATCGACTTGTCTTATGGAGAGCCCTGGAGTTGAGCTTGATTCATGTGGTTGTGTGGATGTCCAGTGCTAGGTGAAAGGACGGTATCATTGGGGGGATAGAACAATACACTACCATTTTTTTTTCTTTATTTCTGTAACCCAAATACATCCATCCATCCATCCATCCATTTTCTAACCCGCTGAATCTGAATACAGGGTCACGGGGGTCTGCTGGAGCCAATCCCAGCCATAGTTAAATTCTCCGATTGTTTAAAATGTGAAAAGTCTTCTCTATGTAAAAAGTACAATGCGGGTCTCTGCCAATGTTAGGCTAATTTAATCTGTATGAAAATGGCAGGGGTCGTGTATCATAGATGACACAAATTTATGTTTCTTATGTCATTCTTTATTTTGATGAAAAACGCATAATCTAAAGTAGGGGTGTCCAACCCTGGTCCTGGTGGGCCGCAATGGCTGCAGATTTTCATTCGTACCCTTTTTCTAATCAGCAAGCAGTTTTAATGGCTAATTAACTCTTTTTCCCTTCATTTTAATAGCCCTGTTTTCAATGATTCAGTCCTCTGAATTGATTCCTTTATTCATTAAATGGCAGCCAAACAGAAATGAGATGTGAAACGAGCTGAGAGATGACCAGCTAAATGGGAATGTCAAACTCCAGCCAGTTTCTTAATAAGAAGTCAATTCCTGCTGTTAATTAAAGTCGTTATTGAATATCATGACTTGTTGCTGCTCTCATTCTACCACAGCAGACTGTTGGTTTTCTGTTTTTTCTAAGACCACCATCAAGATGTTTTGATGACCTGAGCAGACCGATATGACTGAGACATTCTCCTTTATTTATTTTCAGGTTAGCTGGTGTGACAGAGAGGGGGGGGCGCTGTCGTCCCCTTGAACCCTCAGATCAGACATCAGACACCAGGTTAAAGTCCAGTGAATTATTTTATTTGGACAAATACGTGTACAAAGCACCTCCACCTCCACTATCCAATAATAAATCAATAATCACAATACAATTCACAATAACAATAATCCTCCACACCTCCCAGCAACTCAGTCACCCTTCCTCCCAACTCGGACCAAAGCTGGGATCTCCCACAGTCCTTTTTAAAGTCCTTGACCCAGAAGTGTTTCTCTCACCATGTGACTTTGCAACACTTCCGGGTCGGACGAAAACTCCTTTTTTCTTCAATCTGGAAGTACGTCATTTCTTCTGTCACCATGACTGGGACGTACTTCTGGGCTGTAGGGAAAATATTCCTTGATCCTCCCTGTGCTGTCCTCTGGCAGCCCCCATGGTATCCAGCAGGGTTGAGAATAAAGACTCCATTGTCCATGATTCCCTGCTGGAATTCGGGGCACCTCCATGCTGCAGGGAGGGCTCCATCTGGCGGCCTAGGGGTATTGGCTGGGAAGAATGGAAGGCCATATACCACACTGGTCATGTGATGGCTTGTTGTGTTTCTCATTATTGTTTGGCTGCTCATTAAGGCAAAACAAACAACTAAGGGGTCTGAGTCACGTCAATTATAAAACTAAGGCAAGACAAGTTAATCAGCAGCAAAAACAGCTCATTAATTAAGAAGATGGTCAGAATGAAAACACTGCAGCCACTGCAGCCCACCAGGACTGGAGTTGGATACCCCTGATCTAAAAGAAAAATACCTCAAAATAAGAGGTTTTTAACACAAAAAGTAGACCAAATGGGAATGAAAATGTCCAATCTGGCAACTATACCATCAGCCCTTCCTTTCTCTGCGTTTTCCTGACTTTTCTGTCGTAGTAACTACAGTGTGTTTTCCACTATTGCACTTTCTTCCTTGTAGCCTTTCTAGCAACCGTTGATGAAAAATATTTGTAATAATAATATTAATAATTAAAACTAACTGTAGGCACTTCTGTGAAGGCCACTCATTACTACTAAATGTTGTGATCACATTTCCATTTGGAGTTATGAAAACGTCCACATGGAGATAAGAAAATAAGAAACTCTCAAAGTCAGATCACAAAGGTTCAAAGCAGAAGGACACAAGATGGCTGAGCCAAAGGACTGATGCATACAGTGTAACAGGCAGAGCATTCTGGTTGGGCGTCTCCCTGAGGTCAGCCGTCATTGCCCACCATCGTTTGAGTAGCTGGTCTAGAAAGATTAATCCTTGAGGCTCTTACCGTAGCTCCTGTGCTACACAGCAAGGCAGATAATGAGGTAGATATAAAGAGGAAGTTCTTGCACGTAAGGGAAGTGCAAAATAAAAATGGTTACACCGAAAGCCACCTATTGTTTTCAGTCCTGCTTTCACATGCTAGGCCCTGCCACCACTCTTCCATTTGAGTCCCCTTTCCAGCAAATCCGTTGAGTAGTGTGTGCTGATCTGATGCTCTCAGAGGTTAGACATTTAAAGAAGTCAAAATTTAGAGTGCAAAGTTTAATGTAATATACAGTCAGTCCCCAGCATCTTGGTCAGTTTTACTTTCACTTTTTACTTCTTATTTAATTGGAGTCTTGAGTGTGGTGCCATTTCACAAGTCAGGTAAATAATTGCAGAGAAACTGCACTTCCTTTCATGTCTTAGTTCACCTACACCTTTAATTGCCCAAAAAGCGAACACACTTTTGATGCTTAAAATGGAAAAAATGTCAACACACCCCAATTTTTCCAAGAATGACGAGTCTCAGGTACCACAAGCTGAAGGCTTTTATTCTGCACTATGAAGTCCACATAACAAGGAGCCCAACTTCTCTCATGGAGAGATATAAAGAGGATGAAGGGTAAGCGAGCAGGTAAGAGTGATTCAGGCAAAGTCTGTCGCTTGCAAGACAGCAGCCAGCCTGAGGACTTCCCTAATTCAATCTAAGTGCCATTCTGTGACACATTACTGAGGAGGAGAACGCTTCAGCACAAAGCATGTACTTTATTTATCCAGGTAAGCATTGCATCAGTAAGACTATGTAAGAAATAGTTTATAGGGTGGTCCAGATCTAATTATGCAATTTTCATTACGCTATAACTTTATTACATCGAAAATCACCTGAAAAATCTCAGACCATCGAGAAGTGTGCGAACTGACAACAAAAAGAATCGTCTTCGCGCCGAACTGGAATCGTCCCCGCATAAATCAAAGTCATCTAGACGATCTGGATCTGCATAATTAGATCTGGACCACCCTGTCGAAATGTCTGGGAATGGAAAGCATTTACAAACGCTTCTGACGTCATAACATGTTTTCATTATTATTTTTCTTATTTTCATCCATGTATCTGTCTATTTTCTGCACCACTTTATCCAATACTAGCTGTGTAAGCCTGTGCTGTAAAAAGCCCGGGGTCTTAGAGACTATTGAAATCGTCAGAAAAAAAACAGAAATGTAGTGATGTCAGGTAATTGAAAGGAATTACTCTGGGCGTCTCTCTCCTAGGAGGATTCATTTTACCGACATGCTTGCATCGCTTGTGCATTAGCAGCTAAGAGAGTGTGCCTTTCTTCAAAGGTTTCATTTTGCAGACGTGCTTGCCTCCCTTGTGCATTAGCGGTGGGATGAAAAGTAAAAGGGATACCATTTTGCTGATGTTAGCGACTAAGCGACTTTATCTTTCTTCTGAGCTTTCGTTTTGCTGACATGCTGGCCTCACTTGTGTTATTAGCGGCTAAGTGAGTTTTCTGTTTCCTCGGAGGTGGAGCACTTACCCCGACTCTACCTCTCACCTCATGGCCGGACAGACACACACACTTTCAGGCATAGACATTCATATATAACATAAGGTTGTCGAAGGGAGGAATGAATCTTTGGGGGACTCCAGGTCAACACAATGAGGTGACCACTTAATGCAAAATATGCACATTTGGAGTGTGGCAGTTAGCCAGAGTACGCAGACAAAACTGACATGGACAAAGAGACAATTTACAAAGTATGTGCAGATATCAATACTATTTCATGAATCGCACAAAGACACTGTAGCACTGTAATATACAGCTGACCTCTCCACTGTATGGAATTGACCTGATGATATTATTGTTTGACTGCCCACTGCAGGGGTTTTATTGCATTTAAAAGAAAGGCTATAGAATACAAGAATAAACTGAAAGACTTAACATTTCTGACCTCTGGATTTGGCACAACCTGATTGGAATATCTTATTATCTTACCCTGCATGGCACATTGCAATAAACTATTACTCAGTGTCTCATTCTTTCTGTCACTCTCCATCTCTGGCCTTATATCTCTCCACATTGTGATTCTCTGCCCCAAGCCGGCACCACAATAAGAGAAAACATCTGACAAGCAGTAGCCACTAAATTCCATCTGGGATTTACTTTCAGCATAATCCCCTAAAAAATCCCATCTGCCAAGTTAAAAAAACTCTCTAGGATTCTTTGGAAAATTTCAGGTCAATGCCCACTCATAACGTTAAAGGGGCGGGCCTCCACTTCCAAACCTGGTCAATCCAGTTCAAGTGTACACAAGGTCAAGTTGAAGTGTATTATTGAGTAAGAGCTGCCTATCATGGCAACATCATGCAAAAGGCAGGAACTAAGAAGTTCAAGTACCCAACCATCACAGCCTATATTCACACACACGCTCAGACTCCCAAAGGAGCAATTCAGAGATCACTAGTCTAATACACGTCCTTAGGATGTGAGAGGGGAACTTGGACTGCAAGGAGACAAGGAGAAAGTGCAAACTCTGCAGACGGGAGCCAGAAGAGGATTAAAGGTGACCTAAAACACTTTTTAGTGACTTTCCTCTATACTGGAGGACAGAGCCCTACGTGAACCAAGTAAGCTATCTCTGCTGCCACCTACTGGCTGGAAGAAACAACAATGTCTTCCTGCTTGTTCTCATGAGCAATTTTCTTCAGTGCTTTTATGGCACCATCCCTAGTTATTAAGGAAGCTTCCATCAGGCCACACGTCTGTTCATCTGCCAGTGTGGAGTTCTCTATCCCAGTCTTGAACCCGCTGGTAAGATGAGGAAAAAAAATAACATACAGTTCAGATCATATTCATTCTGAAACGGTATTACACTGTGGACAACATCTGTCAAAACTGCACACAAACTGCTACAAGTGAAGTGATTGTAGTTTTGAAGAATTAACATTTTAAAATTAAACATTAACCCTCTTAAATCCTTTATGTAAGTTTGTTAAGTTACAATATTTTTCCTTTGTTCATTTTTTAATCGACCATACGACCTGTGAATAGAAGCTGTCCCTCAATCTGCTGGTGTGAGATTGCGAGTCCCAGTGATCCTGTACCTTTAGCCAGAAAGGAGGAGCAGAAAATCAACAGGGTGGCTGAGGTCGTGATTAACATTGCATGTCTTTCTGTGGCAGAGAGACTTGTATTTGTCCCGGAGAGAAGGCTGTGCTGCTTTCACCACCCTTTGCAATGCTTTACAGTCTTTGACAGAGCAGGTTTTGTACCAGGATGAGACGCAACCAATGAGGATGGACTCCATGTGCACCTGTTGAAGTCTGTGAGAACAGATGGAGAAAGGTGGGGTTTCTGTGGACCTTTGAAGCTGTAATGGCATTGGAACATCTTCTTGACAAGAGCCAAAATATGTTGTGCCCAGTTCATTGGTAATAGTTACTCCAGAAAATTTAAAGCTGGTCACTCTTTTAACAGAATCCCCCTCCAATAAACTTGCAAAAAGCAGGGTGGTCTGCCTTCTGCTACACTCTTAAAAATAATGGTGCCAGGGTGGTTCTTCAGAGCAATGCTGCTGGGAAACCATTTATGGTTCCTGAAAGACCCAACCACTTGAAGTTTCCAGAAAGGGCTTTAATTTATTTTAACAGACTCCAAAAAATAAGCATGAATAGATGGTAACCGATTTGTGAAATACGAATGGCTCTTGATTTCAAAATGACTCCTGCTGCATACAACAACACAGGCTAAGTTCAGTGTCCTGCTAGGTAGCCTTCCATACATTAAATATTTCAGTTTTATTCTACATACATACAGGAAATTTTTCAAAGCACAAAGAACCCTTCCCAGAGTGAAATAGTGCTTTGCCAAGCAATGGTGCACCAAAAACACCCTACACAACCCAGTAAAGAATCATACAGTACCTTTAAAGAACCAGTATTTGTAAAAGTGTACCTGAAGTATAAGACCATCTCCCTGGTTTTGCTGACATTAAGAATGAGGTTGTTGCCCTCAGCAGCTAAACCTCTTCTCTGTATGCCATCTCATTTTTGTTAATGATCAGTCTGATAATGGTGGAGCCATCAGATTTAATGATGGGTTTGGAGGGGTGTTTGGCCACATAGTCAATGGTGAACAACGAGTACAAAAGGGGAGCTCATCACACCACCCTCTGGTCTGTTGAAGGTCAGCATGGAGGATGTGATGCTGAGGTTTATTGGTTAAAAGATCCAAAGTCCAGTTGCAGAGGGAAGCAATAAGTCAGAAACTGGGGAGTCTGGTGGTCTGCTTTGCTTGTACAGCAATCTTAAATGCTGAGCTGTAGTCTATAAACAGAACTCAGGGGTAAGAATTGTTAATTCGCCAAATGTGCCAGGATGGCATGGAGTGCACCAGGTATGGCATCCTCTGTGGAACAGTTTTGATGATATTCAAACTGGAGGAGACAATGACTATCTGGAATTTTCTCTTAATGAGTCCCAGCACCAGCCTTTCAAAACACATCATTGCAATGGGAATGTGTGCCACTGGCCTGTCATCACCCAGAAAGGCCACTTTCATTTTCTTAAGCACTGGGATAATTGCCCATTTGAAACAGGCAGGGCATACAGATTCTCTCAGTGAAATATTAAAGATGTCAATGAAGATGGCTGGTTTTTGGTTTCTATAGATTTTTAAAACACATCCTGAAATTCTGTCCAGACTGGATGCCATATAAATATTAACTTATTTAAACGTTATCCTTATGTTTTGTACAAAAACAAAGAAGGATGACCCATGTATTGCTGTAGGCATTTGAATGGCAGGCTGCATGTTATTACAATCAAAGCAGGCACAAAAAACATTAAATACATCAGTAAAGAAACTTGCTGTTGAGGTTGGATTACAACAACAACATTTATTTCTATAGCACATTTTCATACAAACAATGTAGCTCAAAGTGCTTAGGTGGATTAGGTTTTAGATTGTAGTCTGTACGTATTTCTGATCCCTGTCAAAGTCTGCATGAATTACAGCTGCTGCATTCAACCACTTTGATTGCTTTTCTGAGTTTGAATCTTCTATTTTATGTTTCCATATAACCATTTTGAAATGTATGTGCCTTCATTAAATTCCTGATGTCACCAGTGATGCATGGGTTCTTATTATAAAATACTAGCCAACCCGCGGCGTACCATACGCCGCAAAATCAGGCCGGTTTTTTAATGATTTTTAAGCACAGGGAGAAAATTAACATTTGAAAATTTGGAAATGTAATAAATCAGCAAGAAAAGCAACATTGTAACAATGCACGGAACGAACCAACACACAATCGTCCGTGTGGTGCTCAGGCGCGGAGGGTGGAACGGGAGGAGAGGAGAAGGACGTCCACTCGGCTCCCTCCGTCATGCTAGTCTGCTGATTTCTCGTCCAGTATGAACTGCCTGCTCATGTGCCCACCTCCAACTCGTCACTCGAGTCGTTGTCGTGTTTGCACAGTCCAGATGCAGCTGTGACTCACGTAGACTTTTCATTGCTCTGTGCGGTTTTTGCTGCCTTTCTATATATAATCCACCAAGACACCCGACCACGGTAGTAGCGAGGTGGGACGGGGGTGTGTACAAAGTGCAGGAGCATCTAAGAAGACGCATGTTTGTCACGGATGCGAATTGCTGTATGTAGCGTGTAAAACAGTTTGCTATGGTGCACGCGGTCATGCGTCATAACCGAAAACTCGGTTTTTAAAGACTGCTTACTTCATTGTGTATACGACTGTAGGTGAATGAAAAGATGTAACTCTGGAGAGGGCAACATACAATACAGCGTTTTACATGCTGCATACAGCGATTCACATTTGCGACAAATTGTTTTACACGCTGCATACAGCAATTTACATCCGCGACAAATATGAATCTTCTTAGATGGTGCTGTCGCGTCCACCCACGCTCTCGAAGCATACACACTGCCTGGTCATGTGACCGCTCGCAAGAGCAACTAACAGAGACTCGCCCACCAACTGTAAGACCATGGGATACCCCTCGCAAACTGCTCTACACGCCGCATACAGCGATTCACATCTGCAACAAACAAACTGTTATACACACTGCATACAGCGATTCACAGCCGCGACATGATTTTTCTTAGATGGTCCTGTCGCGTCCACCCTCGCACTCGAAGCATACACACTGCCTGGTCATGTGCCTGGTCGCAAGAGCAACTGACAGAGACCCGGCCACCAAGTCTAAGACCATGGGAAACCCCTCGGAAACTGTTTTACACGCTGCATATACCGATTCACTTCCGTGAGAAACATGCCTCTATGAACAGTCAACGTGGCTCAGAGCTGCGTGTGGACTCTACGACAGACGAACATAAATGACGCTGTTTTTCCTGTGTCGTCGCGTCCGAGTTGGTGGGCGTGGTTCTGCGAGTTGTCGTTGTATCCAATGGTCTTAGAGTTGGTGGGCGTGGCTCTTTCCTGCATGCGCCATGGGTGCGTGCGGCGGCTTAGTGAATCCATGCCCCATCCGGCGTGCTTTCCATGGTTGTCTTGCCTTAGTGAATTATATATATAGATGTGGATTGTATCATAGGAACACAGTTGCCTTCATATTTTTTGATAACTCGTTATGATGTGTGCACACTCATCCAGTCTCTAAACATGTCCCAGTTTACACATATAAACAGACCAGCAGCTTTTCCTTTATTTCTTTTGTCCAGCATTGAACTTCATTTCTTGCTGGCTTCTAACATTTCAGTCTCAGCTCGCAAGTTCACAACATAACCATCCAAGGTAGGGTGCAGTAGTGGATGGTAAGTGTCTTTTACTAAGGTGTTGCAGTGATCCAGAGTATTAGCACAACCCCATGAGGCAGCTGTCATGCTGGTTAAATTTAGTATAAACATTAAATTAAAATTGGCTTTGTTGAAGTCATGAGCATCACTAAATAATGTTCATATTTCATAATAATATTGTACAGATTATTCAGTGCATTGTGGATAAAGTATTCATGTTTGGGGAATGTAAATAGCAACCAGAAAAATGCTGGAGAACTTCCTCAGAAGTGACATTTTATCAATAAACATTCCAGATCAGGTTAATATTTTTGGAGACAATTTTAATGGTCATGCTTTTACCTGACAGTTTAACCCTAGTACTCATACCCTGTCGTACGCAAGTTCTCCGCTCAGTTTTGCAGACTGGCGGCACCCAGCGTCAAAGCAGTGCTACTGTTCCTGTGTGGTTACCCTTTATTTCTTAGAACCACATTCCTGCCGAGGCTTTATAAATACACTGAAACTAACCGCATATTGTTTATTAATGTAATGCATCTGATTGTAGATTTCCTGTAACAATATAATGGCCTAGGGAATAGCCATTGTATTTCAAATACTGTACCAAAACTGCTTTAGCGTTGTTACTCTCACTGCACCATCTTCTTCTTCTTCTTTTTCTTCTTTCAGCTGCTCCCTTTAAGGGTTGCCACAGTGGATCATCTTTTTCCATATTACTCTCACTGCACCACTCGGAGTATTTATATCATTGTATCTGAGTGGGGAATCACAGCAGCAGCTGATCGGAAAGAGAATTATTGGTATACAGCATCAAGGACACGCTGCCTCAGCCACGGAAAAACGTTTCAAAGCCTTTCCTGTACGGACCTCGCAGTTCAGAAACAGTTTCATTCCAAGAACTATAAACACACTCAATCAATTGCTCCTGTAGAACCCCACTGTAAACTTGCACTACAGTTATAATATTGCACAACCTGAGCCACTTTATAAAGCGCGTATTTACATATGATGACGATATAATTTTTAAGATGAAATGCAGCAAAATATGTCGATTATATTATACAGATAAAACTTTAACTTCATTTAAATAATCTGTATTGTTAATAATTGCACATGTGAAGACACAGTGCCGCAGCGCTAGCAAGTTTCTGCCTCGCGCTGTATATTTACTGAGGCTGGCGCAACACTGGAAGGATAGATGGATAGAATAATTAAACACATACTATGAAGATATTTCAATGTTCCTTAAAAGTTTTGAAGAATCGTCGTTGTAAGCTTACAGATGGCTTAACGTCTATTACAGAGCTGATTGTGTGGTGATTTGGTATTTGGGGAAAGAAAAGTAACGACAGGAATTGGAGGTTAGTACGTTTGAAAGAGACAGTACTGCTACGATAAATTATTTCATCAAAGGTCATGCATGGCGCAACAGCATCTTGTGTGAGACATGACCAATCACTGTGCCATCGTGTTCTCATCTATACTAATAAAAGGCAAAACCCTCACTGACTCACTCACTCACTCACTCACTCACTCAATCATCACTAATTCTCCATCTTCCCGTGGTAGGTAGAAGGCTGAAATTTGGCAGGCTTATTCCTTACAGCTTACTTACAAAAGTTAAGCAGGTTTCATTTTGAAATTCTACACGTAACGGTCATAACAGTCGATAACATATCGACAACATCCGCCATGTTGAACTTTCTTATTTATGGCCATAACGGTCAACAACATCGCCACAAAATCACAAAATTTGGTAGGCGGCTTCCCTGCGCTAACCGAAACCGATTTACATACTTATTTCGGTGGTATGATGCCACTGTCAGCCACAATATTGAAGTTTCCAACGTCACTAATTCTCAAACTTCCCGTGTAGGTAGAAGGCTGAAATTTGGTACTTATTTCGGTGGTATGATGCCACTGTCGGCTGCCATATTGAACTTTTCAACGGTCTTTATTACTTATGGGCCCATCTTCAAGAAATTTGGTACGCGGGTTTCCAACGCTAGCGGAATCCTACTTACGTACATATATACGTCCATAGCTTGCAGCTCGATCACCGTGTGAGGTGGCGTTGGGTCCCCCATCCCAACGCCTCCCGCGTTGTTGGCTGCCTGCCTACATTCCTTTCCTTGCTTCACCACGGGATTCACGTCTCCCTGCTGATATCTACAGCCTTTTTATTTAATCCACAGCTTCTCGCTGTTTTATTGTTCATTTATTACGATTATAGTTATTGTTTAGGTATTTTAGACTTACTTTACATTGTTCAGGTACTTATTTCCTTTATCATTCCAACCATACCCGCATTAACATGTCTATCGAGGTGATCACCATCGATCAAAGAACTGTCACTTACCGAGTGGTTTCCATGCCTGCAGATGGCACCTACCTTTTCCATTCTCTTTGTTACATATTGCATGGCCATATCAGACTCACTCTTGATATCCGGAGGAACATTGTGTCTTATGTATTGAATGACTGGGACAGGTTCAAGGTGTGGACTGATGACGGTACAGGAGATAATTATACTACACAGGAGCACTATAAGAGTGAAATGCTTAAGCCCTTCACCTATGGATCTGCATGTGAGTTGATGGCTGCCGCTGAATTGTTCGGTTGTCGCTTTCAAGTGTACCAAAATGGCCAAATATTTTACACCTTTCAAAACCGCCAATGCCTCTTAAACATCTTAGATTCACAGGTGACGATTTCAGTAGTGGACACTTTGATGTTTATGAATGTTTAAACTCTCAAAAGCTGGATGTGAAGTTATCGATGAAACCGGTTGTATACTTACAACGCTTGACAGATGCCGAATGTCACTTCAACACAAGTCCTACAAATACTGTCATAATTGAAACAAACCATGAAACTCAAACCGATTATGACAGCAGCAATCCAAGCTGTGAGATTTGAAACAAGATTACTGTTCACATGGCCAACTGTACGTTACATGCTCAAGAGTAAGCTCAGCGCACAGCTTGGTCATGTTACAACCGGAGGGCCGAACTGACAGCATGGTATACAAAGAAATCCTTAACAAATGATTATTGTTATATTTTCCCTCGGTTTAAAAAGGTTTCATTTTCTTCTTAATAAAAATTTTAAGGCAGTACTTCGCCGCTGCGAAGCGCGGGCATTTTGCTAGTGTTTAATAACATGCTTTAATTCCAATCATCATGAAAATGTTATCACGTATACATCTCAGTATTTTAATTATTCAGAGAGCTGTAATATCAAGAATGTAATGGATTCTGTGTCCTGTCGGAGAAAGAGAAAGAGCGGAAGCACATAGTGATTCACACACATAGAGCACATTGAAGATCAAATACAAAACAAAGCATTTAACAATCCACTTTAGTTATGATGGGATTTAAGAAACTAGTAAATTAAATGAAGTTTATGATGTTCTACTTTAATGACAAAATAAACTACATGATTAAAGTGAAAATTTTGAGATTAAAGTTGACATTTTGTGCTTTTTTCCCACTGTGTACCCTAATAAGCTCAGACGGTGGGTTACAACACACCTTTTCACAGCGACTTTGATATGTGACTTCTTTTTTATTTCCGGCACTGTGTGACTTTGTGAACTTGAGCTTTCGAGTTTCTCCGACACGCTATGTCACTCGATCAACTTCCTTTTGTTGATTATACCACACACACACACACAGGCGTGCGCGAGTCACACACACACACACAGGCGCGCGGTGTCCGTGTGTGTGTCTTCTGAAGAAGTGCGCATGCGCGGGGCCACACAGAATGTGTTCAGTCTCTTCTTGTGCATTCCCTGTGCAGAGAGAGAGACAGACACACACACAGGCGCACGCGAGTCACACACACACACACGAGTAACACACACGAGACACACACACACACACACACATGAGTCACACACACACACACGAGACACACACACACACACACACACAGGCACGCGCGACAGACAGACACACACACACACAGGCGAGAGACAGACAGACACACACACACAGGCAAGAAATAGACAGACACACACACAGACACAGAGGCGCGCGCTTAAGAGACACACATGCGAGAGACACACACACTCACACACACACACACAGGCCCGCGAGAGACACACACACACACAGGTGCGTGCGTGCATTGTTGCAATGTTACTTTTCTTGGTTGTTTATTAAATTACAGATTTTTCAAATGTTCATTTTTTCCTCTGTGCTTAAAACTAAAAAGAGTTTGTAGCGAGTGGGTCGTAAGGCTATAGCGCGAACTCTTGCAGTGTTAGTTTTCTCTGTTGTTCAAGGTTTTCTTAGTGTTATTCAATGTTTTTACATTTAGTTTACTTTTACGCTGTGCTGTCTATGGTATAGTTAAATATATTTGTGCTTAAAAACTTAAAAAAATATATATTTACATACAGTTCATATGGTCTGGAACAGATTAATTGTATTTACATACAATCCTATGGGGGAAATTACTTCGGTTCACGACCAAATTGGGTTACAACCAGAGTTTTGGAATGAATTATGGTCGTGAGCTGAGGTTCCACTTTATTACTGTCAGACAAAATTATAGCATTTTACGGAAATACAAACCAGTATTACTGAGAGAGAAAATTAAAGGCACACAATACGGTGACGCATATTACAGCCACATACAAGGTCCCTTGCCATTTAATATAGACTGTTCCTACTAATGTTTATGCACTACTGTTCTAGCGCCCGTTATTTTAACTGGCTTAATGTCTAGTATAATATAATATAATATACTATAATACAGGATGTTATCAGTGTATTTTATTAGCTATGAGTGCATATTTTTGACAAGAGTAATAATTTGTGCATAAAAATGGATTTAATTTAGTTAACCCATGATGCACTTCCTCAATAGTCTGCAGTGTAAACTCTCTCAGTGTTTGTTATGTGTAGATTTGCTAAATACACTTTGAGACACTGCAGTCGAGCGATCTGCACTTTGACACATTCATGCTCATGTCCTCCACACATGACATTACCTCTATACCACAATTAAAGGACAGGATCAGGTTTGCTTTGATGCCTAAATGTGCTGTTTTGTACATAAATAAATGAGTTTACTTGATAAACTGTAAAAAATGGCAATGACAACCAAAACTCCTAATGTATTTAAAGAAGACTGTACTGTACATATAGCTATTTCCTTGAATGTATCAATACTGCATAACAAACTAACATCCGATGTGTGGATGAATTTTTACTGTACTGTTTTCTCTTAAGTACAAACTGAATATTTTATACAGTTACAGTGGAACCTCGGTTCATGACCATAATTCATTCCAAAACTCTGGTCGTAAACCGATTTGGTCGTGAACCGAAGTAATTTCCCCCATAGGATTGCATGTAAATACAATGAATCCATTCCAGACTGTACAAACTTTTTTAAGCACGAATATAGTTAATCATACCATAGAATGCACAGGGTAATAGTAAACTAAATGTAAAAACACTGAATAACACTGAGAAAGCCTTGAACAACAGAGAAAACTAACACTGCCAGAGTTTGCACTATAGCGCTACGAACCGCCGCTAAAAACACTTTTTTTAATGGGTTTTAAGCACAGGGGAAAAAATTAACATTTGAAAAATCTGTAATTTAATAAACCACCAAGAAAAGTAACATTGCAACAATGCATGCTATGAAGCGATCACTGTAAACAGAAGTGAAGTGAAGGTTAAAATCCAATAGAAAAAAGTCTTCATTAAATACAACGAGGTTAAAACAATGCTCGGATCTGTCTCTTTAAAAACAAGCCTGGTGCATCCAGCCGTCTCTCTCTCTCGCGCGCTTGTGCATGTGTGTCTGTCTCTCTCTTGTGTGTCTCTCTCCCTCTTGCGCGCATCTGTGTGTGTGTCTCTCTTGCGCACGCATGTGTGTGTGTCTCTCTCTCTCTCGCTGCCCAGTGAATGCACAGGGAGAGACTGAACACATGCAGAAATCATCGGTGTGCACAAACCAAAAGGGAAACTGGCTTGTTCGTATACCGAGTCTGTGGTCGTGAACAGGTGAAAAAGTTTTGGGGAACTTTTTGGTCGTAAACCGATTTGTATGTGTTCCAAGACGTTCATGAACCGAGGTTCCACTGTACATGTTTTTATATGCCTGTGACAGACATTTTGTGACTGTTAGTGTTTGCTCATAAATGTAAATACAGAAATTCAAGAGGAAATATAAACCTCAGGCCTGTCGGTTGTACTTTATTCTGCCACCCCAAGGTCGGGATCCTTCAGTGAGTTCACCATACTGGACTGCCATGGGAAACCAAGACTTACCCAAGTGGATAACCTGCCAGGTCCAGCTGATTGCTGGTTGATGAGCAACATTCCAGTATTTTAGGAGCCCCAGCACACTACTTTGCCCAGGAGCATTGATGCTGTTAATATGGCCCTGATTGCTCAACAGAAGCAACCCCTCTGCCACAGCTTGAGTGCCAGGCATATGCTCCACTTCCAAGGCTCACTTTCCCAACTTAATTGGTACTCACCTATAGCACCTTCTCCATCATGATTCTGCCCTCTTCTTCTTCTTCTTGTCCCCCTTCTGCCATGCAGTCTCCCTTTATAGCACCTAGCATGGGAAGATGCTGTCATGACCTGCTCCGAGGTGTGAATGAAGCACTTGACTGATGTGTTACACAAGCTCCCCAATCAACCAGTGAAGCAGAAGAGTGTGCTAAGTGCAATCTGGTAACAAAAGCCTATAAATAAAGCATCAATTTGATCAAACATACGTATAAAACACAAGAAAATTATCACAGGCGTCATGCTTATTTTTGTATTCACAGTCAGCAATTTTGATGTTTAACTCTTCTTGTGCAGTTTAATGATGTTGTTTTGCCAAACGAGAACTCCAGAAGATTGCTTGCACATGGAAACACGAATTTGTAAGAAGATATCTTTCTACCTTAGATAGATATATAGATACTTTATTAATCCCAAGGGGAAATGCACACACTCCAGCAGCAGCATACTGATAAAAGACAATATTAAATTAAAGATTGATAAAAATGCAGGTAAAATAGACAATAACTTTGCATATTGTTAACGTTTAAAACACCCACCCGGGTGGAATTGAAGAGTCGCACAGTGTGGGGGAGGAACGATCTCCTCAGTCTGTCAGTGGAGCAGGATGGTGACAGCAGTCTGGCACTGAAGCTGCTCCTCTGTCTGGAGATGGTCCAGTTCAGTGGATGCAGTGGATTCTCCATGATTGACAAGTGCCTGCTCAGCGTCCGCCTCTCTGCCACAGATGTCAAACTGTCCAGCTCCATGTCTACAATAGAGCCTGCCTTCCTCACCAGTTTGTCCAGGCGTGAGACGTCCTTCTTCTTTATGCTGCCTCCCTAGCACACCAACACGTAGAAGAGGGCACTCGCCACAACCGTCTGATAGAACATCTGCAGAATCTTATTGCATATGTTGAAGGACGCCAGTCTTCTAAGGAAGTATTGTTGGCTCTGACCTCTCTTGCATAGAGCATCAGTATTGGCAGTCCAGTCCAATTTCATCCAGCTGCATCCCAGGTATTTATAGGTCTGTACCCTCACGGGGTACAGGAGGGGCCTGGGTCTCCTAAAATCCACCACCAGCTCCTTGGTTTTGCTGGTGTTCAGTTTTAGGTGGTTTGAGTCTCACCATTTAACAAAGTCCTTGATTAGCTCCCTGTACTCCTCCTGCCCACTCCTGATGCAGCCCATGATAGCAGTGTCATCAGCAAACTTTTGCACGTGGCAGAACTCCGAATTGTATTTGAAGTCCGATGTATATAGGCTGAACAGGACTGGAGAAAGCACAGTCCCCTGCGGTGCTCCTGTGTTGCTGACCACAATGTCAGACCTGCAGTTCCCAAGACGCACATACTGAGGTCTGTCTGTAAGATAGTCCACGATCCATGCCACAAGGTGTGAGTCTACTCCCATCTCTGTCAGCTTGTCCCTAAGAAGCAGAGGTTGGATGGCATTGAAGGCGCTAGAGAAGTCCAGAAACATAATTCTTACAGCACCACTGCCTCTGTCCAAGTGGGAGAGGGATCGGTCTAGCATATAGATGATGGCATCCTCCGCTCCCACCTTCTCCTTGTATGCGAACTGCAGAGGGTCGAGGGCGTGGCGGACCTGTGGCCTCAGGTGGTGAAGCAGCAGTTGCTCCATGGTCTGGACAGCCGCTACTCAATATTAATAATACAGACAGTACTTGCAGACCACTGGTCAGGTCAGGTCAGGTTGGCACTGGTACAGCTCGTTACTGCACCCACCACACCACAAAACAGCTCAGAATCCTGGTTGGGATCCACCCAGGCAGACACGGGGTCCAGTCCCACACTCTGGAAATTAAACAGGTTATTCACCTTAATATAGTTATATCTGTCCATATAAATGCACTAATTAGTGTTGATTATTTTGAGTCATCAAAATTGTGTTGTATTTTTCGTCATTCTCATCTATCTTGAAATGTAAGAAGAAACGAGATATGAGCACTCATACATTGACAGGAAAGTGAGTTGGCGCAATGGACTCCTGGAATCCCATCCATGGCAGTATCGGGGTGAAATTTACACATCCTCTTTATGTCTGTGATGGGATTGCTCTCAGTTTTGTTTTTTTTTCCTACTATCCAATAATCAGGTGGATTAGCAACTGTAAATGAGCCTATTGTGTGATTGTGGTTGTCTACATGAATATGTGCGGCAATGGACTGGCAGGGCACACACAAGTATGAGGTAATGAGTTAGTGTCCCTTTTACAGGACATTAGTGGTCCTTGACAATAGTACATTAGTGGCCTTCTAGACCACACCTGGCCTGCTCAAACACGCAATTCACTGCCAAAGCCTTCCTTTTCACCAAAGCATACTGCGTTTACATGTGCGTGCAGTTGCAGCTGAGGTCTGTGTGTTTGTCTTGAAAAATTACAATCTATCTCTCATGTGTGTTGGGTAGACTGGTGACATGACTGGTCTTGTATGAGTACCCGTTGGCGTGTGTGTGAGTGTAGCTCATGATGGACTTGTTCAAAGTCCTGAGATGGTCTCTCCCTTGTGCCTGATGTTACGAGATTGGGCTTTGGACCCCTGCCACACTGAACATGATTAAACAGATTAGGCAAAGGATGGATGAAAAGTGGCACAGCTTTCACTCTCTAAACGACCCCAAATTGTACATTTCATCACTAAAGGGGACTAAAATCAGCTGCTTCTCAGATTGGATACTAGTTGAAGCTGAGAGCCAGTGAGTGCAGGCTTCCTGTCCTCCTCATATTTCATTCTTCTCATCATCTTTGTTTACTGTCCTTCTTGACCTGTGGCTTAAGATATGATAAGAAGCATAGTGTTTGTGCTCCTTTTCCCTACTGGTTTATTCTGAGTCTCATTTGAGCATCTAGCGTTTGTCTCTGCACTGGGTGCTGACAGGTATTTCACACGCTGATCTCTGAAGTGTCCTGGATTCCATTCTGAAGGAAGCCTGATTCTTTTCTGTCAGACAGGACATTGCTGCCTTGTATGGTGAAAACATAGAGCTGCCTGCTGGTCACAACATAGGCACATAGTTTAGGAGCTCAGTAGACATGGCATCTATCAGAGAACTGCAAAAGTGGAGTGTTAAATACAAATAGGTAACCAATTAAAAACCAACATGTCCACCGCAGATGAAAGACACACGGACGCCAGAATTTTTAGCTAGAAAAGAAGTAGTATGAATGTTAGATGTGTTGTGACAATGCATGACTAATTTGTATTGCATTGCACTCAAGCATTTTTAGAGGTAAAGACGTTAATCAGTGTGACCAATAGTTGCCAGCAGGTCTTCCTTCAGCATCAAGCCAACTTTTATGTAACAAAGAATCAGAGAGCTTGAAATAAACTGGGCTGCATAATTCATGGAGATTTGTGTCTGTAATAAATTTTCATTCAAATTATTTGGATTGGCCAGGATCTGTGACCACGGCCTGGCTGTTTCACTACTTGAAGTGTGACTTCTTTGTAAAAATTGTTTAATGACTTACATTTTTAAAATGTATTTTATTTGAAGAAAATAACATTACAATCAAGTCAAACTTACGAACTTGAACTTGAACTCGAACTTGAAAAAAAAGGTGATTAAAATTTTAAATTCACTTTAGGAAATCAAAGAGGATACTACTTGGCTTGTCTATTCCTGTTTCTCAATGTTGCTCTCAATTGTCCAGCTTGCTTTGATGATCTGCAGTCTCTGAGAAAAGCGACCACTCTAACTGAGGACTCAGAATGACGGGATGCCCCCCAAAAGGCGACACAGATCTTCATATCAAGTCACATAACAGTGGTGCAGCGGTTAGAGACGCAGCATGGCAGCTTCAGAGTACTGGACCCCTGAAGCAGCGAATTCATCTCATCGCGTTGCACGACTTTATTCTGGGCAGCAATTAATGGGGGTCTAACCTGCGTGGCACAAATAGTGTTCACTGCCAAAGACGCCTGCATACGCGCAGGGCACTGTCTGCGTGATCGGTGTGCCTTTTCTCTTTTCGCTTCAAGACAGTAAAGACTCCGTGTGCTCTGAATTTGTCAGCACCCTGAGGCAACCGAAGAGGAGGCGCAGATCACGGTGATTGTCTCCCAGTGTCTAGAGTGGCCACATCTGGAGTGGCGCGAGTGACCTTAGTCTGCACGGCTCAGCTCTATATTTAGCGGAGTGTCATGCGTTCTGTCATCTGTGGGAAGCTGTTGGGTGGAGATTATTGGCCGCGTCCTTTTTTTATTGGAGGCATTACTTCAAACCTCTAGTTAGAACTGGGGTTTGGAGGATCTTTGCTTTTGGAAAGAGGGTCGACATTTCATTGCTGACCTCCATTTGGAAACACAGGATGCCGGAGCCTGCTAAGAAGTCAGGTAGGATACGTGGCTGAGTAATGGAAAAGATGGTTGTGGTATACACTGAGAATGAAAAGCAAGTAAAAAGACACAAGTGTCTTCAGCTACGAATTATCTTTAGAATACGTTCATTATTGGACTCTTGACTTTGTGTATTCATTTTCAGTTACAACTGACGCTGCCCCGTTTATCTTATCTTTGGAGGGTTTGGTATCTTCATGACTTGTCCATAAACATCATTCATTCTACTTTATAGATTCCGAAGCATTCGTTTATTGTCACTTTATTGCTATATTTTATTTGGTCTTAATCTCTCCTATAACGATAACTATTACACGCATCTTCCCAAATGCAGACCTCAAGTGATGATCTAGCACTTAAATAATGTGATTCATTACTTATCGTTTCGTTATATTCTCACCTTTATAAAAGACGGCTGAAGTGAAGATTGATTTTTGTGAGATCATAGTTTTTATAGGAGTGTCGCTTTGTTATTTAGGCTACTTTGAAAAAGTGAAATCACTCCGGGATTGCTGATTGGTTATTCTTTTTACTTGTGGCTTAAGAATGGCTTAGTGGTTAGCTTGCCGTGTCGGGCGTTTGATCCCGCAGCAGATACGGTCTGTGATGTCACCGTAGGTTTGTCCTCCGGTTACGTTGATTATTACTCTGAAATGGTCCCGATTCTGAGAGTGGGACCGGACATAATCTGGCACCGCATGTAAATTGATTCCGACTTGTGCCCGATTGTCGAAGTATAAACTGCAACCTCCGCGATCCTTAGCTGGCTTCAGCGTGGCAGTAGACAGATGGGTTGATTTATTTGGATAGTTGAATTGTATTTTCGAAAGACAATTAAACGGTAAAAAAAAATCTCCTTCGAATGAACACCGTTTTCTTAAATACCTGTTTAATGGCTTCTGCTGTATGGAACTCTATATGCCAATGTATGTTCTGTAGTCTTCATCAACTGCAGCGTATAAATCAAAGCAAAAGACCTGCTCAGTCAGTCATTTAGCTTTGCCGCTCGCCTTTCGGCATTAGCCGTCTAAAAAGAAGAGGACTCGACAATTGTTTAAAGAGTCTCAGCATTCAGCTGATCATCAGCTTCCATTGTTTCCCTGCTAAGTCTTAATTTTGCTTTCTTCCTTTAACTTACAATATTTTTAGCGGCGTGTCATGCGCACCAAATTTTTAGTAATGGGGTGTTGTAATCTAACTTTAAAGTGCCTTGTGGTGGTCCATGCTGTGCATCCTTCATTATTAAATGTATGTGTTAACTGAGATCAAAGCTGTGGGCATCACCTTGAAAGAGAAGATCGTCTGTCGAGCGATAATTCGTAACAATAAGGCAGGATCTGCACCCCCGAACCCATCCTCTACCCCTACAACCTCCACTGTCATTAAATACTCGTCGTTCTCTGCAATAAAGTCCTCGGGTTTATTTTGGAATTCAGGGGGTTGATCGGTGGAGGGGTTTCGGCGATGCACGTGTATCCTCCTCGCCTTCTGCAGTCTTAACCGCGAAATCTGATTAGTTAATAAAGCACTTACCTCGTTTACACGTCTGCTCAGAAAACGAGACTCGGGTGTTCAAGTCTGGTGCGAGAAAAATGCCTGGTGAGGGACCAATCAATAAATAGATTATGCACAATGCCAGGGACTCGTTTCCTTAATTATTTAAAAAATGAATGCAGTAAGTGCCTTAACATCCATCTGTTATCGAGTCTGCTGACTATAACTGATGATCGCGGGGCTGGTGCTTATCCTGATAGCGTAGGGCACAAGACAGAAACCAGCACTGGACGGGGCGCGATTATACTGCACAGTACACTCCATCATAGGGAACCAGCTAAAGCAACGAGCTACTATATCTCTGGGTAGAAAACCTGAGTACAGATGAAAAAATTCGCACAGAGACGAAATTAAATGAAAAGAAACGCAGTGAACTATGGATAAGCAGCGTATTATGCCCCTGTGTTATACTGAAGTTTTTTTTACAGATAAGCAATCTCATATTTCAGACGATCTATTGATAAAAATGAATTCCTCTAGGAAAGCTGCTTAGTGCCTCAGGATTCAAATAACTTGGGATGCAAACCAAAGCGCGGACCTCTAGAGACTATCATACTTAGAAATGTAAAGTCAGGCTGTTAACACGCGAGCCCAGCTGTTCACGATCGCATATTTCAGTCTGTGGCATTTGGACCATTTAAAGAACCGCGTTGTCATCATTAGGACTATTTAATGTCCTCTCTACATAGAACATAGCTCTCGACAGACGGACAGCTCAGAGCGGGGCCGAAGGCTAACCCACTGAGAGAAAAAGCAAGCAATCTTCTTGAACATCACTCCAGAAAGGAAGGAGACCGCTTATTTAGATCCGATTGTAATAAAGCGGCGACATCATTTTAGGGCAGTGGTTAGTAATGCCGCCCAATGGATCCAGAGCCTTGGATTCGCATCCCGCGCCTGGTTGTTGTCCATCTCTGTGTGGACTTTCATCCCACGAGTTTCAAATCCGTGTTCCCTGTGTGGCTCAGTGCAGGTGTGGGCCCAGTGATGGACCAGCGTTCTGTCCAGGGGTGTCGCCCGCCATCCACCCGACTTTGACAGAGTGCTTTCCGCGACTCTGAATTGATTGAAACCGGTTTGGGAATGTGTAGCATTTTAGTGAGGAAATGATCGCATTCGTTTGAGTTTATTGTCACGTTGAAGCGGTACAATGGCATTGTATCCAACAAATATAACAGCTGTGATATTTCAGTTCTGTTCAATTAGAAACATAATTATCAGAGTTAATTTATTTAATAAACCGTATGTATACATATGCTTTCATCACTGTAAAAATGTCTAACGGTAAAAATACAGTGAATGGTGAAAGTAAAATACCTTTTCTGAAAAAAAGAAAGTTACCTTATTTTCTATTGAAAATTACCTCTATATCTTAGACAAAACATTTCATTATTTTTTACAGTCAAGTTCTGTAAAATCGATATTTTTCTACCTTTAAAATATGCTAGATACCATTTACCGATACATTATGGTTGACACAGAAAAAAATGACCTTTAATTGTACAGTGTAAAACTGTTAAATAGCGAAGGTAAACAACTGGAAATGTAAAACAGTAAAGCACTGTTTCAGTAACACCGAAGCACTGAAATGAAACATAGGCCTAAGACAGATATAGTATTTTTTTACGTTGTTAACTCGAAAATATATATTGAATTGTAAGCACCGCACCATAAATGAGATAATGCATTCAGAAAGGAAATCGTATCATACCTTCCATGTTACTGCTCCAAGCTGTTTAAAGAAAATTTGCTGTTTGTTGACCGTGTGTGGTTTACACTAATACTCTGTTACATGGTTACAAAGAATATATATATTCTTTACATTTATACTCTCTGAGCATCCATTGACTCCGCGAAGATCACAGCATTGTCAGCTCGAGGGACTGAGTGAGGAGTCTGAGTGTCTGGGCTTGCGAGTGTCCTGCATAAAAACCGAGATCCAGGCCTTTAATGACCTCTTGGGCACGGCCATCAGCAGTGTGTCCGTCTGCGGAGAGAGTGTCGACCTTGTAGAGAGGTTTACTTACCTTGGCAGTGACATTCATGTCTCTGGTGACTCTTCCTATGAAGTCAGTAGGCGGGAGAGCATGGGGGATCATGAGGTAAAGAGGTGTGTGGCGCTCCCGATATCTATGCAAAAGGACGAAGGTCCAAGTCTTTAGAGTCCTGGTGCTTCATGTCTTGCTCTATGACTGCGAGACATGGACGCTATCCAGTGACCTGAGATGATGACTGTACTCCTTCAGTACTGGGTCTCTCCAAAAGATCCTTGGGTACCGCTGGTTTGACTTTGTGTCGAATGAGCGGTTGCTCATGGAGTCCCGAAAGAGGCACATTACCTGCATTGTGATGGAGTGTCAGTTACGGCACTACGGCCATGTAGCGTGTTTCCCCGAGGGTGATCCGGCTCATAAGATCCTCATTGTTGGGGACCCGAGTGGCTGGACCAGGCCTAAGGTTCGCCCACATAACACCTGGCTGCGGCAGATAGAGGGTCATTTCCAGAGGGTGGGACTGGACCGCGTGTCTGCCTGGGGGGTTGTTTCGTCGTGTGGTGGGTGCGGTAACGCGCTGTACCAGTGCATGCTGCACGACCTGACTTGACTTGATTTATACTGCTACCTTACATTAATTTAACTCTAAATGATTATATGTATTTACTTTACGTATAGCCGTTTCTTCAATATAACTTTTAATGAATGTACAGCAGAGGTAAAATACGTTTGTGTGGTTGTCATGTAGAGGATGATGCAATTTTTCAGAACTTCAACATTTTCTATTTTTTTTTCTTGGCACTGATTTCTCAATTTGCATACAGTTACGATATTTTCATAAGGAAACGCTTCTGTTTACCATATTGTTCCGGGTGAACTACGTACCTTTGCACAGTAGGGGGACATTTTCAACAGAGGTAGCAGACTTATTTTTCCCCGCATGCTGACAGTTTTTTGAGGTTCTGGAAGCTGATTTATGGTGGGTTATCCTCGATAAGCTGGCACATCTGTCGGACACCATACACCACAAAAGCAAACGTGACTTCTCCACCAGACAACGTGCCATGACATACTTACACATTAAATTTCGTTTAACGTATGATTTAAGTGTTATAACTCGTTTGCTGTTGGTTGTTGTATACTGCTATTTGATCTTGGTAATATTTTTAATGGTTTAACGATTGGTGTATTTATTACAGTGCATGGATTTCAGCTTCTGATTAAATGTTCACTTCTACTGTAATGTGCTGTAAAGAAAAAAAAGTGATTTACTCTAAAGATATACCGTAGACCTAAAAATAATGTCACCTTCTTTTTTAATGTAAATTCTGGCAACCATAGCTGCCAGTTTTGCCATAAATGTAACATTTTTACAGCAGTTAAACAGTAATTTTACAGTGTAAAACTGTTAGAGTAGGTACACAACTGTACAATGTAAAATGGTAACGCACCTTTTCAATACCACTGAATTCCTGAAATGAAAAATCATAAAATGACATAAAGTGTTACTGATTGCTCTTACTTTACTGATACAGCCTGTATACTCTTCTGTGCAACTGACAGTATTTTTGATAGTTTAATACACCGTTTACAGAAAAATCTTAACATCTATTGTAATGTGCTGCAAACCAACAACAGTAATTCACTGTATAGTGTACAGCATCAAAAAGTTCTACTGTAGACATAAAAAAGTTGTCACTGTGTTTTTTACAGTAAAATTCTGGCGACCACACCTACCTATTTTTTCCAGTAAATTTAATATTTGTTTTTTTACAGTGCATTGAAAAAAATAAATTTTTTAACAAAGTGATGCCATATTGTCAGGTGAAGGACAAAAGACTGGTTTTGTGGTTTATGGTAATATACAGAATTGCCAGTTTATCGAAAACAACTCATTATAAATCTGTTTCCTTAAACTCTGAAAACCTCCCGTACTGGGGAAAAATACATTTGCTAACTCAAAGTATATTTCCCACACTCTGCAAAAGTGTGCGGGTCACCAGGAACAATATGGTAATAGGGGGTGTTTCATTATGCAAATATCATAACTGTATGCAAATTTAGAAATTAGTGTCAAAGCAAAAAAAAATGTTAAGGTTTGTTTTTGGTGCAGTGGTTACCAGTTTTCACAGAAAAAAGAATGTATTTTTTTATAAGTTAACAATGTAAAAATATATCTGTATGTATCTTATCAGTTATATAATGCCTTTCGTATTTCCGTCTATCTAGTACAGTGGTTCTCAAACTGTGGGGCGGGCCCCCCTAGGGCGCAAAGTAACAAAAAGGGGGCGCAAAGATGTGAAAAAAAGAAAACAAGAATCAAAAATATGAAAAATACATCTATTGAAACCAAAACAAATTAACTTAAACTACATTCTGATACTAGAAAAATAAATATAGAGTTAGATAAATGTCGATAAAAGTTAAGTAGGTATAATAAAATATGCATCTATGGTATCATTAATTAAAAACGAACAAATTGGTATTAGTGGGCTCCTTTCAAAAAAATGTTAGGGGGGCGCGAATAAAACTGTTATGAAAACTCGGGTTGCAAATACATAAAGGTTGAGAAACGCTGATCTAGTACAATGGATTTCTTTTTTGCATGTCCCCAACTTACTAGCAACAATAAAGTATCTATCTATCTATCTATCTATCTATCTATCTATCTATCTATCTATCTATCTATCTATGATATAGTGACTTTCATATCTATCTATCTATCTATCTATCTATCTATCTATCTATCTATCTATCTATCTATCTATCTATCTATCTATCTATCTATCTATCTATCTATCTATGATATAGTGACTTTCAATCTATCTATCTATCTATCTATCTATCTATCTATCTATCTATCTATCTATCTATCTAATGTTCTTTGAAGATGTGAGTACTACTGAGTCAAACCGATTGATGAGTTACGCCAAAAGCATCACACGAGAAGGAGCTTCTTGATTTCATTCAAGTCCCATGCTTGCTGTAGATACAGGTGCTAAATTCCAATGAGTGAGTCTGAACTTGAATTCTGGGTTCAGTTACCTTCGCAGACTCAATATGTGAACAGTTTTAGTGATCTAAACTGCATGTTCTTAAGCTGATGCAAAGCTTATTGAACTTTTTATTTCTGTGTATTTGTAAAGTCCTGTGGTGTGGTGTGCTCTCAAGACAAATTTAACTCCATCAATCCTGATTGTAAAAAGCAAAGTTTCCAGTCCAGCTCTAAATTCCATTTTAAGACGTGTCACTATACCAGTTGGTATGCAGGCACATACAGAAACAATTTAGCTACTTGACAAAGCTGCATGTCTTTAGAAAGTGGGGGGAAGCCGGATATCTGAGATGGACTCCCACATGTATGCAGTGAGGGCACATTATCACCATACACATCAGAAGGGTCAGGTGACCACTGTTTTATTTCATTATACATTTTAAAAAATATTGAACTTGGCACATTTTGTGATTACGTTTATTAGAATATGCCATTCCAGAAGCATGCTTGCTACTTAGCTTTTTCCAGCAAATCACAGAATATCCTAACACCAAATACGGTATAGTTTATAGCAGGCAACAAGCAGCTGAAGTTACCTTAGAGTTTTGCTCTTTTTATTCCCTGGTCAGGGTTATTTACAACATGGCCATGGCCACAGCTCCACCTGCTTCTCAGCTGCTTACAAATCGTTGTCAGATGTTTACTGTGTGTCAGTTGTTTGAAGTGGTGGCAGCAGCAAAAGAATCTGTTATTTAATCCAAGGTTTCTGCAGTCTAAATCACAGAGCAACCATTGCATTTTCAGTTTAATGTATGTGACAATGAGGCAGCAAGTAACTGTTGATCATTTAGACTTCAAGGAATGCATCAAATGTCAGAATAGCTGCAGATGTATTTCTGTCATCTTCACCTTTCTTTGTAATGAACTTTACTTGCCAGTTTACAGCGATAATCTGTGTATGAGTAAACTCTTGTCATGGATCGGGGTCAATTCCTTTCATTACTTTGTAATGGAATAATCAGATTCAGGAAATAAATTAATATTAATGAACCCACATAACCACCTCACCTTTTTTTTACTTCTTTTAGTTTCTGCTTTTGTGAAGAAGCCGAAGACTTTGGAGGTTGCAGTTGGAGAAAAAGCTGTTTTTGAGGCAGAGACAGAGAAAAAGGAGACTAAGGTTAAATGGCAGCGTGATGGGGCTGATATCACAGCCAGTGACAAGTATGTCATCACGGCAGATGGGAACAAACATTCGCTCACCGTCTGCAGTGTCACCAAGGAGGATGATGTGGTTTATTCAGTCATTGCTGGGAGCTCAAAGGTCAAGTTTGAGCTTAAAGTTAAAGAGCAACAGGGTAAGTAAAAGAGAGGAAGTTACTCTCAAGTATTTTGTCACTTGGAAGGCTGAAAAAAAGTTCCTAGTTAATATATATAAAGCTAAGATGTCCATTATTAAGGCACAATGGGTCTTGTGTTGTAATGGATAAAGCTTGGCCTTCCCTTCAGCGCTGTCCAGGTGCTGAATGTCCTGATAAATGGTTTGTGTGTGAAGGCACAACGCCATGTGCTTGAACATGTAGGCTGATGTAGACACATGCATGCTGAGGGTCTCAAGCTGGGTGATTTGTTTATGTGGTTTCTCCCTTTTGTGATACGAAACAACCATGACAAAAGGCAGTCAATGGAAGACCAGTAGGGCCAGGCCTGAGCACACTGGGATCAAAGTTTTAAAAGTTAACAAGGCAAATAAAAAGACCTAAAGCACTCTTTAATGGTCCAAAATGGGTGGAAAGGGAGTGTAACTGAGTGCAACACTTTACACTAAGCCGCTGGTGGTCCATCTTTTCTAAAAACATGGGACTGTGAATACAATATAATTAGCAATGGAGTGTCTATTTTGTTCTTAACAAGCAGCACATATTTTAGGTAGAGAGATATTTAGATAGATAGACTGATCAAACTTTATTTGTCCCTAGGGGTGAACTTGGCTTTTTGCAGAAGCTCATTAAATAAATAAAGAGCTGGGTAGATATATCCGCGTACACTATTGTCTGAACAAACACCAGAATGACTAAAAATTAAGAAAATAAAAAGAAAGAAACTTCTGATTCAGCAGTTGCAGTCACAGTGAGGCATCATTCAGGTGTACTGCTGTTGTTATAAAGGAGCCCCAGTAGTGTTTCTTGACACACTTCTGCTGAATGACATGTTGGTTGAATGTTCTCCGTGTTAGTGTATCATAGAGTGGATGTGCAGCATTGCTCATAATGGCACTCAGTTTTGTATTCATTCTCTCCTTTGCTACTACCTAAAGGGGTCCAGAGTGTGTCCCATAACTGAGCCTGCCTTTTTAACAAGCATTTTGATTACGTGGGCCTCCCTTGATGTGATGTTACCAGCACCACACAAAGCAGCACTGAACATCACACTGGCCATCACAGAGTTGTAGAAGATATGAAGGATGTCACTTCCCACATTAAAGGACTGCAGTCTCCTCAGGAAAAAGAGCCTACCCTTGTTATATAGTGCCTCAATTTTATGAGACCATTGATGTGGACCCCCAAGCATTTGTAGGAGTCCACCACCTCTACGTCCACACGCTGAATATTTACTGGACATTGAGGATCTTTGGCATGATGAAAGTCAATAACCATTTGCTTGGTTTTGCTGATGTTGAGTTGCAGACAATTCTTTCTGAATCAAGAAACAAAGTTCTCTGCCTAACTTCTATACTCCTGCCCCTTATCAATACATCCCATAAGTACAGAATCATCTGAGGTGTACATAGTGAAGAGAAATGGAGACAGGCCTGTTCCTTGTGGTGCCCCAGTGTTGCTAACATCCATATCAGAGACACTGTCCTCGAGTCTCACAAACTGCAGTCTGTCTGACAGATAGTCTATTACCCAGGACGCCATAGGCACATCCACCTGCATTTCTCTTTACCATTTAGTGGGGGTGACTGGATGGTACTGAAGGCGCTGGAGAAATAAAAAAAAACACAATTCTCACAGTGCTGCCAGCTTTGTCAAGGTATTCTGTATTTTATTTATAGTACTTTTTTATTTTTGTTATTTCTAGTGGGTTTTAAATACTATATCTCTTTAACTTAAACCCACTTCACAGGTCACTTCAGCAGCAGGGTCTTTCTTTCATTTTGTGGAACTCAATGGAGGTAATTCTGCAACTTGCTCCGTGCATATACGAAGACTCACTTTGTGTGTGGAGGGTTTTTCTGTATCTCAGTCCTCCAGCACATGGGCTGGTGATAAGAAAAGATAGCTATGTGAAGTATATGAAGAATCAGATTTGTACAATACCAAAACATAAAGAAACATATGTCCATTTTCTTAACTAACTTAATACAGTATGGGACCGTGAAGGGGTGTAGTGTAGCCTGGCAGGACTGGACACAATACAGGAATCAACCCTGGATTGAGTGCCAGTCCATTACAGGGAACATACATGAACACACTCATACCGGCCAATTTTAATGTCACTAAGCGCTATACAATTCAGATTGTTTTAACACACAAATTACGTTACTAACTTTATTTTCACCACACACTAAGCTAAAATGTATGTTTACTTAAAAATCCATTACATGTAGCACTCACTCACTTACTGGGTCAGTTTACAACCATTAGTCAACTTCACCTGCACATTTTGGGATGATGAAGGAAATCTGATTCTCCCGAGAAACCTCCATGGAAGTGAGGAGAATGTGTAAACTCCATACAGACAGTGACGAGGTGAGGGTGTAAGGTAAGGACTTGGGAGTAGGGAGGCTGGAATCTGGGCTGTCTTTAGCACATCTCTTCATCACTTACTAGGATTTATAAGATTGCCACAAATGCTTTGTGTTATGTCACCATAAGTGACTAATAGATACACTTAAGGAAGTATTTAAGGCCACACTTTTGAGTGGAAAGTAGCAATGCACAGAATTCACTCGAACTCCATATGCGCAAAGCATAGAATTATTTAACTTAAAATCGAGCGCATCTTTCTCATTTAAAATTGTCCAAAATGTTTTCTGGGCAAGAACCAACCTCTAAACGTTGCAATCAAGTTCCAGCCTCACTAAGCCACATGTTTTGGGCATGTACCAAATTAACATCATTCTGGACGTGCTATATCAGCGCCTGCTCCTAACCTCCTCCTCCTTCTCCTGGTCCAAAATCTTTAAACGCCTATCAGACAACCTTGGTGTCACAATCCCTCCTACTCCACTAACAGATGTATTTGGTGTACCCCCAGATAAAGTGGAGAAGGACAAACAAACTGTAATTGCCTTTATTTCACTATTAGCACATAGATTATCTTGTTCAATTGGAAGAGTCCTCGCCCACCTCTTTTAAGTCAGTGGGAACTTATGTTATATATTATCTAAAATTGGAAAAAATCTAATTCTCACTTAGAGGATCTGTGCAAAGCTTTTTTCAAAACCTGGCAGGATCTAATCAATAGCATCTTAGAATAAGCATTTAAATTGAGGAAGTGGATTCTCTTCCCTCTTTTTCTATTCTATCTATTTTTATTCATTTATGTTTTTACATATTTTTACTATTATTAAAGTGCTACTTTGCTGACCTAGCTCTCTTTCTCAAGGGTGGGGGTCGATTTGTTTCAAACCTGGTTTTGTTTAACTTGACTTGTATGTATCAAATGTTTTTTTGATTTTAATAAAATAAAAAATAAAGCGACCCTTCTAAAGTGCCATCATAAAGTTAGCTGTACTTGAGGAAGAAATGATGGGCATGAAAAAAACAATTCCTTTGGTGTGATGTTGATGCGAGTGACAACAAGTAATGGAGGTCAATACTCCAAAAATGAAAAAGCAACACTATTTACTTCTTCAGAATGCAAATCCCCACAATTACATACTTTCCCATTATATTTCTTAATGTCAAATGTACCTTTCCAGGCATTTGTCCAGTAATTTAGTTAAAAATCGGTCACACTCCACTGCCAGCTTTGGAAACGTCAAGTTTACGTTTCTGTCCTGCTCAAAAGTGCCCAGTCTTGTTTGTATATACAGTACCTTGAAGAGACCGTGTGTTTGTGTGAAGCCTGCTGTGGTCTTCAGCTGATGAGAAAACATCTTGTCCTTGAGCAGCACTCACAAGTGAGGTGTCCAGTTCAGGTTGGGCATTCCCTATTTAAAGCCTTTTTTGCATTTTTAGCATAGCTAGAGGGTCTTTTCACGTTGTAGACCACTGAGAGGAGTACAGCTGCTATGATCCCAAGCCTCTTTTATTAAGTGCAATTTGACAATGCTGCATTAAGTTGCAGACTCCAAAAGGTGGGGAGCAACGTTTGGTGTTCATGGTGGTCACTCCTTGTCTTGGTTTAGTCCCCAATGCCTGCCCCTTCCTATATGAAAGCACCTAATTCTCTCTATGGGTATTTTCCTCATCGTTTGGGTCCATTTGATCCTTATCTACAGTATGACTGCTCCTTTTCCTGTGTGGTATATGTCCAGGCCTGTGCTGAAGACATCTTGGATATCTTCTACAGTGAAGAATTTCCTCATATACTGCGGAAAATTGGGACACTTTGTGAGTGTGTTAATTTTTGTGCTTATTTGGAAATTAATCAACTGTTATGTATGGTGTAATATGTATACCGATCAATCAGAACATTAAAACCAGTGACAGGAGAAATGAATAACATTAATCATCTCATTATAATGGCACCTGTCAAGGGGTGAGGTTAGAGAGCAGTCAGTTCTTGAAGGTGATGTTTTGGAAACAGGAAAAATGGGCACGCATAAGGATCTGAGTAACTTTGACAAGGGACAAACTGATGGGCAACCTGTGACCTAACATCAGGATCATGGGTGCCCAATGCTTATTGATGTGCATGGGGAGTGACGGTTAGTTTGTCCAGTCCAGTCCGACAGAAGAGCTACTGCAGTCCAAATTACTGAAAAACTTAATGCTGAAAGGAGTCGGAACACACAGTGCATCATAGATTTCTGCTTATGGGTCTGCGTAGCTGTAGACCACTCAGAGTGCCCATGCTGACCCCTGCTTACCACCGAAAGTGACTATAATGGGGCTTGTGAGCATCAGAACTGGACTTGAAGGTGGCCTGGTCTGATGAGTCGTGTTTTCTTTTAGATCATGTAGATGGTCAGGTGTGTTTACATTGCTTAGTTGGTAAAGAGATGACAGCAGGAAGCACAAGGGGAAGAAGGGAAGTCAATGGAGGCAGTTTGATGCTTTGGGCAATATTCTGCTCAGAAACCTTAGGCCCTGCCAT
Organism: Polypterus senegalus; assembly: GCF_016835505.1. Taxonomy (NCBI): domain Eukaryota; kingdom Metazoa; phylum Chordata; class Cladistia; order Polypteriformes; family Polypteridae; genus Polypterus; species Polypterus senegalus. The sequence continues at coordinate 100,644,437 of NC_053154.1, read as the reverse complement.
TCACGTAGATGTTACTTTCATACACACCACCTACCTAAAGATTGTTGTAGATCACGTACACCCTTTCATGGCAACAGTATTCTCTGATAGAAGCGGCCTCTTTCCATAGTATGATGCGTCCTTCTGCACTGCAAAAATTGTTCACGAATGGTTTGAGGAACATGACAAAGAGTTCAAGGTGTTGACTTGCCCTCCAAATTCTCCCGATCTCAATCCTATCGAGTATCTGTGGGTTGTGCTGGAAAAACAAGTCTGATCCGTGAAGGTCCCACTTCACAACTTACAGGACTTACTGTAAAAAGGATCTGCTGCTAATGTCTTGGTGCCAGATACCACAGGACACCATCCTTGCCGAGTCCATATTTTGATGGGTCAGAGCTATTTTGGCAGCACAAGGGTGACCTACACGATATTAGGCAGGTTGTTGAAAATGTGTATTTTAAAACTTTATGTACTTTAAGAGTGCCACACTCATATCTTGAGAAAAAAAAATAGTTGTGTGATCATGTTAAGGATCATGTAGGGCATTTATATTACTTATGGGTGGCAGCGTGGCACAATAATTAGTTTTACTGCTTCAGAGTTTTGAACGTGGGTTAATTTTCTGACTGTATGCCTTTTGTGTCCAGTTGGCTTGTTCTTCCTGTGCTCATGAGGAAATTCCACACACAGTCCAAAAAATGCAACCAGATGAACTGAAAATGATGAACTCAAACAATGTAGGTGTTAATGTGTGTGCCCTGAAGTAGACTACCATCATGTCCTGAAATGACTTCTGCCTTGTATCTGGTATTACTAACACATACTGGAGAAAACTGCTGTGCAAGATGGATGGATGGATAGATTGGTTTTCCTTTATTTTGACACATAAAGCAATGTTTAAATTTACCAAGTTGATTAAATAATGTTAAGATAGAAAATTACAAACGATTTTAGTATGCTGATTCCCATGGACTATTTATAATGTCTTCAGTGGCATTTTGTATACCTGGAAAGGTCCTTCTGGTGAAGTGTAACAAGAAAATGAGAGTGCGCCCTTCACTAGCATCTTGTGCATTGGGATTGCCCTGCTGAAAACAACTGTCCAATATTCAAGTTTCACTAGCATGTTGGGCATCAAACTGGAGAATAATGAGGCTGATGAAAGGAAACTGTTTTTCAAGATGAGGTTTAGCCCTCGTCACCTTCTGTCTCCTTGTGAGATCTTTTGATGTGCAGCCGCTGTTTCATTCACAGATTAATTTCTGCTTTGCTCATTCCGAGTTCAATTCCACTTCGGGGTTTGGGTTCTTTTGGCCGGGTCTACAATTGGAATAAACAGGTTTAGAAAACAGATGGAATCATGTTTTTGAGATCTGCACATTTTGTTTTCTCATCTTGGAGTTGGTGATTTAACACCATGAAGCAGATCATCCACACTTCAATGTGTGCTCCAGTGCTGGCTCTCTGCTTTGCACAGCTTCATTTGAGATCCTAAACAGTTCTGTCTGGCATTTAGTTTGCATGCCAGTGCTTACCCTGACTTTATAAGACTGCCTTGGTGTAAGTAGTGTGTCTCAGTGGCGCTTAGTGTAAAGAACAACCGTTAGAAGGACAAACAAATAACCAGTTCTAGGTTTGCCAACTGTTAGAGGGGCAAACAAATAACCAGTTCAAGGTTTGCCTCCACGTCTGGGGCTTGCAAATATCATCTCGGGGGTTTTTGGATTGTCTGGAAAATTCATCCTTAAACCCTTGATTGCTCAACATCTTATCTCAGCCTAATTTGAGTCCAACTCCAGGCACATCTTGCTTTTTTCGCAACATTTTAGATAAGACAGACAAAAGGTTCTTCATAGTTAAGGAGCAAATACTTGATAAAGAAGGACGACTGTTGACTCAGATTGCAGAATTCTTTAAGCAAGAGGCAAAATCCAATAAGAAAGGCCATAGGCCAGGCAAGCAAGAAAAAGGTCAGCAGTTCTGCTTACAGGAGACACAGAAAATGTCAAGCACTGTCTGGAAGTCAGGTTTAAGAAGGTAGACAAGCAGAAAGAAAAATCACAACATAAAGGTAGGGTCAGGGATGCGAGCAAAAGGTCAGAATTCACAAACACAAAGTCATGAAACCAACCATACTTTTTTCTGAACTCCCATATTTCATTACAGAGTCATGGTTAATGAGACAAGGCAGAAGGCAGCCCTCATGTGAAAATCAGTCCATCATGAGCCCTTGCTCATGCAAGGCTAATTTTGAGTCATCAGTTGATGTAAGATATGTGGGAGGAAGCTGGACAACCTGAAAAAAAGGTCATGGAAATACTAGAAATACAGAGAATGTGTAAAACCTATACCAGCAATGCCTGAAACAAACAGAGGAGCTGCTAATCACTGTGCTACAAAACCATACACACAAAAAAAAAAACAGGAAACCAGAAGTGAAAAAATGAATGGACTTAAATTCTTGCTCTAAGGCAGAGTTTGCTTTAATAGGCCAATAAGAAATACAAACAGACAAGTAGGCCAAGCTGGCCAAAGAGGTTAAAGGAGTCCCAGGTATGATGACAGATGGGGAAACAGCAACATTTTGTTAAAAAATATCCCTGTAGAATTAAATGTAAATGAAAATTTCACTTAAAGTCTAAATCATGAAAAACAGTTGAATTAAATTCATTCCTCCACAGCTCATCTATGTCCTCACCAAGACAACAGTTACTACCAACTAGCGTGAACATACAACTGCCATTTTTTAAAGGGAAATCAGAGTGCAGAAAGAATAGCACCCCCTTTCTGCCTTTGCCTCTTTTTATAATAATCGTTAATTTTTAATTGGCCCCTTGGGGTCCTGAAGTGGGTCCTGCGATAGATATGGTGTCCTGCCACCCTGAATTGGATTAGCAGGTTTTTTAGATTTTGCAAGGATGACCCATTCCTCAGCTGATGTTTTTGAAGCTGTCTCAGTCATTAGTTGTCTATACTTGCTGACCACTGCCTATTGATTTTTTTTTTTTTATCACTATGTACTTTAATAGTCTCCATGGGGGCTGATAATAAGAACAAGTGACCTTTCATGATTTTCCACTGATGCTCATCAAACACATTTTTTTATAGATCTGCCACTTGGCAGCAGATGACAAACCAAGAGATCACACACCTTGGCCACATGAGCAGTAGTCTGGCGTGTCATTTAATAATAGCACAGTCTTCAGTCGTGGAGGGTTAGGAAGTGTAATTAAGCTAAGATGGTGTCTTAGTTTCTCATACATGCTCCAGTCTGTGGATTCTGTACTGAAAACTTTCAAAGTTAACAATTCTGTCTGTACCTTATATTCACCGAAACACTGAAAGCCTTGCAGGTTTAAAAGAGCTCTTCTTTTATTTTTAAGCCCCTTTATTGATACAAGCTCTCTATCCTAGTCTTCTTACACAGCATTCACTGTCAAATGAGGTCCAGCGTTCTGAACTGAGATGATGCGTCATACATGCCAAGAGCCAGGAGAGGGTGCCATTTACTTAAAACTACATACTCCAAGATTTACATTTTGAGAAGTAAGGCCAAAGATTAAACCATTGTGCTTAGGATGTGGCATAAGCTTGGGGCTGGAGGCTCATATCCTCAGCCAGGTCTTATCAAATGTTAGTCCTCAATGTTCAATGTAACGCAGACTGCCCATAAGTGACTGGTACTGAACCTCTGTCAGATGTAGTACTAGGGTGTTATTGCTGGGTGTGATGAGAAATAGTATATCTCGAACACTGCAACTCTGACTGGGTGCAATAGAAGGGGTTTGTCTTGCACCGAGTGCATCTGGAACAGATTAACAGCTTCTCATGGCCCTCTGTGAACTGAGTGGGTTTGGAACATGTATGCAATGGATGGATACCCCCCTTGGGTTATTGTGTACACTGCTCAGCTTGAATTTATTGGGGTACTAAGTGTCCTTTTAGTATTTGTTGCACATTCCACTATCCGTTTTGTGCTTCACAGTCTGAAAACAATAAAATTAGTATTGGGCTCCAGCAGCAAATGAAGAGTAGCCAAAATATGGACCCACAGGAGACAGTCTGAGTATGGTGCCCTCCAAAAGAGACATAACATTCTCCGACCTATCTAATCCATTTCAGGGTTTTGCCGTGGTTAGCCTCATGGATCCAGTGCCCTGAGCTCATCTCCCATTCATTTTCCTATCCCTCTTATCCAGGACAGGGTCACAGGGCAGCTGAAGCCTCTGTGTGGAGATTGCCCATCCAGGATTTGACATGGTTGGCAAAAGGCAAAAAAACAGCTGACAGAAATGACAGTTACTGGCCAGTTTGAGAGAATTCTCCTCTCACATCCCCAAAGACATGCATGTTAGAAGATCTCGCAGAGGTCCACTGTATTTATGTGAGTGGAATCAAAGATGACTCAGTGCTGCCCACCTTGTAACCCTGAATATGCAAATCATCCATCCATCCATTATCCAACCTGCTATATCTTAACTACAATGTCATTGGGGTCTGCTGGAGCCAATCCCAGCCAACACAGGGTGCAAGGCAGAAAACAAACCCCGGGCAGGGTGCCAGCCCACCACAGATATGCAAATCATTTCCAGGAAAAATGTCTTACAGTAAATAGTGATGAGTCACAGTGATAGAGATCTTGTAGTTGATGACAATCTTCTGTTCTTACACTGCAGAATCTTTCTTTGGCTCTTGATAAAGCCATACTGTGATCATCTGATGCCTTGAGTCTTAAGATAGGCCTTAGAGATGTCTGTTAGACACGGTTTCAGTCCTAACTGTCTAGCAGGCAGCAATCTCTGTCTATTTCCAGCCACAAATCCTCATTTTTTACAGTTATATAAGGTGTTTTACAGGACACATTACATGGCCCACCATTGTGTCATATTTAGCTTGTATCTTGGGATGAGATTATTAGACAGCACAGATTGAAGTTACCTTTTTATGCTGATGACACACATCTTTATGCTCACAATAAGCCAACCTCGGCCTTTTCACCAGGCTCACTAATTGATCATAGCAGTCACATTACTTCTTGGTTATGTCACAGCTACAGTACTTGTATTTAAAACTTAATGGAGGTAAGACCAGGCTTCTAGGATTCATACATTTTTAAATCTCTTGGTGACTTTAGTATTGATGTCAATGTGTGGATCATCCTTAATTTTTCAGAGGTTAGGAAGCTGGGTGTCATTCGCAGGTCATGGTAAGAATGCTACTGAATTTGCTTTCTTTCAGCTGCTGAACATTTCCTGCCTCAGACTTTCTGTCACTGACGGTGCTACTGAAACACTGATTAAGGCTTTTGTCCCCTTTTGGATTGATTATTGTAATCCTCTACTTTTGGGGGTTTGAAACAAATGGCTAAACAGCATGTTTAAAACTCACAAAACCTTAGAAACATGTAACTGTGTAACTCATGTCCTAGCACTGGCTGCTAAATATCCAATTTCTCATAAGGTTATTTGTTTACATGTAAGGCTAGGGATCTGCACTGGCAATCAGAAGGTTGCCGGTTCGAATCCCATAAATGCCAATAGGGACTCTGCTCTGTTGGGCCCTTGAGCAAGGCCCTTAACCTGCAATTGCTGAGCGCTTTGAGAGAATTATTATTATTATTAAGTTCTGTAGACATTGGCCCCATCTACTGTATTGTTCTAACATGTTACATTATTACACACATTGTTGTAACTGAGGGTGGCACACTGAGCAACACTGCGGCCTCATGGATCCAGCGTCCTGGGTGTGGAGTTTGCACCTTGTCGCCATGTTTGCATGGGTTTTCCTCTGGGTACTCTTGTTTTCTTCCTCATGTCCCCAAAGATGAGCGTTGGGTTAACTAATAATAATGAATTGTTTTGAATAGGATAGGCTCTAGCTGCCATGGAGCAGAACTGGGTGAAGTGGATTTGATTAGGGAGAATTCCTCTTTGTTCTCACAATGAACATCAGTCATTCGGTAGCTGAGCTCTTTACTCCGTTTTTCTTTACATCTGACAGTGTTTTTCTGTTATAGCTTTTGTGGACGGGTGAATAAATGCAAGATGAGTCCAAAAAGTGTTGAGGTGCCAGTTGGGGTTGCCCCTTTTTTAATTCTTTAGCTGAAACATAACACAAATTTTTGCTTCCGGGCACAAAACATAAATAAAGGCAATGCAGTCTTCTTGTTCCAAGACTCATATCTGTTGGAGAGTGGTCAGTCTTCTACCAGATTCCGGTCCAAATGAGATCCCAACGCCATGACGCTTCAGATTTTTATAGCCCCTTCAGCTGAAGGGGGCAGGATCAATTTCCCTCAAGGTGAGTCTTCCTGTTGCTGCTGGAGAAAGACAAGATGAGACTGTTAGCAACAGCGCCCCCCTTTTGCCCCAACAGGTCATTACATACCTGTGACAAGCCGGGAAGGTGGTTATCTGACACGCATATGTGACATTTTGTTAACTGACCTATTTGTGCTGATAATATCCTTTTTAAATAGGGGTGAACAGAACTATTTTATAGTGGGTATGCAAGGTGATTATTGGCCCCGTAGCCAGGGCTTTTTTCGTGACGGTACAGGCCTGTACCTTGGCAGCGACAACTGGTTGTGGAATCAACAAGTACATGTACAGTGGAACCTCAGTTCACCACCATAATTCATTCCAAAACTCTGGTCGTAAACCGAGTTGGTCGTGAACAGAAGCAATTTCCCCCATAGGATTGTATGTAAATACAATTAATTCATTCCAGACCATACGAACTGTATGTAAATATTTTAATTTAAAGATTAAGCACAAATATAGTTAATTACACCATAGAATGCACAGTGTAATAGCAAACTAATGTAAAAACTTTGAATAACACTGACACAAAACACAGGCTCCTTCTCAGCAGGCTCTCCCTTCTCAGCTGCACGAGCAGGCGCTCTCTCTCTCTCTCTCTCTCTCAGAACAGAGAGGAACATTTGAACACTCTTCACTTGCTTAGAAGCCTTTGTTAACTGCAAAAGCACACAAAATACTGTAGAGCACAAAGAGATCACAGGTAAAGCACGCACGTCTGACTGAGAACAATGAACAGGGAGCGGCTCAACACATGCTTAAATATAGTAATCGATGCTTATGAACCAGCAGGCACACGCGTGCAGGCAGGCAGGCACGTCTGACCGAGAACAATGCAACACATGCGGAAATCATCAGCGCGCACAAACCGAAAGGGAAACTGGCTTGTTCGTATACCGAGTGTGTGGTCGTGAACCGAGGCAAAAGTTTGGCGAACTTTTTGGTTGTGAACCGAGTTGTACGTGTACTGAGACGTTCGTGAACCGAGGTTCCACTGTATTCCAATTTGAGCAAGTGAGTGTAAATGTGGGTTTTGGCAAATGAATCTAATTGTTACTCCATTGAGGGCCTCGCTACTGACAAGCAGTGTCTCTGCACTTCGCTTCATACAAGTGGTTGGCCCTCCACTCACACGTTTCGAGATACGAGATACTTTAATTCATGGCTGTTACGAGGACAACAATCAGCCATTGATACTCAAAACGAATAGTTAGGAAGACTGCATTTGATGAAAATATCCAAAAAGTACAGAATTTCCTTCAAAATTCAATTAAATTAAGCATTGACTGCTTAGCGGGACTACTGTAGAATGTAGAGTTCATTATTAACGTGCGGTTGATAGTCCTTGATTACAGAAATTCTGTTTTTGTAATTGTAAACTATTAAGCAAGCACAATATTATGAAGTACAGTACACATGACAATTTGTTGATTTCAAATTTTAAACATTATGTTTCACCAAATGAATAAAACATGTAGCGGTAAAACTCTATATACCTTCACAGTACCTCAGACTTGATCCAAATGCAATGTATGCTGTTTGTTTACAAAAAAGCACTGCCCATAGAGATGTATCTCGGTTAGCTCTGCACTTCATTACAATGTGGTACCGGGCCTGCTGTCCTCACTGAAGACGGAAAGATGTGCTTTAGTTCATTCTGTCCTGGTTGGTAAATAATGCACAAGGCTTTTAATGGGCTCCACTATAGGCCCACATGCAATGTGTTCTCTGCATCTCCACCATTTGTACTGCTGCTTTTGAGTGGATTGTTTTATCTTAAAGGATCAATTTATTTGTTTTATTCTTGTATGTCTCTATTTTTAATTTCAGTACAATGGCCCTCAATGCTATGAAAGGTTTTTATAAATACAATTAATTATTACTTTTTATTCATAATTTGTCGATGATTGTGGCCATCTGCTTCAGGATGCCCTGTGATCGATGAGTGGTCCTCAGTTCTCTGCTGTGTTCACAGAATGGCTGGATACTTAAGTACTTCAAACATGCTTCAGTCCTCTGACATAAAGAACTCAGTCTGACCCAGGGACCGGGGTCTGTATGTGAGAAAACATTTCACATGGGGAGGCAGTAATGAAAACTGACTGAAGTGAGATGTAGGAGAGTATATCTCAGTATGAAGCAGATGGCCTACTTGTGAGTTGGCAGCACTGGCACCTCACAGTGGCTTGGCCTTAAGATTTAATCCAGGCCTTTCTGTTTCCTGCACCCTCTCATCTCTGAGTTTTCTCCCACTGCTGGCTCTTTAAATGGGATTAAGCAAATTAGTAAAAAGTACAGACTTTGCATAAGAGAATAAACAGCCTTGCCTTGATCCATCTGTTGTTCCTTCACAGAGAAAACAGAGAATGTTACCACGGTGCCCACTGAAGGTGAAGTTTCAAAGCCAGAAGGTCATGAGGATGAAGGTATGTGGTGTGTTACTGTTGAAAATTCTATTTAGGGGGTTCTGGTCCAAGAAGCCTGAAAATGGCAACTGACCTTGAAAACACATCAGTATAGTAGACATCATGGCTGAACAAAGCCATATGAAGGCCATTTTTGCATGACCACTGTGACAAATTGATGCCATGCTTTTAGTTCCCACTTGGGCAGCCACAGGCAAAATGTGAAACAGGTCATTTTGGAGAAACCTTTAAAAGGAAATCTGTTCAGATTTGAGTAATAGAAAGATGGTATATGAATAACGTGTATTATTATTATTATTAGTACTATTAGTAGTAGTAGTCAGACAGTTCTGGATCCAATTGATTATCTGGATGATCAGCACAATTTATTTTATATGATGCCTTTCTATAGTGCCATACAAGTGGACCAGAGGCTGATGGACCTTGTTGTGGGAGCTGACATCCTTGTTGTTTACAGTCCAAGACTTTTGCAACCAGGCCAAAATGTTGCCATTTAAAATTGACTCCTTGAACCTGAATTAATTGCGAACTGCGTGCACTAAGCTGTTATTTAGGGAACATGAAGAACTTGTTGTTAAAGTGTAGCTGAATTTTAATTATGGTTGATATGCCAGACTCTAAAACAGTAAGGCCTCTTGGTTTAAATTTGGAAGTGGGAACAAGAGGACAGCTGTCCAGCAGAGATGACAGCTGCTCCCATTAACAGAAGAGAAGCGAAGAAATGATTCTGAGTCACAACCTTCACAGTGTGTGGGGAAAATCAAGTCTGATGAGCTGTTCAACTGAGGAAAATTTCAAAGGAAGTTTACGGAGTACCTGATATCACAAAGAGGGGGAAGGTTGGTTGGGAACACACCTTAGGCCCATCTTTTGAGTCTGCAGCACATCTCAATGTAGAGCTTTTAAAACTCTCCCTCTTGTTTTTTCAGTTCACGGTCACAGGGAGATGCCACCTATCCCTGTAGGTTTTGGGGCACTAATAGTCGACCAATTATGAATGCACAAGTTCATGTTGACAGGTGGAGTAAACCAGTGGCTGACAATTCATTTCAGCTTCAAACTGATTTATTCAGATTTGGTCTGTAGAAACTGCACCTCAGCTAGTATTAAATGTTGATATATAAATGAAAGGAGTGGTGCGGTGTCTTACAAGTTGCCGTCCTCTGGGTTCAGATCCTGCTGCATTTGTTTCTCGCACATCTCAAAGATGTTAGATTTAAATTACAACACTAAATTGTCCTAAAAGAATAAATATTCGTTTTAATTGACTGGCGTCTCATCCAGGGTTGGCTGCTATAGCACTGACCTAGATGAGAGAGGCAGAAAATGAATTGATGGATAGAATGAAGGTGTGGAGATGCACTTCAGTTTTACGTTAGTGTCCATTGATCATCTGTGTCCAGCCTCCAGTTGGTTCTGAATGGGACTGCAGGGTGTTAACTGGCACCAGAAATAGGCATTGCATCTTGGCTTCCCTGCACAGACTTGCAGTAGAGCATTGGGTGAATTTTATGATTTTATTATTCATGTTTAAGGCACTGCATGGGTCTGCTCATTCATGTGTTGCTCATCGTCTTGCTCCATATTCACCATCCAGGGCTCTCAGGTCCTCCGATCAGGTATTATTTTGTATTCTGTGAACACGTAGGAAGCTCATGAGTCACTGTGCTTTACCAGCTTTGGGACCCTCTGCCTTATGAAATAAGAGCAGCAGCTTTAATTACAGTTTTAAATCACAATTAAAAACATATTTTTATTCACTGGCATTTGGCTCATAGTAAAAGATGAATTCTTAAAATTAGTTAAGATTTTTATGTATAAATATTGTGTAAAGCTATTTAGTTATTCATTTGTATTTATATTTATTAGCTTATAGCTTCTATGAACTGTGTTTTACTGAGTATTGGATTATTACTGTAAAGCACTTCGGTCAACTTGTAGATTTGTTAAATGTGCTATTTAAGTAAAGCTGACTTGACTTTGACTCAGCATCTAATGAAATGTTCAGTATCCCAAAGGACAATATGGGGAGCACAGATGACAATATATTTTGTGTGAATTCTCTCATTACTTTGTATTTCATATAGTTCCGGCTGACAGGCAGCAAGCAAACGTGAGGCAGGATCTGATCGGCCTGTTTCTGGAGAAGCCGCAAAGTAGCGAGGTCACAGTGGGTAAGAATATTTCCATCTTGAATGTTACACTATCAAATGCCCCATCCTGAAAACACAGAGTTCACAATGAGTAATAATATCCCTATCCCAAAAGTCATCATGGCTAGTTGACATGACATGGAGCAGAGAGGTCATAAAAGGTAAGAATGTAACTGTGTATTTGCGCAAGCAGCTACAGTGGGTAATATTATCTCAGTGCCAGAAGTCATCATCAGAGCTGACATGACCCACAGCTGAGGTGTCAGGGTAAGATGAATACATCAATCCCAAAGTGCAGTGCTGTGAGCTTGCAAAGCAGACATTCGGCCCCATTATCATCTCTCTAAGCAGTTGCAGGCCAAGAGGTCACATACACAAAAAGTAAAGGGGAATTGAGTGTTATGGTGCACATGTATGCCTTCAAAACAAGGGTCAGGATCCAATCCTTTTATCCAAACCAGAGATAGTAGCATGAGAGCTTGCTTTGTTTGTTTCCAGAAGCCTCATAGTTTTACTTTTGAAATGGTTAAGAAGATCTGGACTGCCTTTGCTACTCTGTCCTCTATATAGGTGAGAACATCACCTTTTCTGCCAAGGTGGCCACGGAGACCTTGCTGAAGAAGCCAACTGTTAAATGGTTCAAAGGCAAATGGATGGATCTGTCTAGTAAAGCCGGCAAGCACCTGCAGCTCAAGGAGACATTTGACAGAAACACAAAGGTAAGATGACAGTAGGGCACTGCATGAGAAAAATATGCACAGGCTTTCCATATCTGCACAGCTCCAACCTCCTCTCAACAGAGGCACCCCACAGGGTTGTGTGCTGAGTCTCCATTCTGTACTCATTGTTCACCTATGACTATGACCAGACACAGTTCCAACTTCATCACTAAATTTGCTGATAAAACCAAAATAGTGGGCCTGATCGCCAATAATGTTGACAGGGCTTACAGAGATGTGCCTTTTGACACAGAAGAGCTAGTTATAGAACAGGGTTGATTCCCTTTTCCCATCTAGTGTACAATAGAGGAGATGCTCTTAAGAGGGTCAGCAGCTTTACATATCTTGGAGATCTTAAGTGCCCAGAATGGATGTTCGCTATCTTAAAAATGATTCACCGGCAACTTCTAAATAATGCCAGGATTGCTCAACAAAATCTATAGGTGTACAGTGGAATCTACTCACTGGCTACATAACATCTTGGTACAGCTCCTGCTCAGCACAGGGCCACAGCTGCCCTCTGTTCAGGTCTGTGGGGACTGTATACCAATTGGTTCAAAGAGACCACTAGTAACTAAAGACATGTATTCAACAGTGAAACACTACATGATCTGGAGTTATCATTTTAAACTGCCAGCTAAATGATTGTGTAAGAGTAAGTCAGACATGAGTTTTAATAAAGAACAATGCAGACTAGAATATAAAAAGCTTGTGTGGCTCAAACCGTGATACCATTGACTTGAAGTAGAACTTAGACATGCTACTGCCGTACACTGACGGTAAGATTGCACTTACCAGCTGAAACATCATTGTGGTTTTCACTGATTTTCTTTCACAAATAAATTAACTTTTTTGATGAGGATGGATTTTCTGTGGCCTCAGAGCAATGGGATTGATCCTTTAATGAAAATATTTTTCCTGAGGTCATCTGCAAGAGGGCAAGAATTTTTGTCTGGCAGTCACTGAGTCAATCATAAATCAAAATCAAGGTTACAGTTCCAGTAGTATCAGCAGGCTGACGCGCTACATGTGCCTGATGGGCAGCGGAGACCCGAGCTGTCATTAGAATATTAGAACAATCTAGATGAGAACAGGCCATTCAGCCCAACAAAGCTTGATAGTCCTATACACTTAGTTCTTCTAAAATAACATCATGTCTAGTTTTGAGTGTCCCTAAAGTCCTATTGTCTACCTCACTACTTTGGCCGCTTTTCCACTGCATAGTACGGCACGACACGGTTCAGTACAGCTCACTTTTGCGGGGCTTTCCACTGGGAACAGTACCTGGTACCTGGTCCTTTTTTTAGTACCACCTCAGCCGAGGTTCCAAGCGTGCCGAACCGTTACCAAAATGTGACGTGTAAACTCTGCTGGTCACTGATTGGCCGGAGAAAATCCTCATTACTGCGTCACTGAACTTGCGACACGAGACACAACAGACCCGCGAAGGTTCGAACTGGTTTTAACCAAAAATGGCTGTTCCGTGGTCTGTTGAGGAAGTACAGAGGTTCCTCTCGTTGGTAGCCGAGGAGCGGATCCAGCGAGAGCTGGATGGGGCGACGCGGATGAAAAAATTTTCCAGGAGGTCGCTCAGCTCTTGGCCGCACACGGCTACCATAGGACTTACAAACACTGTAGGGACAAGTTAAAAAAAATGAAGAGCGAGCAGTAGAGGCGGCGCAACTATAACGACACGTGAATAATCCCGCCCACTCTAAAGCGGTACTAAGCTGCAGTCGAAACGCAAACCGAGCTGAACTGAGCCGAACCAAGGTGAGCTGTACTGAACCGTGTCGTGCCGTACTATGCAGTGGAAAAGCGGCTTTAGTAGCTTAATTCATGTGTCTATGGTTCTCTGTGCAAAGAAAACCCCCTGCTTCTTGTGTCTGAGCCAATTCTGCCCCATCTACAAACATCACCCTGAACTCCCACATCTTTTAATTTGATGCTCAACCTCTCATGTGGCACCTTATCAAATGCTTTCTGAAAGTCCAGATAAATAATATCATAAGCATATGCTTTGATCATATCATCTTCCTCATAGAATTCCAGCATGTTGGTAAAACATGACCTCCATCTTCTGAACCCATACTTCCCATGTGTTGCTCAATTTTATCCTTAATAATTCCTTCCATAAATTTTTCTGTGATGCACGTTAAGCTAACAGGCCTATAGTTGCTTGGATCTACCTGGTCATCCTTTTTATATAATAGGAAAATGTTTGGCATATTCCAGTCCTTTGGAATCTCCTCAATTGGCAGTGACTTCCTAAAAATATGTGTCAAGGGTTTATATATGTACTCGCTAGCCTCCTTAAGAACTTGAGGGTAAATATTATCTGGTCCTGGAGATTTGTCTGATTTCGGCCTATTTAATCTGAGCAGCACTTCTCCCTCCGCAAATCCCTCCTTAGCAGTCCTGTTTAACGCTTAGAGGTTATCCACTTCCTCACTTGTGAAGACTTCAGAAAAATGCAAGTTTAGAGTGTCTGCTATTTCTCTATCTGTATCTTTAAATTCTCCTTTACTATTCCTGATACATTTCACCTCCTCCTTGATTGTTCTTTTACTACTAAAATACTGAAAGAATCTCTTAGGGTCGTCTTTTGCCTTATCTGCTATATTCCTCTCCAGATGTCTTTTAGCCACCCTGATGATATCCTTCTTAATGGTTGCCCTCATGTCCTTATATTCCCTACTAACCCTAACACTTTGGAGTTGTTAGTCTTATACGCCTTATGTGAATCTTCTTTTTCCTTTGCAGCTTCCTTTTTAACCCACTGCAGAGTTTGTTTTTCTAAATTTCCTATTAATTCCAAATTTACGTATGTACCTGTCCTGCATTCCATGTAAAACTGTGTGTGTACATGGCTGTGTGGAATGCGCATGTTGTCCTGAGGTCTGTGTGAGCTTTACTATTCCTGATGCACTTCACCTCCTCTTTGACTGTTCTTTTACTTCTAAAATACTGAAAGAATCTCTTTGCTCGTCTTTCTCGTTATCTGCTATATTCCTCTCCAGCTTCCTTTTAGCCCCCCTATTATCATTCTTAATGATTGCCCTCATGTTCTCATATACCCTGTGATTTACACTGGAGTTATTAGTTTTATACGGCTTCTTTGTCTGGTTTTTGCAGCTTCTTTTTCAACTCTTTATTAATGCACTGCAGAGTTTTTTTTTGTTACGTTTCCTATTAATTCCAAATTTAGGTATGTACCTGTCCTGCATTACAAGTAAAACATTTTTTAAACCTGTTCCACTGCTTCTCGACTGTCTCCACACTTAAAAGCTTACCCCATTTCATACTTCTTAGACTTTGCTGCATCTACTCAAAATTTACCCTACCAAAAATAAACTTAACAGTTTAAGTCTTAGCATCGATACTCTACAAAACACTGAGAACTGTATTATATTATGGTCACTTGACCCCAGTGGGTCAATCACCTCTACACCCTCAGTTCTATCCTGATTGTTACAAAATGACCTCAGGATGCAGATTCCAGGATAGCTGGAAAGAATAAAGACAGCATGTGTTATCAACATTTGAGCTGACCATTCATTCCATAATGTTATTATTTTTTGCAATAGTCAGTTCCAATATCCCTGGCCAGGACAATCTAACTAAAGAAGAGAAAAAGATGATTGCCTAGGTCAGAGGGCTTTCTGTGACTTTGGGACCTCTCCACCACCTTAATTGAGGCATCAATAGAAAGGCAACAATACCAATGAGCCAAATTTCTCTATCGCTCAGTTCCCAAATTTCGTTTATTGGTTAGAATCATGATTTTATAATCAATGCAAAATTTGACAGATAGAAAGCTAGACAAGGCTATGTGATCAGATTTTCTAGTTCTGGAGAGTACCCTGCTGTTGCATTTTGGACTAACTAAAGTTTATTAATAGAAGTTGCCAAGCATCCACTTAGTAGTAAGTTGTAGTAGTCTGTTGTAGAAGTTATAAATGCATGCACAAGTTTTTCTACATTGCATAGGTAACACCAATCTTAGTTTTGCAATATTGCTTAGATGGTAAAATGCTGTTTTACAGACATTACTTATGTGAGCATTGAAGGATGGCTCAGCATTGATGGTGACATCTAAATCTCTTACTGTAACCCATGATGTGGTTAAAAAAACATTTACCAGACTGAAAAGTCAGACAACTTAGCAATATTTCTGTTTTCTTGGAATTTAATATCAGAAAACGATTATAAATATGTCCAGTCTTAGATTTCATTTATACAGGATTCTACCTGGGACAGTTTGGCTTCCGCATCATGTTCAGCAATTGGGTATTATATGCATAACAGTGGAAACTAAGGTGCTTACAAATCTCTTAGAGGTAACATGCACAGGGACAACAACCCAAGAAAGAACCCTGGGGAGCTCCATTCTTAACAGGAGTTTATATTCACAAAGTGAAATCTCCCAGTTAGGTATTATTTAAGACATGAGAGTGCACATCTGCTAATTCCCATAACATTTTCAGGTCTTTTCATTAGTACATAATGGTCAACTGTACCAAACGCTGCCCTGAAGTCCAGCAGTTATAAAATTCAGTTATAAAATATTTCCTTGCTCAGTGGACATTACTAGTCCATTTGTTACTCTGATCAGGACCGTTTCTGTGCTATTATAATGACTCAACCTGAGTGAAATAACTCAAGAAGAACCAGAGACAAGTGTTGCGCTACAGCCTTCTCTAAGATCTTTCCAGTAATGGGAATGTTTAAAGTTGAATGATAATTGGGCGGTACACTTGTGTCCAGATCAGCCTTCTTATTATGGGCTTTATAACTGCTAACTTAGGAAGTCTTGTTACAGTATATAGCTAGATCTCAGTAATGTTTTAAGAGGGTTTAATATAAGATATTCACATTACAGGAATATTTCTTTAAATAGCTTAGTCAGAGTCAGTTCTAAAATGCAAGTCGACCAATTCAATGATGTAACAAATTCAGTAAACTCCTTATAAGTGATTGTTTTAAAGACATCAAGGCTTTCCACACGTCACTGCCATCATTTTCAATGCCAGAGGGCAGATTTACGGTGGTGCCGTTAGAAATTGTATCAGACATAAGTTCAATTTTCACAAAAGATTCATGAAGTCCTCGGTATCATAGACTATCAGAATTAGGGGTGATATTTCTGCATGCCTCTTAGTTAAATTGGATACTGTGTCAAATAAAAATTTTGGAGTGTTTTTAGTCTTATCTATTAAATTTGACAAATAATCAGTTCCCGTAATCACTTGTTCTTTTTATATCCATGAAGGCTTTCTTTCCAGGCAAGTGTTTTGTTTTACCTTGTGAAAGTGATAATTATACCAGGAAACTCTTCACATTTGGATGCAGTTGTTTTCCTTTTAATCAGCACATCTTCATCCAGAGTTTTCCCAAAATGCTGTCTGTAGATTCCATTATTGTACCAATAGTGTTATCTGTGGTCTTCGGTGGAATGCAAATTGCCACTAATAGATCAGGTCTTTAGCCAATAAAGTTGCTGGCAGTAGAAGAAGAAATAGGGCACCAAGTTTTATATATGGGAGCCCGTGTGATACTGTGACATAAGCTTATTTCACACATAATGAGGTGGTGATTAGAAATAATAGGTTCCTATACAACCTTCTTTGCTCATCACTAAAGAGGTCTTGATTCATTTAGCCTGTCAGAGTAGGACACATCCTTTAGCCCTAGTATGCACCTTGGTTCTAGTACTGAAAAACATTTTTGCAATAAAATCCATTTTAATTGTGTAATTTTTCACATTTTCTGTAATAGTAACCACATTCCTCTCACTGCAAGTAGTGCCATATGCTGACACAACAACACAGTGTGGCATTGCTTAGATGCCGTCATAAAAGAATGCAAAACAGGCTAATAATCCAGAATGACCTGAACAACCCATCACTGCCTACCATTAGTTCTTCAATGGTGATGGCTCCTCTCTGTGACTTGACCCTCTTACCTTGTTCCCAGGTGTATACTTTTGAGATGCAGATCATTGGTGCTAAGCCCAACTATGCCGGGGCCTACAGGTGTGAAGTGGCAACCAAGGACAAGTTTGACAGCTGCAACTTTGATCTCATCGTTCACGGTATTGAAGCTCAGAAGATGTGAAACCCTACCACACTGGACTGATTGGTAATTCTTATTTACCACAATCAACTCTTTCTCTGTGTATCTCTTTTCAGAGGCGCGTGCCCCAGAGGGAGTGGATATCCGCACGGCTTTCAGGCGCACGTAAGTATTGATATTTTAAATTAATGGTTGTACATGTACAGTATATCCACTATTAAGAAATTATTAGTAGCCAGATAATATCAGACATGAGGGTCTGGTGGTTAGTTAAGATGGACACTGGCTGTCATCAAACTGACGGAAAATAGGGAATTGTCAGATAAAAATACTAGAAATAGCAGTGGAATCTTAAAAAAAAATGTACTAAATGAGAACGTCTTAAAACAACTGGGTAAACTCTATATCACATACTAGAATAACTGAGAATTAAACAAGTCACTTGATAACATGTTATTGCTCCATGAGAAAAGCAGCGTCACCATCCCACACCATAATTAATAATGATGGGCTCCTATTAGTATTCTTTCTGATGCCATCTTGTGCTGCTGCTGTATTCCTGGGGTGTTCTCTTTATAAGGTTTCTCATTTACTTCTTCAAATAAACAGTCAGAGAACTTTATTATTTTCACTTCCCCTATAAAACAATGCTGTGCTTTATTAATCATCCAGCATTCCCAAAACTCTGTCTATTAGAGTCTAACACTTACATCTCCAGGTGCAAAAGCCTTGCTCATATTCCGGTGTTTGTAATTCACTTTGGATTTCTTTTCCAGAGGCGAAGACGTGTCATACTTGCATTATTATTATTTTTATCGCCATAATGTCCTCATAAAAGACTGCCAATTTTGTTTAATCATAGATTTGTCCTCACATGTATCAGCCCAGATATTTGTGATGCCCCATATGTCCTTATGAAGCACCCCCATGTCTTGTCTGTCTGTCTAGCCACAATCAGCTCTTCCTAATACTCAATATTGCTTCCACTATGTTTGTTTTGCTCTCCCTGGGCTCTCAGAGGATTATTTCTATGGTAGTGGAAGCATACTGTTGTAATTCTTTGCTAAGTTTGTGATGGTAGCCATTTGTCAGAAGCCTTATTCTATATGGGAAATATTGGAATGGCCCTGAGTCCCAGTAGAGAGCATCTACATTGCTGGATGATTTGGAAAGGACATTTCTGGAATTAGAGAGGCAAAAGAAAGATGTATTGAAGTAAAACCATCCAGCCTACTTTGCTGGTGTTTGTACATTATGCAGATTTCTTTACCCACTTAGTCTGCCACTGGGATCGATTTGCCATGTCTTCAGCCTCATGTGAGTTCCTCAAGCTTTCCCTTTTTCTACAAAGCATACCCAACTCTGGTTTGTATTCCCTTTGCCACCCATCTAGTTGTGCAAATATCTGTCTCCCAGAATTCTTTGTGCTAATGGTCATCTAAAACAATGGATATTGAGTTTGGAGTAACCATTTTTATGAGACAGGAAAATATGTAAAGTTTACTAATTCTGCAAGGCCAGGCCCCCCTGACACTGACAGCTGAAATATGAAATAATCTTATATATAAACGTCTACGTATGGAAGTGTGTGTGTCTGTCCGGCCCAGAAGTGAGAGGGGAAGTTGGGGTAAGGGCTCCACCTCTGAGGAAGCAAACGTGCGTAAGTCGCAAGCATGTCGGCAAAACGAAAACCGCCGATTTCAATAGTTTCTAGGACCCTGGGCTTTTTATAGCACGGGTTTACACATCTAGTATGAAATAATAAGAATAATATGAAATATTTTCATTTGAGTGCAGGGTCTCTTTGTTTTATTACTGACTCCCTCATATTTTTCAAAAAAAGACAGAAGCAAGCAAATTATTATTCAGTTTCCTTCGACTCCTATAAGTAATCGAGAATATTGGCATTCTTTGCAATATTTCCCCACTTTTGGAAGCCATCAGGAAGAAATCTCAGCCACTAATTTAGGGCTGCCAAATGGTTAGCTTCTGGGTTTCTGATGTAACATTAATTTGATGAAGGAAGAATTCTTAATAATTAGCATGCATTTATTTCCATTGAATTCTCTTATACAATTATTAATAAAAAAAAATAAAATCATGTCTTAGTTTTAATTTTATCTGTCATTAACCACCTAAAGTAGGCCCGGCATAAATGTGTAATCAGCCTCAAGGTCTTACTTCTGTTTGTTGTTATCATAGTACTAAAAAGAAAAAGGCACACAGAAGTTTCAAAACACATATCAGTTCTCTGAAAATCACAAAGGCCATCATGCCCTGTGACACCACTTACAGCTAGACCGCCTAGTATGATGCAAGCAGTTTCAGTAGGAATACCACTGAGATTTATTTAGGGCTTTCCTTTATAATCCACAATAGTCAAACAAAAGCCAAACACTGACTCGCTTCTTATGTTCTTTTTGTACATGAGAAGACAAAGCAGAAGAACCTGTTTTTAAAATGCATTACATAAAAGCTGGTGGTTTCATATGGGCAAAAATGTGCATTCTTCTTACAGGTGCATCTTAAAACAGGAATACTTGCTTAAATACCCATCCCCAATTTCTCCAGTCCGTACATATTATACCGTCAGTTCATACGTTTTAAACCGCTGCCGGGGTTTTAGCAAAAGAAAATGAACAAAAACACTTGACACTGAGTGAAACTAAAAAGCTAACATTGCTGTTATCCATTCAGGAGCTCAACAGCACAAGGTAACTGCAGCTTAATAATTAATTTGCACACGACAGTGAGACAGGCAGACAAATACACAAATAGACCACCACAGCTACTGGACTCCACACATTTGACAAGTGTCTCTGTCTGCTACGATATCTCTCTGTCATTTTGACTATTGCATCACTATACATACATACATAACAACAGCAAGCACAGTTTAGATAAGCATTATGGTATATGGATATACAACGTTTTTAAACACTGCGATTGTTTTGTCATGACATGTTGGTTTCCAATTAGGCAGTAATGTTACATTTCTTTAGTTATTAGAGTCAGAAGGTGGAAAATCTGCATCTCCTGTGACTCTTTGTTATCAGCCTTCTTAGTGGCAGTTATTTTGACAAAATGTGACGCACTGTTTAATGCATATTTGTGTTTGTGTTTTAATTTAAATTTAACATTTTTAATTTTAATTATATTTTTAATTTAATTTTAATTTTTTATTTGCACTTCATGTTGTTACTCTGTGGACCCTGAGCTTTCGTCTGTCTATATACTTGTATATAGTTGAGATGACAAGAAAGTTCGCTTTGACTTTGACTTTGATATTTTGCAGTTTATATTTTCATGAATATAACCACCAATATTTTCAAGCTTACATTGACTCCTTCACCATTGTCGTAATGCTGAACCGCAGAGAACACACACAGTACCTGCAACAACATCTTGTTCAATTTACCACTCATTCATTGATGCCATTGAATGCCAACATATAATATGATGCTACAGAAAGGTTTTTCTCCCTTGCAACAGGTTATGTTTATTTTTAAAATGTACGGTGTGCTATCTGCACATGCGACACACATTTATATATCTAATTGGATTTTTAGATTTTTTTGACTTTAGATGGTTTATTGTATAAGCCAAAGCCTGCTGTCTGTCAGTCCAAGTTAACGAGAGCACCTCAGATCTTTGTACAGCACTTCGAAATCACTGCCATTTTTTGGAGCACCGCCTCCATGAGGCATTCGATTGGTTTAAAGATGTGACACTCAGTGAGCTGTCAAATTGCTCCCGCCCACTTTTAAGCAAAATTCACTGATGAGACTACTGCCAGTGTAAATGCTTAGTGTAAGCTTTAGAGAGGTAAGAGAAATGTGAGCATGACACAAATATAAAGAGATAGAGTGAATGGTCACTTAACTTATTCGCCTGACTTATGATGCAGGATAAAAAATAAAGTAGTCAAAAATAATTAATCAATGCATATTAGCTTGTCTTAAAAATATTAAAAAAGCTTTATTAAATGACACTTCACAAATTGTTCAATATATCCCAGTTTGCTTCAAAAATTAACTAAACTGAATAAAAAAGTAGACTCACATAGCTAAAAATAATTCATAAAACATTTACATAAAATACTATTTGCATTTTATAGGTGATTGGATAAATGTTGATGAATAATGCAGCGGTTTGAAATGTTTAGTGCTATATGTCTAAAGTTTGTCTCACCTTTGATATTTTCTGGTGTTCTTAGAGTTATTAATGATCCAAAAACACATTCTTCACAAAAATCATCAATTAAAATTTATTGAACCACTTCAAAATAGTATTACAAGAAGGAAGTCCTCCTCACTGAGGCATAATAAGCTTAGTGCAAAAATCTTCTTTGCACCTTTACTTTATTTCTTTATTTTATTTATTAATAAAGTCACAAAGCGCTGTACAACATACAAAACAATTAACACCCACAGTTACAAACAATAAAAAATAAAGTAAAACTAACACTTCAACAAATAAATATAAAACGGCTGCCCGTAAGCTAGCCTGTTTTTTTAAATATATCAGCAACCCTTAAAGCACAAGGAAGGCCATTCCACCATTTTGGCACGACAGACTAAAAAACTGATCCCCGCAAACCCCGCAACCATAACCCCGAGTCTTTAGCCGAGTACGTGGAACAATAAGACGGCCCTGGTTAGATGACCAAAGGGGGCGACTGGTAGTATAATTTTGTAAAAAATCTGAAATATATTGTGGTGTTTGACCATGCAGAGCTCTATAGGTGATTACTTACATTTTAAAATGGATTCTAAATTCCACTGGAAACCAATAAAGCGAAGATAAAATTGCCGTAATGTGAGACCACTTACTGGAGCTGGTTAACATTCTAGCAGCAGCATTCTGAATAGACTGAAGACGCAGCAGCGACAGACTTAGACAGATTTTACAGAATTAGGTTCAACATATGGACCAAATATCTATCCATTGAAGTGTCTGTTTCAGTTCTATTTTAACAAGACAAGTGTTGTTTCTAGCTTGAGCAGCACAAACGATGTAACACTGACAAACACATAAGCCTGTCAATGAGTATTCCAGTCACATCTAATAACATCTTGAATGCTATACTCCAAAGAGTTCTGGCTATCAACAGAGGAGGAACACACTTTCATGGACATTTTCCACTACTTTAGTCATTGAACAAAGAGCAGAACCGTCACTGTGCTCATTCTCTATACTACCAATAAAACCTCAGTAAGTTGACTGGAATGATAATCCTGCTTTAGAAATCACGATCACGTTGCTGGATACAGTTGTCTTACTTGTTATTCTTTAACTGGTTTGAGTATGCCAGCTTACTGTATTTCTCTGTTGTAGTTATTTTGTGGTGTCAACTAAAATAATGAATGGACAGTCTTCTTGGGAAGACTAGCCTAGGAACCTGCCAACTTTAGATTCCCAAATTAAAGCCTAGCTATGAATGAATTTATATACTGCAGAGTTTGAAAAGCTTACAGACAGTAGCAGTCTGGGCTCTCTGCAGTTACAGTAAGTCTATTACATTTGAGAGGCAGTAAACGTCTACAGGTAGTTTAATATGAAGCAATGGACTCGGGAGTCAGGGTTATCCAAACTAAACTCAAGGATTGAGGTGACTGCATATGGACACTACAGTGTCTATTTCTCCACCTCTATTCATTGGTAAGGTTTAACGTGGTGCAGTCTAGATGTATAATGCTCTTTTTCTTTCTTTGTGTAGTAGCTGCGATGGAACTGATGAGGCAGGAGAGCTCGACTTCAGCGCTTTATTAAAGAAAAGGTGAGTGAACAGATGTCGTAGTCTCCCTATTATAGACACATTAGTGCTGAAGTGTGATTAGACCTGCCAGGTTACATTAATGCACAATTGTCTTTGGTGCCAGGAAGTTCTCCAAAAGTGAAAATGTAAGCATTTTAATATCATTCTCTCTATTAAGCTTGATTAGTTTACTTGTAGGTATTTTGTCTAAATACTGTATTTCATTCAGATATTTTTTAAAAGGTGGTGTGGAAGACTACTGGGTCTTTAGTCTCTCTTTAGAAGGATGCACTGTATTATTAGCAATAGCCAGGAGCAGCCATAAATGTATACAGTTTAGAGGCCACCTAATTCATTATTATAATTCATGCTAATTTTTAAGAATTTCTGGAACATTCTAGTCTTACATGAAATTTATTGTAAAGTGGTACAAGGACAAACCATCAGTAAACTACAAAGAGATAAATGTGAAGATATACAATGAGACAGATACGACAGAGTGCTGATTTAGTAGCCTGTGGTTCTGAAAAGTCTCCCCAGGCTTTGTGCAACCTTGCATGTGACCAGAGGATGGGACTGCATAGAAGTCGTATTAACCCCTCTGTGATGTGTGTCCTTCCTCATTGTCCATGTGTTCAGCTTCATGATTCAGTAGTTTGCTCCTAATCCTCAGTATCCTTTGTGTGAAGTGCTTCATGCGTCAAATAGAAAGTCTCGCTGTATTAGTATCACACTTGATGTGCTATGCAAAGTTGTGTCATTTGCTTTTCCACTGATGCTCAAGTTTCATTCTTTCTTTATTCTCAAATATTAACATAATAATTATTTTCTTTTTTTTTGGGTTCTTCCCTTTGTTTGATCACCTCCTATCATCAGAGAGTAAGAAAAACAAATCTTGTAATGGAAGCTAATGAAGCATGACCTAACTGAAGTTTGTGAACACTAACCCATAACCTCCAACCAATAGCTCCATGTCCAGACTCATATGTCACAAGGCACTCTATAACAGTTGAGTTGCCCTGCATGGCCCAGCATAATGTCCACGTAGGCTACTGCACAAGCCGGAGATATATATTGCTAGATGGAAAAAGCCAATTCTGCGAAGGTGAAGGAATTCTAAAGTCAATCTCTAAATAATGTGATAGTTCCAGTGGAGTAGGCCACCAAACAAAAGTTTAGACCTGCCATTATTTCAGATCTGGGCCCACTGGATTGTCCACACCACATGCCAGCAAATGCAACAGGCAGACATCAAGGCCTGCACAGGTCTAAAATGGGTCTAAGGCTTATTTATTTCTCAGAATGTCCTGATATACAGAGAAGGAAAAAAACTTAAAATCTTCTAATCCAAAGAAAACAAAGAAAGTTACTTGTAAACTGCTCAAAAAAATTAAGGGAATACTTAAATCACACATTGCATCTCGATGAATGAAATAGTCAAACGGAAAACCTTTACTGAGTAATACTGTGTTATTTGTTGAGAACAAAATAATGTAACAACAGACAAGGGAAATCAAAATCACCAACTCATTGAGGGCTGGATTCAACATCACACTGAAAATCAGAGTCAAAAATTAAAATCACAGGCTGATCATCATGGTAACTCATAATGTGACTCAGTAATGTGCATGGCTCCCATGTTCCTGTATGCACTCCTGACAACAACTGGGCATGCTCCTGATGAGACAACAGATGGTGTCCTGGGGAATCTCCTTCCAGACCTGGATCAGCGCATCACTGAGCTCCAGGACAGTCTGTGGTGCTGCTTGACAGAGTCAGATGCATCGATACCTAACATCCCAGAGATTCTCAGTTGGATTCAGGTTTGGGGAAAGTGTGGGCCAGTCAATGGCATCAATGCCTTCATCATCCAGGAACTGCCTACACACTCTGGCGATATAAGGCTGGGCTTTGTCCTGTATCGAAGGCTGCATAACGTTCACCACGGTGTCTCCAGACTCTTTCACGTTTGTCACATGTGCTCAATGTGAACCTGTTCTCATCTTCAAAGAGAACAGGGCACCAATTGTGGTATTCTTTGGTGAATGCCAATTGATCTGCAGAGTGATGGGCTCTGAGCACAGATCCCACTAGAGGACTCTGGGAACTCATGCCACCCTCATGGAGTCTGTTTCTTACAGTTTGGTCAGAAACATGCACACCAGTTGCCAGCTGGAGGTCATTTTGTAGAGCTCTAGATGTACTCATCCTGTTCCTCCTTGAACCTGCTGCAGGGTTGATGCCCTCCTACGGCACATGTCAAGCTCTCGTCATGTAATGGTTTGTCTCCTGGTATCTCCTCCATATTCTTGCGGCTGGGCTGGAAGATGCAGAAAACCTTTCAACAGCACATATGGATGTGCCATCCTGGAGGAGCTGAACTACCTGTGCAACCCAAATTAGTTGCAAGTACCACCTCATGCGAGACAAACACACTAGCAAAATGTAATACTACAGAAGAACCAGTCAGGAAGGATAAGGAGAGAGCAGTTGTCTGGCGACCACCTGCAAAACCATTCCCTTTTTGGGGGTTGTCTTGCTGTTGCTTTCCCAGTGCACCTCTTGTCACCGTCGTTTGCACCAAAGCAGGTGAAGTTAATTCACAATCACTAATGCTTCCAAACTGGATAGACTGATATCCCTGAAGCTTAAATGACTTTGAGTTAGGCTGTGATGTGAAAGTGCTACCTTAATTTTTTGAGTGGTGTAATTATAATTTTATTCAAAAGAATTCAGAAATGAAACAAGCAATACTAAGACAGAAACAGAAATGAACAGACATAGATTTTTCCTAAAAGGTTAAACCTAAAAGCAAACAAATTCCATAAATCACTATCTGGAAAACAATACCTCCAAATGAAAGCAGAGGGCAAAAGCCAGAAAATCAAATCCAAATACAAAAATCAAGAAACAGGAATTCATACAAAGAGACAAGGCCAAAGAAGCTGATCCATTGTCGACTTCAGCTTAAAACAGTTTACTGCCTACCTAATTTGATGGCCCCGCCTCTTTAGGTTCCACTAACAGATGGTATGGCACATTAAAAAAAAAGCTAAAACTAAATGTATTCTTAAGTTTATGCAAAGTCACAAAACTAAACAGTCATAATATTAAATGGAGACAAGATGAAATGAATAACATCCATCTGTCCATCCATTATCCAACCCCCTATATCCTAACTACAGGATCACGGGGGTCTGCTGGAGCCAATCTCAGCCAACACAGGGTGCAAGGCAGGAAACAAGCCTCGGGCAGGGTGCCAGCCCACCGCAGGGCACACACACACCAAGCACAATTTAGGATCAGCAATGCACCTAACCAGCATACCTTTGGACTGTTGGAGGAAACCAGAGCACCCAGCGGAAACCCACACAGACACGTGAAGAACATGGAAACTCCACACAGGGAGGACCTGGGAAGCGAACCCAGGTCTCCTAACTGCGAGGCAGCAGCGCTACCCACTACACCACAGTGCCACCTAACAAATAGCATAGGAATAAAATAGGAATAACTTAGGAATAAAACGTAACTCAGTGGTTCTCAACCTGTGGGGTGGGCCCCCCTAGGGGGGAGCAAAGTAACAAAAACGGGGTTGCGAAGATGTGAAAAAATGAAAACAAGAATCAAAAATATGAAAAAAAACATCTGTTGCAGCCAAAACAAATTAACTTAAGCTACATTCTGATACTAGAACAATAAAGATTGAGTTAGATAAATGTCGATAAAAGTGAAGTAGGTATAATAAAATATGCATCTACATTTCAAAAAAATGTTAGGGGGAGCGCAATTAAAACTGTTATGAAAACTCGGGTCGCAAATACTTAAAGGTTGAGAAACACTGATGTAACTACTTATACTTAAGCAACAACAAAAGCAATTGAATAAGCAAAGCATAAACTTAAGCCAGGGCAAAAACTCTGGTTGTGGCATGAACACTATGAATGAGGGCTGGAGAAGTCATTTCCTTCAGTAATACAGAAACCACTGAGTTTAGTCATAGTGACAGCAAACAGCTCTCCTCTCAGCATCAAAGGCATTGGTCCTTAGTAGGCATTAGAATGATGTGGGCACCTCCAGTTGTGTAGTCTCCTGGGCTTGACCATACAGCTACAGGCCTGTCTGTCATTTTTCTTTCATCATCAATAAGTTGAAGATTCCTATTAATGTTATTCAACTCATACACTTCATATTTCACCATCCATCTTCTAACCCACTGAATCCAAATACTGGGTCACAGGGGTCTGCTGGAGCCAATCCCAGTCAACACACAACAGGAACCAATCCTGGGCAGGGTGCCAACCCAACACAAGACACACACAAATGGCAATTTGGATTGTGGGAGGAAACCAGAGCGCCCAGAGGAAACCCACACAGGCACAGGGAGAACATGCAAACTCCACACAGGGAGAACCCAGGAAGCGAACCCGGGTCTCCTAACTGCGAGGCAGCAGCACTACCACTGCGCCACCATGCCGCCCTGTATTTCACCATCTTCATCTAATTTTTGTCTAAATACTCAAAATTAAACTTTAACCTCAATTGTAAGCTGCCGAGGAAGACGTGGATTTTTTTAAATGTATGAATAGTTTCCAGTGGAAATAAATGTAATGCAATAAATGAAAAAAGAAAACCAACACTTTGATTTCAAAAATGCCAAACTTTTCTTTCATGACAGAATGTTATTTGCCAGGCATTTTTTAGACTTGTATTAAGAGCAATTGGCACTTGAACACAAAAGTGGATGATTTCAGTCCTTGTTGACTGCTGGCTAGCATTGAATGTCAGCTCTTGCTCAGTGATTTCTTCCTGCCTTCCTTTGTATTCCTGCCTTAACTGCAGATCATGCAGAGTTGCTTTTAGTCCTCAGATTTCAAGAAAGGTTATAGTTTTGTAGGCTGAAAACATAAATTCTAGCACAGATTGCTGTAAGCTTGTGATCACTGGCCTTCAACATGCTGCGTTTCCTTCAGTGTGCGTACACTTGGCACCTGTGCTAACTAACAAAACTCACTTACTGAGTATCATGAAACCTAATGGGTTTTGTAAAGGCTTGGTAAGCAGCCAAGTCATCAAGTGATTTCTTTTCTGGGTTTACATGGCAGTTTTCCACACTTCCCTGATCCACTACTGCAGTGTAAGCTTCAGTTTTTGGAAACTTTATTTTTTGCTTTCTCACTAATCCGGTCCTAAGTTGCACAGCATGCTTGTTGTTTCAGTTTCCAGAGGAGATGCATGGAACGAGTTATCCTGCAATCATCACAGAACACTCCACTGGTTTAATTCACTGCCACTTTACCTTGAATTGGAGACATTTGTATGAAAAAACAGATATAAGCAGCACATAACAGTTTAATTAGCTTCAAGTGGCAGCACTAATATTTCCAAATCTAGATATGACTTTGTGGGCCAGCCATCATCAGAGCTGGTACGAAGGAGCCAATTTCAAAGTGAAAAGAGCAGTAAAGCGTGGCAATTTAATACTTGTCCTATCTGATTCATAGTCAAGAGTAGACCAAGAAAGTGACAAGTATGACACAAGATGTGTCCCAGGATAAAGAGATAGTAGCTCTGTTCTGTTCACCATTGCCTCAGGTCTGGCCTTAGTGGCCTTCCTAATAGGCTTGAGTGTCCAGACAGGAATGAGTACCTTATACATTTTTTTGGTTATTTGTTCTACCTCCAGTTTATTGTCATGTGATGCCACCATTGTTCATATCCACATGATGAGCTAATAACAGCAATGACAATAGCCAGTGTAAGCAGTGTGGCTCAAAGTTGGAGTGCTTCAGTCCAGTAAGGACCTGAGGGGAAAAACACAGTATTTTGAGAGAGTCATGATTTGATTTTGATATTCTTTACTATGGATTTAGATTTTTCACTTTGTTTTGTCTTTTGGTTTTTGCGTTAGGAAGACCTGTGTATGATGTTAAAAAAGGAGGCCCTAACTCCAGTCCTGGATGGCCACAGTGGCTGCAGGTTTTCATTCTAACCCTTTTCTTAATTAGTGATCTGTTTTTGTTGCTAATGAACTTCTTTTGAATTATTTTTAATTGACTTGTTTTTTAAGATGTGTTCCTCTGAATTGCTTCATTTCTTTTCCTTAAATGGCACCCAAACAGAAATGAAACATGAAGTGAGTGAGCCAACAGAAGACCAACAAAGTCAGGGCCTCAAACTCCAACCAATTTCACTCCAACCAGTTGTTTAATTAGAGTCTTGTTGTTAATTAAATCCGTTCTTTAATTCCATGGCTTGTTGCTGCTCTCATTGTGCAATAGCAGACAGATTTTCTCTTTTCTAAGAGCACTAGCAAAATGTTTTGGGGACCTGAGCAGATCAACATCCTTGAGACCTTCATCTTTCTTTATTTTCAGATATTGCATGATGGTCACAGTTTGTTGGTCATGTTTTGGTTCATTTTGTATCTCATTATTGTTTGGCAGCTAATTAAGGAAAAAAAACAATTAAGGGGTCTGAGTCTTCAAGAGCAAGTCAAATAAAATGAATTCCAAAGAAGTTAATTAGCAGCAAAAACAGGTCACTAATTAAAAAAAAGATTAGAATGAAAACCTACAGCCACTGCGGCCTTCCAAGACTGGAGTTGAGGACCCCTGGTCTAAACCTACCTGACCATAACTATCCAAATGTAAACAACTTTGGAGAAATTACAAAAAAAAAAAAACTGTTTGGAATCAACTGTCATCTGTGTGGCAGGTCAGATTTCAAAGCTCCTGACTGGAGGTTTGTCCACATAGCAATTGCTTTAAATATAAGGAAATGGATCATGGTGACCACGGGTCACTTGTACTGTTACTGTAGCAAATCAAGAATATGCCTCAATAATGCATTTGTCAGTCATCCGAGCAAGTCAGTTTGACTGAAGCTGATTTACAGTATTTGTGTGGCCAGGTTGTTGTATGAATAAGATGGTGGCAGAAATGTAGCATGTCCATCGGTAGGAACCTGGGATGACCTGATAAATGCAGTGTCAGGTCAGGTGGAGTAGGCACAGTATGTCAACAGCTGTTGAACAGACTGCAGGGTAAGTCAGTTTGATAAAACTAGTTAATATCGCTGGGGATGTGAGGGCAATGGTGCCTCATATCCCATTTGAGCAATCATTGCAGACACAGCAGAGCAGAGCAAGGCCAAGAGAAGCAGCCTTAGGAAGAGCAGCAATGATGAAGTGTGGTCAAGCATAGAGGTTGGGTTAAATCTGCATATAACCAACAATCCTTTAAACGACATCAACTCTTTGATAAAAATGGGTGCGGTGGGGGCTGTTTTTTTACAATGGCAACGGCGTTTTCTTTGTTTGGATATGCAGGCCACGCAATATATTTAAGGCCTCCCTTTGGTCCACATTTTCTGCAGTATCTGGTGGTTTTGCAGTTTACTTTTGCAAATTTAGAACCAGCCTATTATGTCCTCGGCAAATATATTATAAAAACATGTGACTGGTGTGGTTGTATCAGATATGATAACTGATCCAAAGAAATCTCAGGCCGCCAGCTGGGTCACCCTGTTTATTTTCAAAGTAACTTTTAAACTGAAGTGACACACAATGGTGCATATAATAAGCGTAGCTCATAATAAAGTGTAATCAAGGAGATCAGGTCTGGTTCAGAGCTCCGTCTCTCTTAAGCATCAGTCCAGAATGTGACACCACCTTCTGTGTATGCCTCGGATTTATAGTCCTCTGACCAGAAGGGGTGAGGTAATTTACCCTCACTGAGCATCTTTTTCTGGCTGTGGGAACAGAAAGAGACGATACCATTAGTGACAGTGACCCCTCTTGTCACAGGGTGGGCCACTGTTTGAACAAACTGGCTTCTCTAATGCTATTAGCTGCTTATCCTCGAGTCAAACCAAAATTATCAACACCAAAAATAATAAAAGTGCTGCCACTACTCTTGGGTGGTTGTGGTGTTCCAGCAGGATCAAGTGTACTAGACTGTCTTAACATATTCCTTGTGTTGTAAGATGCCTATTAACGTGTGCTGGTTTGCTTTCCTGGATTCTATGACTTACCTGAGTGCAGCAGTTTTTTGAAGTCCACCAGCAGGTAAGATATTAATATTGCTGTTTTTATTTATTTATTTATTTATAACATATAGTTGCATGTGTCTATCCCTGGGGTGGTTGCCTGCCAAGTCTCTCATTTAGTTCTGTTGCTTTTTACAATGATAATTTCTTTGATGCTTCACAAGTACACACGTATAGATTGAGGCTGTATGGTTTGTGGATTCTAAACTGAAAAGTGGGAACTTGTCGGAGACATCATTTTTTCTTTCCTGTCATCAGAGATCAGAATGGTTTCTGGGCACCTCCTCTTAGCAGAATGACCGCTGACTCAGGCTGTGCATATGGTGGCCTGGAAAAGGCTCAGATGCTTCTCAAGAATTTCACGGCTGCACTGTCAGCTTCCTTTCTCTTCACCTTCTGCCTTTCTTTGTCTGTTAGTAATAGTTAGGTGCACACACAGTCAAAATCCATGTGATAGGTGGACACATAATCAAAATTATACATGAATGGACAGGAACAAATTCATGAATGAACAATAATTCAGTAAAGGATTGGGCAAATGATATCTGCGCCCACCACACCATGAACCACCTCAGGATCCCAGATTAGGACCCGAGTGCAGCCGTCCAACAGGTGACACCTCACTACTTCGAATAGAGTGGGACAGTGTGAGGGTGCCAATCCTGCCACAAATAATACATAAATGGACAAAAATGGTCACGGAGACTGACAGACACAAACAGAGAAAGGACAGAAAAGAACATTTGGCTGAGCAATTTCAAGTAGGCCATAAGTAAGCCTCTAACCCTGCGAGTGAGTTTCCGAGTGTTCTAGGCAGTAATGCAAGCACATTTAAAATTTCAGAGCTGTTGGCTAAACACAGCAAACCACCATATCTGAGGATATGAGCAACAGCTCATACCATACATGTAACAATATTTACCAAATGAAGACTTGGCAACTGAGTGATGACACATTAATCTCAGCATACTGTCGAAATTTGTGACAAAACAGCTCAGCTGCTGCACTGAGGTTAGCAAGAAACAAATTTAGAGGGCGTTAGATTTAGAGGATGTTACACAGCTTTGTATTAAGGTCATGTGTCTTTCAAAATAACTGCAGATTTACTATTTAGAATCACTGCACAGCAGAACTCACAGCAAGTGACGCTCACAAAGGACTTAAATGTCCCCTTGTGTACCTTGGTTTCAGTCACACCAGATGGTGCTCCTGCTATGACAGGAAAGCACAGGGGTCTTGTCAGTAAAATAATGCAATTCTTATCGTAGTTAATTAAGTTTCGTTTTTGCATACTCTGAAAGGTCTTGTGCAGTAAATTAGCTGAAGGACGCCTTGTCAGAGTAATGGACACTACGGCTGAAGTGGCCAGCGTTATTCTCACTCAGTCCCTGTTACATCACAGGTTCATGTCATTACTTGACCAGCTGCTGGTGTCTTATGATGTTCTTCAGAGTGAAGTGAGATGATTAAGTTAGGGAAAGGTTCTCAGCCGATTCTGCCTTTACTACCCCAAGTGGACTGTTGTGCCTGTGACATTAACAAATCAAACTGGTTTTCAGAATTGAAGGACAAAATTAATCTGTCATTGCTAAATGACCATGCAGCTCATCTGCATAAGCTGAATCATAAATTGCAAGGTAAAAGGGAAGAAGAACTTGTCAAGGACATGGTGTATAGTGTTGAAAGTTTCAAAATAAAACTAGAACTGCTTGCAGTGCAGACGAAAGATGGTGGCTACTTTCATTTTCAAAGCTTGAATGGGACGTGTGAAAGGACCTTGGGACCAAGAATGAGAGAGGGATAGGTTCAGATCCGTCTTAAAGTCATACGGGAGAGGATGTTTACTCACATTTTATTTATTCTGAAAAGGTTTGGTATGTTACATAGTATGTTTACTTTCCATGTGGAGAAAATGAAGAATTTCAGAATGTTTTGTAATTTATTTTAAGGGGAGCTTATCAGCATACAAAACGACTATTGATTTCTGTACAAGAATTGCTGAAAGACATGCAGTAGCTGGTCACCAGCTATAACTTCTGTGTGTGAAGGCCATCTGTCTTTGGCTCAATTATATGGTACATGTGGGTGCACCTCCTCTGCAATGCGCCAAACTTAGTCAGCGCATTTGAAGCAAGTCTTGTAGGCAGTCGTCTGGGATCACAACTTTATTGTGCTATCTCTCACCTCTATCTGATTTAAATAGCCAATCAACTATCGCATCACCACAAGCATTTTCACTTATAAAGAATTAACAATTTTATTTAATAGCTCATTGCAGTGAGTGTTTCTGGTTATTAAGTATACATTACTCACTAGCAGAACAACACACAGGTTCTGTTTTTGTGTGAAGGCCTGCTCTTCTACATTTGTGTCAAGTAAAGACAGTGGCATCTTTATGTTTGGCCCACTTTTAATATACATATACATATACAGCTATGGCTCTTTGCAGAAAGTTGTTCAGAATCACTCGAAAAGAGATACAGATCCACCCACCCATCCATCCATTCATCACAATACCTGCTTATTCCAATCTGTGGTCGCAAAGAGCCTTAACCCAAAAATGGACAAATACATAAAAAAAAGTCTGACGAGGAGTTTATAAGAAATGTAATGACTTACTTCATGTGGTACAATTAAATACTAAACAGGAATAGTTGCATCAAATATTTGAAATATTAAAATGTGTGCTTTAAATGTTTAAAGTCTCAACACTTTTTATTTTCCACCATAGTGGGCTGGGTATGTAGAAAGGATCGAAAATAACATCATAGTTGTAGTCACTAACCTTGAAATAGTCTCAAATGATACCCCACATGCTTACATTTGAAATTTGTCATTTTTAAACTTCATAGACTTGCTCTTAGAGAGCTAGGACCACCGGTTTAGAGTCAAATATCAAAAATATTATCATATTGGACGTCACAGGAGCATGAAACGACATTCCTAATGCCTTTTTTATTGATCCCCATTTTTTTGAAAGGTTTGTAAAAAGGAGTAAATTTGACCCCATGTATCCCATTGAGGGTGAACCCCTGGGGTCATTTCATGTGAGGTGCACAACTTCAAGTCCTTCTGATCATTTTTGTTGAAGACACCTATTGGTTTACTATTTATCATAAGTGTGTCATTTTCTGTTCATAATATGGTCTAAAATGGCCTACGAATTGTAGTTGTTTTAATCTAGAAGCCAAAAGTAGTGTGGAACCTCAAAAAGCTAGATGTCTTGCATAACTAGACATCAAGACGAGTCAAACGGTATATGATATGTTGGGGTTTCCTCATGCTGGTGACTGAGGAGGCACCAGACGACAAAAACAGAAGTGATTTTAAAGTATTCTTAAATAATTCTGAGTACAATAGACGTAAAAGTAGATGACGAGTGAAGAGACAGAGGACAAAATGGACTGAATAATTAAACTCATAACTGGATAAAAGGATGAAACAACAGGTGAATTAGAAACAATAGACTGATAGATAGTTGGATAAATGAAGCCAATTAATGATGGGATTGGATAGATGGACATGTCAACATATCAAAGTTAGAATAGCTGATGGGAGACAACATCTTTCTTTAAGATACATTTACAAAATTAATCTTCTTCAGCTTTCACTAACACAGGTCTCCTGTTCCTTCAGTGCTGCAGCCGTCAGCTCAGAACCGGATATTGATGTCTGGGAAATCCTTCGCAATGCTCCAGCTTCAGCCTATGAGAAGATTGCTTTCCAGTATGGTATTACAGACCTACGTGGCATGCTGAAACGGCTGAAGAGAATGAAGAAGGAAGAAAAGAAGGGAACAGGTGAGCAGTTTGCTATTCAGCATTGATGGAGTTCATACAAATACACAGAGTGTTAAATGGTTTTGCTTCTGTTTGGGAAACCTAGTAATGACTGCCTGGAAAGATAAAGTAGTTACCCCCTGTGCCTCTAACTGATTAATCTCCCATCTATCTCAGCTTTTCTAAAGAAGTTAGACCCAGCCTATCAGGTAGATAAAGGTCATAAAATTAAGCTAATGGTGGAAGTGGCCAATCCGAATGCTGACGTGAAATGGCTGAAGAATGGACAAGAAATTCAGATGAGCGGCAGGTAGGAGCATCTCTGAACTCCACTCCAAAATCCGTACATCTCTTTTCATGGGTGGAAATGCTTCTCTACACTCATTCACTGTTCTGTCTGTCTTCTTTTTCTTTCCCCAATCTGCCTTTTGTTCCTGGTATCACATTGGATGCCCCCACAGCAAGTGAGTTCTTATTTTTGGGAAACTCGAGTGAACACTTGTGTACTGTCCCTTTCATTTCCAAGTTTCTGAGTTTAATAAGAATGTAATAGAATATTGAATTACTGGGATGCACAAAAGGTTGACAGGACTCTATAGAAAAGAAGTGATTGGGAAGTTCCAAAGTTCTTTAGATTACTATTGGGCACATGTGTAGTATATCACCTAGCTGGCCATTAAGCCCATTAAGCATCTACTGACTAGTATAAGTATGGGCTCCACCCTGGCACCTCCGTCCTCTTGCTACTTGCCTGTACCTCCACACTGCTAGTCTTGTCATATAATAACACTAACTTTGCAGGAATCACACAATTAAGGATGGAGGAGTATAAAGTGAACAAGCACCTGGGGGTGTGCTCTTGCATTGTGCTTCTTAGGTTTTGCTAAAGTGTTTTAAGCGCATTTTTTAGATTTCTGCATGCTGACACCTTTACTCATCTCAAAAAGGAACTGTAACTGCTGCCACATAACAGTACTTAGTGCTACCAGTGATTTATTATTGACATGACTTGGCAGTCCCACAAGCACAAGTCCCTAAAGCACTCTCACAGGTTGCTCTCTAGGGCTGGGGAACATCATTACAACCTTGACTAGACACAAAAAGGGCCTTGAAAAACTTTATAAGATAAAAGGTTTATTTCAACAAAAGGCTTAAGGCTCCTAAGAGCACAAAGGAATTGCCTGAATAGGCAAAGCAATCCACAGGCAACAAAGTCCCAATACAGAATCTAAAAATCGCATTTGAAAACAGAGTATAGGTTAAAAAAAATCCAGAAATCAAGAAAGGTAAAAACACAGGTACAGTAATAAAAAAAAACACTCTGCTCCATAACACAATCATAATGAACTGCCAGGAACTGTGGAAGACCCTTCCTTAAATAGGGTGGAGGGCAGGTCCTGATAGTGATTGGCAGGTGGCCCCACCCCTTGAGGTACCACCAACAAAACACACAAATACACACAAAGAAACACGGGCATAATAAATAAAAGAACCATAAATACAAATAAATGACATAGTTATTAACAAGAAATACAACTGTGAACGCCATCCAGGGTAGAAATGTTGGCTGAAACATGGCAATTACAAATGGTACATGAATGAAGGGCTTGGGGTAGAATGCAGACTCATAACTAACATTGCCACTCCTATTTTAAGGGGCAGTATGGTGAGTGATAATTTCTTAAAGAATAAAGGTTTTTTTCAATATACTATTCATAAGTCAACAGGACGTTCCTCAGTGTATGGCTTGGCTAAAGATGAAGGTGAAATTTGGCACTGTATTGGTATTTCTCACAAGAGAGATTTTTGTTGTTTCTTCAGAATATGGTTTTATGTTCGTTCACCCACCTTTATTTAAAGTCTCTGTGTATCAGTTCATTTTTAAATGGATTTGCATGCCAGTTCCATACTACTCACTTTGTACTTTAGGGAACCTGCATGAGTGTGTCACAGTGCTGTGTGTCATCCTCAACCTCTAACGTTGGCTTTGATTGTTCTCTACCATCAAACTTGGTCTTTGTGAGCTCCCAAGGTCAGATATCCCATAACTCTTCTTCTTTGCCCTATTAGATACATCTTTGAAAATGTGGGTAACAAAAAAATCCTCACCATCAACCACTGCTCGCTGGCTGATGACGCAGCTTATCAGTGTGTCATCGGTGATGAGAAGTGTTTCACAGAATTGTTCGTTAAAGGTGGGTTACATCTCTGCATTAGTGTGACTGCAATAATATAAGGGAAAACAGAATAAATCAGTATTTTTACACTGATTCAACCTAATTTGTTGTCCATAGAGCCGCCTGTCCTGATCATTCATGCCCTGGAGGACCAGATGGTGATGAAGGGGGAGAGAGTGGAGTTTGAATGTGAGGTCTCTGAGGAAGGTGCACAGGTCAAGTGGTAAGTTTCTAATTGACATGTAGCCACAATACCGTATGGTTAAGGATGTCGAAGTAGTAACATCATCATATGTATAGAGTACAGTGAAATAAGTACTTGCATGTTTGGCAGACAAGCAATTCACAGCCATATTCCAGTGCAATCATCAACAAGAATGTATGATGGCACAGGTAACCTTATGTGCTTGGTTCTTCAATCCCTCAGGTAAGGCTGAAGGACTAAATGTCAACTGGCAGATAACAGATGAGCATGGTAACCATGATGAAGGTCAAAGCAAAAAGCAGCCAAATGCACCAAGTCACTAATAATGTAATTACAGTTTCTGTAACCACAATTTTTGATCGCAAAAAATGATGTGGGGCACCACCTGAGCACCGTGTCACCATCATTTGTGCAGTTGTTCTGGCTACAAGCCTGACTCCACTGTAAATACATCTGCCTTAACTAATGTCTCACATTCTGCACATAAAATCTTTGTCCTTGTTTTCCAGGGAAAAGGATGGAGTTGAACTGACTCGTGAAGAAACCTTCAAGTATCGCTTCAAGAAAGATGGGAAAAAGCATTACCTGATCATTAATGATGTAACAAAAGAGGACTGTGG
Organism: Polypterus senegalus; assembly: GCF_016835505.1. NCBI lineage: Eukaryota > Metazoa > Chordata > Cladistia > Polypteriformes > Polypteridae > Polypterus > Polypterus senegalus. The sequence goes on along the minus strand of NC_053154.1, from coordinate 100,606,177 downwards.
ACACTACAGGGTGAAAACCAATGGGGGAGAGTCTGTAGCCGAGCTCTTGGTGCAAGGTGTGTTCCACTTTCATACCACTGGCTCCAACACTAGCTGTTGCAATCTTCTCCATAGCACAGCTGGCCGGTATGTTCTCCCAGGTTCGAGACATCTGGGACACATTGCTTTTATTACTCCAGTACCCTGCTGTTAATGCCTTCATACCTCCTACATTTCCTGTATATCCCAGTGGACCTTGTTTCTCTATCTCTCTCTCTCTCTGTCTCTGTGGTTTCTTTTTCTGGTTGTCTTTATTGTATTCTGGAATGTTCTCCTTGAGATTTTGCTATGCACCTAACACATTATGACAGTGTTTGCTCTGCGCCTACTTCCACTGTAACATCCAAAGCATTTGTTTATTTGACAGAAAAGCAACTGGAAGTTTACCAGAACATTGCTGACCTAACTGTGAAGGCCAAGGACCAGGCTGTGTTCAAATGTGAGGTGTCTGATGAGAATGTCAAAGGCGTGTGGTATAAGAACGGTGTGGAAGTGAAAGCCAGTGAAAGAATTCAAATCACTCACATAGGCCGGTGAGCAGACTTGAATTTTATAACTTAGTAAGATAGTAGGGGCCATGATTGTAATTATACTCCAATTCAAATACTACTATGGGCCCCAATGCTAATATGAAAACTGGTGTTTTTTGATCTTCCATACCATTCCTCCACTCTTCCCCAGACACCACAACCTAAGCAGTTAATCAGTGACACAAGTAACACACAGCAGACTGACTCCATATGAATTATTTATGTCCACAGAATTCACAAGCTCACCATCGATGACGTGAAACCAGAAGATGAAGGGGACTACACGTTTGTTCCGGAAGGCTATGCCTTTAATCTTTCGGCCAAACTGAATTTCCTTGGTAAGACTAAACTCTGCGCTTGTACACTTTAACTCGAGTTCTTGTGCTACCATAGAAGTCGCTGTTTTGCTTCCAACATTACTGAATTTAAGACATTTTTTGAATTGATTTACTCTCATTGCAGAGGTGAAGATTGATTATGTTCCTAGACAAGGTAAGATGAACTACATCTTTCTATTCATATGATCCCTATCTGCTTTCTATTAATATCAACGTAAGAGCACAATGATGGAGACTTAATATCTAAACTCCAGTGCCTGTAAGAAATTACTGAGTGTCAACCTTTGCTTCAAGCATATAGTGAAGTCATGGGATATATGACTTTATAACAGTATGATGATTGCAATGAAAGGGCTGGCTGCCACTGTCTCTAGTAACTATCACCATTACTGGGAAAGAGAGGAGGTTGGAAGCATGCAGTGATTACCCACTACATGATGAACCATCCAGTGAAAGGATTTTTACGGTGGCTGGAGTGCCAATCCTGCTACCAACCCCCAAATTTTCCCTTGCAGGTTGGAGGAGCTGCTTGTAGGACGGGTTAACGTCATACCCAGGACGGAGCAAATCCAGGTTAAGGGTCTTGCTCAAGGGCCCAACTGGACGATCAATGTTTATTTGTAGTGCATGGTGTGAATGATTTCAGGTTGCATAATCCTCAGTATCTATAGAGATAAATCGGGACTCAGCCTGTGTCACCCTTTACGCACAAAAAGTGACATTCATCTTCCATAAAGCCCTCACTGGGAACAATGGAAAGTCAGACACAATGGAAAAAAATCAGATAATGGCAGCAGTAAATCAGGCTTTTTTCCCATATATACTAGAAGTAGGAGGAGGTCAGCTTCTGTTGACAGTACCTGCTGACAGTAACTGGTACTCAACATGTAACCTTAGTACCTACTGAGAGTGATGGGAAATCACTGCTTGTTTCCACCAAAGACCGAGCCTAATAATGAGGTCAGCTTTTATCTCTGGCACCCGACATGGTAGCTCAGCATGCCCAGTATTACCAGGAGTGATTAGAGGAAATTGTCTGTAATGTACTTGTTAGAACCAATGAGGACTCATCCTTTATGGCAGTGTGTGATTACAGTGTAAGAAATCCATGTGTCCACAGTAATTCTATAAGGATTAAATGAAAGAGAGCCTGTATGAAAAAAAATCTGAAGGTAATGAAAAGTTACCACCTATCTTCTCTATATACTATATAATGGAAGAGTTGCCAGGTCATCTACTATCCCCAACATTTATCAGATGTGGCGAGAGATCAGCCTCTGTTTACAGTGGCTACTTGGAAGTAATGGGTATTGAGCTTTTAGTAGTATCTAATGATGATAGAAGTCCGTTTCTCTCCTGCTTACCCATTTAAGTAGGGTAAGTGAGCCTTTGTTCCCAAGACCTGCAGAATACAATGCAATATCTGTCTTTGACCCAAATACCATTAGAATTTGAATTAGTCCTAGGTGTGAAAATTGAAAGTAGACCTTATGAGAAGAAATTAGGAGTTGTGGTGGACTTTTCCCTATCAAACTCCAGGCAGTGTTCAGAGGCCATTAAGAAGGCAAACAGAATGTTAGGTTATTTAACGCGATTTGTGGAGTACAAGTCTAAGGAGGTTATGGTCAAGCTTTATACCATACTGGTTAGACCTCATGTGGAGTACTGTGTGCAGTTTGGGTCTCCAGACAATGGAAGGACATACCAGAGCTAGAAGAGGTCCAGAGAAGAGCGACTAGGCTGATTCCAGGGCTACAGGGGATGAATTATGAAGAAAGATTAAAAGAGCCGAGTCTTTTCAGTTTAAGCAAAAGAAGATTAAGAGGTGACATGATTCAAGTGTTTAAAATTATGAAGGGCATTAGTACAGTGGATCAAGACTGTTATTTAAAAATGAGTTCAATTGGAACATGAAGACACAGTTGGAAACTTGTTAAGGGTAAATATTGCAGAAACATTAGGAAACGTTTCTTCACACAGAGAAACAGAGACACATGGAATACGTTAACCAAGTAGTGTGGTGGAGAGCAAGACTTTCAAAACTCAGCTTGATGTTATTTTGGAGGCATTAAGTGGATAGGAGTGGCAAGTGTTGTTAGGCTGAATGGCCTGTTCTTGCCTACAACATTTTAATGTTCTAATGATAAATTCATTGAGCCTCAGCCCAAGTGCCAATGGACAGTAATGGGACATTTCTGGTAGTATAACAATGGAAGTCTGTTTCACGTGCCCAGTCCTACTCTTGTAGTAATTTCTGCATTATTTGTCGGGCTTGTTTGGCCTATAAAATCTAAAAGCATCTCATCAATTGGAACTCCTAGTAAAATCTGTTTGATCTTAACATTAGCATTTGTATCATTACTTTTGTCAATAGATCCTCCTAAAATCCACCTTGACTGTGTTGGCCACACTCCTGAGACTACTATTGTGGTAGTGGCTGGGAATAAGCTTCGCCTGGATGTTCCAATCACCGGAGACCCGGCTCCAACAGTTGTCTGGACCAAGGCAAACACGGTATTGATCACACCGCCCTCCTTGCTGCATGTTCTACCCTTTCTCTTTCACAAAGCAGAATTGTGCAAACTGAAACCCTCTGAGCATGCCCTGCCTCGAGTAGTGCTGACTGCCAAGGCTTGCATGTTCTCAGTAGACAATCTTACACAGTATTTGAATTCAAATAAGAAAGCAAGGGATATTTCACTTATACTTAGTCAATAACAACATGAAAGAATTTCTGACTTCAAGTCGTAAAAAAGGTAAGTGGACTAAGAACCTAGACTCCTAGTCATCTTTAAGGAGGAGTGCACTAATGAAAGTGAGTACTGAGAGGAGTGGCTTCCCACTGAACAATGTGTGTGTAATTGCACATATCTGTGAACAGATGTTACCTCCATGGAACACGTCAGCTTCTGTTTAGGTGATAGAGGTAAGTTGTAATGTCCCAGTCTGATTCTGCACCAGCTCTCCTTAAGTATCCATTTACTGTATAAAGGAAAGGAGTCTCCTCTCAGGCTGACACTCAAGCAACGGTCTCACAGTCAAAGCCATTTAGGTCTCAAGACAAACAATGACGATTAATCCGCATTGTTCCCCTCATCATTCATGAGCTTAGTGACAAAAGGTTGCTTCCCACCTTACATAACCCATGCCATCCCTTTTTGAGTCCCATAAAGTATGTAAAATTCCACTTTATTTGCACCCATATATCTTGGATGAAGTCAGTTTACTACAAAAAATGTATTCTTAAAGACATACAAATCTGAAAAGACAATGGGACAAAAATATCAGGGCCCTCATTTATAAAGCTTGTGCATACAAAAAGAGAGGCTCAAAATATGCGCACAGAACGTCCCACATAAGAATCAGCATTTATAAAAGAAAACTTGATGGGAGAGCATGTGTATATTTATGGCAACTCTCAGCCATGCATACTCAACATTTTGAAGAAACTAGAAAAAAGACGATGTCCGTGATTAAGTAGGGAAATGCAGGCAAGTCAGCTAAATGACGACACACAAACATAAGAACTCATATCACCGAGCTGTTATTATAATGTGCATTGACATGACAAATATATTACACGTCAAAAGTGATGAATATTATGAGCAGACTATCATTAAGTTCTCGATTAAGAGGGCCAATACTGCATTTTTGTTTTTTCATCTATTTATATCGGCTACCTGTTGTCACTTGTCAGGGAACTGGCCGACATGTCAGGAGTATCTCAGTGAAGCTTCATTCCATCATGTCTACTGTGCTGGAAGCCTTCAACCAACCATCGAGGCACTACATCCAGTTTTCGTATGGTGTGGGTGTACATACTGTACATAAAATCCAAAATGTTTTTGCCTACATAAAGAGGTAATTTACAGTGGTGTTCGGTTCTCCTAACATCCATCCATCCATCCATTGTCCACTGCTTATCCGAAGTCGGGTCGCGGGGGGAGCAGCCTAAACAGGGCAGCCCAGACCTCCCTCTCCCCAGCCACCTCCTCCAGCTCCTCTGAGGTGACCCAGAGGTGTTCCCAGGCCAGCCGGGAGATATAATCCCTCTAGCGTGTCCTGGATCTGCCCTGTGGCCTTCTCCCAGTGGGACATGCCCGGAACACCCCCCCAGGGAGGCGTCCAGGGGGCATCCTGATTAGATGCCCAAACCACCTCAACTGACTCCTCTCAATGCAGAGGAGCAGTGACTGTACTCCGAGTCTCTCCCGGACAACTCCTCACCCTATCTCTAAGGGAAAGTCCAGCCACCCTGCGAGGAAAACTCATTTCGGTCACTTGTATCCACTATCTTGCTCTTTTGGTCACTACCCAAAGCTTGTGGCCATAGGTGAGGGTAGGAACATTGATCGACTGATAAATCGACAGCCTCGCCTTTTGGCTCAGCTCTCTCTTCACCATGACGGACTGATCTATCTGTCAACCTCCCGCTCCATTCTTCCATCACTCGTGAACAAGACACTGAGAAACTTGAACTCCTACACTTGAGACTGTAATGTGTTCCCAAACCAGAGAGAGCATTCCACACTTTTCTGACCTGGGAACCATGGCCTCGGATTTAGAGGTGCTGACTCATCCCCACTGCTTCACACTCAGCTGTGAACTGCTCCAGTGAGAGCTGGAGGTCACTGTCCAATGAAGCCAACAGAACCACATCATCCGCAAATAGCAGAAATGAGATTCTGAGGTCACTGAACCAGACCCCCTCCACTCCTTGGCTGCTCTTAGAAATTCTGTCCATAAAACTTCTGAACAGAATTGGTGACAAAGGGCAGCCCTGGCGGAGTCCAACCTCAACAGGAAACAAGTTCAACTTATTACAGGGATTGATTGGCTCATAACAACGAGCCTTGTACCCCGTACTCTTGGAGCACACCCAACATGCTGTTTTGAGGGACACGGTCAAATGCCTTATCCAAATCCACAAAACACATGTGGATTGGTTGGGCAAACTCCCATGCCCCCTCCAGAATCCTGGCCAGAGTGTAGAGCTGGTCCAGTGTTCCATGGCCAGGACGGAGTCCGCATTGTTCCTCTTGAATCCGAGATTTGAACATCAACTGAACTCTCCTCTCTAGCACCCCTGAATAGACCTTACCAGGAAGGCTGAGGAGTGTGATCCCCCTATAGCTGGAGCACATCCATCCGGTCACCCTTCTTAAAAAGGGGGACCACCACCCCGGTTTGCCAATCCAGAGGCACTGCCCCCAATGTCCATGCAATATTGCAGAGACATGTCAACCAGGACAGCACCACAACATCCAGAGCCTTGAGGAACCCAGGGTGAACCTCGTCCACCCCAGGGGCCCCGCCACCTCTGAGCTTTTTAACTACCTCGGCCTCGGCCCCTGATTTGGACGGGCCCCCCCCGTGGTGTTTCCAGCTCTGCTTTCTCTAGGAAAAGACATGCTGGTGGGATTGAGAAGATCCTCGAAGTATTCCTTCCACCGGTCAATAACATCTGCAGCTGAAGTCAGCAGGGCCATTGGTGGAGCACTGCTTTCCCCTCCTGAGGCGCTTGACGGTTTGCCAGAACCTTCTCGGTGCCAACTGAAAGTCGTTTTCCATGATTTCCCCAAACTCCTCCCATGCCTGAGTTTTTGCCACTGCAACAGCCGATGCCGCCACACGCTTGGCCCCCCGGTACCCCTCAGCTGCCTTTGGAGTCCCACTGGTCAACCGGACCCGATAGGACTCTTTCTTCAACTTGACAGCCTCTCAAACATTAGGTCTCCCCACCGGGTTTGTGGATTGCTGCCAAGAGAGCCACAGACAAAATTGAGGCCACAGCTCCGTTCTGCTGCTTCGACAATGGAGTCTCGGAACATGGCTCATTCAGACTAAATGTCCTCTGCCTCCCTCAGAATGAGGTTGAAGTTCTGCCGGAGGTGGCAGTTAAAGATCTTTCTGACCGGCTCTTCTGCCATTATACGTTTGGGTCTGCCTGGTCTGTCCGGCAACTTCTCCCGCCATCTGATCCAACTTACCACCAGGTGCTGATCAGTTGACAGCTCAGCCCCTTTCTTCACCAAAATGTCCAAGACATAAGGTCGCAGATCCAATAACACGATTACAAAGTTGATCATCAAGCTGCTACCTCGGGCATCCTGCCGCCAAGTGCACTTATGGACACCCTTATGCTCGAACATGGTGTTCGTTATGGACAATCCATGACCGGTACAGAAGTCCAACAATTGAACAGCACTCGAGTTTAGATCGGGAAGGCCGTTCCTCCCACTCACACCTCACCAGGTTTCACTGTATTTGCCGATGTGAGCATTTAAGTCTCCCAGCAGGACAATAGAATCCCCAGGATCTGCGCCTCCCCGCACTTCTTCCAGGGACTCCAAGAAGGCTGGGTACTCTGAACTGCTGTTCAGCGCATAAGCACAAACAACAGTCAGAGTCCTTCCCCCAACTCGAAGGCGTATGGAAGCAACCCTCTCGTCCAATGGGGAGAACCCCAACATGCAGGCCTGGAGCCGGTGGGCCATAAGCAAGCCCACCCCTGCCCAATGCCTTTCACCCACAGCAACTCCAGAATGGAACGAAGTCCAGCCTCTCTCAAGAGGAATGGTTCCAGAGCCCAGACCATGCATAGAGGTGAGCTCGACTATATCTAGCCGGTACCTCTCAGCCTCTCGCACCATTTCAGGCTCCCTCCCCGCCAGAGAGGTAACATTCCATGTCCCAAGGGCCACTTTCGGCAACCGAGGGTCGAAGCGCCAGAGTTCCCGCCTTCAGCCACTACCCATATCACATTGCACCCGACCCCTATGGCCTCTCTTGCAGGTGGTGAGCCCACAAGAGAGCAGAACCACATTGCTCCTTCGGGCTGAGCCCGGCTGGGCCCCGTGGTCAAAGGTCCAGCCACCAGGCACTCGCCAGCAAGCCCCTCCCCCATGCCTGGCTCCAGGGTGGGGCCCCAGGTACCCTTTCCCGGGCAAGGGAAATGCCAATCTGATTTAAATCCATCTGAGGTCTCAGGATCGAGTTAGTCTGAATCTTCACCTCAGACCTGTTTGCCTTGGGAAGCCCTACCAGGAGCACGTAGCTCCCAACAACATAGCTCTGAGGATCACTAGACTGCGCAAGCCCTTCTACCACGGCAAGGCCTCGATCCATTATCCTAACATAATTGGTACAATTTATTGCACCCATAAGGGGACCTAGTGAGAATGTGGCTACTTTTGTTAACCGTGAGCAGTCACATACCATTAACACACAAGTCATGTGTGATGCTAAGAAGCGGCTGATAAATATTAATCAGTGGCCTAAGTCTATCCATGATTCACTTATTCTGAGGCAAAGTAGCTTTGACAGGCATGGCGGTGCTGTATGTGGTGGCTGGTAACTGGCTGAACTCTCAGTTTATAATGTGACCTTCATTATTCATCATAACAGCAACCACGTCATTATATATACCAAGTAATAGTGGCTGCCCACTCAGACACTGGCACCTGCTGCCTTTCCCCTGACTCCCAGAACACAGACGAGAAGTGCTATAATGCCTCACATGATGTTGTGGAGCACAGCTAGATATTCTTGAATGCAGGTGATGGGGTCTCGACGCATCAGCTGGGAGGCTACTCTACTAGCCAATGAAGTTCTGCAGCATTGTGATTGCATATGGATAAGGTTAATTAGCATGTTCCATATAAGGATGTTTCAGGGTGGCGTTCAAGGCACACTCACGTACGCATATTTACAATCAAAGTGGAGCATATGATATTATTTATCTGGACTTTCAGAAAGCATTTGATAAGGTCTGTGGTGGGCTGGCGCCCTGCCCGGGGTTTGTTTCCTGCCTTTCACCCTGTATTGGCTGGGATTGGCTCCAGTAGACCCCTGTGACCCTGTAGTTAGGACATAGCGGGTTGGATAATGGATGGATGGATGGATTTAATAAGGTGCCGCATGAGAGATTACAGGAATGGGCAGATTTGTGGCAGATGAAAGTTAATGTCAGTAAATGTAAAGTATTACAAATAGGAAGTAAAAATGTTACGTTTGAATACACAATGGAAAATCGAGAGTACACCTTATGAGAAGGATTTAGGAGTCATAGTGGACTCTAAGCTATCAACTTCCAGACATTCAGAAGCATTAAGAAGCCTAACAGAATGTTAGGTTATATAGCACGATGTGTGAAGTAAAAGTCCAAGGACGTTATGCTCAACCTTTATAATGCACTGGTGAGGCCTCATCTTGAGTACTGTGTGCAGTTTTGGTCTCCAGGCTACAAAAAGGACACAGCAGCACTAGAAAAGGTCCAGAGAAGAGCGACTAGGCTCATTCCTGGGCTACAGGGGTTTGAATTATGAGGAAAGATTAAAAGAGCTGAGCCTTTACAGTTTAAGCAAAAGAAGATTAAGAGGTGACATGATTGAAGTGTTTAAAATTATGAAGGGAATTAGTACAGTGGATCTCTAGACTGTTATTTTAAAATGAGTTCATCAAGAACACGGGGACACAGTTGGAAAATTGTTAAGGGTAAATTTCGTACAAATATTAAAAAGTCCAAGTAGTGTGGTAGACAGTAGGACTTTAGGGACTTTCAAAACTCGACTTGATGTTTTCTTGGAAGAAATAAGTGGATAGGACTGGCGAGGCTTTGTTGGGGTGAATGGCCTGTTCTCATCTAGAGTGTACTAGTGTTCTAAATATTTACAAGGTAACTGTAACTTTTAAAGGGCAAATTGCTTAAAAATGTGTGTGCGACAGGTTTTATAAGTCAGATGTTTTTTTTGGAGTACACATTTCCCTGTTTTTTTGGTGTGCACATATTTTCATCCTCGAATCCACCCCAAGTTTTATAAATGAGGCCCCAGGTCATTTCATTTGTTGTAATAAGATTGCTCAGTCAAAGCACATGTGGGAAGAACGGAGTACAATAAAATAATTTAAAAAGCTCCATCAGATCCAGTCACAATGTGTTTTTTTTTTTATATTCTGTACCAAGATTAGATCAGACATGCATGTCATTGCCACTTCAAGGAGGTGGCTCCTAATAGTCTACCAGATTTAGCCATGACGCTGTCATTGAACATAACGTCTTCAGATTATTATGAAGAGGAATATTGTCACGCCACATGGTAAATCACGTTTTTGACACTGTGCACATTCTTTGTCACCACGTACTCATACAAACACCATGCTTGCAGGTACAGAAGGGTGTGTAAGCTGAAAAAGAACAGGATTTGAGACCTGAGATCATGCGTCCCCTTGAAAAAGGAGAAACTACTTGGAATTCTAAGCCTAACACAGTCCACTCCAATAGTGGCACAGGCCAGCCTGTCCTGCCGCTTGACCAGTTCCTTTCTTTTATATGTTTCACTGCTGCTGCTTTATGGCTCTGCTTTACTTATGTAGGGTTTAACTAGAACGCTGAAGACTGATGATCCTGCAGACCTGGATATTGTTGCTGACTTGTTGAAAGACGGGCAAGTAAGTTCAGTCAACCAGAATGACACCTGCCTATTCACCAATAAACAGCATGCAGATAAAATATGAACATAAATGTAAATGTTTGTAGTACAGGCTAAAAGGAGGCCAACAGTGGGGGGGTGTTGAAGGCTGCAAAAGGGGTGGGGGGGAGGGTGGACTGGTCGAGTGAAGTCTGCACAGTGAAGTGGACCCAAAGACAGGAAACTAGACGGTCTTCTTCCTGAACTCCAGTGTACCTGGAACCAGGGATTATGGTAAGTAGTGGGTGGACTGGTCAGCTATCAAACTCTGCAGGACGTAGTGTACCCTATGGAATGCGCCTGCTGAGCTTCATGTGTGCAGTAGACTAATGTGTTCATATTTGTGTGTTTGGAATGAATGGACACCAGGTGTATCAGTCTGCAGGAGACTGGAGAACTGGCTTAATTCCTAGTCTAGCTGTCTGCTTCTTGTGTATTTTCAAGTTATGTAATAATGCAGTGATGCTGCAGCCTTAAAGAGCTTCTAGCACCACGGCAACTGTTCACTAAATTTTATATAAGCATTGACGATATATTTGAAAGTTCTGAACAAAGATGGAATCCATTTCTGAATCTCCACTCCCATCTCTGCTTGGATGCCAGCTCCCTTATAGGTAAGGTTACAGTGGTATGACATGGTGTCCAGGAACCATTGTTGAGGGGAATGAACATCCTGACTTTAGCATGGCAGATGAAGATTCTTGCAATTTTGATCTTCCCCTAAAAAGGGTGACTGGTAAGCGCCGTACTTTTCCCATTTCTACAGCTTTACACTGATTTAGCAGATCAATGGAGAGGCTGTGGCTGAAATATAATTCTGACAATTCTGAGTTCTCCAATGAATGAATGCCTTTGTATTCTAACAGAAAGTCACTCTCTCTACTTACTCGTACCCTGCCATGATTCTACTCTCCTTTGTCCAGGTGATCTCCAACAAGGATGGCCGGGTCCATGTGGAGACATTCAAAGACCACTGTGTCTTCACCATTGAAGGAGCAGAGCGGCAGGATGAAGGGCTCTACACTGTGGTGGTGAAGAATCCTGCAGGCGAGGATAAAGCAGACATCAATGTTAAAGTTGTGGGTATGTTCCCCATAGGAAACTCTGACTGTTTCAGTCAGGGATTGAGTGGAACTGAATGTCCAAGAGATGTTGAGGCTGCTCTTGGTATGATGCTAAGAAAGTTCATGCAGAAGGTGATGTGATTGGGTATTGGGGTACCCACCCAAGGCCTGCAACAGCTGAACCTGCTGTGTAAGAGGGTCAGAAAATACAGAAAGGAAAGTGAAGGAAAAGTCTGAGCTTCACCCTGTCCGTGACGGCCCCAGACACTTACTGTATATGCTACACTCAAATCAGTTCAAGTTCTAAGCTAGAACTGTAATCCACATGGAGCATCATGTCAAAGGTTGTTTAGCAGTGACATATTTTCTGCTTTTTGGCACATCATGACAGACAAAAACTACTGACGCCTACAATCATGTGTCTAATTCTTCTGTGGTGACATTGAGAGGTCCACAGGTGCTACACCACCTTGCGTGTTTTAACACCTTCTTATCTTCTTTGAATGCAGATGTCCCTGATCCTCCAGAGGCTCCCAGAATCCTCAGTCTGGGAGAGGACTGGTGCAACATTGAGTGGGACCCACCAGCCTTCAATGGTGGCCAGCCAGTCCTAGGTAAGAGTTAGAGCCAGAAAGCTTACAAGGAGTATGTCAAAACCAGTTGCTTAACTGGGCAATCAGCTTGTAGAAAGGTATCTTTTGCCATATGTTGCAAAATAGACCACCTAGTGAGAAGATCCCCAAAAACTGGGGAGTTGCTGTGGGTAACACTGTTCACTCACAGCTCCAGAGCCATAGGTTCTGGTCCTATCCACGTGTTAACCAGGGGCCTCATGTATAACGCTGTGCGTAGAATTCACACTATAACATGACGTAAGCACAAAAGCCGAAATGTGCTTAAGCACAGAAAAATCCAGATGCAGGAATCTGTGCGTACTCCAACTTCCGCGTTCTTCTGCTCCATAAATCCCAGACAGCGTGAAAAGTAACGCTCGTGCACGCGTGTGCTGTTCTTCCCCAACTCCTCCCAGAATTATGCCTCTTTGAATATGCAAATCAATATAAATCGCCCTTAAGCTCAGCCTTCTGTGAAAAGACAATGGGAAAAAGCATGGGGGAAAATATAAGAATTTCAGTGAATACCAAGTGGAGGCAAAGGAAAAACATACTATTTGTTGATTTAAACCGTGGTATAATCAGCAAAAGGAAGTTGATCGAGTGACATAGCGTGTTGGAAAAACTTGAAAGCTCAAGTTCACAAAGTCGCACAGTGCCGGAAATAAAAAAGAAATTGTCAGATATCAAAGTCACTGTGAAAAGGCGAGTCGTAGCCCACCATCTGAGTGTCATATGAAAGCTTATTACAGTACAGAGAAAAAAAAAGGCACACAGTGGGAAAAAGCACGAAATGTCAACTTCAGTCTCGAAATTTCCACTTTAATCACGTATTTTATTTTGTCATTAAAGTAGAACATAAACTTCATCTTAAAATCGTTTAATTAACCAGTTTCTCAAATCACATCGTAATTAAAGTAGCACATTAAATGCTTTGTTTAGTATGTGATCTTCTATGTGCCTAAGTGTGTGAATCACTACTTGCTTCTTAAACAGGCTCTCTTCCTCCAACTGGACACAGAATCAATTACATTCGTGATATTACAGCTCTCTGAATAACTAAAATACTGAGATGTATACGTGATGTCATTTTCATGATGACAGGAGTTAAAGCACGTTATTAAACATGGGTTTCACGGCGCAGTGATTGTGCGTGACCTTTGATGAAATTATTTATTGCAGCAGTACTCAAGGGCGGTTCTAGGCTTGTGGCAGCCCTGGGCAGAGAAAGAATCGGTGGCCCCTTCGCCCACCAATGTCAATATGGTAACTTATGCACGGTGGATGGCCACGTTCGTTGCGGACACTGCATAGCCGCCTCGTTAAACACAAGTGTTTAACTTTTGTCGAAATTTGCCGCTGCGTTTTTAGCTGTGTTGTTATTTTCTCTTTCTGTTTTATATTCATATATATTGGCGTGGCCGCCCCTGCAGTCCTTGCTTTTCTTTCTCCAAGTAACCAATCGCCACACAATCAGCTCTGTAATAGAATTTAAGCCATCTGTAAGCTTAGAGTGCCGATTCTTCAAAACGTTTAAGGAACATTGAAATATCTTTGTAGTACATGTTTAATTATTCTGTCCTTCACGCCAGTCCCAGTGAAGAATATAGATTATTTAAATGAAGTTAAAGTTTTATCTGTATAATATAATAAACATATTTTGCTGCATTTCAACTTAAAAATAACATCATCATCATATGTAAATTCGCGCTTTATAAAGTGGCTCAGGTTGTGTAATATTATAACTGTAGTGCAAGTTTACAATGAGGTAATTGTACTTATAAGTAAAGATAGTTAAACAAGGAGCAATTGATTGAGTGCGTTTAAAGTTCTTGGGATGAAACTGTTTCTGAACTGCGAGGTCTGTACAAGAAAGGCTTTGAAACGTTTTGCCGTGGCAGAGACAGCGTGTGCTTAATGCCGTATACCGATAATTCTCTTTCTGATCAGCTGCTGCTGTGATTCACACTCAGATACAGTGATATAAATACTCCGAGTGGTGCAGTGAGAGTAATACGGAAAAAGATGATTCGCTATGGCAACTCCTAACGGGAGCAGCTGAAAGAAGAAGAAGAAGAAGAAGAAAAAGAAGTGAGAGTAACACCACTAAAGCAGTTATGTATTTGGAATACTATGGCTATTCCCTGGACCATTATATTGTTACAAGTTAATTACAATCAGATGCATTACACTAATAAACAATATGCGGTTAGTTGCAGTGTATTTATAAAGCCGCGTCAGGAAAATAAAGAGTAATGACACAGGAACAGTAGCACTGCTTTGACACTGGGTGCTGCCAGTCTGCAAAGCCGAGTGGAGAACTTGTGTACGACAAGGCATGAGGTACCGTGGATAAGTGCGTGGCTTTACGCCAAGTGTAGGTTTTATACATCGCGATTTGAACGTGGAAACGTTCTTATGCAACATTTCTGTGCGTACGCACCGTTTATACATGAGGCCCCAGGTGTTTGTGGATGTTCTCCAGGAATTTCTTTTTCTACCATCACAAGTATATACTAGTTATATTAAGTGCCAACTCTGATGTACTGTAAGAGTGAGGACAACCAATTAAGCCACCATGCACTTCTTTGCTCTGTGTGAGGAGAGCTGAAGTATCCAGAGAAAACATCACACCAACATGTTAAGAATGTGCAGAGGATACAAGATTTAAACCCAGAGCTCGGGATCTGTGGGTCAGCAGCACTAACTACTGCACCACCTCTCACCAATTTATGTCAATTATTCAATATGTTTCTATTTAGAACCTTTAAGACAGTTTCTTTTTTTGGAAATTTTTGGCCAAATTCATGACATTAATTTTTTGGAAAATTTAGTAAGTTATTGGAAAAAGTACAGCCCTGCTTTCTTTTTTCTTTTCTTTTTTTTTTTAATTGTATTATCTGTTTTTCGTACACATGAATGATTCTTGGTAGCAATCAAGCAATCAATCAGGTATCTCTTGATGTTTCTTGATGCTTTATAGGCTACGTACTTGAAAGAAAGAAGAAAAAGGGTTACCGGTGGATGCGGCTCAACTTTGACCTTCACAAGGAGCTGACCTATGAAGCAAAAAGAATGATTGAGGGCGTGGCTTATGAAATGCGGATATATGCCGTCAATGCCATCGGCATGTCACACCCAAGTCCAGCATCTCAGCCCTTCATACCAATTGGTAGGTGAAGGTAGAAGGGATAATGGGTGGGTGCAGATATGGTGGAGTGCTGATATGTGACGTATATAGGAATAGAGAAAAAAGCCAGGGGTACTGTGAGCACAGATAGTGTGGAGGGAGGACGCACGCTAGACTCTGTATGCTGCCAGCTCATCACATTTGAAGTGCCACACGACACTCGTCAACATTCATCTTCATCCTTCCTCTATTTTGGAGGTGAAAACAAGGATCTGTCAGAGACGCTGAGTTATTTATAGCTTGGATCGGACCCACACCCCAATGTACTGCAGTGTTTGAAGCAGCTCGTCTCTCCTTCAGGGACAGCTGGTTAGACAAGTATCTTTTCCAACCCCCCCACCCCCTCTATAAATAATCCCATATTTACCAGTTATGTGTCCCTGACGAGAGAAGAAAAGGGAACAGGACTCTTATCACTGCAGTACCACACTTCAGACCAGCTGCCAAGGGAAACAGTCGATAAAGAGTGTTCATCAAGAATGACAAAACCAAAACTTCCAAAAGCTTCAGAAAAGAAGCCAGCTCAGCAAACAGAGTCTGCACCTGCTGCCCCAAGTGAAGCTCCAAAGGACAAAAAGCTGGAGAATGCTGGACCAGGGCCGTCTGCACAGGAGGAGGCTCCCCATACTGGATCAGTGCCCTCAGCACAAGCAGAGACCCCCCACAGTGGATCAGGGTCTTCAACATCAGAGGAAATTACTCCTACTAAACCTGAGATGGCACAAAGTAGGCTTTAACAGCACTCATCACTCTATTTATTGCAATGATTCCCATCTACAGCTTTGAGCAAGCCTGCTGACTGGGGATAGGAAACCTTCCATACAATCAGCTTTAAAATTAGCCGTATGGTAGTGTCTCCCACAGCAGGGGCTCAAGCTCTGCCCAGAATGGCAAGCACGCTGCGGGTATTCCTGTGTCATACTGTAGCATGGCATGTAAGCTTATCTGTAGGATCTTTTCTGGGAGGTTTCTTCTGTCCTCAAATTTATTCCCCACTTTTGGGGTGCCTTTGGTGTGGATTTTGTGTATGCTGTACAATCTTAAATTATGTTTTTTTTTTTTTTTTGTAAATTTGCCCAGTCTGAAGGTTGCTCTTTAACAGACAGGTATTCTGTCCCAGGTGGGCATCTGCCAAGATAGAAATCAGCTTTGTAGTAGGAAAGTCAGGCTTTCTTTTGGATAAGTCTGCCGCACTGTTTCCCGGGTTGTCATCTCATGGGTGGATTGTCACAACCTTAGCGTATTACCTTGTCGTTCAGGGAGTTTGCATGAAGACTGTTTCATTTGATATAAGAGCTTATTTCAGAGAACCACAGTACACTGACCATCAGCTTCAAATCACGCATGGCACCTCCACATGTAGTGCTGTCATGGCAGGAGGGACGGTTACAATTTGAGGTTTACTTATTTGTACAGGAGGACCCCCACCTTAGCATGCGACTTGGACACAGAGTGAAATGTCTGTTCCTGCCATCCAGGTCTCATGCTGGCTCTTCATCTGCTCTCTCACCCACTAGCACCACCCGGCGAGCCCATGAACCTGACTGTGGATGATATAACGGACACCACTATCAATCTTAAATGGAGACCCCCAGAGCACATTGGAGCAGCTGGCCTAGATGGTTACATCGTTGAGTACTGCAAGGAGGGCTGTGAGTATGGTACCTGCTTGCCTTGTTCTGAATTATAAAGGGGGGTTGAAGTGGAGAATGGGGGTGTGAAGCTCAAGGTCTAAGAGGATCAGCAAGGAACTTGAGACCATGCCTGCTTACACGCAGGTTCACAAATTTCTGAGCAAAGGCTGGACCTTTTTTTCACTTTGTTGAAACAAAAAAATGAAGCAAAAGGAAAAGTCTGAATGGGTTAACAGTTTGCTTGGTCAGTCTGGATTCATATATAAGTGGCAGTGTTGGTATTGAGAGGCAGTGGCAGATTTAGGTAAGGTTTTACATGGGTAGCCCACCCAAGGCAGCATCTTTTTGGGGACTTTATTAAGAACAGTGATTACAGCCTAAACCGGTCAATCCATTAGGGGTGCCATTTCTAACAGTTATGGGTCACTCACTTATGATGTACACAGAGTAGTGTCAATAATGTTACTGAAGGTGGCAGGCACTACACACAATGAGGGAAGGGATCCATCACCCCCCCACTCCCCGGTTGTCGTAGTCTAGTAAAACAGTTTGTGTGCCATATATGTAAGGCAATGGGCATGTGCTCAGTAAATTCCACAATATGTACACAGAGGTGGGCCATTTATGTAACTTACGAGGCACGCACTCTGGACACCCCAAGTCTAATATTGACTGCCTGTTATGGACACTGAGGGGCAATCCCCCCATCCCTACAGCCCCACCTAGGGCCCCAAATGAGCCTCAGCTGGCACTGCGGAGAAGAACATAATACAAACAAAGATAGGTGAGGCTGGGCACATACCCCGAGTTTAACTGTCTCCCACAACACCACAGACTGTGGCACGGGCATGATTGCCAAATCTTTGTCGATTTTTATTCTGCTTAGTAATTTTTTTTCTTAGTCTTTGAATTTTCTTCTGTTTCACTTTCATTTTGTTGTTATATTTTCTTGTCAGACTTGTAGTTTATTTTATCATTTTAAATTTTACTACTCTGCAATATGAACTTGCTTTTATTGGGCACCTCCATTTTTTTTTGTGTGTCTGTAAGACATGACTGGTTGTTGTCAGGGGTCTCATCATATCACCACAAATGCAATATAAAAGCCTGTGTTAGCCGTCAGTCTTTGTCTAAAATTGTAGATTTAAAACCAAAACACTTTTTGAGTGCTTTACCTTTCGAAATCTGGCTATTCACACCTTTGCTTTGTTTCTTTGACTACAATTCCCGTGTTACATATTAGGCTTTGCTGCGATTCTTTGTCTTACTGGTATAACCCTCGCCAGTCTTCTGGTCCTTTGTCCTTTTGCCTACTCTGCTTGCCAAATTTTCCATCTTTTGATAGAATGCCAGGGTAACTCTTCTTCTTGTTTATTTAGCCAATGAGTGGGTGCTCGCCTTCAAGGACCCCGTTGATAAAAACTCTGTTACTGTCCGAGACCTCCCGACTGGAGAGAAGCTGCAGTTCCGTGTCTGTGCTGTCAACATAGCTGGGCCCAGTGCACCAGTCACTCTCAACCAGGCGGTCACTGTACGTGAAATTGCTCGTAAGTATGCAAACCCCTGGATGATTGCTTTTTTTTTTGCTAACCAAGATCTGAAGGCAACCTGGATTTGAGAAGTGGGTTGTAGAGGGGACTTCTTAGGGATTTCCAGTGTTCCCCTTTAAGAAAATCTTATCCATCCACTGACTGTCATGAGGGTGCCATGTTTTTCAGTAAAAGAAAGTA
This sequence comes from Polypterus senegalus, assembly GCF_016835505.1. Taxonomy (NCBI): domain Eukaryota; kingdom Metazoa; phylum Chordata; class Cladistia; order Polypteriformes; family Polypteridae; genus Polypterus; species Polypterus senegalus. Next base: position 100,587,568 of record NC_053154.1, on the reverse strand, counting down.
TACCTGACCCAAAGCTGCTCAAAGAGTCAAACACACAAGTTTTCCATATAGATGCTGTATCAAGAGACAATCCCAGTAGAGGGTGCACTTCACCTGACCTGGTTCTCTTCTTGCTTCACTTCAGTGGACACTTGGGTCATGCAGATCCAGATGAGCACAGTTTAGGCACATGAAACATCTGGAGTTATGTGTGCACTTGCTCCTTTAAATGAAGGACTGCCAGGACATGGAAGAAGTGAAAACTGGGGTTGCCGAAGCAGCTGCATGGAGTCACTTCAACTCCATAGTCTTGAATGCGTTTCAAAATAAAGCGTCTTAATTGACTCTCTGCGGGGATTACAAAGGGGATCTGAGGTAGATGGGAGGCAATAACCTCAGGCTATGAGTGTTCATTTCAAACTAATAAGGATTTATGTTTGGGGCTGCACATTGGTTTATGTATTGCCTCACAGCTATAGACGCTTGGGTTCGATTTCTTTGCTTGGTCTCTGTGGAGTTTGCTTATTCTGCTCATGTGGCATGAGTTTTCTCCTGAGTTCTTCCCAAATCCCAAAGAATTGTGTGTTAGGTTTATTGATGTCTCAAATGAGTGAGTGTGGGTATGCAGTTGAGTAAGATTTGTGTTCCACTCATATTGCATACCGTCCAAGTTTGGTTCATGGATGGCAGTGCATATTGCTGGAGTACGGTCAGAATCCCAGAGACTCTAAAAAGAAAAAGAAGCATGAGAAAACAGATTGGTCTTTGTTTTTAGCTCTAGACTTCCTTCTTCAGATGTGCATGTAGACATCTTTCCACTCACATATAATCAGTGTTGGCTTCTTGGCTTTTTGTGTCCTTCTTTGTGTGATGATGCCACATAAATTTAACTTTTTCCTGCGATATTGTAACTTTCTTTCTTGGTTGCTGGTTTCCCAGGAAATGTTCCTCTTTAGATGCTTATTTACATAGGACTGAACTTAGAAGTCTGAATGTCTGGGCTTGCGAGTGTCCTGATAAAAACCAAGATCAAGGCTTTCAATGGCCCAGCCATCAGCAGTGTGTCTGTCTTCAGAGAGAATGTCGACCTTGTAGAGAAGTTTATTTACCTCAGCAGCGACATTCATGTCTCTGGTAACTCTTCCTATGAAGTTAGTAGACAAATAGAGAGAGTATGGGGGGTCATGAGGTTACTGTAAAGGGTTGTGTGGCACTCCCAACATCTTTGCAAAAGGATGAAGGTCCAAGTCTTTAGAGTCCTGGTGCTTCCTGTCTTGCTATATGGTTGTGAGGCATCGACACTATCCAGTGACCTGAGACGAAGACTGGATTCCTTCAATTCTGGGTCTCTTCGGAGAATCCTTGGGTCCCGCTGGTTTGACACTGTATGGAATGAGCTGTTGTTCATGGAGTCCTGAATGAGGCACATTACCAGCATTGTGAGGAAGCATCAGTTATAGCACTACTGCCTTGTGGCACGATTCCCCCGAGGTTGACTGTTGAGGACCCAAGCAGCTGGACCAGGCCAAGGAGACATCCATATAACCCCTGGCTGCAACAGAAAGAGGGTCACTTCTGGAGGTTGGGACAGGACTGCATGTCAACCTGGGGGGTTGCCAACCAGGATCCTGAGTTTTTTCATCATGTGGTGGGAGCGGCAACACGCTGTACCAGTGCATGCTTCCCAGCCTGACCTGACCTGAACTTTACACCTAGGAGCTGTACTTGTTGATTTTCTGAACCTGCTTTTTCCATGATAGGTCCATGGTGAACCTAATGTCATGGGGTCAGACATGACTCTCAAATGAGAACACATGTCTGGGGACAACCCAGTTTGTAGTGAATTGCAGCGAAATCCACCGCTGCAAAGTCTATGCCAACTTGGCATCTTTGTAAAACTCCTGCCCCCAATTCCTCCAGTCCGTGCACTTTAAATCACTTTAAAGTTTCAGAAACTGAGCAAAAGAAAATGAACACAAGACTTAACACTGAAAGAAAATAAAAAACTACAATTGTTCTTATCAACTCAGGAGCTCAGTAGCTCAAGGTAAGAGAAGCTTAATGATTAATCTGCACATTGTAATGAGCGCTGTGACAAACACACATAGAGCACTGGGGCTACTTGAGAAGTGCCTCTCTGCTATGATATCTTCTGTCATTTGAACTATTGCACCACTATATGGCACAACAATAGCAACTAGAGTGTAGATAAGCCTTGTGGTCTATGGATGCATAAGGTGTTAAAACACTGCGGCTGTTCTGGCATGTTTGCATTTCCAATTAGACAGTAGTATTAAGTTACTTCAGTTATTCATTTAGACGAGCAGTCAGAAGGTGGATGTCTGAAAATCTGCATCTCCTGTGACTTTTCATTATCAGCTCTCTTAACGGTAGTGCTGTTGACGAAATGTGATGCACTGTTTACTTCAAATGCATATTTTGCAGTGTATATTTTCATGAATATGGCTGCCAATATTTTCAAGCTTACATTGACTCCTGCAGCTGTGTTTGTGGTTCTACTGGTGTTGTTAGGAAGATTTACTCATTCGAGTGTTTTGTGTACTCCAATGTAACGGCCAATTCTTTCAGTGTCTCACATTGACTCTGACACTTTTGTCGTAACTGAACAGCAAAGAGCACACACAGAACCTGCAACAACATATCGTTCACTTTTACTACTTGTCCATTGATGCTTTCGAATGCCAGTGTAATAATCTTATGTTACAGAAAGGTTTTTCCCTTGCAGAGTTATGCTTATTTTTAAGACGTGTAATGTGCCCTCTGCACACATGACACATATTTACTGTATATGTTTCATAGGGATTTTTAGGAGACTTTTATTAGACAGTTCATTAGAATTTTACATCAGATTAACAAGAATACAGCCTCTACTTTGAGCACCACCTTCATGAGGCATTGGATTGGTTCAGAAATGTGCCGTCTAATTGTCCCCATCCGGTTTTAAGCAAATCCACTCCTGGTTGTCTACAGACTTACATACTTTATTATGTGTCTGGCTCAGTGAGACAATGCTGAACAAGACCTTCTCTCAAAAGCTCTGGATGCAACCCTGGCTCTAACTGACACTAGTCCATTGCAGGGTACGTGATCACACACCAGCGCAATACAAAGCCACCAGTCCCTCTAACCTGCACAACTTTGGGACATGCAAGGAAAAATCAATTATAGTATGAAAAATCCACATAGATACACGAAGAGTAAGTTAATGCCACACACTTGAACCCATGTCTCTGGGGCTGTGAGGTAACAGCACCTATTTCAAGACCCTTATGCAGTGGTGTAGCTCAAATTTGATAGATAAGATAGATAGATAGATAGATAGATAGATAGATAGATAGATAGATAGATAGATAGATAGATAGATAGATAGATAGATAGATAGATACTTTATTAATCCCAAGGGGAAATTCACATAATCCAGCAGCAGTATACTGATACAAAAAAAAAAAAACAATATTAAATTAAATAGTAATAAAAATGAAATAAATAAATAAATAAAAATAAAAAAGCAGACAAAAACTTTGAGTAATGTTCGCATTTACTCCCCCGGGTGGAATTGAAGAGTCGCATAGTGTGGGGGAGAAACGATCTCCTCAGTCTGTCACTGAAGCTACTCCTCTGCCTGGAGATGATCCTGTTCAGTGGATGCAGTGGATTCTTCATGATTGACAGGAGTTTGCTTAATGCCCGTCGCTCTGCCACAGATGTTAAACTGTCCAACTTTAATCCTACAATAGAGCCTGCCTTCTTAACAAGTTTGTCCAGGCGTGAGGCGTCTTTCATCTTTATGCTGCCACCCCAGCACACCACCGCGTAGAAGAGGGCACTCGCCACAACCGTCTGGTAGAACATCTGCAGCATCTTACTGCAGATGTTGAAGGATGCCAACCTTCTCAGAAAGTATAGTCGGCTCTGACCTTACATAGAGCATCAGTATTGGCGGTGCAGTCCAATTTGTCATCCAGCTGCCTCTCGGGGCGGGATGGTGCTTCAATTTGCCACCCTCCAACATATCTGAATATGTTAACATCTTTTAAATAGAAAATTAAGATACATTTTGCATAGATGTATTCATATATAGAGAAACAGAGACCCGGGTTCACTTCCCAGGTCCTACCTGCGTGGAGTTTGCATGTTCTCCCCGTGTCTATGTGGGTTTCCTCCGGTCGCTCCGGTTTCCTCCCACAGACTAAAGACATGCAGGTTAGGTTGATTGGCGATTCTAAAATGTCCCTAGAGTGTGCTTGGTGTGTGGGTGTGTTTGTGTGTGTCCTGCGATAGGTTGGCACCCTGCCAGGATTGGCTCCAGCAGACCCCCGTGACCCTGTGTTCGGATTCAGTGGGTTGGATAATGGATGGATAGAGAAACAGGAATCATTTTTCATATATAATTATTTCTAAGCATCAATTTGTCAAGAATATAGCACTGACAAGCCTTGTTCTAATTGTTAGTTGAATATAATTACGTTGTGAAAACCAGAACCAGTGTAGTGTACAAGTGATAGGTGGAGATGTTTTCTGCATAGAGCAAGAACGCATTCGGATTGATCACGAAACAAAATTATAAATTGTAAATTAGTTGTTCATCTTCCTAGAAATTATTATCGGTGTAACGTTTACTGTATGTTTATTTTTGTTATTGCGTCATAAATTTCAACTGCTATGACTGATGTCATCACAGAAGAACAGTCTGAAAAATATTTAACTTCTTTCATTCATGAGTGATATTTTTCTGAACCGTGCTGCTTACACACGAATTGTACTGAGCCTTTTGGCCAATAATGCTGCCCGGGGCGGACCGCCCCCTCCGCCCATCCCTAGCTACGCCACTGCTCTTATGCCACCTAAGCTGCACAGTACAGGCCCAAAGCTGTCATGTTCTTCGGCCGGTTTGTTCATAAGGATTTGGTACGCTGACACTCCAAGAAACTCCATCCATCTGGAAGTTCTTTTTACATTTGATGACCTGCTCTTTTTGGCAAGTCTAGCATTGTGGCTCCTACAGAAATGTAATGGGAATGTTCTGGAAGCTAAGTTTAGGTTTTAGCTTTCTACAAGAAGTGAGCAAGAGCAGTGTGTGGGAACAATGCCAGCCACAGAGTGTTTAGGAGCTGTGCAAGTTGATATTCAGATAATTAGAAAAAATGTGGTTATGTGCTGAGAAGAATGCTGCACAGCCAAGGGAGCATGACAGATATTTTTATTCAGGGCAGGTGGCATTCGCTCATGCCAGGACTCTGCAGAGCATCTTTTATAAAAGGGTTATCTGGAGGAGTACAATGGGCAAACCTGCACCTTTCCCCGTTTTAGCTAGGGGCCCACAATGCACAGACATAAAGAGCTGGCACCCTGAGCTTTTCTGACACTCTCTAAGGACTGTGAGATGTGTGTGAAAGATCTACATCAGGGGTACTCAACTCCAGTCCTGGAGATCCACAGTGAGTGCAGGTTTTTATTCCAACCAGTTTGTAATTAGAATCCAGACCTAGCAGATAATGAAACTTTAATTATATGGCTTGTAGGTGATTTTCTTCTTCCAAAAAATCACACTGCAGATTTTTCATTTTTTGAGAACATTATCCATATGTTTGGTGGTCCAGAACAGATTTGTACCTTTTGGTGCTCCCCTTCTCCCTCACATTGCATTAACACTGACTAATACTTCATGATGCATCCCCACAGGTTTAAATGAAAGCACACTAGCTGGAGAACTTCTGGTTTCTTTGTCTTATTGTATCTCATTATTAACTGATAGCAACAGGGAACGATTTCAACCAGAATGCAGTTGTTTAAAACTAAAACAGGAAATTACGGGTCCTGAATTGTAACAAACAAGTTAACTACAACTAAGTCCAAAAAACATATTGCTTTAGTAGTAAACAAATGGGTTCTAAATAAAAAATTGGTTAATGGAAAAACCTGCAGCCATCGTGGACCTCCAGGGCCGGAGTTGTGAACCCCGATTTAGATTGCAGACAAGGCCTTAAGAGCAGCAAAGTCCAAGGTACACCTGACAAGGAGAGACAAAAAGCAAAACCAAAGTGAATGACAGTGAGGGCCAGCCAATCTGCTTGTTCACCACAGTGCCCCCCATGGAATGACCATTACTGTTTATGTATAGCTGAGATGCCAAGCTGGGTTTTGAAAATGGAAGCAGTAGAGAACCTGAGCGGTGCTAAGGGATGACAAAGTAGATAAGTCTTGTCTAGGATGGCACAAATTAATAGCTATAAAGTAAGACAGATACATACCTAAATTTGGAATTAATAAGAAATTAAAAAAAAAACTCCACAGTGGATTAATAAAGAATTTAATAAGACGCTGCAAAGGAAAAATACTGTTTTATAAGGTATATAAGACTAATGACTGCAAAGTGAATCGTAGGGTGTATAAGAACATGAGAGCAACCATTAAGAAGGATATCATCAGGGTGGCTAAAAGACATTTGGAGAGGAATATAGTAGATAAGGAAAAAGACGACCCTAAGAGATTCTTTCAGTATTTTAGAAGTGAAAGAACAGTCAAGTTGGAGGTGAAGTGTATCAGTAATAGTAAAGGGGAATTAAAGATCTTGTTCTTCTTCTTCTTTCAGCTACTCCCGTTAGTGGTTCCCACAGCGGATCATCTTTTTCAATAAACCTTCTCTTAGGTCTTCCTCTTTTCCTAGTCCAAGGTGGTTACACTCAAGCTTTATAATGCACTGGTGAGGCCTCATCTTGAGTACTGTGTGCAGTTTTGGTCTCCAGGCTACAAAAAGGACATAGCAGCACTAGAAAAGGACCAGAGAAAAGCGACTAGGCTGATTCCAGGGTTACACGGGGGTTGAGTTATAAGGAAAGATAAAAAGAGCTGAGCCTTTACAGTTTAAGCAAAAGAAGATTAAGAGGTGACATGATTAAAGTGTTTAAAATTATGAAGGGAATTAGTACAGTGGATTGAGACTGTTATTTTAAAATGAGCTCATCAAGAACACAGGGACATAGTTGGAAACTTGTTAAGGGTAAATTTCGCACAAACATTAGGAAGTTTTTCTTTACACAAAGAACGATAGACACTTGGAATAAGCTACCAAGTAGTGTGGTAGACAGTAAGACGTTAGGGACTTTCAAAACTCGACGATGTTTTCTTGGAGGAAACAAGTGGATAGGACTAGTGAGCTTTGTTGGGCTGAATGGCCTGTTCTCGTCTAGATTGTTCTAATGTTCTAATGCTCTAATCTTCTAGTAGTTTGGCATTGTATTCTTCTATTTACAAAGTGTTCGCCTTATGTTTCTGACAGAACGCCCTAAGATTTGGATGCCACGCTCCCTCCGGCAAACCCTGATCAAGAAAGTCGGTGAAACGATAAACCTTGTCATCCCTTTTCAGGTGAGTTGGGTCAGTGGCTTACAGCTTTGGAGATGGCGAAGAGCCCAAGCAGATCTACAGTAAGCAATAATTCAACTGTACTTGAGGAGGCTGGCATGGTACAGGCCTGGAAAAGAAATCCATACAGCACATGTCTTCAAGCCAGCACTCATGGGAGCGGCGTGTACTCTAATGAAGGAAAATGAATGCAACAGAAGTGACACCATGGTTTGTACCCATTTCAGAGCTGAAACAAAAGGCACATCTACCACCTTATCCTAAAGCGTTTACAGCTTTGATTAACCCGTGAAGCCAGACTCCACACATTGCTGTGGAGGTTTTATATTTTGCTGGGTACCGAAATTTAATAGCATGGGATTTTGTTGACAGAATCCACCTTATTTATGGTTTCGTGCTTTCTGCAGGCTATAAATACAGGGGGCCGCAAAGGCCTGAAATCAGATCCTTCGGCCATTGGAGCTGTGAGATCTGATTCCCCTGCCATCCTCTCCCCATGACATCTAAAGAAACTGCACAAGGAGGTGCTGATTTCCTGCAATGCATAACAGTCATCAAAAATGACAGATTTACTGCAAAAGCAGTCATTCAAGAGCACATCTTCAGAATATGCTTCCTCCAACATGGGAGATAAAACACAATAAATAATAATTAATAGCTAGGATGCAATGCACTTAACACTTTGTGACATGAATTTCAATCCAGCAGGACATTGTAAACATATACAGTACTGTGCATAAATGAATGGTGGGGCAAGTGAAGGAACAAAAAGTAAAGGTAATGCAGGTAATGCAGTGGATTAGTTTCTCCACTTCATAGTCGTCCGTGAGGTGCTCCCTTCATGCCTGTGTTATTTTATTCTTCTCTGGTTTTTCCGTCCTGGTCTCAAAAATTTGTCTTAGGTTAGCTGGTGTTTGTGTGAGTGCAGCGCTCTGATGGACTAGGCCCTGCCAGGTTAGACTCCCCTGTGAGGCTCTGGCTATCAGCAAACCAAAAATGTAATCAAATGGATTTAGTAAGCAAAGGATCAATAAATCTTATTGAGATTAACAAGGTAGACTTTCACTGAATAATGTCCTCCTGCAATATCTAGGCAACTAAACCAGTGGGATTTCTGTGGAACCCTAAATACGGAATTGCTAACGATCATGTTTGTGTTAAAAAAAAAATTTCTGAATGGTTTCATGACCATTTTTGTCAATGAAACTGAGTGTTTGGGTGACTGCTGATGAACACTGTTATCATCTGCTTAATCCTCACGTCAGTTTAGAGCAAAGATTTCAGTCCAAACTGCATCCGAATTTAAAAAACACTAGCAGGAGTAACAAGACTAACACAAATATTGCCTCAAAGAATAAGAACCTGATAAGATCTGATAAGGCTTGACACTATTCTGAGCTTTAGTATTGGCACAATTTCTACAAAACAGATCAGGAATTTGTTCTGTATTGATATTTTGGTTTTGTCACCCTTAAAGCAGCCATACCACATGCACTCAGAATAGGTCATCCACCTGACACTAAGCATGTTTGGGCCCGGCCAATACCTGGATGGGAGACCACCTAGGAAATACTTGCTGCTGGAAGATGAGTTGGTGAGGCCTGCAGGGGGCGATTACCCTGTGGTCTGAATGTGGATAACAATGCCCAGTGCAGTAATAGGGGGCACTGCACAGTAAAAATGGCACCATCCTTTGGATGAGATATACTGTAAAACTGCGGTCCTGATTCTCTGTGGTCATAAAAGATCCCTGGGCATCTTCTGTAAAGAGCAGGATATATCCCAGTGTCCAGGTTAAATTGACCATTATGGCCCAATCCTTCAGGCCCCCTAATCATCCCCGGTCTCTAATTGGCTGTCTCTCTCACCACTTTGCCACCTAATAGCTCATGTGTGGTGAGTGTACTGGCATAGAAATGGCTGGCATCACATTATCCAGGTGGATGCTGCACATTAGTGGTGGCTGAAGTGGCCCCCCATTCACTGTGTAAAGTGCTTTAAATGATGAGAAAATTGCTAAATAAATGAAAGAATTATTTATTATATGGAGAAATCAAACAAAAGGGAATTCACAAAACCAATATTACACAGAAAGACAGGCAGAAGAATTTTTTAAAAGAAAAACTTTAACCTATTCATTTGAATTGTATGCACTTTATCACATTACTTGATTTGCAATGTGGATTCAGGCCGTGTCAGATGTCGAGAATTATGGTCCCACGATGAGATGCTTACTGTATGCGGGAAAGTAAATCAATCAAATTACATTTTCAAGGAACATATCACAAAAAATGCAAAATAGGGAATGACTACATTTAAAAAAAGATTGTACGTGAATAAATACAGTACATCAAGTCAATACATTTCAAGAAATGTCATGTACCGTAGATCCCGGAATATAAGCCGACTCGGTATATTAGCCGACCCCCTTCTCTACCTACCAAATTACATGTATTTGCGGATGACCGGTATTTAAGCCGAGCCCCTTCTCCAAGCAAAATTTTCTAAATTTCCTTAAAAGTGTCTCTTCGGGTATATTTATCATGTTTATCGGCGAGAATTTGAGACTGCCGGCATTTTTGATGGAAACCAGGAAGTGATTGCGGAGAAGTTTGGTAAAATGAAACCTTTGTGTTGAAACTATATACACAAATACGGTACATCGGTGGGTGGATTTCCGGAGACTCGTTATAAATTTGACTAACTTAAATACGCAATACAGTGGACCCTTGACTTATGAACTTAATTCGTTCGCGAAGGCTAACCCATAATGCGTTCTGAACCTCCCACTGCAACACTTACTTAACCTTTTCATAATAAAAAGGGTTGTATAATGTGCATAATTTACCAAAACACCAATAATTTTTCTAATGTACTAACCAAAAAGTTATAAAAAGTGCCTAGCCTACCAGAAGTAGGCTAGATTGAGCTAGGAGCATGGCGGCGCATGGTCGCAGCGGCTCAATAAGCGTCGCAGATTAACCTAACCTGCATGTCTTTGGTGTTGGGGTCACCCATGTAGACACAGGGAGAACATGCAAACTCCATGCAGGGAGGATCTGGGGTGTGAACCCCGCAGTTCAAGAAATAAAAGTAGACAAAATTAAGTGATATTACAATGATGCAAAAAGAACAACACTCCTATATACATATACAGTATATACAAATATAAGAAAAGTGGTAGGAACATGTAATGTAGGAACGTGGATATGAGATATTTGTTTATCAAAAAGTTATGAAAAGGCATGAAACCAAAAAGCTGTCCATATAAATTTAAGTTGTTTTTTTTTTTTTTAAAAAAGACATGTAAAATAAATCCTTTTCAAAATTCTTTGGCCTCAGCTTCCTGTGTGTACAAAATCTGCAAAACTCTTAACGGAATCAGTGTACCTAAAAAAGGGCCTACACGTTTCAGGTGAACCAACCCTCTTCGTCAGGGCTATTAAAATAAATCTTTAAGAAAGACAGAGTAGAATAAACTTACGGAAGCTGAGAGAGGACATGCAATATCATTATTTTTTTAAAATTGCCTCCTCGACATAACGGACACATTTTATCAAGATCTCGTGAAAACGAACTTTTTTTTCTCAAGATAATGGAATCATTTTATTGGGATCTTGAGAAAACGAAACTTAACCTATACTCCTGGCATCAGGCTCGCTTAGATTGCAACGCCTATACAGCTGAAGCCTTGCTAACCGTCTTCTTAAATGACAGACACTAACAATATTATTTTCCAAACTAAGTCATAAACATATTTCAGCCTGCATCAGCCCTTGATTGAACAAAAATGTGACGCGCTTATCAATACAGTTCTGCTCTTCTGCCATTTCCAACAGGATGTGGCTTCTATAAGCTAAACATTAAACGTTAGATACAATTATTTCTTAATTTCCAGAAAACAAGATCTTTTGTTTTATGAAGATCTTGATAAATTTATTCCATTATCTCAAGAAAACAAAGTTCGTTTTCTCGAGATCTCGAAAAAATTAGTCTGTTATCTCGCAGATACAATTTAAAAAAATAACGATATTGCATGTCCTCTCTCAGCTTCCGTACAGTTCTTTACTTAGTCTCGACAAAAATATTTTATTTCATTTGACCCTACTGAGTTTTTAATTAGAAGTGAGAAATATCAATACTTAGGTTTTTGTTTCTTTTCTTTTTTTTTTATTACAATTATGTCTTTTATGTTTTTTAATATATAATTTTTAATCTAATATTTAGTATTAAAAATTAGTATTTTAATATTAATAGTTTAGTTTATTTTTTTATCTTCTCCTTTTTCCTGTATAGCTTTATTCCATGTTCATTTACAGTATTAATGTTAATCATTTTACTGTGATATTGAACATTTAACTATGGCAGCCGAGAGAGGACGTACAATATCGTTATTTTTTAAAAATTGTTTCCACAAGATAACGGACTAATTTTATCATGATCTCGAGAAAACAAACTTTATTTTCTTGAGATAACGGAATAATTTTATCAAAATCTCGATAACACAAAAGATTTTGTTTTCTCGAAATTATGAAATAATTGTATCTAATGTTTAATGTTTAGCTTATTGAAGCCATGTCCTGTTTGAAATGGCAGAAGAGCAGAACTGTATTGATCAGCGCGTCACATTTTTGTTCAATCAAGGGCTGACGCAGGCTTAAATATGTTTGTGTCTTAGTTTAGAAAATAATAACGTTAGTGTCCGTCATTTAAGAAGACGGTTAGCAAGGCTTCGGTTGTATAGGCATTGCAATCTAAGCGAGCCTGTTGCCAGGAGTATAGGTTAAGTTTCGTTTTCTCAAGATCGCAATAAAATTATTCCATTATCTTGAGAAAACAAAGTTCGTTTTCACGAGATCTCGATAAAATGAGTCCGGTATCTCGTGGAAACAATTTTAAAAAAATAACAATATTGCACGTCCTCTCTCGGCTTCCGTATTTAACCAACAGGTAATTTGTACTAATTGTTTCCCTCTTTTCGATTATTACTATTATTCTTTCCCATTTCTTATCCTCATTTATTCTACTTAGAAAAAGTGTCTCAGAATTACTCCTAGGATAAGGATTTATCCTACCTGAGAGAAGTAGGAAATACCAAGTATTTACAAAGCATGTTAGTCCCAGTCTCCACAAGGAGTAGGAGTCCACACCTGAGGGTGAATGACATCATGACTTCAATATGAACAGAAAAATACAGGGCCCTAAACGTATCAGTGCTCCTTGACATAAGACGTCTTTGGAGGTCTACTGTTAATTGGAATATGACAAGTCAGAGCTCAAATGACTAACTGATATCCTTCTGCTTCCTGGTATACAATAACAGTTTTGTTAATTTACTGTCATCAATCTACCCCCACATCTGACCAATAAGAGGCAGGTCTTTGTGTGCTGACATTCACAGAGATGGCTAAGGCCAAAGAATTCCACTGTGACTGCCAAGTTGATAGCAGTGGTTCAACTTCACATTCATTACTGTCATGTTACAGACTTTGAAATTATTACTTGTGTGTGCTAATCACCACACAACACATCAAGACTCTCTGGTGTTTTTCTGAATGTTCAAACAGTTTTCATTGTTATAAAAAGCTAAGGCATAACATCACAACTCCGAGTACTTTGGGATACTGATTGACAAGACATCATGAGGAGTTACACATGTTCAGTACAGGTAAACCACAAAAGAACAAAAACAGCTTCTTTGCTCGGCCAAAAGTTTTACCAATCTCACAACTTTCCCAAGCAACTGATTTGAACTCCAGCACGACAGAAGGTAACTTTCAGCCACATCTTTGCCACCATATGGAGGGGCACAAGGCACTGTGTAGACTTTGGCTGTGAGTGGGACATTCTTCACTTCACATGTCAAAAAACTATTGTAATGGTATAACATGAGGGTGACTGATAGCCTCTAGTGATCAGAGTCGGCTTAATGGCTACTTACAGTGATATTAATGCATGCAATGTCTTCACCTTGCCTAAAGTGCATGTTTCAGTTTTTAGTTGCAACAAATGCTCTTGTGGCCACTTTTGTGTATTCTACTTGAGGAGTTGTGGAATTTTGAGATGCTTAAAATCCCTCTACAGACAGCTGTGAAGGTCAGAGTGCTCATAATTTCTGGAAAAAAAAAACTTGAAGATAATTCAGAGGTTCTTCCAGTGAACATTACTATGGCACCAAAGGCTTTCTCACTGACATCACAGCACTACACGTCTACTGAAGTTTCACATGGCTTTGATTTTCTTGTATACAGGGAAAGCCCAGGCCTAAAGTTACCTGGACAAAGGATGGACAACCTCTGGATCCCAAACAAGTCAGTGTGCGCCATAGTGACAGTGACACCATCCTCTTCATCAGACGGGCTGAGCGCAAGGATTCTGGCCAGTATGAAGTTGTGCTTCAGATTGAAAACATGGAGGATAAGGCCACTATTGCAATCCAGATCATTGGTATGTTTATCTGTATCATTGGGCTAACTAAATAGAAAAATAACTTTTTAGCAGTTACCTAGAACCGATTGTGGCTTATATTAAATTAGATTTATGGGCTGTTGAGATCAGCTTGCACCAGAAAAACTATAATTGCTGGTGAAAAAAAGTTCCAGAGCAGGGTAGCACAACAGCTGGCAAACAGCCCCAAGCACTTGGGCGCCATGTGTCCTCTCACATGCCAAAGACATGCAGGTTTGGTTAACTGACGACTCTAAGTTTGTCCCACATGAACATATTGAGGGTTTATGTGCCTTTGACCTAATGGCACTCCGTCCAGGGTAGGCTCCTGAATTGTTCCTGATGCTGCCAAGGTAGCTTGGATGATAGATCAGATTAATGTAGTCAACTTAGTACAATTCCATGAGATTTAGATTCTACTGTTCTACTTTTAGAACCCTAGGCAAGACTGGTATTGCTTTTATGTAGAGTTTAGGTATACTGACTTTAGAATTTGCTGGAATGACTGAGGTTTAGGTATCAAACAAGAAACAGGTTGAATGGGATTGTTTGTCCATAGTAGAATACCATAAAGTTAATGAGATCCGAAGGGTCAAGGTCCTCTTAAAGTGATTGGGATTACTGGTAGGTTACTCCAACTTAAAAAACATCCAATTGTGAAAACATCTAATAAAGGTAGAGGCTAGGCCGAAAGGTCACTAGAAAAGTTCAGAACCTGTGTTTCCTGAGCCAGAGTTTCTTCTATCATCATCCATTTCCAGTGGTACAGAATTGTGAAGACGTTAAATGTTATCAGGCCGGTTTACCTATTACAAGCTGGCAACTCATTTGCAGCAAAACCAGAAAATGTTGGTGTGAATTGGGCATTGACAATATGCATATCCCTATCTTGACTTGAAGTAAAAGACCACTTTAATTGCTTTATCCTTGTCTTATTTTTTCACATTAGACAAGCCTGGTCCACCGCTAAATCTGAAGGTTACAGACATCTGGGGCTTTAACGTAGCTTTGGAGTGGAAACCACCAAAGGACAATGGCAATTGTGAAATCACAGGCTACAATGTGCAGAAAGCAGACAAAAAGACAATGGTAAGAAAAACATGGAGGGGCCAGTCTTTGGTGGTCAAACACCATGAGGGCGTAGCCTGTCTAGCTTCTTCAAGGCAAAGTTTGTTAATAGCAGGCAAAAAAAAAAAACCAAAACAGTTAAAAGTGTATGTGTCTTATACCATCTGGCACTGAGAACCAAAATGTGCTTTCACTGACACTTTGTCATGTAAGCTCTTCTAAGCTGTGCCAACATCTTCTTCTTTCGGCTGCTCCGGTTAGGGATCGCCACAGCTGATCCTCTGTTTCCATATCTTCCTTTCCTTTCCATCTTGCTCTGTGTCACACCCACCCCCTGAATGTCCTCACCACATCTATAAATACCCTCGTCACATCTTTAACTCTGACACCTCCAGCTCTGTATCCTGTCTTTTTGTCAGTGCCACCATCTCCAACCTTTATACTGACAGTGACAAAAACAGTGAGCTTCTATGAAGTCTAACATCAATGAAATGATGCAAAAAACCTAAGGGATAGCGAAGCAATACAAAAGTGATGCTGGACTTGTATTGTAGATTAACGTTGGTCCTATGGAAGCCATGTAACAGCTAATGTGCTCTGCCATGGACTGACCCACCTTCCAAGGTGAGTTCCTGCCTTGCATACAGTGCTGCTGGGATTGACTCCAGCTTGTGACCCACAACTATTTCAATAACAGATGGATTAACACTGAAGTGGAAAGCACTCTGTGAAGGGCAAAGAGACAAATGGCACGTGGTAGTTTGTAATCCTTACAGGTCTTCCCTTCTCATTTTAAAGTAACGTTTACTTTATGCAAGCAAAAACACAAGTTAAGCTTTTCTTATTGGACACGGCCTTTTGTTTAACTATTTATACTTACAGTATATATTTGATGCCTGATTTTGCACTGGTAGCTCTCTGAAATGGTCGACACTACTGGTGTCCTAGTCAGGTGACACTTGCAGCGCCATTTAAACAAATGTGATAAGAAGAAACTAAGAGAGCACATTTTCTTACCATTTCGATTAAGATACGGTCTCATTTTGTTAGCCATGTCAACACATATTTCTACAAAAACAGTTTAATTTCTGAGACATCCATCTTGACGTGCAAAGTGGCATCCATCCAAAAAAACAAAAAGAAGAAGCTCCAGTCCTCCCTTGAAAACATAATAGAGAAAGCAAGCTCAGAAAATGAATGCATAAGAGGACATTATTACCATCTTTAAAGAAAAGCGGAACAAAACATTTTAAGAAACCGGTCCTAAATATTAAATTGGTGATAATTTATCAACTATAGCCCAGGATATAACTGTGTACCTAAAATTGGGGTAATGCAAACTCAAAATTTGGAGATGCCCAAGATACAAAATTAAAAGAGTTTTTTCCACAGTGAGTGAACGTAATACCTGCTGTTGGAAGCAAATTGAGTTTTACCGGTTACTTTTTCTTTCACAGCTGGGTAGCTATGTGTTTACTATTTATTGCATAAAAAACTTTATTTTAATATTGGTATGAAATGCCCTTTCCTCCAGACTCTCCTGTGACCATACAATAATGTTAAACAACTTAAATTAGTAGGTTCTGACCAAAGAAACTATTATTCATGGAAGACCCTGTTGATGTTGCAGGAATGGTTCACTGTGTTTGAACACTACCGCCGCACCCATTGTGTGGTGTCTGATCTCATCATGGGGAACGAGTATGTGTTCAGGGTGTTTACTATGAATCTCTGTGGCCCCAGCGAGCAGCCCTGCACCTCCAAAGACAGTGCCTACATACAGAAGACAGGTGAGTCTCTAAGCCCAACACAGTTGGATATTTGGCCCATATAGTGCCTTTCATATGGTCACCAAATGAGAGCATAAAACAAAATTTATCCAAACATGAATTAAGCACATTACACCACTTCAATCACGTTGCTACACAACTAGCTGTATGTATCCTCCATTCTTTTGGCGAACAAATATTATTAACTAGGTGTGACTTCTGTTCCCATGTCTTTACTGAATAACAACTGAAATTCACCCTACCAGTTCCTCTATTGACTGCAAAAATGGCAGAGAGTTAAAACATTTATAGGGGTGATAAGCAGAAAGAACAGAGTCAAGTGTAAAGCAAATGTTAAGACTGGAAAAGAAATGTGAGAAACGTAGAGCAAAAGCTAAACAAAAAATGAAAGTCAAAACTAGCAACCAGATATCAAATGAATTACCAGAAGCTAAGTTTGATTCAATCTTGGATACAAAACGGCTATCAAGACAATCTTTAAAACCTTAACCATTTAACCCCTGATGTCGTGAGTCTAGAGGAAACATTCCTTGCAAGCAGGACCCATAAAATGGCAGCATGTATCATGAAAACAAAATGGTGGCCAAAAAGATGTTAATTAAAACTAAGCTTCTAAGCGTAGGCTCTATTCAAGAATTGAACTCTTTGAGTACAAAAACCCCAGAAACGAAACCTATATTAATTTTACAACTCATGAAACACCTGGAAAAAATAAAAAGAAACACCATTCTTTATAATTCCTGTAATTGATAATTATAGAATTTAAAACAATTTATCCATATCACCTCTTCATTTTCATGTGTTTGTAAAGTGGAGAGGAGATTCATCTAATGTCAAGCTTCCACACTGTTGTAATCTCTGGTCTCATAAATAGCTAAAGGGTGGGATGCCTCAAAAAAGATCCGTAAACCAGCCCAAGGCCTTCCCTACCCTGCCTAGAAAAAAGACAGCATGACCCCAAATCTTAATGGTCTGATTTAGCCTACACAGGCCTAGACCAGGATTTGCTTTCAAAAGTTTAAAACTATCACTAAGTGACAAAAATTATACAAACATATTTAAATGTCCCCCTAGGTCGAGGAACTACATAAAACCTGTGGCTAGATGAGACAAGTTCAAAAACAAACATTTATAATTATAAATGAATGATACTTTTTGTAATAAACTCAAAAATGGCAAAAAAGATAAAATCAGGTAAAACAACTTCCTGAAAGGTAAACAAATCCAAATGTGTAAATCAAGAGCAAAATCTGAAAACAGAAGCAAAAAAAAATCAAATAAACCAGAAACTCCAATGCTTGCAAAAATCTGCACTCAATGAACATCAATGAACCACTAAAGTATCCACTCTCAGCTTCAGAATATAAAGGCAGAGGGGGAGACTTCAGCAGTGACATCAGGGTGGCCCCGCCTCTTGGGGCTTCACAAACAAAGCACAAGGAACATAAAAGAACATAGCCATGCAACATACAGATACTAAATAATAAATAGAATAATATTGGCAAAAATATATCATTAGAACACATATGAAAAATAATACTTAAATTAAAAGTAAACCAGGGAATCCCTGCCGGCTATAACATAAGACATACGGTCCTAGAATCCTTCTTACAGATCTTTGTTTGAACTCTCTCTAATGCTATTATGTCCATCTTGTTATACAGAGACTAAAACTTCATGTGGTATTTCAGATGTTCCTGGGTTCTGATTTCCTTCAATGGAACTTGTATATTTCCTTGATTACAACTTCTTGATTTTTCACAGGTATCGTGTACAAGCCTCCATCCTACAAGGAGCACGACTTTTCAGAGGTGCCTAAGTTCACTCACCCTTTGGTCAACCGGTCTGTCATTTCTGGATATAATGTGACCCTTAGCTGTGCGGTCAGGGGCACTCCCAAGGTAAATGCTTTGTTCATCCTTAATGGTGTTAAACAGCAGACAAACAGGACTGAGTGCTGCAGGGGAATGCTGAACCTTCATAGTCCAGGCAGTCTGCTCAGGAAGACTGTGATTGAATAAGAGCAATCTTCTGCTGCCAAATGTGCTTTTGATGCATTTCACTTAAAGAGAGTATCTTTTGTTCATTTCCTAGCCTAAGGTGACATGGTACAAGAACAAGATGGACATCTCCAATGACCCCAAGTACAGGATGTTCAGCAAGCAGGGGGTCCTAACCTTGGAGATTAGGAAGCCATCACCCTTTGATGGTGGCATGTACATCTGCAGGGCTGTGAATGAGCACGGGGAAGCCGAAGTGGAGTGCAAGTTGGAAGTACGAGGTAAATGACTGGCTCTTTGAAACTTTAAGAATTCCACTACAATAATGCTCTCTGGTTGACAGTAAGGCTATTGCTGCCTCACAAATTTCCATTGACGATGATGTTTCTCCTCATCAGCATAGGCAAAATTAAAATCAATTCCATCGCTTATAGTCCCCAGACAATAGTGGACTCCTGTATGCAAGTTCTTCTCATTATTTTTTTTTTTCACAGCACCTCAATAACTGCTCTCCAGTAGTCCCACTGACTATTAAGAAGAATTCTGTTGATGGGCCCATGGACTAGATGAATTTCCCTATGGAATTCTGGGCATTCAAAATTGCCCAGTATTTTTGCAGAGCATTTTAGTCACCAGCTGGACAAAGCTGGGTAGAGAATACATCGGAGAGTGACCACTGTTCTATTTCTGTCTGATGTTCTGGGGTTGCTGTGCGCACTGATTGTTTGTTGAACTGTTAGCCAAGCTTTGAAGGCATCCTGCACGTCATTTAGAAACTTTGTACAGTGTGGTCTCAAAATATAAAATAAAAGATATGAAAACATTGCAACAACTGTCATGTTTTTGTTACCATGATTTCCTGAGCCTGAAATCAACAATCCTAAGCAAGTAATGCCTACCGTGAGAAAATGTTACTGGGGACAGATAGATAGATAGATAGATAGATAGATAGATAGATAGATAGATAGATAGATAGATAGATAGAACTTTATTATTTATTTGTCCCCACAGTGTAATTTAGCTTTTTATATATTTATTATTTATTTTTATATTTATATTTATATATAAATATACAGTATCAATCTTGAAAATTACCACCCGGGCAGCGTGTCCTAAAAGTCATTCAAATGGAGTTGTTCAGATGGTGGTTGACACATGGTTGTCTTCTCTGTTCGGGCACTGTTTGTTTTGAGTCTGCTTGTTCAATTAAGGCAGAAGAGCAACATAAACCTTAATTTGGAATGCAATAACCACTTGCCTGTGTGGTTTATTTCTCCCACCTGGAAAGGAACATTTTATATATATAAAAGATTAAAAGAAAGAAAACGTCTGACGTGGCTGTCACAGTCATAGTGAGGCCTTATGCAGATGTATTGCTGCTGTTATAAAGGAGTGTTTCTTGACACACTTCTGCTGAATAGTCCTCAGTGTTAGTGTGTCAGAGAGAGGATATGCAGCAATATTGTTCATAATTGCACTCAGCTTTGTTTTAATTCTCTTTTTTTGCTATTTCCTCCAGGCAGTCTAGTGCGTGTCCCATAACTCAGCCTTCCATTTTAATGAGCTTGTTGATTCGATGGACCTCTCTTGCAGTGATGTTACTGGCCCAGCACACCACAGTGTAGGAAAATCCACTGGGCATCAGAGAGTTGTAGAAGAAGAATTAAAGAAACGCAGTCTCCTAAGTAAAAACAACTTGCTCTGCCCTTTCCTATATAGTTCCTCTGTATTATAAGACCATTTCATTGTGGCATTAATGTGAACCCCCAAATACTTGTAAGAGTGGACCACCTGTACATCCACTCCCTGAATAGTGAGCAGATATAGAGGATCACCTTGCTTTGTTTTAGTGGGCCAGAGGGATGTGAAGATTCTACATGACAGAACCACTAAAGAGCGAAAATCTGCTCACATCTGACAGAAGAAAAATAAAGAATCTTAGAATTACTGAGCATACTGGAATATGTTAGGTGATATTATGCGGACTCATAGGTGTAACTTATGCTGGAATATGAATTGTTTTGGTCTTCTAAATATTCATATAGACAATGAATTTACAAAAAATAGCATGACCAATATCTCTAAGAAGGTTCCTCACAGTCAGCACGACATACAGGTATTTTCCATTTCATCTACATTCCCATCCACATCAGTTTATACCTCTGTAAGTACTTCTGAGTGGGCACAGATGCACTCAAGAACTGCCGGCTAATAGACATTTTTCGATGTTGCAGACAGTATGGCCTGGTGACTTAGATACTGAACTTTAATCCCCAAGACTTCCAGTTACCTGACACATCTACCTCAGCTTGGGACCCTCAACATGTCACCCAATTTTGTTTTGAATCAACTGAAAACAATCGTAATGTAATTCTGTGCTAGTAAAGCATGTGGACATTATACTTGCATTGATAATAACTATCTACAATAGTCTGTTGATGGCTACTAGTTTTAAAATGCAGAAGTGATGGGAAAGATGGCAACTCAGCAGATAACATTTCATCTTACCTATCAGGATGTCCACATATCCTGGAACTTTGAAGCATTCCTGTCTTGATGGGTTCTTTTATTTTTTTTAATATCAATCACCAGTTCTTGCACCAGTGCCACATCACTTTGTCCCGCACCACTCAGCACTTCTTTAGTATAGACAGCTCTTACTGGATAAAGCTCAAGTAGTGAAGTTGTTGTCAAAGAATCATCTGTTTATGAGGTGGTTAGAAAATGCAGAAGAAAAAGTTTCAAATACCACAGTGCACCAGTAAAATTCAAGCCCTCTCTTTGACCACAGATGTGAAGTGAGGCTGTAAAGCACTGGGCAGGCTGGCAGTTACATGCTGGCTTCTTTACTTTTGAGAGATCCCTTTCAGCTGTGCATCAAGCCAAGAGACCAATTCAGATATGATGTATCTTTCTAGGAATGTCACACCCAGAGAAAGACAGAAATCTGTTCCTGAGAAGTAGAAGGCTGGCGAGGGAAGTATTCATGCTGGGGACATTACACTTTGCTAAATCAGCCTATATGGATGTCTAAAATAAAAGCTGCTATAGTCACCAGATTCATAGGTCACCTGTATGAATATGGGCTGCCTGCGGGTGATAAAATGCGACATTAGAAGTCAAGTTCATTGGATCTTGCAGTGGCTTTTGAAATGGAATTACAACGGTCACTTGGCATATTCTTCCTCTGCTCCACTTTATATCTGCCACTCACTTTGTTGGCATTTCAGGGTGGACCGGAGATGGTATGCACTATGTGAAACCTTTGTCACCACATTCATACTGAACACTGTGATATCAGATCACTTTTTTTGAGAAATGTTTATTGCTATTAGATTTTCTTCATTTCTACCCACATACTGTATCTGCCTAATCCTGAACTTTATTTGAATCTGCCAGGATTTGTTTGGTTCACATTGTGATGTCTGATAGCCCCCATTCTAATTCCTCAAGCAGATGTTCCTAGCTGATTTATACGTTGTCAAGCATGCCAGGGGCCACGACCCGGCCGGGACGCCTTGGAAGACCGGAAGTGGGCGTGTGCCCAGCTGGGATCACGTGGGGGCCGCCTTCGTGGTTGCTTTGGGGGCCACGGCTGCAGGGATGGAAGTCCCACCCTGTAGGGGCTCGTGGTCACCGCCAGGAGGCGCCCCAATGCCTTGGGAACCCTGGACCCCAGTACTTCCGCCACACCAGGAAGTGCTGGGGGGACGAGAAGCAGGCACACCCAGAGAGCTTCCGGGAGAACAGCCGGCACTTCCGCCACACTGGGGTGTGTAAGCCGAAGATTGTCGGGGAGCACCTGGAGCTCATCCGGGAGCGGATAAAAGGGACCGCCTCCCTCCAGTCGACGGCAAGAGTCGGGTGGAAGAGGACGGAGCTTGGAGAAGAGGAGTGGAGGCGGTCAGAAAGACTGAGCAAGGCATTGTTGTGTGGCCAGGACTTTAATGGGTGATTGGCGCTGCGGCACTGGGTTGTGCACTGTAAATATAAGAAAAATAAACACGCGTGTGGAGAAAGAACATGTCTGCCTGTCTGTGTCCGGGCTGTACCCCACAACATCCATTCAAAAATGAGACACTTAATTTTTTTCTTTTTTACATCTTGCCTCCTCCACTCTCGCATCAGTTTCTCAGACACATCAAATTTTGTTGCAGCAGCGCAGTTACCAATTTCTTTCGCTACTTCAACGACGTTCAATTTAAAATCAGCTTCATATTTTCTTCTGATCGAACACTCCATCGTAGATAAAGGCATATGAGGGTGTGAGATACAAAAAACACAAATCAGTGCAAACGTTGCTTTGAAACGGGTATTACCATGTGGTCACGTAGGCACAATAGAGAGAGAGAGGTTAGGAGCATGCACTGATACAGCGTATTGCCGCACCCACATAGAAAAAAAAGGCAGTGTGCTCCATTGTTACTCTCTCAGGTGGGTGTTAGCATGCCATAATCACTTGTACTAATAGCGTGAGTTTTCCGCATTTGCCTTATACGACAGACATTATAAAATACCAGAAATTATACTGTAAAATTAAGTCCCGACTTATCCGCGAGTATATACGGTATTTGGGTGCTTCTCCAGTTGCAGCTTTATGGGAGTGAGAAAAATCATGCATGACATCTCAACTAGAGTTAGCCACAAGGCACATGGGAGACTCTAAGGTCATCTGACAGAAGGCTGTATAGGCTGATGAGACCAAAATTGACCTTTTTGGCTATCAGACTAAACGCCAGATCTGTCCCAAGCCAAACACTGCACATAATCAAAAGTACACCATGCCCACCATGACGTGTGGTTGTGATGGCATCATGCTGTGGGAATGCATCTCTGCAGGAGACCCTGGAAAGCTTATGAAGATAAAATAAACACAACAAAATCTAGGAAAAAATTCTGATGCAGTCTGCAAGGAACCTGCTCCGGGGAACAAGACTTGGTTTCTAAGCATAAAGCCAGAGCTACACAGGAATGGCTTAAAAACAACAATGTAAATGTTTTGGAGTGGCCAAGTCAGAGTCCAGACCTCAATGCAATTGAGAATTTGTGGCTGGCCTTGAAACAGTCTGTTCAATCATGATCCCCGTGCAACCTGACAGAGCCGGAGCAGATTTGCAAAGAAGTCTGGGAAGAAACTGCAGTGTCCAGATGTGCAAAACTGATGCCTGTGCGCACAAACTCAAGACTGTCATGGCGGTCAAAGGTGCATCTAATAAATAATGACCTGAACAGAGTAAATGCATATGTGATCAGTTATTTTGGGCTTTATATTTGTAATACATTTAAAGAGCCTTTTTTCTGCTGGTCAGTGTCAAAAAAGCCAGATTACATCCAATGCTATTCAATTCAACGTTGTATAAGAATAAAATGAAAACTTCCAAGGAGACAAACACTTTATATATACAGTTAGGTCCATAAATATTTGGACAGAGACAACTTTTTTCTAATTTTGGTTCTGTACATTACCACAATGAATTTTAAATGAAACAACTCAGATGTAGTTGAAGTGCAGACTTTCAGCTTTAATTCAGTGGGTTGAACAAAACGATTACATAAAAATGTGAGGCAACTAAAGCATTTTTTAACACAATCTCTTCATTTCAGGGGCTCAAAAGTAATTGGACAATTGACTCAAAGGCTATTTCATGGGCAGGTGTTGGCAAGTCCGTCGTAATGTCATTATCAGTTAACCAGATAAAAGGCCTGGAGTTGATTTGAGGTGTGGTGCTTGCATGTGGAAGATTTTGCTGTGAACAGACAACATGCGGTCAAAGGAGCTCTCCATGCAGGTGAAAGAAGCCATCCTTAAGCTGCGAAAACAGAAAAAACCCATCCGAGAAATTGCTACAATATTACGAGTGGCAAAATCTACAGTTTGGTACATCCTGAGAAAGAAAGCAAGCACTGGTGAACTCGCAACAGTGGTGGATGAACACAGAATCATTTCCATGGTGAAGAGAAACCCCTTCACAACAGCCAACCAAGTAAACAACACTCTCCAGGGGGTAGGCGTATTGATATCCAAGTCTACCATAAAGAGAAGACTGCATCAAAGTAAATACAGAGGGTGCACTGCAAGGTGCAAGCTACTCATAAGCCTCAAGAAAGGCTAGACTGGACTTTGCTAAAGAACATCTAAAAAAGTCAGCACAGTTCTGGAAAAACATTCTTTGGACAGATGAAACCAAGATCAACCTCTACCAGAATGATGGCAAGAAAAAAGTATGAAGAAGCGTGGAACAGCTCATTATCCAAAGCATACCACATCATCTGTAAAACACGGTGGAGGCAGTGTGATGGCTTGGGCGTGCATGGCTGCCAGTGGCACTGGGACACTAGTGTTTATTGATGATGTGACACAGGACAGAAGCAGCCAAATGAATTCTGAGGTGTTCAGAGGCACACTGTCTGCTCAAATCCAGCTAAATGCAGTCAAATTGATTGAGCGGCATTTGATGATACAGATGGACAATGACCTAAAACATACAGCCAAAGCAACCCAGGAGTTTATTAAAGCAAAGAAGTGGAAAATGCTTGAATGGCCAAGTCAGTCACCTGATCTTAACCCAATTCAGCATGCATTTCACTTGTTGAAGACTTAGCTTTGGACAGAAAGGCCCACAAACAACAGCAACTGAAAGCCACTGCAGTAAAGGCCTGGCAGAGCATTAAAAAGGAGGAAACCCAGCATCTGGTGATGTCCATGAGTTCAAGACTTCAGGCTGTCATTGCCAGCAAAAGGTTTTCAACCAAGTATTAGAAGTTAACATTTTATTTCCAGTTATTTAATTTGTCCAATTACTTTTGAGCCCCTGAAATAAAGGGATTGTGTTAAAAAAATGCTTTAGTTGCCTCACATTTTTATGCAATCTTTGTGTTCAACCCACTGAATTAAAGCTGAATGTCTGTACTTCAACTGTATCTGAGTTGTTTCATTTAATATTCATTGTGGTAATGTACAGAACCAAAATTAGAAAAAAGTTGTCTCTGTCCAAATATTTATGGACCGTACTGTAGTAGGTGCTGTATGTAGCAATCAGACCAGAATTTGAATCCAATCTCCGAGATGTGAGTCAGCTCAATTAACTCTTATGCCATCCACTTCCTAACCCTGCATAATCCAATTCAGACTAACTAGATTTTAAAAACAAACCCTTTGTGCCTCTGATCTGAATTTAGTGGGTTTCAATAGTGATGAATGGATGGCTCTATTGAATGGATAGTATGGCGTCTGTCTTACAATCCAAATAAAAAAACATTGACTGTTGTTCCCAATGGTGCAGTAATGCATACCACAATACATTAACAAGCTACAATGACAGTAGACACTAATCACTAAACACAATGAAAATGAAATATAAACCAATCAATATGTTCCTGATCCAAAGTAAATAAATAAATGCCAGATATAAACATATAATATGTATCAGACAGAACAAGCCACAGTAATATAAAATAGTAAAACCAAATTGCAGCTCTTGGTTGCAGGCCAGTGATTGTATGGGAGTTAACATTCTAATGGCCTGGGGACAGAATGGTCTGTTATTGTCTTGTAGTACAATCATGCTTACTGGATGTCAGAGGGCAAACAATTTAGCTGCTAGAGGTAGCACTGGGTATGTCACAAATGAAAGGGCTTTCTTCAAGCATCTTCAATTATAAATGTCCTGCATATTTTTAGATGGATTTTAGATTGCTGTATTCATGTCTTATGGGAAATGGAGAAATACAGTGAGAGAATTCACCACAATTCTAACCTGGAAATCAATGACTTAATCTTTGAAAATTACAAGATGTGGAATAAAGTTTTAGCGATCAGAATGAAAGAAATCATTGAGGATTAAACTGAGAATAAACACATTTGCAGAGTTCCAGGTAAACTCTATATTATATCTCCAAATATCAATGAAATGTTTCAACAACATGTAGGAATTTACTTTCAAAATAGACGTAATAATAAACGTAGACCTTGAGAAATCCTTTGATTCCAGAAAATACTAAACAAAGGAGTGCTTTGAAGGTGGCAAAAATCTCTACTCGAATATTCAGACAATGTTTAAAAAAAAACTATAGCAATATAAGAGGTTTTGTTTAATGACCAGCTAACAAAGGAACCACAAATACGCAGAGATTAGACAAGCGTGGCCCTTGTCCTCAACACAGTTCCCATTATGTAAGGAACATCTGCCAAAATGGATTAAGGGAAACAAAACCTCAGAGGATTAGAAAGCTGATTGAAAAGACGTAAAATGTACACTTTATAGAAATACTGCTATTATTTGTAACAATGTTATTTCCAAAGAAAATGCTTTGACAAGAGTAAAAATGGTTTGAAGGTGAACATGAATGAGACAGTATGCAGATTACAAGGAAAGTGGACAAAAGGCATTGATTGTAAAATAAAAGTTGAATGCTGGATAAGATTTGGAGGAAAAAGGAACAGAAAAATAACACGGGATTGAGTTAAAAAAAGAAGATAAAGGAAATAAACGAGTCTTTGGAAAATAAGATTTTTAAAGTTTGAAGGTAAAGGTAAACATTTACTGAGTTTGTTCACACATCTACGTATCACAGTCCTATTCCTGTTAGTTCCTCAATGCTCTTAATATCTGCTCACTATGGAGCCAACCGTTCAGACAGAATCAGAATCCCATTTATTGGCCATGTATACCTGCACTCATGAAATATGACTATGACTAGAGTAACACGACATATACCCACACAATTGACAAATACACATCTGTGATAAATACAAGACAAAGAATGTAAATGTGTATACTAAGTGCAAGGCAGTGTAAGAAATAAGAAATACTGAATTAAATAACAGCTATATGCAAGAATATTTTGAGGTATGGGGGGCAGTGTGTGTCCAGATTGAGCAAAGAGAGCCGAATGATACAGTGATATAAATACTCCGAGTGGTGCAGTGAGAGAAATATGGAAAAAGATGATCCGCTGTGGCAACTCCTAACGGGAGGAGCTGAAAGAAGAAGAAGAAGAAGAAGAAGAAGAAGAAGGAGGTGCAGTGAGAGTAACAATGCTAAAGCAGTTATGGTATTTGGAATACTATGGCTGTTCCCTGGACCATTATATTGTTACAAGTTAATTACAATCAGATGCGTTACAATAATAAACAATATGCGGTTAGTTTCGGTGTATTTATAAAGCCACGCCAGGAAAATAAGGTGTAACCACACAGGAACAGTAGCACTGCTTTGACGCTGGGTGCCGCCAGTCTGCAAAAACAAGCAGAGAACTTGCGTACGACAAGGCATGAGGTACCGTGGAAAAGTGCGTGGCTTTACGCCAAGCGTAGGTTTTATACATCGCGATTTGAACGTGGAAAAGTTCTTACGCAACATTTCTGTGCGTACGCACCGTTTATACATGAGGCCCCAGGAGTTTCCGGGAACAGGAGGTCTGGTGGATAACCGAAGCTGGATGGAAGTGCCAACATAAAGCGTGCAGCGGAGTAGGTGAGAAAATAAGTATCAGCAGCCCTCATGTGCGGTAAAAGGGGGTGTCATCGAGTTGGTCACAAGTCGGCAGGTGCGTGACGGAGAACGCCACAGTGTCATCCCTAGTGTGTAAAGGGGGTACTACGAGGCGTGGTGAGGTGCGACTTGGACAAGAACTTATTGCTTTAGTAGCGCTTCCTATAATCGGCAACACCGTGAATGTCTGTACATGTGCACTAGGGTTGAGCGAATGGCCATTTCTGTGTTGAGAAGTGAAACTGTAAATGCGCCCGGCTGTCAGAGGGCTCACACCTACCTGCTCAGTCATGTGCGGTTTCTGTCTGTGTGCGCGCGCACGTGCCCGCCTGTGTCTGCAGCCGTCTGTGAGGCTGTTATAATATCAATACTACACGAAAAGAAGCACGCCGAAGAGTCAAGCATAAGTACCATTAGCAACAGCTGTGGACTGTATCAAAGCAGCAGGGCAACCCTGTGCTCTTTATTATGTTGCCACGTTAAAAGTAAATTATCTTGTCATTTTAAAAGACTGCTGTTTGAGCAGCACATACTAACAGTAATTCAATCTACTTAGTGTCCACAGGGGCACAGAAGGAAGACTGAGCATTCAAGTGCACCACATTCATGATGGATTGGAAGCACTTTCTCTCAAAAGCAGGTATCTGGCGTTTTTACTAAAAGTTTGGCATGAATACTGGGCCAGCTTAGGAGGTCATCAAACCAGCCTCATTGCCTGAATTGCTCTCTATAAATTAAAGAATAACTTGGCAGGTTCCCTGAATTTTCTTATGCTAATGCATAAGGTGTACAACTAGCTTGATTTTTTTTTTTCATTTTAATAATTTATGTTTCACCTCAGTGTTGAATTTGCTGAGGATGGAGAGCACAGTGAAATATTGAGCAAGTGAAATATTTTTCTTTAAAGACGCGGGGAAAATGCTGCTGCATAAATCTTTATGGAATCTATAAAAATAGTTTACAATATTGTAATGAATACTGAGTGGGAAGCTGGTGACAGCACATAGAACTAACTGCTCATAACTTTCTTTACCCAGGCCTGTCTATTCTTTTATTATAACCAGCCTCAAAGCTCCTTTCTGGACTCCCCTGCAACTCTTCTAAGGCCATGCTTCTAGAGCACTCTCTCTGGCTTTCTTTGCAAAGCTGACTGCTTCTTTCGTCTGCTCCACTTTGCTCCACTCCTTATCACCCATAGTAATCATGCTTTCTTTCTCTTTCTCTTTCCCAGCATGTTTTCCACCCCTCATTGATATGCTCTGACTCTTGAAAAGTTAATTTAAGAAAGCTAACACAGATTCAGGTACACAGTCCATCCATAGTGTTAATATTAGAAGTCTTTGTGTAGCTACACTAGTTGAATACAGCTTAAGTAATAAGTTGGTCGGTGGCTGGTTTATTCTTAGTACTGCATCTGCATGCTATGGTGTTCATCGACAGTATATATGCAGAGTATTCTAACCTCACGCAGCAGGCTATTATGTGGACACCTGTCCTCACTGACACTTCACAAGGCTCCTACACAATGCGGAAATACTTAAAGGCCATTAGGTCACAGTAATGAGAGGTTGGAAGGGCAGCTGGTGCCACTGGAGGCACATTAGACGCTTTTAAATGCATGTTAGCCAGGAACACATTCATAAACAAATGAACAGACAGACATATAAACAGCTGCAGGTGCCACCAGCACTAGGAATTTCAAAGAGTCCTAATATTCCCAGTGGCAGCTTTTACATTCCATGCATCAAATACACTGGCTAACACTGAGGCCTGATAGGTTCAGAGCAGAGGCAAAACAGCCAGAAATAGTTACTTAACTATTAGATAGTCGGGAAACCACATGGTGCAAAATAGAAGTGGTAGGGAATACTGTTCTGAGACCCTCTAATTAACACATTGGATCCCCTGAAAGCCTCTAAATTAAACTATGGAGAGTCTCTGAAAATATGAAATACATTTTAAAACATGTAATGCTGTCATAAATTATCACTCTGTGTCCATTACTCGGTTTGTGAGAAAAAGGCTTACATGCAAATTCAGAAGGAGGTCATTTAGGGGATTTCCTTCTATGTTAGCTGGCTTGTATCCTTAAAATGACATACCTCTGCCATTCATTCTCTTAACCAACTAGAGCTACCAGATGGCATTATTGATGTTTCACATCAACAAACAGAAAGCAAGGTTCTCTGCTCATAAATATTAGACTTACTTTAAAAGGTTAAATAGAACAACCATAAGTGTCACCAATAATGAGATTAAAAAAAAACTTGCCCTGCCATTGATGCAGAAATCAGCACTGCTACAGCTACTGAGTTGGTGGCTTCTGCTCTCCTAAGAGGGTTCCTGTAGTTGAACTAAAGTCCGGGAGTTGGTGTTAGATCCAGCTTCATGTGACATCAAACAGAACCACCTTTACATTTGTTATGTGGTACATATAACATAGTCATTTGAGAATCAACTTCACCTGCTTTAGTGCAAATGAAAATGACTATAGGTGCACGAGTGAGGAAACAGCAAGACAAGATGGAGTGGTTTTGCAGGTGGTTGCCACAAAAAATTGCTCTCTTCTTATCCTTCCTGACTGATTCTTCTCTAGTTTTGCATTTTGCTAGTGTCCTTGTCACTATTGGTAGCATGAGGCAGTACCTGCAGCCAATTCAGGTTGCGCAGGTAGTACATCTCCTTCAGGATGGCACATTCATATCTGTCATCACAAGAAGGTTTGTTTGTTGTGTCTCCTAAGCACAGTCTCAAGAGTATGGAGGAGATACCAGGAGATGGGGCTGTTACACAAGGAGAGCTGGAAAGGGCCGTAGAAGGCCTTCAACCCGGCACCAGGACTGGTGTCTGCTCTTTTATGTGTGCGGAGGAACAGGAGGAGCACTGCCAGGGCCCTACAAAATGACCTCCAGCTGGTTACTGGTGTGCATGTTTCTGACCAAATTGTCAGAAACAGACTCCATGAGGGTGGCATGATGGCCCAATGTCCTTTAGTGGGCCCTGTGCTCACAGCCCATCACTGTGCAGATCGATTGGCATTTGCCAGAGAATACCACAATTGGTAGCTCTGCCATTGGGATCCTGTTCTCTTCACAGATGAAAGCAGGTTCACACTGAGCACATATAACAGACATGAAAGAGTCTGGAGATGCTATGATGAACAATATACAGCCTGCAACATCATCCAGCATGACAGGTTTGGTAGTGGGTCAGTGATGGTCTGGGGAAACCTATCCTTGAACGGTTGCACAGACCTCCGCGTGCTAGGCAACAGTACCCTAACTGCTCTTAGGTACTGGGATGAAATCCTCAGAGCCAGATCTTGTGCTGTTGCAGTGGGCCCTGAATTCCTCTTGGTGCAGGACAATGTCCAACCTCATGTAGCCAGAGTGTAGAGGAAGTTTCTGGATGACAAAGGCATTGATGCCATTGACTGGCCCACACTTTTCCCAGACATGAATCCAATTGAGACCCTCTGGGATGTTAGTTATCAGTGCATCCGACACCACCAAGTAGTGCCGCAGACTGTCCAGAAGCTCAGTGATGTCATGTCTGGGAGGAGATGCCCAAGGACACCATCCACTGTCTTATCAGGAGCATGCCCAGATATTGCTGGGTGTGCATTGTGGGAGAAACCAACATCTTAATTAAAGAAAGAAACTTATCCTCTACTGGGAGAAGTCTAATAAAACCTTTTTGAGTCAGTAATCAGGCAGGAGAAAAGCCGTTCATTGCATCATTTAATTACTCCTTGGCAAATGCCTTAGAGGGAGCATTCATCACAGCAGATCAGAGAAACAAAGGACAGAGGTTTGTTTTATAAACTATTTCATTTACATACAGTGTCAATCAATGCATGCATTTTACTCTGGTTGGTTCATTGGTTTACACCCAAATGACATGTAAAATAAAAGTTTATTTTATTATATTCTTATTCTTCTTATACCTTTGGGTTGAGCCACCACCCCTGAAATTTCTGTGTATGTAACAAATGTCCATTTTAGCTGTTTAGAGGGCATCTGCTGATTTCTTTGTCATCTCTTAGTCATCTTTTAGTATATTTTGTGTATTACATCAACCTTTCATTCTGGTGCAACCTTTGTTTATTTGGCCATCTCAGTAGTTTTCCAAAACCAATTCTTATATATTTCAATGTACACAGCAAACCAAAATACTTTGAATCCCACTGAGAATCTCTGGGATGTTATGTTTTAGTACATCTAATGCCACCAAATGATACCAAAGTCTGTTGAAATGATGCACTACTTTGCCATTTCTAGCTGTTTATGATGGCCGAACTTGGACTCGTCACCCATTCATTCTTTGTTTTGTAAATTACATGGTGAGGCTGATCAGTGAAGGTCCTGCTCATAGAAAGTGGGTGATAATAGGTAAGCAGACTGTATCATTGTTATTACATCCTTGACCATTGAATACTCTTGTTTTTTTAATTTTAATTGGCCCAATGTGAGTGTGTATGTACAATTATAGGTTGGCACCTGGTGGTCCAAGGTTGATGTATAACTTCTGTCCATTGCTGACAAGGTAGATTTTAGCTCCCCATGACCCTTAATTGGAAATAAGTGGATTGGGAAAATGAAAAACTGAAAACATTTATTTTCAGATAACATGTCTAAACAGAGGGTGTCATGGTGAGTAGAGGTATTGTCTGTGATTGCTTGTGTGTTGTTGGGAGCAGTTTTGACAGTGCAAAGAATATGCTATCACCCAGGGTACGCCTTTTACAATAGGATAATTCCATGATCAGGGAATGCCTATGTGATATCAGCACCATTCTGTGGCCACCAGTGTCCTCAGACCTTTCACTACAGCATGTGCCTGTTGTTCAAGGAAGCAAACCACAACCCATGGACACTAATTAGTAACTCCAAAGCCGTGTCATATTTTGCCTTAGGCACCAGCCAGAGGGGAGTTGATCTGATACTAATAACTCCTACATGTAGCCCTCCACTGGTTAAAAAATAGTTCCTGTGCTCTGCTTTTTGAATTATCGGGTCTAGAAACATAATGAATATGTCATGTTGATCTGAGACAAGCCCCCATACTCACAATGGGATTATCTTTTAATAACACTTTTCTTGCAGAGCACCTTTCTTACGCTCAGACTGCTGATTATGTCAGAATGAGGCGATAGAGAGACTGGAGGGCAAGTAAGTGATGATGAACTCACTACCTTTTACTTTGTGACCTTAGTAGTATGTAGAAATCCTTCTAAAAATTTTTAATAGGGACAGACTTTTCTGGAGCTCTTTCTCATGAAGTGAATAAAAGCTAATTCATTTTCAAGCACACTTAAAACCACTTCAGGATCTCAGAGAACCAGAAGTACATACCGACATTTTTGGATGCAAAGTAGAAGCCTGTCCATTAAAAGTTGTACTCCACTTAATCCAGAATAACGAAGAGCTTTCCCTCAA
The DNA here is from genome assembly GCF_016835505.1 of Polypterus senegalus. Classification (NCBI taxonomy): domain Eukaryota; kingdom Metazoa; phylum Chordata; class Cladistia; order Polypteriformes; family Polypteridae; genus Polypterus; species Polypterus senegalus. The sequence continues at coordinate 100,553,966 of NC_053154.1, read as the reverse complement.
GAAAAGTCTGACCTATTTACATTTTTCTATCTGTATGTTTCAAGGAGTAATAATCCACCAACAAAGATACTAGCGAATATAGTATAGAGCGACTAGGCTGATTTCAGGGCTACAGGGGTTGAATTATGAGGAAAGATTAAAAGAGCCAAGCATGTACAGTTTAAGCAAAAGAAGATTAAGAGGTGACATGATTGAAATATTTAAAATTATGAAGGGAATTAGTATAGTGGATTGAGACTGGTATTTTAAAATGAGCTCATCAAGAACACGGGGACACCGTTGGAAACTTGTTAAGGGTAAATTTCGCACAAACATTAGGAAGTTTTTCTTTACACAAAGAACGATAGACACTTGGAATAAGCTACCAAGTAGTGTGGTAGACAGTAAGACGTTAGGGACTTTCAAAACTCGACTTTATTTTTTGTAAGAAATAACTGGATAGGACTGGTGAGCTTTATTGGGCTGAATGGCCTGTTCTCGTCTAGATTGTCCTAATGTTCTACAAAAAAAGAAAAACAGATACACGTGATCACGTGATCCAGTCTCCAACCCAGGGCAGCACCACGTGGGTAGGGCTTATTTACCATTACAACCTGTAAAACCTACACCGTATATTTCTGGATGTGTATGTCAAGGGCAGATGATAGCTACCATCTTTACTAAGAATTTCACACTCCATTGTTCTGATCCTAGGTCAACTGCAGGCCCCACAGTTCAGGAGTGTAAACTTGTGTAAACAGCTGTGTGAAGGCTGAACACTTGATCTTAAAAGACTGGTTGTGCTCCAAATATAAACGGAAGAAATGTTGTTTGCACATCAGAATACAAAATAAATCTATTGATATAATTACAGACCATCTATTTCCTGGACTCACCCTTTGTGGCTTTCACACCAGAGGCTAGACCGTGAGCAGGGCAGGAACATGCCCTGGATGGATTTGCAGCTCATTGTAACACTAAATTAGTCTTCACGCCAATCAAATTGACTGCAAGTCTTTGGACTTTGGGGCAAACGTGAACATCACACAGTCCTGCCTGAAATGGCCCTGTCGCCCACACACTGTGGGGCGCAATGCTAGCAATGGCAGCACCATTGTGCTACTTAAACATACGTGGAGGACTGAGAGTTTGCTTATTGCTCTATATGTCTGCCATTTACAGACAAGCACATCAGTTCGTTTAGGAACTTAGGAATTACAATCTGAGAGAAGGTCTTTTCCTTGAGTATTCTCAGTGATTTTCAGATATATTTCTTTGGACCACTTAGTCATCCATATTCTACGATTACTTCAGTGATTTAGTTAGGTCTGCTGCCTCAAGGCTCCAGGGTCTTAGGTTCAAATGGTGGATCTAGAATTTGTGTAGCTTTCCCCATGTGTGCTAAAGCGGCGTTTCTCAGCCTTTAAGTATTTGCAACCCGAGTTTTCATAACAGTTGTAATCGCACCCCCCTAAGGTTTTTTTGAAAGGAGCCCACTAATACTATTTTGTTCTTTTTTAATTAATGATATATCATAGATGCATATTTTATTATACCTACTTAACTTTTATCAACATTTATCTAACTCTGTATTTATTTTTCTAGTATCAGAATGTAGTTTAAGTTAATTTGTTTTGGTTTCAATAGATGTATTTTTCATATTTTTGATTCTTGTTTTCTTTTTTTCACATCTTTGTGCCCCCCTTATTGTTACTTCGCACCCCCCTAGGCGGGCTCACCCCACAGTTTGGGAACCACTGTGCTAAAGACATGAATTGTAGTTTAAAGATTGCCCCAAGATTGACTGGATCTCATGCTGCCAGAATAGACTCTGACCATAAATTGGAGTAAGTGTTTCTAGTAATAGATGGATGCATAACTACACACCAGCATTTAGCATTTTTGCCTCACGGCTCCAGTCTCCGGGGTTCAAATCTTAGTGCCCAGTCAGTGTTTGTGTGGCTTTCTTGGGGTTAGTCCTGTTCTTCTCCAGCATTCCAAAGACATTCATGATGGGTGCATTGACCACTAAAGACTGTGCAGGGTTGGTTCCCACCTTGTATTTGATGCTGCCAGGAAAGGCTCCATCCTCACAACATTGAACACGTTTAAGTGGGTTCAGTAATCAATGAGTAAAATAATACATTTTATTAGCACAGTATTTTTCCCATGTGCAAAGTAAAAAGTCTGCAGCATCTCTATATCTAAAGTGCCTTAGGATGTTGTTTACTGTAGGAAGGTGCTGTATTTAAAAATAATAAAATAAAAAAAATGTAAGAACTTTAGATAAGTTGCATACATTTATGTAACAAGAACCTGACAAAGGCTTCTTCTGGTCTTAATAATACTTTCAAACTATCAGGAAGGTGCGTATTCATCTCTGTGAATGTGTGGCCGTCCAAAACAACTGTATTTAGTTGTCTAAGTGGGTGATAATATGTTTCTCAGTATTGTATACTTCAGTATAAGACTTGTGAAGTTTTAATTAATGCTTAATAAGACCATCTGAAGCTTTCATATTCTTAAGTCATTTTACCAACACTAACAAGGTCTTTATATACCACACTGCAAAGAAATGAATAAATATTTTCCTGATGCTTTGCCTTATTAAGACCAAAAGAAGCCTTTATTAAGGTCTGATCACATAATGGTATGTGACTAATAGATGCATTATAGGTAGAACCTAATCTAAAATCTTACCAAAAGACATATTAGTAAAATGGTTTTTAAAGTATAACTTGCCATAGTAGTGTCTCATGGATCGAGCATCCTGGGTTCAAATTCCAACGTCTGGTTTTTGGCTGTGTCCTTGTTTTCACTGTATGTCCTTCTCCTACATTCTCAGGGACATGCAGGTTAGGTTAACTGGAAACTCCAAATTGGCCATTGTTGTGAAAAGGAGTCCCAAACACAGCAAAACGTGTAAAACAACTTTAAAGACATGGTCTTAATTTAGCCTGCCTGCCAGAGGAGACTTGCCCTAAACCCAACTAGCCTCAAAACTGCTAACTGCAGGCTTCTGGCCTAGTTGACTCCCGAAATGGGGAAACTGGCAAAATAATTAGAAATGTTCCAAAGTAACAGAAAACAAAAAACCTTCATTTGGTATGATCAGGTCAAATAAGGAATCTTTCTGGCAGTGGTGAAGCCATAAATTACAATGTGGGAGGGCAAAGCACAACTTTGAAGTTTTATGTGGTTCAGCTTATTGACAATAAAACTAAGTTTGGTGTTTGGGAAGTGGGGATTGTCCCACTTGAACTTTGCAGTTGCTCAATTAAATAACAAATGAACTAAGGTCCCCTGGCCTTTTGCACAGCTCAGTTTATTGAGGACTGAATAATCGGACAAAAATAAAATACAAATGTTACGGTGGGGCCTTGGTTCTGAATAGAAGAGCCTGGCTAATGAATGCAGGCCCTATAGCTTTGTTCCTGCTTTATAAATAAATGATTTATTAGGAAAAAAATAGAAAAATACATGTTCAAATGCATGAATTTAGGCAAAAGGAGATGCCAGAAAAAGTATTCAAATGCAAACAAGTGCCAATCTGCAAATCCAGAAATCAGAATCCAATAAGCACAGCAAAAAGATCCAAGTACAGTACTGGCAAAAAACAAAAAAATAGCAACACTCAGAAAAACTCCTTTACACTAGAATGTTCTCCTGCTTTTAGCTTCCATAGCTATGGCCTTAAATACTCAGAGTGAGGGCTCAAAAAGAGTGATGTCAGGATGGCTCTGCCTCTTGCATCTCCAACCACAATACACAAGGAATGGTAGCACAATTAAAGAGACACTACACAATTATATAAAAAATGACAAATAATCATTAAAAATGACAAACATATAATCATATAAATACAAGACTTTACATAGCAGCCATGTTTATGTACTGTATGTGAATTGGCCCTGCAGTGTACTGGTGCACTCACTGAGGCTACATCCTACTTTACCCAGTTCCAAAATGACTGATAAACACCAAATTTTGCATTGTCCATCCATCCACTTTCTAAATCTCTTATACAGAGCAAGGTTATGGGATACCAGTTTCTAACCCAGCAGCACTTGATGCAAAGCAGGAACCATCCCTGGCCAGGGCACCAATCCATCAGGGTGCCGCATGTAAAGACCTACACTCACTATAGGTCAATTAAAAGTCATCAATCAAACATAGCCAAAGGGGATGCACAAACCAGTATGTTTCTTTGTGTTGCGTAAATGGGGAGGGTTACATCAGGAAGGCCATCCGGTGTAAAATTTTTCCAGATCAATATGCGGACAACAATACAGATTTCCATATTGGATTGGTTGAGGCCCAGGTTAACAGTGGCCGCCACCAGTACTGTTAGCCAATAGTGTACTGGAGGAAACTGGGCTGCTGTTGGGACAAGGCTTGTCTAGAAGCAAGAGGAGAGGAGGAAGGTTGCAAGAGAGAATTGAGGGTAAGGACTTTGAATGGTGGCAGTATGATGGGTAAAGGGAGAGAATTGGCTGATTTGATGGAGAGAAGAAAGGTTGATATATTTTACATGCAAGAGACCAAATGGAATGGGAAAAAAGCCAGGTGTGTTGGAGGTGTGTTCAAATTGTTCTACCAGGTTGTGGATGGGAGGAGAAATGGAGTAGGGGTAATCCAGAAGACACAGTATGTCAATGGTGTATTGGAGGTGTTGGAGAGAGTGTTGATTATGAAGCTGGAAATTGAAGGTTTGATGATGAATGTTATCAGTGCATATGTTCCGCAAACTGGTTGTGCGATGGATGAGAAAGAATATTTCTAGAGCAAGCTGGATGAAATGGTGGAGAGTGTACCCAAGGAAGAGCGAGTGGTGATTGCAGTAGATTTCATTGGACATGCTGGTAAAAGGAACAGAGTGGATGAAGTGGTGATAGGTAGGTATGGTGTCAAGAAGAGCAATGAATAAAATCAGATATCAGTAGATTTTGCACAAAGGATCAAAATGGCTGTGGTGAATACTTATTTTGAGAAGAGGGACGAACACAGGGTGATGTACAAGAGTGGAGGAAGATGCACACAGGTAGATTATATCCAATGCAGTATTGTCAGTCTAAACTAGATTAGAGACTGTAAAGTGGTGGCAAGGGAAAGAGTAATTAGGCAGCCTATTATGGTGGCATGTAGGATGACACAAGAGGAGAGTGAGGGCAGAGCCAAGGATCAAATGGTGGAAGTTGGAAAAGGGAGACTGGAAAGCTAAATTCAGGAAGTGGGTAAGACAGGCACTGGGTGGCAGTGAAGAGTTACCAGATAGGTGGTCAGCTATAGCAGAAGTGGTAAGGGTGCTTGGTGTGATATCTGGACAGAGGAAGGAGAACAAAGAAACCTGGTGGTGGAATGGGAAAAGAGGAAGAGGTTGGCGAAGAAGAAGTGGGATTGTCAGAGAGATGAAGAAAGTAGACCGGAGTACAAGGAGACAAGGCATAAGGTGAAGAGAGTGGTGGCAAAGGCTAAAGATAAAGTATATGAATAGTTTTATGAGGAGGTAGAGAGAAAAGGACCTTTGTCGATTGGCTAGACAGGGACTGAGCTGGGAAAGATGAGCAGCAGGTTAGGGTGGTAAAGGATAAAGATGAAAACGTACTCACAAGCAAGGAGAGTTTGCTGAGCAGATGGAAAGAGTACTTTGAAAGGCTGATGAATGAAGAGAACGAGAGAGAGAAGAGGTTGGATGATGTGGAGATAGTGAATCAGGAAGTGCAACAGATTAGCAAGGAGGAAGTAATGACAGCTATGAAAAGGATGAAGAATCGGAAGGCCATTGGTCCAGATGACACACCTGTGGAAGTATGGAGGTGTTTACAAGAGATGGCAGTGGAGTTTTAAACCAGACTGTTTAATGCAATCTAGGAAAGTGGGAAGATGCCTGAGTAGTGGGGAAGAAGTGTACTGGTACCGATTTTTAAGAATTAGGGTGATGTACAGAACTGTAGTAACTACAGAGGGATAATGTTGATGAGCCACAGGATGAAATTATTGGAAAGATTGGTGGAAGCTAGGTTTAGAAGGGAGGTGATGATTAGTGAGCAGCAGTATGGTTTCATGCCAGAACATATGCCCTTGAGAGGAATGAAGACAGTCTGTAGGAACAAGACAGAATACATGATGCTCCAACAATGATGGACGGATTAAAAGGAAGAAGTCTACGTGACCATCATCATCATCAAGCCCTTCCGTGAGAACCCTAAATCCAAAGAGGACTGTTTCATTTATGTTAGGTAGAATGCCCAGAGGGGACTGGGCGGTATCATGGTCTGGAATCCCTACAGATTTTATTTTTCTCCAGCCGCCTGGAGTTTTTGTTTTTCTGTCCCCCCTGGCCATTGAACCTTACTCTTATTCGATGTTAATGTTGATTTATTTTGTTTTATAATTATGTCTTTCATTTTTCTATTCTTTAATATATAAAGCACTTTGAGCTACTGTTTGTATGAAAATGTGCTATATAAATAAATGTTTTTGTTGTTGTTGAGTGTGAATGAGAGGAAGGTCAGAGAAATGGTGAGAATGTAGGGAGTAGAGTTGGTGAAGGTGGATGAGTTTAAATACTTGGAATCAAGAGTACAGAGTAACATTGAGTGTAGAAGAGAGGTACAGGTTGGTGGAGTAGGTGGAGGAGAGTATCACAAGTGATTTGTGACAGATGGGTACCAACAAGAGTGAACAGGAAGGTCTACAAGACAGTAGTGAGACCAGCTATGTTATGTGTTTTGGAGATGATGGCACTGACAAAAAACAGGAGACAGAGCTGGAGGTAGCAGAGTTAAAGATGTTAAGATTTGCAGAGGATAGACAGGATAAGGAACAAGTACATTAGAGGGTCAGCACATGTTGGACGTTTTGAAGACAAAGCCAGAGAGGACAGATTGTGTTGGTTTGCACATGTGTATTAGATAGATGCTGGGTATATTGGGAAAAGGATGTTAAGGATAGAGCTACCATGCAACAGGAAAAGAGAAAGGCCCAAGAGGAGGTTTATGGGTGTGTTGAGAGAGGACATGCAGGTGATGGGTGTAACAGAGCAAGATGCAGAGGACAGGAAGATATGGAAAAAGATTTTCTGCTGTGTCAAACCCTAACAGGAGCAGCCGAAAGAAGAAGAAGAATCACCCTAATGGGCACATCTTTGGGAGGTGAGAGGAGAGCCCACACACACAAGAGGCTGCACAGAGCAGGAGCCAAGGATTAGGCTGTGAGGAACTTTTTCAGATCATGTTGAGCTTACAAGTGCGATCCAGGAGTGTCAGTGCTTTTTTTTTAGTTTTTTAAGATACATCGAACCAGTTATTTTATTTAGCAGACACACTAGAGCAGGGGTGTCCATCTCCGGTGCTGGAGGGCCGCAGTGGCTGCAGGTTTTCATTTTAACCATCTTCTTATTTAGTGAGCCATTTTTGCTGCTGATTAACTTGTTTTGCCTTAGTTTTAATTGACGTGACTCAGACCCCTTACTTGTTTCTTTTTCCTTAATGAGCAGCCAAACAATAATTAGATCCAAAACAAGCCGCCATATGACCAGCTAACCTTAAAATAAGAAAAGGTGAAGGTCTCAGAGATGTTGATCTGCTCAGGTCACCGAAACATCTTGATGGTGGTCTTAGAAAAAACAGAAAATCAAGTCTGCTCTGGCAGAATGAGAGCAGCAACAAGTCCTGATATTCAATAACGGCTTTAATTAACAGCAGGAATTGGCTTCCCATTAAGAAAATGGTTGGAGCGAAATTATCTGGAGTTTGATGTTCCAATTTAGCTGGTCATCTGTTGGCTCGTTTCACATCTCCTTTCTGCTTAGCTGCCATTTAATGAAGAAATTAATCAATTCAGAGGACTGAATCCTTAAAAACAGGGCTATTAAAATGAAGGGAATAGGAGTTAATTAGCAGTGAAAACTACTCACTGATTAGGAAAAGGGTTAGAATGAAAACCTGCAGCCACTGCGGCCCTCCAGGGCCAGAGCTGGACACCCCTGCCCTAGAGTCAGCACAATCCCTGTGGAAGAACATCATACTGTATTATGACTAAATTAGATGGAAAAATGAACAGTCGAAAGAAAATTTTAGCATTAATTTTGTAAAACTATGCAAAATGAAACTTCTGTCTCACTCATTACTAACCCACATTTAAGCATTTTTATGGGCACCATAAAAAAAACTGAAAGTCCAGAGAAGAGTGATGAAGAAAGAGTGATGAAGGAAGTCAGTAGGGTAGATGCCTGCTGTGGCTTTAAACTCTATTAAACAACACCTTGGAGTTGGGGCAAATATAGATGTCAGCTCAGAGGAAATTTCACACTAATGTTAGGAAATATTTGATCACATATTTGATAGTTAAAAAGCACCACCTTGGGGACCTTTGGGTCTGAACTAGGCAGGGTCAGACGTTTAGAGGAATGGTGGTTCTACTGTACTCAGTAATCATGACGCTAGACATCGGCAATGCATTCCATGTTGATTAGCACTGATACATGTAAGAACTTCACTTTGGTCTGCACACTTCACGATATTGGCCCTTTAAACCATTTATTCCCAAGGTGATTCAAAAATGATGAGCTATGTTTTACACAATGGCTTCTTCTCATCTCTTGCCCTCAATCCGGGAGAATCATTCAGAAAAGGAGGGGTGCACTTATTTGTATTCAAGCCTGGATACCATGAAGAAGTCTGTGACAGAGTTCACCAGCAGTTCAGAACAGATAATCCACCCGAAGGTAAGCATGTTTGGACCTAGCTAGTTCTTGGATGGGAGACCATCTAGGAAAGCTTGTGTTGCTGCTGTAAGAGGTGTGGGTGAAGCCAACATGGGGTGCTTACTCTGTAGTCTGTTTTGGGGATCCCAATGCCCCAGTGCAGTAATAATTGGGACATTGTGCTGTAAAATGGCACCGTAATTCGGATGAAATGTAAAACTCTCTATGGTCATAAAAGATCATAGGGCATCCTTCGCCAAGAGTAGGGCATTTCCCAGTGTCCAGACTAAATTGTCCACCATGGCCTGGTCATTCTGCCACCCTAATTGCAACCTGGCCCAAGCTGGGTCACTATCTCTCTCATATCCCTTCACCACCTAAGAGCTAATGCATGGAGAGCGTACAGGCACAAAATGGCTGCCTTTGCATCATCCAGGTGAAGTGCACATTAGTGTTAGTGGTGGCTGAAATACTCTCAATGTAAAGCACTTTGAGTAGTGAGAAAAAGTGCTACATAAATGTAATGTCGACTTCTTCTTTTGTCTGTCATGGCATCTGCACTTCACACATTTTATGAAAGCACACTTCATATTCCTCAGAAAAGTTATTAAAAACAGGGATGATCAAGCCTAGTGCAAGGACACCCTGGTGTTCTCTAAGATTCTTGCAAGCAGCATCTGAAATTTTATTTCCCCAGCAGAAAGGTTAGGGCAGGCTTAAGAGCTGGAAAGCACTGAAAAGAAAAAAAAAACAGTGACAAGCAACTGAGTGCACAAGAGTTACCAAACAAAACATTAAGAAGAATGCTGTCATCGTAACCAAAATGGTCCTCTGCACGTTATATTTAGCAGCAGTTGAAGCGCTTTTCCAAGAATAAGGCTGCCTTGCTGACTGATGTAACAGAGGGCCTGGTGTGACCGTGCCGAAGTCTCTGTGACTCTCATTAACAGCTGTTGATCAAGCAGACCTCCTGCAACCGACACGTTCTGTTGTGAAGGCGATCCACGACACGGGCTGTGGACGTGCCCTGGCTATTGTGGGCTTGTGACATTTAAGACAGGTGTCTGCCATGACTCAAACGTTCCACTCATTCACACATTTCAGCCACACATCCTCCTTTTGACACAGAAAACAAGGGCATTACTACTCCCCTCCATGACCTTAATACAAAAATGAAATATGAGGAAACTTTAAGCCTCCCTGAGTACCCACCAAAAACTTTGTTCCTTGGTGAGGGACATCTGTTCAACTGCTTTGTCCTGCAGGGGGTTAACGCTAGCGCCAGCAATGGGTGCAAAGCATGAACCAGCCTTACATGCCACTTAAATCTGATTGCCTCTGTTTGAATGCCATGCCCAACATTCCATGTGGAGTTTATATGGTGTCTCCACTGATTTTCCACTCATATCAGCCATGAGTGGCATGTCAATCCATTGCAGGGTTCTCCCATCTCCACAATAACACTCATTTGTGTGTGTTTGGTCCATTTACTGTACAATACAATATTGGCTCAGTGTGGGCCCCACAGTGGGCTAGAGTCCAGTGCTACCAGGATGGGCTCTGGAGCCCCACGAGAGCGAATTGCATTAAGCCAGTTGAAAAACAGTATGGAATATTTCTATTGAGGGTGGCATGGTGGCGCAGTGGGTAGCGCTGTTGCCTCGCAGTTAGAAGACTCGGGTTCACTTCCCGGGTCCTCCCTGCATGGAGTTTCCATGTTCTCCCTGTGTCTGTGTGGGTTTCCTCCGGGTGCTCCATTTTCCTCCCACAATCCAAAGACATGCAGGTTAGGTGCATTGGCGATACTAAATTGTTCTTGGTGTGTGTGTGTGTGTGTGTGAGCGAGTGCGCCCTGTGGTGGGCTGGCACCCTGCCTGGGGTTTGTTTCCTGCCTTGCGCCCTTTGTTAGCTGCGATTGGCTCCAGCAGATCCTCGTGACCTTGTAGTTAGGGTATAGCGGGTTGGATAATAGATGGATGGATGGATATTTCTATTGAACATATGCTTGAAATATCCAAGGGCAAGAATGGATAGAGTGTCAAGTTAGTAACTGACGCTACCTCCTTCTGCTCAGAGTTTGAGGATTTTCATAGCATTCCTCCTTACAGAACTGTCTCATTTCATTTGCATTTTTGGGGGCCTTACATGAATGGATCACATACCTTGATGTGAAAAGAGTAAGCCACAAAGGCCAAATGTTTCATGGCCCCACATAAGTCTAAGTTGTAGGTATCCTCATGCTTATAAAACAAGTTTGGAGCTTCTCCATGCATCATCAGGCACACCAACCTTGGAAGGGGTGCCAGACCATCACAAGGAACTCCAAAACTCACACAATGAGCCTGACATGCACGAGAAAATATGAAGTTCAGGTTCTGGAGTGTAAACACTTGGCTGCCTTTTTTTAATCTTAAAATGAAATGAGTCAAAGGGGGCTAAGTGTTTGGGTGTCCATAGGCTAATGACATTAGTGACTTAAGTTTTATGGTGGACATGATCTACGAGGGGCAGCCTCTTAATGAAGACCGCACAAGCAGTCAAAATGCAGCCTATTCCAAGCATTTTCAATCAGACTCTGTCCACATTACTTCTCATGTTCGGCCTCTGTTTTGTCTTGGTAGGATAATATTTTACTCTACTTTCCCCTTTTGTATTATTAATAAGTAGTCTTTGTCAGAATGCCTCTAATCTTACAGACTTACCACTGTTTATAAGGTATTATAGTATATAACTTCTCTCCACCTTCCCTCCTACATCTATAACTTCAGGTAATTTGGTGTAGTGAAAGACAAGCAGGAGTTAAGTTACAGTTTAAACAATGTATTAGTGATAATATTCATAAATAATAACAATATGCAAAGTACATTTGAATATTGGCAACCATACAACCTGATAAATGGTGATCTGTAGTTCAGGCGGCACACAAACTAGTTAGTTATTTAAAATGTCTCTACTCAAGGCATCATTTGTGGTCAGCTTTCTTCAGAACAGGCCGCATGCCTGTCTCAGTATGGCTGCCGAGCTGTGCTCTCCATTGTGTTGTCCTTTCATTACATCAGTTTGATAAGAGAGAGAGATGCTCCTTCATCAGATGTTTATTAAGAGAGAGAGAGAGTGAGGTTAAGCAAGCATATTTATAGATGTTCTGTCTGACCCCTACAGCCAATAGGACGTCGTGGTACTTAAAGGCTTCTGATACAAGCCAGTTCCAAACAGCCATACTTCAGACCAATGGGGGGACAGAACATCTTAACACCTGCCACCCCCCAAGACCTTATGTTAAGGTAAAGCTTGGCAGTTGTGCAACCTGACTTTGTGTGGGGGATGAAAGACTTTAGCAGAGAAACGCTTGCCAAACTGCTTTATGGCACATCCCCCAAATCCTGTCGTAAAATTCAAAGAGACTCAGTCCTGGTGGGGGAGGAGGAGGGGTTGTTAAACCTTTAAACCATTGCTGTTATTATCAATAATGTAACACTAATATTACATTGCTTTGTCTAAGTTACAAATAAAGACATACAAAATATTTATCAAGTTATATGCAAAATCTCACATCACAACAGCCTCCATTCAAGACTTTCAAAGTATTGTGGCATTTCTTCTGTTTCGAGTCCCAGGGATTTGCTGAAAACCGAATGCCCATAAAGGTATTCATTAAGAAACGCAGAAGATAGTGATGAAGCACTAGGAATCCAAAGTCAGCACGGCTTCATCATTGACAAAGGGCAGGCATGAAGATCAATAATATTCAGTGCATCACGGTGGTCTGCGTGTTTAATAAGTATATAAACGGCCTGCTAATGAAATAGTATTCTGTCAAATCCCATATCTGCTTTACTTCAACTTATTATTATCACTTTGTTATATTACTTGCTTTTTGTTTTCACTGTTATGCTCTAGTCGGCATGGTGGCGCAGTGGGCAGCTCTGCTGCCTCGCAGTTAGGAGACCTGGGTTCAATTCCTGGGTCCTCCCTGCGTGGAGTTTGCATGTTCTTTCCATGTCTGTGTGATTTTCCTCCAGGTGCTCCGGTTTCCTCCCACAATCCAAAGACATGCAGGTTAGGTGCATTGGCGATTCTAAATTGTCCCTGGTGTGTGTGTGCCCTGCGGTGTGCTGGTAACCTGCCTGAGGTTTGTTTCCTGACATGCACCCTGTGTTGGCTGGGATTGGCTCCAGCTATCCCCCGTGATCCTGTGTTAGGATATAATGGATGGATGGATGTTATGTTCTATTAATCTTGAGCTCTGCCAGGAGAAATGTTGAGAAAGTTCTTACGTGCCAGAGATTTTTATTTAAAAGGGGACAGAGCTCCTAGTTAGACATGGATTGGTTTATTGTGCCAAAAGTTATAAAAAGTGTTACGACACTCTGGCACTTGAGAGTTGAACAACTACTGCATACCCACCAGCCGAGTCGCCCCAAAGGACACACTGAAGCACCACAAACAATCGGACATTAAAATTGAGGCCCCACATGACCTTCACCCTTCTTTAGGACATTGTACTGTGAGCACCCCAGCAAACAAGGAGCAAGCATCTTGCCCACCACAGTAACCTCAAATGGTGTTCTCTTGACAGAGCCTGATGTGAACTGTATGTTAAAAAATAATATTTAATTCAAGCTAATGTATTATTTGTTTTGTTACTTTGCAGTCTTTGTGGCTTAGAGGCAGCACTGTGAGCAGAGCAACATTTTCACAGTTCAGTATTGAACAAGAGCCATTCATGGAGTTAACACTCCTTGCTAAACACAATTTTCAAAAGTTTTGGTTTTATCTTCTTCTTACTCAGATGGTCACCATTAGACCTCTAGCCCTGATAAACAGGATCAGCAGTTGACAGAGGTAAGTCACTGTCATACACATCCTTGCTGATGATAGACTGGGCCTGGCCATCTGGAGTGTCTCACCCACACTTGGCAGCTAAGAGCCTTTGGCCGGAGATCCACTCCAGAATCTGCAAGGGCAGACTGAGGTCAGAGCTGCAACATCTCAGATACCACAAGCACACGACACACTGAAGAGCTTCTTATTCCAGAGGGCTGCCATGTCACAATGCATGTCATTAGGAGACTTAAAGACTATGTCTCATCTGCTGAGTCATGCCCTCTGTTTGACTCTACAGATCCTAGTTAGGTTTAGAGCACATTTTGTGTGTATATATATATATATATATATATATATATATATATATATATATATATATATATATATACAGTATATAGATATATATATATACAGTATATAGATATATACATCTTGCACCCAAGAGACGAGGCCAAGTCTAAGGACTTCAGGAAAACCAGCTCAACTCGAAACAGGAGCTACCACTCTACTCCACACAGCCCCAGCAAACAGGCAGGGCCAGGGCCAGGTTAGTGGCCCAGTTATGTGTTCACTGCATCACCATTAGGGCAACAGACGAGCGGTTGCCTTGGCGACAGATGCATCAATCTCATTTCAGCGTGGCACCCCATTGGGGAGGGTCTCAAAAGACTTCAAAAATCTCACAATATATATATTGTCTGTGATCTTGTGATCTGGTGATGTGTGGGTCACAGATTTGGCACAAGAGAGAAGAGAAATGATCAGTTTGTCATTTCAAAGTTATCCAAATGGGAGCCATCACTTCAGCACTCACAAAAAACCACAGCACATACACAGTGACGCTGTTGTCATCTTGCAATCGCTCCCTTCTCAGCTTAAAAGAGTAGACAGGCTTAAAATACAAGTGAGAAAACGGAAAGTGAACACACAGCCAGGTCAGCAGCCGGTTTTAAATGTTCCCTGCATCAACCAGTGGGTGACAGACGTGCTATGCAGGAAGCATACAACTTGCAGTTGCACCAGCACTGGACAACCAGTCCCTTCCTGTGTTAGCCAAATGTTGGTGCACAGTGCAGTTTGGGGGTTATTAGAGTCTCAAAAATCTCACTATATATGTGTGTACATATATGTAGAGTGTGTATATATATTGTGGAGGACTGCCGGCTTCCCATGCCGGTCCGCACCCCCAGGCTGCCAGGAGGAGCTCTCCCGACAGCAGGATCGTGCCCCGAGGTCCAGCAGGGCCTTATGGACTTTGTAGTGTTTATACACAGCCCTGCTGGATACCTTGGGGACCACCAGGAGTCACTGTGGTGGGGCTTATAGGCTCTGTGATGCCGTAGAACCCGGGAGTACGTCACGGTCACGTGACAGGAAGAAATGTCGTGCTCCCGGGTTGAAGTAAAGGACTAATTGCCCTGACCCGGAAGGAATAAGGAACTGTGGACTGTTGGGACAGAAACACCTCCGGGTCAGGGGCTATAAAAGGGCGGCGCCTCGCTCCAGACAATGAGCTGTGCTGGGTGGGAGAGGAGCAAAGTGTCTGGGCGAGGAGGAGTGGATATTGTGTTTTGTTATTGGTGTATGAGTAGTGTGGAAGGTGCTTGGTGCACTCTGAAGAACCATAATAAAAAGTCTTGGACTTTTACCTGGTGTTTGGAGTCATAGCTGAGGGTTCAAGGGAGCACTAGCGCCCCCTACTGCCACAATATATATATATATATATATGTGTACATACACACAGTGATGACTAGTACAGGGCGTCCTCGGGTTACAACGTCTCGACATACAATGTTTCGAGTTTACAACACTCACTCCCATAAAAAAGTTAAAAAACAATTGAGACTTGAGAAGTATTAAAGGTAAGGATTTTTTTACACTCATTTTTTCTGTTACTACAGTACAGTGTACAGTACAGTATATTTATGTCCTTTTCCTTTTTCTGAGGCTTAGATTTTGTGTTTTTATGTTCTAGATTATGATTTTGCAAATTTGTAAAGATAGGTACTGTAAGTGACTTAGGCTAGGGTGTGTTTCGACTTACACCAAAATTTGGGTTACATCACTGTTGTAGGAACAGAACTGTGTTGTAACCCGAGGACCCCCTGTACTTCAAACTTAATTCGATTTCAAGAGACTGTTTGAACTCTGAATTATTTCAAGTCCAAATCAGTTTTCCTCATTCAAAATAATGGAAAGTGAATTTATCTGTTCCCATACCCTAAACCAAGAGTTTCCAAACTTTTTTCGGCTACAGACTCCTTTACCAAAAACTTTTAAAACCGTTGACCCCCCTAGTCATTTACTTTACTTACTCAAATTAACAAATTTGTACAGTACTCGATATTAAATATTTCACTAGATATCAAATTTTTTATTTTAATCACTTGTAATTAATAATTGAAAAAGATAAAAGGACTATGGAATATGGCATTATCTTGTGCAACATTTAATATCGAAACCTGCACTAACGAAAATGAAAGCAAAAAAATACGAGCAGAGTTTTTTTTACATTTTTGACATTTATGAAATAAATATGTAAATTCAAAATAAGTACAAATAGTCCAATCCATTTCTTTTTTGGTTCAGTCATATTATTATCTGAAGAAATAACTTTTATTAACAAACAATTTCGACAGCCCCTGTGATAAAAAGAAAACCCAATAAAGTATGTACTTGAAACAGAAGATTTTTGTTCAAACTCGAATAAATAAACTGTGTCCTCTGATTTTCTTTTTCGTAGTACTGCTCCTCAATAATTACTTATATTCAAAGTTCAAATCACAAATAAGTACATGTCACATCAAACAAACTAATTTATAGTGTTTTATGAAAGCATGACCGTACAAGACTGATTAACTTAGATTCTGCTAATATCGAATATCCATCGTCTCGTCCCACCATGAGCAAGTGCGGACATGCAACGGTTTTTCATGTCCGCACTTGCTTTGATACGTTCGATAAGACAATGCACAGACATGTTTGTGCTATTTGTATTTTCATGCATTCTTACGTGTGTCTCTTTTAATGATCCATTTTACCTTTTCGTTTGCAAGTTTGGTATGTAATGTGTTTTTTTGAATCACTTTACTTCTTAATTAGGTACCTATTGAAATCATAGATATTTTGAAGTAACAAACAAACAGCAGAAGTAAGGGGGTCTATTTTTGCTGTCGTCGACCCCCAATTTCTTTATTGAAACTATCGATCCCTAGTCATTTATATCGACCACTTTGGGAACTCTTGCTCTAAATAATACCTATTTCGATAACATAAATTAAGGTGAAATAACACTAAATACCTGAAATAATAAATTAAAACATAAATACGTAAATACTGTGTAATAAAATGAAAATTGCATTTACTGTACCTTAGTCAGGAATGATGATGTCCCATGTGGCTGGTAGAGAGAAAGAGAAAGATTACCATTTGAAAGGCGGGGTCACCACCCATACACACGCCAAATAACTGTACTTTGTGGTAAGTTCCCTTTCCACTGCAATCGTTGATACTACAACCTTCCACACTCTTCTTGGATGCCATGGTTAATAGACAGGGATTATATAAAAGCCAAACACATCAAAAATAAAGTGAAAAAAAGTTCTGAAAACACACAAATGTAATACAAGAGATGCTTTCACAGCAGGGGCGGCACAGTGGCGCTGCTGCCTTGCAGTAAGGAGACCTGAGTTCATTTCCCAGGTCCTCCTTGCGTGGAGTTTGCATGTTCTCCCCGTGTCTGCATGGGTTTCTCCCACAGTCCAAAGACATGCAGGTTAGGTGCATTGGCGATCCTAAATTGTCCCTAGTGTGTGCCCTGCAGTGGGCTGGCACCCTGTCCAGGAATTGTTCCTGCCTTGTGCCCTATACTGGCTGGGATTGGCTCCAGCAGACACCCCGTGACCCTGTGTTAGGATATAGTGGGTTGGATGATGACTGACTGACTGACTGACTGACTTTCACAGCGAAGAGAAGACTTGGGCACACAAAAGTTGACGCTTGCTAATTTACGTTTGCTGCAGATGCGCCACCATTTGCTGCATTTTTTTTATTGTGCACACAAGTAGAAGCATTTCCTAGCGAGAGTTGAGATAACTTTGGTGCACAACAAATAATGTTTACATTCATTGCATGAGCGACATCTTGTTGCTGCATTTTTTTTTTTACTGTGTGCATAGTTCAAACTTAGAACCATTGTTTGAACTCCAAATTATATTTATCTAGAATTTAGCATTTAAACTCTAGAATGTTCAAAGTTAGAACTGTTTGAAGAACGAGGCACCATTTTATATATAATTGGTGTATATCCAGTAAATCTGTCCGGTCTGATCAGGTCTGGGTATGCGTAAGTGCACTTCACTCCATGGTTGATTGTGATGGTTGGCTGAGCACACAAACATTTCTAAATGTGAGTGGATTAGTCAAGCGCCACGTTCACACCTTGGGGTGGGCAAAGCACCACACCTGTGCCCAATCAAGAAGGGTCAAAAGGAGCCTGCATGGCAGAGGGGTGAGATTAAAAAAGAATGAAAAGAAACAGAAAGAAGAATGATGAAATAGCAAGATGACTGATGAAATAGCAAGATGGAGGTTGAAGAGACGATAAGAGATGGCAAGATCAGGAGAGGAGTGGGTGCGATTTAGAGTGGAGGCAGGCAGTTGGGAAAGTGAACCCCAGCAGAGGAGAGTGTGATCGATGCACAAGAGGGGGCTGAGGGTTGCTGCTGAGCAGCCAGAGAGAAGGAGCGGCCAAGCACTCCTGGAGGATTTCCAATGTATGGCAGAGGAGTAGCAGCGGGAGGCGAGGGAGGAAGGATCAGTGCAGTGCCTCTCAGATCCTGAAGGACTGGCAGTAAGGACATGGATGGATTCTACTCATGGATTTGAAGCTCGTTTAAATGAAAGGTGCATTTGATGACCTTTATCCTCATGTTTAATGATTTGTATGGATTCTTTATTTAAGGACTGGAGCACTGCACTTTTTGAACCTTTAGTTTTTCTAGTTTGAATAACCACACATGAACATTTTTTCACTGATCCCTTGCTGAATGTGTGTGCCCTCATTTGCCGGGCTCATCTTGGTACATGACTATTGATGATTTTGGGTTGAAGAGGCTCCCAAAAGTGACAAGGAAGCATGGAATTGATCCTGAACCATCGTACACTGTCATGGAATTTGAGAGTTTTACTGTTTGGATTTGGATTATTTGGAATACTGGATTGTGAATGGGGACTTTTTTCCCTTGGATTGCCTTTTAGACAACTCCTTTTTGCTCTTTTGAGCACTCTTTTCTTATTTTTCCCCCCTAACTCAATATTTTTCATTTGTGAAAGATCTTGGTTACTTTTTTGGTTACAGGCCAGAGCTTAGCTCGGCTTCTCCTTCTCATGAGGCATTTTGATACTTTTGAGATTACTGAGAGCGTTATATATCTTAAAAGTCAGTTCCCCCTTTTTTAGGCCTGGTTGCCAGCAGGTAGTAACTGTGGGGGCAAGCAAGTCAAGAGTGAGCCTCTTCTAGGCTGGTGAGGGAAGGTCACGACCGACTTACTTTCTGTGTTACTTTTGGAGGCATCACACCCCTTTTGCCATGTTCTTGACTCCTAATCAAAGCAAAGCCAAAAACGGAATAAATAATATCCATCCATCCATCCATTATCCAACCCACTATATCCTAACTACAGGGTCACAGGGATCTGCTGAAGCCAATCAGGGCCAACACGGGGCGCAAGGCAGGAAACAAACCCTGGGTAGGGCGCCAGCCCACTGCAGGGCACACACACACACCCCCACCCCAAGCACTCACTAGGGACAATTTAGAATCGCCAATGCACCTAACCTGCATGTCTTTGGACTGTGGGAGGAAACCGGAGCACCCTGAGGAAACCCACCCAGGGAGGACCCGGGAAACGCTAACCCAGGTCTCCTTACTGTGAGGCAGCAGCGCTACCCACTGTGCCACCGTGCCACCGAATAAATAATATGATCAATTATATTTAAATAATAAAAAAAGACTAAATAAGTACAAAATAAACTTGAGCCAGGACAATAACCCTGGCTGTACCATAGAACAGGGAAGTAGGGTGGTGGTAGCGTTGGTCTCAGTGGTCGCTTTTCATCAGCAGGGACAGAGTGACTGGGTGAAACAGAAGAATGGATGGTGGAAAACACAAGCAAAAGCTTCAAGAGACCTGAGTGAGTCTGCTGCAGGGAAGATCACAAACACAGTGACTGTCTTGCAATGGCCAGTCCAAGCCCTCATTTCAATCGAACTGAGAATCTGTGTGGCTGTTTGAAAATTGTGGTGCACAAGAACGGTCAAACTAACCAGAACACCTTAGCGTAAATCTGCCTCAAGTCACTCCGGCTGATGAGCAATGATTTGAAACTAAATTCAGTGCCGCCCTTGTTATGGACTACAATTACAATTAAAGGGCTGGTCAACTGGCTGAATAGCCTTGCAAGGCGCCACAGTTCATTTTTGTTGCACTTGCTCTGAGCTTCTATTCAGTACACAAAAAAAAACAGAAATTAAAATGTTATGAGACTCTGAAGCAGAAAAGTTCATCCTGATCCCCAAACATTCCTCTTTCCCTGAGCTCTTGCCTGGCTTCTAATCATCAGGGCAGCAGTGCCCATCTGTGATCAGCATGTGAATTGTTGGCAGTTGACTTTCTGAGAACGAGATAGCAGCTCCCAGTAAAGCCATCTGGAGTGATGCCAGCAGAGAGACGCTGCCCTTCCTAATGTCTTGGTTAGTATGATTGCTGGATACCCAGTGGTGTAACATATGCAGATGGAAAGCTGGGGCTATCTGTCCAACAGACCACACATCAGCTTTACCCCTGTGGCTAACTGAAGCCGTCCTGGCCAGCAAATAAAGCAGCATTAGCCAAGTCACTGAAGTGCCAAGCCGGGCATGAGTAGGCAGAGAGCTCCCAAATAAAAAGTGATTGTCACCAGTCATGGACAGCTGCAATCCGTTTAACATGCAGTAACATGAACCTCCATTTTTTTAAATCGCAGACCCACTTCTGGGTTACAGGGAGTGAGGCCTATTCTGGCAACAAGAGATACAAAACAGAAACCAAGCTGGACAAGGCACTCAGGTCAAGAAGTCGGGTTATACTTCACACTCAGAATGCTTCATGGCTGCCACATGTTCCCAGCGTGCTTTTGACACGTACTCTGAGCACGTCATCAGAAATGAATGTGAGTTGCAGTACCAGCAAAAATATGGATGGCGTGTGCTTTCAAGTTGGTGTGTGATGTCAGCATCGCTGTTTACTATCAACATGTGACAGCAAGCCGCATTGCAGCTCCAACAGGATCTACAGTGGTGTGAAAAACTATTTGCCCCCTTCCTGATTTCTTATTCTTTTGCATGTTTGTCACACAAAATGTTTCTGATCATCAAACACATTTAACCATTAGTCAAATATAACACAAGTAAACACAAAAAGCAGTTTTTAAATGATGGTTTTATTATTTAGGAGAAAAAATCCAAACCTACATGGCCCTGTGTGAAAAAGTAATTGCCCCCTGAACCTAATAACTAATACCCTAACTGTGGTGTATCACACCTGAGTTCAATTTCCGTAGCCACCCCCAGGCCTGATTACTGCCACACCTGTTTCAATCAAGAAATCACTTAAATAGGAGCTGCCTGACACAGAGAAGTAGACCAAAAGCACCTCAAAAGCTAGACATCATGCCAAGATCCAAAGAAATTCAGGAACAAATGAGGACCGAGATCTATCAGTCTGGTAAAGGTTATAAAGCCATTTCTAAAGCTTTGGGACTCCAGCGAACCACAGTGAGACCCATTATCCACAAATGGGAAAAACATGGAACAGTGGTGAACCTTCCCAGGAGTGGCCGGCCGACCAAAATTACCCCAAGAGCGCAGAGACGACTCATCCGAGAGGTCACAAAAGACCCCAGGACAACGTCTAAAGAACTGCAGGCCTCACTTGCCTCAATTAAGGTCAGTGTTCACGACTCCACCATAAGAAAGAGACTGGGCAAAATGGCCTGCATGGCAGATTTCCAAGACGCAAACCACTGTTAAGCAAAAAGAACATTAGGGCTCGTCTCAATTTTGCTAAGAAACATCTCAATGATTGCCAAGACTTTTGGGAAAATACCTTGTGGACTACTGAGACAAAAGTTGAACTTTTTGGAAGGCAAATGTCCCGTTACATCTGGCGTAAAAGGAGCACAGCATTTCAGAAAACGAACATCATACCAACAGTAAAATATGGTGGTGGTAGTGTGATGGTCTGGGGTTGTTTTGCTGCTTCAGGACCTGGAAGGCTTGCTGTGATAGATGGAACCATGAATTCTACTGTCTACCAAAAAATCCTGAAGGAGAATGTCCGGCCATCTGTTCGTCAACTCAAGCTGAAGCGATCTTGGGTGCTGCAACAGGACAATGACCCAAAACACACCAGCAAATCCACCTCTGAATGGCTGAAGAAAAACAAAATGAAGACTTTGGAGTAGCCTAGTCAAAGTCCTGACCTGAATCCAATTGAGATGCTATGGCATAACCTTAAAAAGGCGGTTCATGCTAGAAAACCCTCACATAAAGCTGAATTACAACAATTCTGCAAAGATGAGTGGGCCAAAATTCCTCCAGAGCGCTGTAAAAGACTCATTGCAAGTTATCGCAAACGCTTGATTGCAGTTATTGCTGCTAAGGGTGGCCAATTAGGTTCAGGGGGCAATTACTTTTTCACACAGGGCCATGTAGGTTTGGATTTTTTTTTTCCCTAAATAATAAAAACCATCATTTAAAAACTGCATTTTGGGTTTACTTGTGTTATATTTGACTAATGGTTAAATGTGTTTGATGATCAGAAACATTTTGTGTGACAAACATGCAAAAGAATAAGAAATCAGGAAGGGGGCAAATAGTTTTTCACACCACTGTATTTGCGTGCTTCGATGTTTGATAAATACTTTGATGCGGTGAAGCAAATGATCAAACTTAAATGCTGACATGGTGCTTTTCTTCACCCACTTCTCGCATGGGCAATACAAGCGTCGCATATTCCCCATCGTAATGACGTGATACATTTAAAGGTCTTACATATCATCTTCTGCACGTTTGCAACAGCATCAGAATGCAAAGGATTTTTATCTTCAACATCTTTCTTCCCTCAACTTATAAAACAGCGAACCCAAATGTTGTTTTCATACCGTGATGATTTCTCACACTGCTACAGTACACGGTGGAATCCTCCAGATATACAAGTACAGTCAGAGCACTGCCTGCATAGCAGCAGCATCCTCAAGTGCGCACGTCACATACGGTTGAGTATATCCCTGACCTTACTGTTACTATGCCTCATGTAACGTTCTTTAGGTGGCTCCTGTCCTGGCAGCAACGGGTGTGTGGCTGGTTTTTACATCAGTCCCCTCAAGAACACACAGCCAGTTTGGAATTGCAGAGACATAAAAGACACAAAGACACACTGAGACTGACTCAAATTAAAAAAACATACGGTAAATAAACATCACATATAAACACATAACAAGCAGCTGAAAAGACAAGGAAAATGGACTTGCTGGTTCAGGGCTTCTAAAATGGGGTCCTGGCCATGGGTCAGATGCTTAGGAGATCAACAGCTAGCAAGAGACACTGATGAGGATGACCGAGAACCTGTGGAGAGTTGGGGAACAAACAGTGTGTTGCTGTGGTGTAGGGGGAGTCAAGGATGATGGATGGGGCTTTCTTCAGGCATCTCTTGTCATCAGTGTGCTTCATGCCACTAATGAGATGTGCCATTTTAACCAGCCACAGTGTGGCTTTGTGTTCTGCTGTGGTGCCATTGCCATACCACCCTGAGGTGCATCTGTTGATGTTTGTGAGAACCCCTGGGAGCAAATGTTCCTCTGCAGTTTCAAAAACAGATGGTGTTGTTGAGCCTCTATTATAAAGTTAAAAGGCATACGTATTAGGTGTGTTATGAAGAAGACTGTGTTACTGAGAGAGGTCAGAGGCGAACTTCTAGATTTGGTTACAAAGCCAGCCAGCCATTTGGGCATATGTCAGTCACAAGTGCAACTGAGGCTCTGTGAGTCTGATGTGGCCATCGGTACAGAGCAGTACAAGCAGATTTTCGTGTCTCAGCAGCCCCACACCAGGTCCACATATGAGAAGATCGTGTAGGCTGAATGCATAAGACTTGGCTATATGATGGAGTGTTGACTTTAAAGGGCCCTCCAAGAGTCAGAAACCGTACGACACCCTGTGAAATTATAATAGTAATAAGGAAAGGAAAAAACTGCAAACCATCTGCACTGTTTGGAAATAAAAAAGAAGGGCCAGTTGAGTGAAGTGTGGCATCAAAAAAATAATGCATGGTATGGCCAATCAGTACACTGAAGATTGGAACTCTACAAGTGCAATGATTTTATATATATATATATATATATATATATATATATATATATATATATATATATATATATATATATTGTCAGGGATGCCAGGGGCAACGACCGGCCGGGGCGCCGTGAGGGACCGGATGTGGGTCTGCGCCCACCCTGGATCACGTGGGGGCCGCCTTCCTGGTTGCTTTGGGGGCCACGAGTTGAGGGCATGGATGCCCCACCCTGCAGATGCTCGTGGTCACCGCCAGGAGGTGCCCCAATGCCTTGGGGACCTGTTGCCTCAGCACTTCCGCCACACCAGGAAGTGCTGGGGGGAAGAATTAGAAGGATACCCAGAGAGCTGCCAGGAGGACAGCCGGCACTTCTGCCACGCTGGGGCGTGGCCAAGAGGGGAATGCCGGGAACCACCTGGAGCTCATCCGGGAGAGTATAAAAGGGGCCGTCTCCCTTCATTCAGGGCTGGAGTCGGGTGGAAGAAGGACGAGGCAAGAGAAGAGAAGAGAAGAAGAGAAGAGAAGAGAAGAGAAGAGAAGAGAAGAGAGTGGAGGTGGCCCGAGAAGAAGGCATTTGTGGCCAGGACTGTGAATGCTGGGGTTTGTGCACTTTTGGACTGGGTCTTAGTGACCATTAATTATTGTAAATATTGTAAATAAAACGTGTGGTGGTGAAAAAACAACATGTCCGCCTGTCTTTGTCCGGGTCGGCTCCATATCTGGCGTAGCTGACAGGATGCTCTGCATGTTTCAAGGCGGGGACCTGAAAAACAAAATTTTGTTGTGGACGGCCCGGCGCAGCAGGGGACCCCACCCACGTAAAAGAACCCCGTGGACCGCCAGGGGTCCGCGAAAAGGCCGTTTTTCCCTGATGTGGGCGGGCAGCGTGCATGACAAGGGGGCAGCGGTCTCCACTATGCGCGCCGTGGCCGGAGGTGCCCGGGACGGCATGGCGTCAAGAGAGGCCACGAGGACGCAAGGGATCAGACCATAAGTGTTCCCTGAAGAAACTCAAGCCACACCTGGAGTGCTACTGGGTACTCATGTGGCACTTCCGCCACACCAGGAAGTGCCGTCGGAAGATCATTACAAAGCACCTGGAGCACATCCAGGGTGTTATAAAAGGGGCTGCCTCACTCCATCACTCGAGCTGGAGTTGGGAGGGAGAATGCAGAGCTTGTGAGAGGAGGAGTGAGGGCGACAGAAGAGTAGAAGAAGAGAGAAAGAAGGGTCTAATTTGGACATTGTGAGGTGCTGTACAAAGCAAAAGAAATATTAAACGTGTGTGTTTTGGACATCGGGTGTCTGTCTGCCTATGTAAGGGCATGGAATCTCCACAATATATATATATATATATATATATACCTCTATATATAGTGACGTGTGAGTCCCTGTCTTACACCCCAAAACATGAGGCTGAGTCTCAGCTTCATTCATCTTGAAACAGGAACAACACGATTATTTATTGTAGTGGGATCTGCCACTCTCCTATACACAGACACAGCAATCAGGCAGGGTCGTGACCAGGTTTGTGGCCAAGTAATCCTGTTCCCTGCATTTATAATCTTCCTTGCATCACCCATCGATGACAGTGTGGCTGTTAGCTCGGTTTTCTTTTTGCGGAAAGCCGCTGTAGTGCTGGAAGCCTGCAGTTGCCCTGGCATGGGATAGGCTGTCTTCCACAGATGCAGCGATCGTGTTTTGGGATGTTCTTCGGCGTGTCATCCCAATGGGAGGAGTCCCAAAAGAGTTTAAAACCTTACAATATTAATATATATATATATCTTTTTTTTTTTTTTTGAGACCCTTTCCAACCGTGCTGCTGAAATGCAATTGATCAATCTGGCAAAGGTTACTCTGTTCACAGCTTTGCCATGTAATGCACCTGGTTGATGTGGGGAACATTCTCACCTGGCCCCGTCCCTGCTTGTTTGCTGTGTCTTGCTGTGTGTATTCAAGTAGTAGCTCCCATTTGAATAAATGTCCTTACTGTTCCCGTTTCATTATAATAAAGCCTTTGGACTCAAGTGTCTTCTTTCAGGTTCAAGACAGTGACTTATATAGAGACATAGCAGGATATGACAGAGTGCACTGGCTCTTTTTCTCCCTTGCCTGCAGACCATTCACAGGAGATTCCACCTGGCCCTCTTGACGTCACATTTGGGACCGAGCCAATGGAAGGAGACCTTGCCGGCTCCGGCCCCTGTGATGTCGCGTTCGGGCTTGCACCAATGGCAGAAGACCTACATGAGCCCGACCCCTTTGACTTCACTTCCTGTCTTCCCCTTTAAATGCCTCCACCTTTTTCCTATTCCCTCAGTTCTGTTTTGGACTCGGTTTTGTGCACATCACTGCTGTATCAATTTCAATGCAGCTTTGCAGCCAGGAAATCAAATTATACAGGTGGCTGCCCCAAACCTTTATATGACCCTTTCTCGAGTTTGTGACAATATATATATATTTTACTTATCGCTAGTTTTGGTTGCAGCATCAGCATAAGACAGAATACTAATAATAATAATAATACATTTTATTTATTTGTAGGAGCCTTACTAAACACTCAAGGACACCGAACAATAGATAAAACACAGATTATAAACAAAACAAAAAATACAAAAACTTAAATCAGACAGAGCTATTGTAATCTTAAACAGGTGTGTTTTAAGTTTAGATTTGAAAAGTGAAAATGATTTGATGTTTCTAAGTTCAGATGGTTGTGAGTTCCAGAGCTGGGGAGCAGAGCATTCAGTTGCTGGTGGTAAGACAGGCGAAAGGGACAGTCAAGTGGATGGAAGAAGAGGATCTAAGGGTACGCAAGAGAATGGCAACATGGAGGAAATCAGACAGATATGGAGGGGTAAGGTCGTGGATAGCCTTAAATGTTAACAGGAGAATTTTGAAGTCAATGCGGACCTAAACTGTAAGCCAGTGAAGCTGCTGCAAGATGGGAGTGATATGGTGAGTAGAGGGAGTTCTAGTAATGATGTGGGCAGCTGAATTCTGGACCAGTAGAAGCTGATAAAGAGATTTGCGAGAATAACAAAAAAGAAGGGAATTGCAATAATCGAGACGAGAAGTGACAAGGCTATGAACCAGGATAGCGGTGGTGTGGGGAGTGAGGGAGGGGCGAATACGATTAATGTTTTGTAGGTGCAGACTGGGAGATGTTATTGATGTGGGACTGAAAGGACAAAATACTGTCAAGGATGACACCCAGACAGGGGTGAAACAGAAGAAATATCAATAACAAATGAAAAATGATCAGTTTTGGATAATGTTGATTTTGTACCAATGAGGAGAACCTCAGTTTTGCCACTATTTAATTTAAGAAAATCTAAAGAGTCCTAGGGGACACCTGAGGTAACAGCGGTGGGTTGGGATGTGAAAGTTTAAAGATGAACAAACTGAGTGCAGCCTGAGAGGTAGGATCTGAACCAATCTAGTGGTGTGTGGGTAATGCCAAT
This sequence comes from Polypterus senegalus, assembly GCF_016835505.1. NCBI lineage: Eukaryota > Metazoa > Chordata > Cladistia > Polypteriformes > Polypteridae > Polypterus > Polypterus senegalus. The sequence continues at coordinate 100,526,595 of NC_053154.1, read as the reverse complement.
CGAAGATAATCTATTGAGGAGTGTGACAAATAGTATCAAAGGCCGCATTCAGATCAAGAAGGATGATCTCTCTCTCTTTCTTCCTTTAAATGTCCCACCTTAGAAATTTGACTCCACTGGAGCTTTTTTTGTTAAAGACCTACTAGCATTTGACTACTATGTTAAAAAAATGAGGTAGTTTAGAGTTAAATGCCCTTTAGAACCAGAATCAGCTGCCATAAGGAGGTTGTTAGTCATTTTGATACAGTAAGTGCCATTTCTGTACTATGGAGGGGGCGAAAACCAGACTGGAACTATTCACACAGATTATTTTGAGATAAATGAGAATGAAGTTGAATGGCCACTATTTTTTCAAGAATTTTGGAAATAAAGGGTAAATTAGGAATAGGATAAAAATGACCAAAATTAGTAGGATCGGCACCAGGTTTTTCAGTATTGGGGTTATTCTAGCAGTTTTAAAAGATGAAGGAACAGTTCCAGTGGTGACAGAGAAGTATAGTATAGTAAATTATAGTAGAAATGAGAGGGACCAGAGAATGGAGGCAGGCTTTAACCAGAACTGTGGGAAGGGGATCCAGTTGACAGGTGGGTGGCTTAGATATACAGATGAGAGCTGAGATTTTTGAGAAAGTAGGAAGCTGAAAAGAGGAAAATGAGGGAGTAGGTGGATGAAATTCAAATGAAGTACTGGAGGAATCCATACCGAGAGACTGGTGTATCCTCTGGATTTTATCATTAAAAAAGGACATAAGGGAATTGCAAACACCAGTTGAATAAGGGTGAGAAGGTAGAGAATCCAGGGGTTGTGTGATATTATTAAGCAGTGAAAACAGTGACTTGGTGTTACCTTTATTGGAAGGAATTATGTGACTTTAATAGTTAGATTTGGTTTGAGCAATACAGGCCTTGTAATATAGTATATGGTTTTTATACATTTCTTTGTGAACAAAAAGTCCAGTTTTTTTATACAACCGGCCTTTGGCTTTCAAAAGCAGAAGTTCATGTTTGAACAAGAGAATAGAAAAGGAGAAAGAAACAGATCTAGTTTACAATGAAGAATACCATAGAGTCCAGTGTTCTAGTGTGAGACCAGTTCTTCAGAAGTGGATAAATTATGAATGTCCATTAAGGGAATCAATACTAGAGGAAAGAAAATCCAAGTTAATATTCTTAATATTATGGAAAGACATTAGACGGGGAAGCTTAGTAATGGAAAGAGCAAGTTTAACATTGAATGAAAGAAGAAAATGATCAGTTATGAGGAGTTCATCTGCAGTACAATCAAGGGGGGTAACTCAGCAGATCCAAAACTCTCAAGGCAGGATGTAAAGTCTCTAGTAAGAGGGACATATATGATATTATCCATATGTACTGTATATTAAAATCCCCCAGAAATATTATGTTTGATGAAACAGTAGATAGGTGTGTAAGAAAAACAGCAAAGGCAGGAACAGACAACGGCAGGACTGTCCACTATTCATAATAAATTATCATGTGGCCTCCTCCCCGGCCAGAGCCCCGGGGGAGTGGATTTGTTAAGTTGGAAAAGGTTATGAGGTTGTTGCCAGGTCTCGGGTTAGACAGAAAAAGTCAAACTTAAAATCAGTGAGGAGATCCTGGATGAGATGCCCCTTGCTCGTAAGTGAGCAGATGTTCAACAAACCGAAGGTGACAATGATGTTATCGCATTTGGCAACAGTGTTAACCAACCAAGCTAAGCTGGCTAACACATTGCAGTCAGTAACCCTGCCTATGTTACGTGGAGGATGTCGAAAGTGTGACCAGATGGAGTTTATTATTTTCGAGGTGTCAGGACCCACAGTAGATGTATCACCGATGAGGGAGGAATATGATGTCCAGGTAGAGATACAGTGCAGTCAGCAGAACCTCAGACAGGTGGAAGCGCAGTCGGAGGAGCTCAGCAGCTGAGTACTGAAGCAGGTCAGTCGCAAGTTGGATAGCGAGTGACAGGAGGGATATATATATATATAATATCCTACCAGTCCACATTGTAGGCGAGAACGCAGACAACTCAGACATCCAGAGAACAGAACCAGGTAAGTCTCAGGACATGGTTAGGCTGAAACTAGTCTACACATAGCCACACTGAAGTGTGAACAAAATCATTAGTCTAGTAATAAATAACTGAAAAATAATACTCGAAGAATAAGTCTGCCAAATGAAAACAGTTGCTCAGTCCATTAGATTGTAAACTAGTTGTAAAAAAAAAGTTATAAAGTTATCAACGAACAGCAGCGACCAGTCCCACCAGCATTTGCTCGTCCAGAAGGAAGGCTATATTGTGTCACTGGTATAAGTTGGTGGTGTGGGAAGTAACTTCTAGACACACATCACACTTGTTAATGTCAACTGAGCTTCAACCGAGCATAGAATCAGGTGCCCATGGGCATCTCATTGTGGCCACAGCTTACACTTTATCACAATGAGCATCATCTGAAGCTAGCTGCACAAAAATGAGAGTGACTTCAGTGAACTGAACAGTCGCAGCTCTCAGTTCAATGCAGCGCCTTTGGGATGAGGTAGAATGGGAGGTTTCCAACTTGAATCTGTGGCTGAAAGTCCTGCTGAATCTGCATGATGACATTGAATCAGCATGGACTGAAATCTCAGAAGATTGTTTCCAAAACTTAATTGAATCCATGCCTTGAAGAACTTGGGCTGTTCTGAAGAAAAAATGGGGCCCTACAAGCTGCTACAGAAGTTTACCTGGTAAACTGGGAGTCCCGTAATTATTGAACTGATTTCAGTCAGTACAGCTGGAGCAGCCCCAGCCAGACTCATTTTGTGTTCTTACCATTGATGTGAATTGTTGTCTAAACAGATGGTTCAGCTCACAGTCTATCGTTGTAGACGTCACAGATATTTGTGTACTTATGATCCAAAATGTTCTTTACTCTTGTTGGACAAAACGTGCTGATGAAATTTTTGGAGAAAATCTTCCATGACAGCAAAGAAGACTACAGGATATGCACATTCTAACTGTATTTGCTCCAGCAGTTTGAGTATTTTCGTATGTTTTATGATTGTTTACAGGTGGTAGAACCTGTTTTTTGAGGTTGTTTGATCATTTGAACATGATCTGGGGAGGTTTTATTAACATTCCATTTTTTTGTTTATGCAATGCGGTAAGATGAATCATGTGAACAGGCGTGTCACATCAGATACATCATGGCATGTTACATTGCACATTATCCCTCAGTGGATAACACTTCTTGAACTGTAATCCTAGGGTAGTTAGCGTCATTACCATTGAACCCTAGCCTACTATGGGTTTTGACCTCCTTTTTGACTTCTAAATCTCATGTCGACCGTCGTGTTTTAGTTATTTCAATTTCCTTTAAGAACTGTATTCAACCTCCTATTTGTCAGTCTGTTGTTCCCGGTCAAGAAACCACACTTCCAATGTTCTACTCGGAACTTGGAAGATTTTTTTTTCTAAACAGAAGTCCCTCCATCTCCCAACCCAGAGAGCTTAAGACTGTGCTATCAGTATTTTTCCTATTGCTCCTCTGCCTAAGAGACAATTTATTCTTATGACACAATGAGCCTGAGCAATGGATGATTACATTCAGGATAATTTGGCTACTCGGTTTATTTGTCCATCCAATAGTCCTTTGGCAAATTTGGATTATTTATTTTAGTTACTAAGAAGGATGGTTGTCTCCGTCTTTGCATTGATTTTCATGAACTCTGTAAGATTACGGTCGAGAATAAATATCCTCTTCTACTACTTTCAACAAACGTGATCTGCATAGTGCTTACAATCCATACCAAAGGAAAGGGTAAGTGGAAGACTGCTTTTAACACGGCCTCTGGATGTTATGAATACCTCCTCATGTCATATGCTTTGGCAGTTTTCCAGTTGTTCGTTGTTGACATCTTTCCTGTTCTATTAGGACATGTGTTAGTATATATCGATGATATTCATCCATTCATTATCCAACCTGCTATATCCTAACTACAGGGTCACGGGGGTCTGCTGGAGCCAAACTCAGCCAACACAGGGAGCAAGGCAGGAATAAAACCCTGGGCAGGGCGCCAGGCCACCGTAGGGCACACACACACTAGGGACAATTTAGAATCACCAATGCACCTAACCTGCATGTCCTTGGACTGTGGAAGGAAACCCACGCAAACACAGGGAGAACATGCAAACTCCACGCAGGGAGGACCCAAGAAGCGAACCCAGGTCTCCTAACTGCGAGGCAGCAGCGCTACCCACTGCGCCACCCGACGATATTCAGATTTCTTTAAATACATTATATGAATTCTCGTATTAACTATTAAAGAAAACAGATTCTTTCTTGGCTCTGAGATAACAATGTTTGTGAAACTCGAGTTTCAATGAACTGTAATGTTTTTCTGATATCGCATTAGTCATTGGGGTATTCAGATGGACCTTGAGAAGGTTTCTACAATTCTTAGTTGGAGACCTCCAGAAAATTTGAAACAGATCCAATGTTTTGTGGGATGTGGTAACTTCAAAATGAGGGGCAAAAAAAGGGTATGGACCCTCAGGCTCGATTTACATCTGCTTCTGTTTTTCAGCACCTTACCTTTTCATGTAGAAGTGGGCACATCAAGTACAGTGTTTCAGTAGGGTCTGAATATTTTCCTGATACCAACAAGCTGTACCTTTGCTCTTACTTAAAAATAAAAAACCCGTCAACCACTGAATTATAATGTGAGTGATCAGGAGATGTTAGTAATTACAATGAATTGCCACTAGAAGAATAGTGTCATTGGCTGAAGTGTGTGACTCGTCAGAACGTGACCTGTTTAAAAATCTGTAAAACACTCAAATGCCAGCAGTGGTGGTTGAAATACTTGATTTTTTTAAGGTTCTCTCTTAATTGGCCCGACCATCTCTTTACTCATCTGAGGTTTCAGAAGGTGAACTGTCCCACTGAAACCCACTGAATTTTTACAGTTATTTTTAATGGTCTGTTTTTCAAGAATTATGAAATTTGTAACAGATCCAAATCTCAATCAGAATCTAAATTTGGTGGTGTTGTAGCCAGTTGTCACGTCCTTGGGAGAATAGTATGGATGACCTTATTTTGGACCTTCCTCCTTCCAGTGGGATGAAGAGGTTAGGGATCTGTGCCAGCAATCGGAAAATTGCCAGTTCAAATCCCATAAACACCAGAAGTGACTCTACTCCACGAGCAAGGAAGGCCCTTAACCTGCAAATGTCCCATCCTGTATGACATTAATCTGCATCCAGGTCCTCCAACTTGAAGGCAGAACATGGGGGCTGGTGACAGGATTGACACTCCAGCCACTATTAAAAAAAAAAAACAAAACAAAAAACTGTTCAGTGTGGTGCTGAGGTGTCATCCGGGTGGGTGCAGCAACCCCTCTCTCCTTCCAAAAGGTCATACTGTAATTCTGGTCATTGTGGACCACTTTTCTAAGAGTGCTCATTTTGCACCTTAAAAATCCATTTCTATTGCAAAAACTTTTCATTCATTCCAATTTCAGGCATCATGGGAGTACAAAAATCAATTCTCTCTGACTGAGGGCTTCATTTCCAGGTTTTGTGAAAAGGTGGGCTTTAAGGTTAAACTTGGGTCGCAATATTATCTGGAGTGTGACTTATTATCTGAGAGAATGAAACCGGATTTGGAGAAGTTCCTGAGATGTACCATTAATCCATTTCCATGAAATTGGCCTGACATGTTGCCATTGGCTGAATTTTCACATAATATTTTATACAACTTCTCTATCAAGAAGTCTTCATTTGAATGCCAATGATAATTTAATGACTCTGCTGTTTTAGTGTACTGAGCATCAATTTCTGCAATTACAGATTTTTTTATCATCATTACAGGACAACTGGAATCAGCTATGGCAACAGCAGGATCCTCTTCCAGGTCATATGTTGAAAAAAGCAAATTTCAAGGTTGGCCAGATGTGACTTGCAAGTTGGAACATCAATTTGAGGCTGCCATCCTGTGAATCTGGTCCAAAGTATATTGACTCTTGCACAGTTTTTAGGCGAGTAATGCCCGTTACTTATTGACTGGCATTATTATTTTCAAACCATGATATTCATTTCACGTTTCATAACTGAAATCAGTCCATGTGTATTGATTTCCTATTTCCTTTCCTCTGGAGGCTGATGGTCATCCTGAATTTGAGATTTACAATATATTTGATTCCAAGAAGTATAGTTTAGGAGACGACTACCTGATGGATTAATAGGATTATGGTCCACAGGACTGCTTCTGAGTTTATGAAAGAGATATGCACGTCTCATGTCCTCTGGCCCAGTTCCATTAGTGTTTTTCTACCAAGCCAGATGACTGTATATGGACACCTTTTAATACTTGCATTTTGGTTAATTTTATTTTTTTTTTTTAACCATGTAGAATTTGATTTTGCGGTTGTTTTTGTAATTTTTATGGAATTTGACAAAGTTTTACTTTATTCCTGGTCCATTTCTTTTTTTTGTGCGAGGCTGTAAGATGTGTCACCTGATTACATCATGGGATGTGACAATATACAGAAATATGCTGGTGTCCACATTACACATTATTCCTCAGTAGATAAAGCTTACTGAAGACCAATTCTAGCTTAGTTAGCTTCTTTTACAAGTTGGTTTAGTTTTTGATCTCTTATTTGACTTTCATTTCCGATTTTCAATTTGTCCTTGTGTTTAGGTTGCCTGACTGGTAGTCTTTAATGGCTCTGACTTGGCATTCCCTTTTGACTAGAATTCTTGCTTCACGTTATCATCTCCTGGTTATTTTTTTTGCTTATAATAATCCTTCAACACCAGCATGTCCTAACAGGTAGCATCAACATCAGGGATAAAACAATGGTTAGAATTACAGTGAGTTCTCTTGGAAAGTACTAAAGCCTGCATTTTATCATTAAACATTATATATTGAAAGAGATATAGTTTATTGTATTTATTGCTTTTCTAAATGTTGACAAAAAGTTTACAGATCGTCACCATCTGCACGTGCTGGACAGCAATCCTGACAGAACAAAAAGTACAGCAGCCAATCAGTTGAGTAATGGCATCAGTTATTCCTTCATGAATCCAGATTTCTCAGGTATGAATGAATGTGCAGCTGTCTATTGCTCCAAGGTGTGTTGAAAGCCGCAGCCACAGTTCATCCATCTTGTTTCCCAGAGACTGCACATTATCCAGGAGCAAACAAGCAGTAGTGGTTGGTTCTGTAAGTTAGTTTAATTGAAGCTCTACCTGCTGTCCCAGTTTCTGTTTGTGCTGTTTATTTTATACGCCTGACTCTTCTTAGCAGACCAAGTCTAGGATTACTTACAGAGATCTGAGCAAGTAAGACAGCCAATGTCTGTCTGCAGTGGAACAGCGGCAAGTTCCCCAAGAGGCTAAGAAGAACCGGCCATCTGAGCACCTTCAGAAACTGGCAGATGGTGGTCACACCAAACAGTATTTGTATGTGTTTAAAATTCAAATCAGTAAATATGAAGCTTTAGCATCATGAACCAATTTTGTTTTCGTAAGAAATATCCATTTTTCAGTAAAGTAAAAAATAACAGAAATAATAAAACTGCACAACTGTGTGAGAGCTAATAGAGCCGCCAAAAGTGCTATGCTGATATCTTGAGTTTTATGGACCTGGGCAGTGCAGCGAATTCCATTTTCTAATGTATAATAAAGCTGACACTAATTTTAATGCTGTGCTCAGAAAACCAGTGGAAGGGCACTGGTGGGCTATGTTACATTTTCAATATAGGCAGCATATTAAATATACAGGTAGGGAAATACCAATGATAATACAGAATATTCACTCAAACGACCACTTGGACAGGATTCTTTATTCTCACATTCTTCAAAGCTGTACAACCCCTATAAATACTCTTAATACTGAAATATTTACACCAGATATCCCCAATATTTAAACCATTTATATAGCAGCAAACTGATTTTTTTTTTTGTCAACTACAGCAGGTATTTTTGGTCAACAAACACAAGAACAAATTTGCTGCAGAAGGACACATATAGCAGTATTTAAATTAAATATTTACAGTTAGATTAACATCAGAGTGTTTTTTTTTTGCTTAAATATTCACTACATGGAAGCAGTAACAATGTGCAAGATTGTAGCTATAAATGGATGTGTATATATATATATATATATATATATGTATATATATATAGACACATACATACAGTGTGTGTGTGTGTGTGTGTGTGTGTATATATATATATATATATATATATATATATATACATACATATATATACACACACACACACACACGTACATACATTGAACAGTTTCTTTCTATTTTTAATAATTAGTAAAATAAAAAACAAAACAAAATGGAAAAACATGATAGCTATGGCTACATTATTCCTTACACAGTAATAATCACAGCTCATAATGTTCCGGCAAATAAAGAGAAACACATATTCTGAAGCAGGCGACATGACCGTGAGTCATCTTCAAGATAACTGGGGTCCACTGCAAAGCTGCACCTCCTTTTGTGCAAAATTTGCCTTTCTGCTGCCAACGACAGGGCAACGGACTTTATCAAGCCTGGCCACTACAGTGCCTGCAGTTTGCATGCACATCTACAAACACACACAACATAACTAATAGATTGGTGGAGCTGTACAGTTGTTATTCTGTCATGTGATTTGCTCTTTGCCAGAATATGCTATCAAAAAAAATGCATGACTTTTTAACAAAAAAAACTGTAAAACTTTTTTAAAACATATACCAAGAATGGCAAAACAGTCTGACCCACTGACCTACTATTTTTCAAAATCTCCCTCTTTGTGTTCCTCTGATTTACTCAGGAGCTGCTCTATTAACATCCCTGCCTCTACATCAAAAATAGGACACAGTCGTAAGGAAATTTCTCTTTTCCATTTGACTCTTTGACCACCACATTTAAAACACACATACTAAAATGGGAGTTGGTGACTATCACTGCTAGTAAAACAATTTTGACCTCTGTGTTAAAATGGGGTCCAGAGTTTTAAAAGTAAAAATAAACAGCGGGTCTGCAGCAAATAAAAATAGACACACTTTACAGCTGAATGCATAGTAAAACACAAGACAATGGAGACCAATGGGAAGTGGACAAAAACTCTTCACGGAACATTGGTCAGGCCAAATATCCAAAGTGCTAACTGGGGACAAGTCTTGGAGAAGGAACTTTTGCTTTATTCTCTGCTTCTTTTCCGCGTACCGCTGCCATGTAGGAGAAGAGACACAACACAGAATAGCAGATCTGGTGAGCCTGGTGTGAAAGGAAAGAGTGACAAAAAGAGTTCACAAAAGAGAAGTTACCAGCCAGGCAAACCATACTCACTTCTCCACTCTATTAGTAAATGGCAGCAAATTTAATTAACAGAAATAATGAGATGCTGCCTGATACAGAGCTCCCCATAGGCATACATCATATTATTGCTTATTACATACAGCAGCGTCACAAAGAGACTTCCTGTCTGCCAATAGCATAGCTACACATACTTGCTGGAGTGAAGCATTTGCCTGATTCTGTCAGCAACGTGCATGCTGCAAGATAAACTCTCTAAGAGATGATGTACTCCTGTCATTTATGACCACTAAGCATGTAATACATTCCATTTCCTATTTCTGTGAATAGTATGTATCTACATGTATATAAATGACTATTTTTTGATCATCTTACACTGTGTGACACTGAATAGTGCTGAACAGAGCACCATAGAGTACAAAACATTAACATTTTCATCAAATATACTCACCATTGGAGTCTTGTACTTGTGGATCACCACTTCTTTAGTTTCAGGAACTAAAGCCGAACGAGCAAGAGACAAAACAAAGAGTTCAACATGGGAGACACAGGTAGTAGAAACATACACTTAGTGCGAGGGACGCAGACAGAGGCAAAGGAAATTCAAATTATAAAGTAAATTCTTGGCTATCTGATTGCAGAATACCTCCCAAAACCACAACACCAGGGACACGGCATGGAAAATGTGCTGACAAAAGACTAAGGCCAAGCCAAGCCAGATCAGAATGTAAAGTGAAACGGTGCATCTCAAGCAATATTGGAAGGTACACAACATCTGGTTGCTGTCCCTGGAGTAAGGTGTACCTTATATGTACTGAAATTTAAGCTGTTGCCTCATTCGAGTACACCCAACGTTTTTTGACTTGCACCATTTCACCAGTAAAAGTAGAACTTTACTATTGAGTGATTTGTAGATGCTGCAGTTATTTAGTTCTACATTATGTTTACTCTTTGTGAGCAGAGTGAAAAGTAACCCTTCAGCAGTGTGCATTAAGTTAAAAAGTTAACACTGATGATGAGCATAATGGAATTAAACCAGATCTCCATTTAAACTGGAATACAAAAGTTAGTCAAACTCATTCCGGCATCAACAAATAAGGCTAACACTAGGACTGAAAAATGGGATGAAATCTAAATGAAAATTGAACAAGCACACCCAGTTGGAAAAAAATAATAATACACACCACTTAAGATGTCAAAACCAAGGTAAATGGAAGACTATTACAAAAGAGACATCAATTCACAAATATCTGTGTTTTCACCAGACATACATACATGTGCGTACACTTTTCATTAGCACAAGGAAAATGTTCAGACTGGCTTGTAACCAATTCAAATGGAGACCTTGAGATTAACCTAACTGGACTCCTAATTTCTATGTAGCTTTTCACTTATGACCAGAAAACGCATTTTTAGTGGCTCAAAAGCAGTCTTCAAGAAGGCTTCCTTAGTGGTTATATTTGAATACTGCAAGACCATAGGTCTGGTTAGAGATGGGAAGATTATCACTTAAACAGCTAACAGATACATTACTGGCTAACTTGTTCAGTTAGAGCGAGAGAGGAGAGAGGGGTTGGGAGCATGTGCCGATTACAGTGCGTTGCAGCACCCACCACACGGCGAACCACCCAGATAGAGATCAGATTGCAGTGGGTGACACCTCAGCACAACACTGAACAGTGTGAGGATTGTTTACAGTGCCTGGAGTGCCAATCCCGCCACCAATCCCCGAGTTTTCCCTGCAAATTGGAGGACCTGCTTGCTGGGCTGGATGCAGATTAATGTTATAACCAGGATGGAGCAATTGCTGAGTAAGGGCCTTGCTCAGGGGCCCAACGGAGTACAGTCACTTCTGGCATTTATGGGATTCGAACCAGCAACCCTCCAATTACTGGCACAGATCCCTAGCCTCAGAGTCTACAATTCACCCTCTGCTCTCTCTTCAATTAATAGTAATTCAATTCAAATGAATTTATTCTTGCGCAGAAAGGGGTTACCAAGTGCTTAATTTGGGAAAAGAAATGTTGAAATTCCAATGGTTTAGTTAAAAAGAGCCCAACAGTGATACAATGAGCATGAAAAAAAAAACAAGGCAAAGACCTATCTGTCAGCAAGAAAGGAAAAACGTGCATTTTCATAGTAAACTGGGCATGTTAAATTTAAGAGCATCTATGAAATGAAATGATGGAGACGAGTGCTGTATCACTTAAGAAAGATAAGTAGAGATGTGGCACAACTTTACCTGCTGGAGAATGAAGGTTTTCATAGCAGCAGAGGTGAGAGTACAAATTACAAGTGAGGCACAGAAACAAAGCAGTAACTCATTGGCAACACGAGACATCAGCAGCACTGCTGACTGAAGGAAGGACATACCCTACACAACCAAAGCATACCTTATCAAGGAAACCACCATACCATACAGCAAGATGTGAGAAGCAACCCTAACCAAAACTAACAAATGTTAGCAAGTGTCACCTTACACTATTAAATCTCATTACCACTTAAGACAAAATGATTTCCCAAAAGGCTGTGGTGAAGTCAAAATAATACACAGAGCATGTGGCCCATTCAATTAAGAAGCCATATTGTTAACCCAAGTGAAGTGCTTTGGAACGATTTCTACAGACTTCTAAAGCCTTATTCCTTGTAAACATTGTTAAACATCTACGGTTAACTCTAGAAACGCATGAGGAAAATGCCAAGATCACATGTAGAGGCTCCTAAAAAATACAAAACGATCGCCGAGTGTCTAATAGCCATGTCCACGGGAGAGTAACTGGAAAGAGAGCACCATAGGCAGAAAGACCAGCTTTAATAATGGGTTTGTGACAGAAAGTCAAAGTCTAAGGGAGAGATGTTTATTCTTATCTGTAGAAAATAAAGGTGTGCTAGCCAAATAGCAAACTTTCAGTTGCAACTGTACAGCCGACCTTCTTCCAGGTAATACTAGTATAATAATTCAACAACAAGCACAATCATTTGATATACATGAAAGTGAAATGAAACTTTTGTGACCAAAGTGCAATATTACTTGGTCACAGTGAGCAATTTCTGCCAACTCCCTACACCTCAAAGCCACTGGGGAATCTGAGTTACTGCAGTGTTGCGCACAAACCAAGTATCAAAATGAGGTAATTACCAAATTCCTCCAGGACAAAGACTCCTTTCACTGTATTGCACTTTTTAATGTGATTCAGCTCTATGAAAACCTAAAACAGAAAAAAGCAAAAACAAGGAGAAGTTACAAAGCGATTTGCACACTGCACAAATTCAGAAAATGAAAGGAAAAATGGCAAACACCATTGCACAAAGCAAACACTCTTGATGCTCTAGCAAAGTATGCAACAGCAAAAACGAAAGAGATAGAATGAGTGAGAGAAGCGGTAGACAAAACGAAAAAGAGATACGGAAAAAAGAAATGAAAGAAAGAGAAACAAAACGAATTATGACAGAAATCCACACAGCTAAACAGAACAAAGCAAATCATAATCACTGCTAAGAAGCCAAGCCAGCAGAAGATCAGTACCTTCCGCTCCTTGCAGGAGGAGTAAGCATGGAAGAGAAAGGGATTGCATTAATATTGGAAACAGATATTGGATGCACTTAAGAAACCCTTACACACGGCTGGCACTCACAAACAGAAGATGCAAAGCAAACAATACAGAGGGTCTGCCTCAATTTTCCCTGTTTGTTCCTCTGAGGTATCTTGTCCACCTCCATGCATATCTCCACCAGCAAAGAGAACAAGCAATCAGTGCCTCTGTGTTTCTCAATCCTACCAACCCATCTGAATAAGGTAATCTTTGTAATAGATTTCACACTGAACGAAAAACACTACCAAATTTTAAATTGCATTTCATGAAAGATTCTAACTTAAGGTGATTGACTCCACAAAAACTACCATTTTTTGGTAGACACATGTTTAACAGTGATTATGCTATTATAATTTCAGAGGCAGGCAAAACATCTGAATGGAGCATTTTCATTTCTACATTGTAGACACAAGTATGAATTAGGTTGCCTGATTAATGCCTCCCTCCCTTTGCCAGATACTATCACATGTCTGTCACATAAGTAGTAAGTTGCACAACTTCACAGCTGAGAACCCCCCCCCTTCAGCTAGAAGGATTTCTAAGAATTTTTTAATGATTCAGTTGGCTTTTTTTATTTAAATTGTCATTTCATTTGTTTATGTTATTCGGAAAATCCAGGAATGCAATCATTAATTGATCATGAATATAAATTATGGTCTATATTAAGAAGGGGGATTGTGCACAAAAAATAACTTATTTGGTTAGATTTGTTAAAATTGGCAAATAGCCTCTACAGATCTCCTCCCTGGGCACATCAAATGGAACAAATTGAAAATGAAATATATGTAGCATTGTGCAGATGTTTAACACCGCCATATTATAGTGCTTATCATCCTTACAGTGAGTGAGCTATTTAGGACAAATTTCTAAAAACATAACTCCTGAATTTCAGATTTTTCTGGTGGTCCGAAAACGTGTCAAATGGAAATTTCAATGTTGCTAATTCTGGCTTTAATCTCAATTCCATTTGCCTACATAATCATCAACTACTGCTTCTTTCTGTCTGGACGTCAATTTTTTGAATTTCGGACAAGTACCTCACCTCATTACTGTACATATGATTCACTTATGACTTCACACTAAAATATTAACTTTTCTATTAAGGTGCAATTTACCCCATTTTCAGCACAATGGTTGAGTCAACAAGTTCAGATGAGTTCTTTCACTTTTGAAATATATTTAAAATTGAACATGTGCCTGAACTATAACTTATAATTAAACACAGATAGTTTTTCCCCATTCACAATACAGTATGTGGCATGCAGTTGGGGGTACTTTGTGAGTCCAAGGTATTCTGTCTGACTAGTAATTTTGGTAGTAATAATAGTCCAACTGACTATTAAATCTATTCATTGTGATACTTTTTGGAAAAACGTTTTCTAACAACCCCAAAACTATCTATACAATAAAACACTAATGTTTGTGTATAAGTGTCTGACCCTTTGAAGCAATCAGATTGGTCAATTTCACTGTGCTTGCTTAGTTAAATGTGACCAAGACACGGAGACCCATGAAAGGAAAGAAGTAGGAGGATCAAAGTATTTGCAAGAAAACTAAAGATGTTTTCACAGGGGGCAAGGGAGTTTGGGGAGGTCCCATCAACCACTGATGGTAGTCAAAAATGGACGAGATGCGAGCAGGACACCTCAAAATGACAGAATCTGAGAAGCGGATTTACACAGTCGAGTGAAGAAGCCCTGGCCAAGACAAGTTAAGACACACAACAATACCAAAGAATGGCATAGAACAAACACAAACGGCACAGAGTAAGGCTAGAGATATCAAATATTTTTGGTTTCATTCTAGTTACTGCCTTCAAAATGTAATATAGCTAGTTTAGCACAAGCCCTTTATAGAATTCTTTTTAGAGTGGTACATCAATTGCATCAGTGTCCCAGCAAAAGCACACAGAACAAAATCATGCTGATATAAGCATGTGGAAGCAAAACTCTATGGGTCAGATGGTGAGGCTTATGGTTTACTTGTGTAAGTGCGCTGAGCTCTATGATGCTGCTATGTCAGTTTTATATTATGACATTGACTCTCTGAATATTCTACTATAATAGCTGCTTTTAACAACTACATTTTAGAAAGAATTGTAACATGAGTTATCTTCACTATATTATGAGAAGTCAAAAATCAGAATTGGAAATATCTAAAATCCAGTAATAACTAGTCAGAATGTAAATTAGGGATATCTATAGTGTACTTCACAGTCTGTTACTTTTTTACCCTTGTCTTCTACAAACTTTTCATATCAAGATGCCTTTAATTACATTTTGACTTTTTGAAATGCTTGACAAGAGTTATAACATATAAAGTCTTATGCCACTTTCCATTTCAGATAACTCCAGTTATATTTTCAAATGTCAGGATTCTATTTGGAGATATCCATAATCACATTTTGACTAGACAGAATTTAAAATGTATATATAGATACCTCTAATTAAAGTTGCCTAAAAAAGTCTATGGGAGAAGTTCTGCAATTTTTCTAAGCAAAAATGTATCAAGTTACATACATCTCTAAATATAGTTTCAAATAGGTAAAATTTAACTAAAGATTATCAAAAACAATACCTGGCACAAAACATGTAAGAATGAGCATGAATTTTTTAAAATTAAAACAGCTTGCCCTAAATTCCGCTTCCACTTTAAAAATGTTGATCCAGTTTAGCAACTTACACTGATGTGTCAGGATTTGTACATTTTTCATCCTGCTAGCTCTTCAGACTGTTAAAAAAAAGTCTTAAATTCTAGTCCACAGGTTTTCATAAACTGGCAGCTAGAAGGCACCAAAGCACCTAGAATCTTGGGCTCGTACCAGTAAGTTTAAGATCACATGAATGTAAACTATGTTTAAATCTGTAATACAGTACCTAAAATGTAGTTATTGTAAAGCAAATAACACAGTTCAAATCAATTTTGAGTTTAAATTTCCTCACTATACACAAAAAAGATCCCGTACATAGCCCCCACATTTCTTTTTTGAAAATCACAATAAACATATTCATAGCATTTCCAGTTGTCATAGACTTTTCTAACAGGCTGTTTTGAACACTAGCAATATTAATAACTTTTCAAAAAACTTAGCATGTTTAACCAACAGTTAAGTATTCATACACAGCTGAGCAGTGTACACCTCAAGTAGCTGAAACTGCAGTGAATATACTTGGTGTTTAAAAAAACATTCTGACTACAGTCGGCTACAATGCAAATATAATAAGACAGCATAAGCACAATTTCATCTATACAGTATACACAGTATGCAGATAGGTACAATGAAAAACTCATACTTCCAAGGCTTAGACGTTAAACACATGTAAGCAAAGGACCGAAAAAAAAAAAATTAACCATCACAAAAGATGACAGACATGTGTTTATGTGCACTCAGTTTACACAGACTATTGCTATTATTCTGCACAGAAAGCCAACATAACCAAAACAAGCTGCATGGCAGTGTCTACACACCATCTTAGAGTCTCAGAGTATACAATACAAGTACAAGTATGTTTATTTTCACCATAGCAGGACAACAATTCTCTTTCTGTTAAAGCATTTTTGTAACCAAGGACAAACTACTTGACTTCAAATACACATCACCATCTACACAGTGTCACGCGAAAGAAATGCAGTGGAAACACAAACTGCCTTTGGTGAAATCACTTCGGGACCACACACAGTAAACATAGGCAAATTTTATAAGAAATTTTTTTTTTTTACAAAGTTTCTGAAAGAAGGGACCAGCATGTTTAGCATAATTTCCCTTAAAAAGGTTTCCAACACTGTTATAAAATTTGAACTGGACCACACATCAGGCATTAGAAAGTGACACCATGATACAATAAAAAGTGACACTATGATATATTAAAAAAGACAGTGAAAAAGCAGACATAGTACAAGATACACAAGACCTGAATGTACAGAGGGTAAATAGTGTGCATGGGTGGAGTTGAGTGCAAAGATTTTAACAAACTCTGCATAAAATAAGGAAGCACACAACAGTTCATCGCATTTGCATGTTCTTGCAATTCTGTGTTTCATTTTAAAACTCAGTTTTACTTTTTTCAATTTGGCAGGCTTCAGTTATACCACTAAAGCTATCTGATTACATGCAAACAGTGAACAAAATACAGGAAGATACCAAGAAGAGTTTGAGATTATTTATATTTAGATAAAGATGCAATCTTCTGCATTTTTAAGCTTTGTTTCCTTAACTGTAAATTACATGCTTTTTCAGATCAGAAATTCTTTCATTGTATTCACATACGTTACTTCTGATGGATATTTACATTATAATGTAAAGTGTAAGTCCAATAATAGAGATATGATGAGTAACACTGCGTATTAAGGGTGTGAAAATATGATATTTGTTCAGAAGTAAAAAAAAAAACAAAAAAAACAACAAAATTGTAGGTGGGTATTTTGTTATTAAGTGGCCAGTGTCAAAGTAGCATATCAAAGTAAAAGATATATTTATCAATGCATTGTGTGGTATAACCAATGCAGGTGAATTGTCCAGCTAATTGATAATATACACAACTTTACCTGTAAAGCCAGTACTGAATGGGAAGCAGACACTGTGTGACTTGCATGACTTCAATGGAATAAAAGTCAAAAATAAGGAAAAACACCCATTAACAACAGAAAAAAGTCATACAAAAATTTATAAATTTAGGTGTGTGGTAGTGTGGTGTGTGTGAGTCAAATGTGCACATAAGTATTTCATTGTAATTTATATGCATGACAATAAATTTGGTCTCAACTGATTTCACTACATTGCATTTCTTTTGATCAATGCCTTAGAGTTTTGAAAGAGCCAAGGCCCCTGCATATCAATACACAGTTCACACTGGAAATCACATCTCTGCATTATGCACTTTCTGAGGCAGTTCATGTGCAAGGACAACAAAAATACAGTGGGCAAATAAAATTATGCTAAAATTATTATAAGAGCTAAACCACAATAAAACAGACTGAAGTGCTAAAAAACATTTTTAAATGTTATAGTTCATGCTAAGTTGCCTCACTGAGTATATGGTAATAATAGAACTACTGAGGATGATGTGCTTGAGTGAGTAAAAGTAATTAGTAACTTTCACTGTTTGTTCTTGGTAGACATTTACTCAAGAATAAAATATGTGTGTGCTCCATGACTGAAATAGCTGGAGTCCAGTTTTAGGTCTTTCAGAGCTCCTGATATTTCAGATTTATGTAAGATTTTAATTTTCTCATATAATGAAAGATTGTGAGTAATTGGAAGTGGCATTTTTTCAGTATTGTCCATCAGCATTTGACAATGCCAATAACAGCACCAGGAGTTTTTGAGGTAAAATGGATATGCTGGAGTAAACCAGAGTCTTGGGCTGAAACACTGCCTTGGAGGGACATGAGCAGTGAGGAGGACTTGGCCAGTCTTCTTTTAAAGAGGCTGAATTTCACCAAAACATTTAGCATTTTTTTCTTTCTAACCCAATATAGATACCGTTATACTGTATGTGCACAATTTCAAGATGCAGATCGATACTTGGTAAGACTTGTGCTTCGAAAAAATGATATATTTGGTTAAGTTTTAAGATTTTTGTTTTCAAGTTGGATTTGTACCCACTAAAACCCATTTCAAACAATAAGAACAGCTGTGATATTGTTTTAAATTTATATAAAAAAAGTTCACTTTAGACCTCAGATTCATGTAATTTGCTGTATAGCATGATTGTGAAGAAACAACTTTGACTTGAAAAATACTGAACATATCCTTTAATGGCAGTGTTTAATGCATTTGAGTGATCATGACTGATTTTGACCATTTGTTTTTTTTATGCGTAGCACAAAAAGTGTCCAACTCCACTTTCTCTCTGCTTACATCATTTTGTACACATAGAGTGTGCTGATTTTGTGAGGGGCTACAATATTAAGTGTCACAATTGTTTTGAGTCTTCACAAGCTTTTTATTAGCATCAGTGTGGGAGTCATATATACTTCATGATTTAAACATGCACTGTAAGGAAAAGTAAAAATATTAATAATAGTACAAAAGTATTTGTAGTACCTAAAATGGTTAAATATACTACAAGATATAGTTACTTTTAATATGAATATTTGAACCAAAATGTCAGGAAATGTGTAAGCCCCTGGTATGGAAAATGAAAGGCTCTTTAGCAAAATTCCTCTATGAAAGAAGGAGTAAGCTGACAGCTGCGAAAGCTGAAATGCTATTTCTTCTAAAGAAAAATGAAAAAAAAAATTGGATTCCTTTTAATGAAAGATTAGTTAGAAAAATAATGCCTTTAATTTCAACAAAATGATAAAAAGTCAGTATACTTGTTTATTTATGTTAAGCTATGCATAGATTTCACTAAATTTTTATGACTCATTTTTGACAATGTTTTAAAATGATATAATCTTGCCCAAATTCGCACTTTAGGTAATATATTTTCTTTTTTTAAGAATTCCACTGAATAAAATAAAGTACAATTTTATCAAGTTATATTGCTTTGTTTCTTTATGTAGGATAGTATATGGGTGTTAATTTGAGCAGTTTGAGCAAAGTAACTTTAGACTGTCTTCTTAAATTAGATTCATTGATAAAAATATACCATTCAAAACTTACCTGTTAAAGAAAAGAAAAAATGCACTGGATTTAATATCAGCACAATATTACCAATATCAGAAGAGAAAAAATGGTATTGTGTCACCTCCAATTGAATTGTTTTGTAATTAATTGCATACTAACATACATTTTAGGTTAATATTGACCCTGTATACTAGATTCTCAAAAGGCCTACTATTTTGTATGAAGTTTACAAACTCAAAATAAATGCAGGAAACATTGCACGAAGGATGTCGCTTAAGTATGTATATGATACCCTTACAATACTACAAGAAGAATGTGGATCAAATTGAACCAGTAAATGCAATTTCTCTACTATGACAGCGTCTGATAGAAGATGGAAGATTCTAAAATTTATCACATAGTGATATATTGCCAAGTTGGGTCATTTTTTTTTTTTTTTTTTGTTTTACATTACTGTTAAGGATTACTGCATTTAAAATACAAGGTGTAACAAATAAGATTTATGCTTAAAGTCCTCCCACCCAGGGTAGTATTTAATCTACATTCCAGCTTCTAATCAAGATGGGACAAACTAAATAAATTGTGGTAGGTACTGGAGATAATATGGAACAAAGTTTCTATTAGGGTATTAAGACAGCCTGCAGTATAAAAACAATTCTTAAGATATGTGTGCTTGTAGTGCATACTGTTTTAGACAAGCATGATTTTACTGTTAGGTCACTATATTAACTTTTCACCAAATGATCACAGCTGTTACCTTATTTTATTCTGGAAAGTGATAACAATACATTCAAACACATGCAAGAATAGGTATGCCCAATAAAGTAAGGTAAATTGAAAGAAAAATTTGAATATTTTAATTCAAAGCAAGGATGAGAACTGACTGAAATAAAATGCAAACAAACAAAAAAGATTCTTTGGGATGAAGTTAATAAATTAATGATATAAAAGACATATAAAAAGCACTCTCATCCTTATATTGGTGCATGATACCTGCTGTGCTCAGTTGAGTATTATTAAAAAACAGTACAAGAGACACACTTTTACTAATGAATAGTTTTAGCTGCATATCCTAAGTGAATGACCCCACTGTAGCTTGATATTTACTACAAGCTCAGTATCATTGCTTCCATTAACAGTAAAAGCTGATGAAGCAAATATTTGTGCTTACTTTGTGTATTACAAGAGGGTTTCAATCACTACAATGAAAGAAGTAATCCAGCTGACCAAAGTTTTTTATGTTTATCTACAAACACTTTAGGAGATGCTGCATGGAGAGGATGTTGCCAATTCAACAAAGCCTAAGGATTGATGTTACAGTACAGGAGGTGACCAGAAACTAACTAAAAATTGGAAAACATTTGTGCTGATCTGGAGTTACTGTGCCTTCAGAAAAGAAGCAGTCCTCACTTGTTAAATTGCTTTGCACATATACGCTTATAAATGCCAAAAAATGGTGTGAGCCCCTGCCACGGTTAGTAATGAAATGCTACCAACACAACTGGCTCCTACTTACCTCTAAGATGTATCTGAAGATGTGCAACCAACTGCAATCTTATAGCACATTCGCACAGAAAAAAATGCAAACACACTCACACACAGAGGCACAAGAGCGGATGTCAGGGTTTCCACAACAAACACAAGCAAATTAAACAAAGTTCCAACTTCCTCTAAGGCAAAGGTAAAGAGTATTTTGCATTTCATAAATGGGTACATTTGTTTACAAAGAAAAGACACTACAAGACTAGCACCCAGGTAGATAGACATTAAAATAAAGTAAGGTCCAGAAGAGGTAGATGATCACCCTCAATTAAGTAAAATATGACTTCTCAAAAATGTACAGCAGAGTGCCTTCTACAGATAAGATATTTTGTTTGGTAAAACACCATTGTGACTCAACTAGTTTGGAAATTAACTTGAGAAAAAAAAAGTGCTATGTTATCTATTAAATGAAACTTAGAGGAAGGAGGTAATGCCATATTAAGAGAGAAAGAGAGAAGGAGAGAGTAAAAGAGTGTGTGAGAGAAAAAGAGAGAAAGAGAGAGGGGGAGAAAAACAGAATAGCTGGAAACATACAGCCAACATGCATGAGGACACAACAAGGATAGCCACCCTACCTGACTGTGCATAAACTTCAGATTAATGCCCTCCAGTGTAACTTGAAGAAGACCACCCTCACCAGACTTCATATCCTGGACTGGAAATTCACCACCCAGCTCTGGACCTGTAACATATGAGAAGAAATAAACTCTCTAAGAATATAGATCTTGCAGAACATACTTTGCACTTTGAAATAAGAACTGAGACATTTTGATAGGCTCAATTGAGAATGTTGATCTCTTTCTAACAAAATCGAAGATATCAGAACCAAGCCACCTGCTGAAATTTCAGACTTTGAGGATTGTACCAGACACAACTTTGGTCCATGCAGGAGCATCCCAGATCTGCTACACAGCTACTTCAATATCCTTTAAATTTTTCTTTATATTCTTTGTTGGACCTCTGTTTTTTTTTTTTTTTAAACACAAAATGGCAGGTTCCACAAATAGCCAAAACCTAACATCTCTAGGTACTAACGTATATGGCTAAATGACTTTGCAGAAATATGTGCATTCGACACTACAACTGTTCTAAGGTTTGGTTTAATTCATTTAAACGATTCAAAGTTTATTTTTCGTTAATGTATATAGGGCTCAACAATCATGGCTGCAAGGTTGCCACTGGCCACCAATTGGAGGCATTTGGAAACCACTTTTTGTCCCCTGGTTGCCAAAAATGTCAACCACAATATGGACACCCTGGGTTTTTGCTAATTTGTGTGATATCAGATTGGTGTATAACTTGCACCTGCTATTCAATTTAACGATTAAAATAAAATTTTAAGCTGTGCTCATGCGCACTGGCACTTCCCGGCTTTCCTCTATGTGGGTGCTGCTGTAAGATTTAAAAATGGATGAATGGGAAAGTTGAACAATCCCACAGAATCTGGGCCACTACAATATGTCTAATGTGTGGAACATAGAATGTTTAAATGTGTGAAAATGAAAGATACACTATGTAACATAGGCTAGAAAAAAGTCAGCCATGATATTTGGCACTATAAATCTGATGAGACATTTAAGATTACAAAAAACACAGTAATATGCTGACTCTTAATAATTAGAAACAATAGAAAATAGCTTTCTTTTGACACATTTTTCACTTCTTTTTGATTGTTTCTTCAAAGTATTACAATACTGTATTAATAAAATTCAATAAATATTTGTAATTGTAATTTAATTTCTAATAATTTATTTGTAATTAATAATAATTTATTGCAACCCATAAGGAATCCCTGTGCTGTTGCTTAAACTGTTGTGATCTGGGAATTTATGCCAAAAGTTGGAAAACGTTTTCATTTTTTTTGCATTTTTTCGTTATGAAAACATTTTTCAATAATTTCTCAATAAATAGAATATTCCACCTCAATCCACATACGCCAGGTACAGTAAGGAATAAGTGTGCAAGGAGCCAGAATTCTGATGTGTTAAGAGATGCCACTTCAGACAAATAAATTAAGTAGCAGGAAGCTAAAATATAATTGCACAGCATTTTAATTACTCCAAGTATAGTCTGTTAAAAATGGCCACCATACTTTCAGTTTTAGCAACCAAAAGTTGATGCCTATTTGCCATATCCTGGTAACCACTTATAAAATTTAGTGTTGAGTCCTAGTAGATACGCAGTGAGGCTCAGGGACATACCGTACGTTTGATTTAATTATTGCTGGCAAGCCAGCATCAAATACAGCCTCTTGTATCCGGCAAAACTGAAAGTGGAATGGCAGGGTCAATTCTATGTCTTCACTAGCAAGGAAGAAGCAGAAAAGGAATTAAGAAAGCTGATCCCGGGACTATTCTGATACATAATAGTGAGCCATGGTGGTTAATTATAAAGCAAGGATTAATAATCTACTGTCTGATCTATTTGTTTTAAAATACAGGTTTTTATCAGCATATATTCTCATTATTACTTAGTATTACTAGGGCGCTATTTGTTTATGTTTTATTGTGCTTAATCACTTTTTCTTTTTTTTGTTTTATTATTTTTTTTTCTAATTATTTCATCTCTACCCTAAACGAGACTGTTCAATATCATACCCTTGGTTTATTGTTATTGCTATTACTGCATTAAGACTTGTTATGCTTATTCTGGACACATTTTTAACACCATACCCCGGGTTTATTATCTGGGTGTATCTTCTTAATGCACTAAAATTGCTGAAGACTAAATATGTATTTTAAGTGCAAAATTCTTTTTTTTTTTTTTTTTTAAGACTATATTGGTAATAGATATCTCTATCTTTTAACCC
The DNA here is from genome assembly GCF_016835505.1 of Polypterus senegalus. Taxonomy (NCBI): domain Eukaryota; kingdom Metazoa; phylum Chordata; class Cladistia; order Polypteriformes; family Polypteridae; genus Polypterus; species Polypterus senegalus. The sequence continues at coordinate 100,502,774 of NC_053154.1, read as the reverse complement.
TAAAACGCCGCTGCATGGGGGCTTGTTTTGCTTTGGATGTGCTCTGTCTCTGGGTATGTCAGAGGACTGGGACTGTGTGAAGTGGGCTTTAGCCTCACTTGGGGAGGCAAAAAGGGTGGGTGGGGGGTAAAAGGGGGAGAGAAATATATTGCTTTTATATGTGCTGAACTTTTATACGTGAACATGACTGAGAGATTAAAACTGGAAAAAAAAAAACTGCTAACTTTTACATGTACTATAAAGTTACACCAGCTGTTACAGACACAAATCAATGTTTTTATTATATAATATTAACAATAAGAGCAGCTCACTAAAAACAGTAAATTTGGGGGGCAACCAGTATCGAACCAGCGACCTCTTGATTAGGAGTCAGCAATTCTTAACGCGGCACCACCCAAGCAGCCATGTCATTGACTTACCTAAGGAAACTTCTTTTTCATCAGTTATACTCTTGAATAAAAGCGCACATTTTGTTATACTTGTACTTTTTGTGAAAGTGTTTATTTGATATTTGGACTTCAGCCTTCACACATTATACACTTCATGTCTACAGTTTGTCAATTATTACTAAAACATGAAAAACGTTTCTGTTTTAGCAATGTGTTTACATTGATTGTTGTAGACACAGAACATACATGAAATGAATGTAATCCAAATGATGATATATTATTTACCCTCTACAATTCTAGGCAACTCACTCCCAGATAAACCACTTGAGCACTGAGGAACTTCTTTGTGACTTGAGCTGCAGTGGTGGAGGATGGGATAGCAGGCTGCTGGTTGCATGTGCTGATCAACACATTTGTAACATAAAAGATGCTGACGAAGAGGTGTGAAGGGATTTAAGGTGGGCCGGGATTACAGGTTTTTTGTAGGCTTCGGCAATTCTAGTGTTGAATGTTTTGGAGGATTTAGAAGAACTAGCTCTCTGTGTCTCCTTTGAATATCCTTTGAAAATTGCAAAAAATAAGGTTTGGTTATATTAGTACAATGGCCCAAATGTTAGATAATAAATGGTATCTTTTTTTTTTTTTAATTAATCTTTAATTCTAAGTTTTTAAAATATTATTTGCAATTTGTTCATAGTATTTTGAGATACCAGTACTTCTTTTGTTGTTATTAAAATTGTACTTAATATTACTTTTTTTCGTTTTTACTTTATATTATTAAAGTTTTACACATTTTATATTGTTTCTTTTTTTTTTTGCTTTACAAGATGAATAAAGAAAAAAGAACAATATAAAATAAGATTAGGCAATACTAAGCAACAAAACAAAGTCCGATAGCCAGGGAGGACAGAAAAAAAAAAACTCCAGAGGGCTAGAGAAAAAAAAAATATCTGCAGGGATTCCGAGGCCATGAGACCGCCCTGCCAGCCTCTTAAGTATAACACCCACTGATCTATATGTGACCCAGCATCCTAATATTGTTAGCTTTCTCAATTGCTTCTAGATGTAGACAGTTCTTTTCTTAATATTAACAGAAGTTTACATACACTTAGGATGAATTATTTAAAACTCATTTTATAACTTCTTCACAGATTTTATACTAACAAACTATAAATTTCACATCTACTTTGCACAGGGCAAAAGTAATTTTTCCAACAATATTCACAGGTAGAATATTTAACTTTTTATTGACTATATCATAATTCCAGTGGGTCACAAGTTTACATACAATTTGATAATATTTGGTAGCACTGTCTTTAAATTGTTTAACTTGAGCCCATTTCTCAAGGCAGAACTGGTGTAACTAGGACAGGTTTGTTGGCCTCCCTCGCACATGCTTCTTCAGTTCTGCCCACAAATTTTCCATCAAATTAAAAGTGATGGCTTTGTGATGGTCACTTCAATACCTTGACCTTGTTGTTCTTAAGCATTCTGCCACAACTTTGGAGGTATACTTGGGATCACTGTCCATTTGGGAGACCCATTTGTGACTGAGCTTCAACTTCCTTGTTGAGCTCTGGAGACGTTGCTGCAGTATACCTACATAATTTTCATTCCTTATGATGCCATCTATTTTGTGAAGTGCACCAGTCCCTCCAGCAGCAAATTACCCCCACAACATGATGCTCCAACAGCCCTGCTTGATGGTGGGGATAGTGTTCTTTAGCTTGCAAGCCTCACCGTTTTTCCTCCAAACATCCATCCATCCATCCACTATCCAACCCGCTATATCCTAACTACAGGGTCATGGGGCCAAATATGATGACAGTCATTATAGCCAAACAGTTTGATCTTGGATTCATCACAACAGAAGACATTTCTCCAGAAAGTAAGATCTTTGTCCCCATGTGCCACTGCGAACTGCAATCTGGGCTTTTTATGGTAGCTTTAGATCAGTGGCTTTTTCACTGCTGAGCAGCCTTTCAGATTATGTTGATATCGGACTAATTTACTGTGGATATAAATACTTGCCTACCTGTTTCCTCCAGCATCTTCACAAGGTCCTTTCCTGTTGTTCTGGGGCAGATTTGCACTTTTCTTTCCAAAGTACTTTCTTCTCTAGGAGACAGAATGTGTCTCCTTCTGAGTTGTAAGATCGCTGTGTGGTCCCACGGTGCTTATACTTGTGTATTATTGTTTATACAGGTTAACATGGAACTTTCAGGCATTTGGAAATTGTTCCCAAGGATGAACCAGATTTGTGGAGGGCCACAGTTCTTTTCTGAGGTCTTGGAAGATTTGTTTTCAATTTACCATTGTGTCAAGCAATCAGGCAGTGAGTTTGATGGCAAGCCTTAACATACATCCACATGTTGGCTCCCATTAGGCTAATTGGCTATCAGAAGCTAATTGTCTAATTGCCTAAAGGCTTGTCATAATTTTCTGGAGTTTTCGAAAGTTTTGTAAGGGCACGGTTAACCAAATGTATATAAACTTTTGGCCCACTGGAATTGTGATATAGTCAATAAGAAAGTTAAATAATCTGTGCATTGCTGAAAAAAATTACTTTTGCCCTGCACAAAGTAGATGTTTTAAACAATATGCCAAATTTACAGCTGGCTGGTATAAAATCTGTGGAGGGGTTTTAAAGAATTCAACCTAAATGTAAAGTGCACAGTAAATTTCTGCCTTCAACTGTACGTTTAACTTTCAGACCCTCCTTGAAATATCTATCTTTACTTCTTATGTGTAAATCTTTATATTTATTTAACATGAATTCAGTGCATAGAGAAGTGCTCACCTGGCTTGATGCTTTGTTGTCTGGCAGCTGCCCTTTCCATGCTATCCTTGACACAGTAATACAGTTCTCGACACTGAGGACAGAACACACAGTTGTATTAAAGGCTGTGAAATTTATAAACATATGCAAAGCAGCAATATCACTGGTCAGAAATCACTCTGGGTATCTTCCCTTTTTGTTTTACAACCCAGAGGCATTCAGAGTAGTAATTAGCAGATTATCCAGTAGCTCATCTGCTGCTAACCAAGTGTGAGGTCCCGGGTTTTGGGCCAGCCTCTCCATGTGAACATGTGATATGGAGAGAAGTGGGACATTGAGCAATTTCTCACTGGAAACAAATGCAAGCTGTGCCGGTTTAAATTCTCAACTGTAAACAGAGCTAACATTGTATGTGTCCTCATTCCTTTGGTGAAAAACAAACCTTTTTAGTGTAGAACTTATTCAGCTGGGTTTCCTGGCCATTCCTCCTCCACAGACATAGTACTTTTGTTTTCGGGCAATAGGTCATATTAATGAGTTTTTCATACCACCAGCGCTCATATACTGTGCCAATACTACTCCTTAGAACAATGCAGTCATCACACACCTGCAATGAAAATTGGATGGAGGCGAAGAAGTTCTGCATTAGAGCATGAATCGTGGGTAATGTGGGCCTGTTATTGAGTAAGTTAAATTTCTCACCTCCATAAAGAAGATGTCTCCAGTGGTGTCTGTCCCAGCATGGACCACAAATGTTTGTTTCTTAATATGGCGACTGCCACTTGGTCTTATTGGAAGTTCACGGCCATTCTGAAATGAAGAAATGGACTTTTTGCATTCATCTAATAACTCCTTTAACACCAGAACTACCAAAGCTTATGAGAAAACTCATAAATCCTGGCCCACCTTAAATCCACTTGCACATCTCCATTCAACGTCTTTTGTCTTGTAAATGTGTTGATAATCCCAAGCAGCAAGCAGTCTGCTATACCATCCCCCCCACCGCTGGAGAAACTACAAAAACCTCTCCCAAATGAAACCCTGTTTATCAGTGAGTCAGGTACCTTGACCAAAAAATATATTGTTACTCAGAAGACATGCATTTCATGTGTGTTCAGTGTCCACAAAGATCTGTGTAAGTGTAGGATGACAGAACTGTTGAACACATACATAAAAGACAAACTTTTTTCATGTTTTAGTACTAAATGTAGATATGAAGTGTATAATGTGTGAAGACTGAAGTCCAAATATCAAATAAGCACTTTCACAAAAGATACAAGTATAACAGAACAAATGCGCTTTTGTCCCAAGACTATAACTGAAGAAAAAGAAATCAGGTTAGTGATCTCTAATCTGGTTAGAGCTGCTGACTCCAATTCAGAACGTTCTGGGTTCGAGTCTTAACGTCTCCCAAAATAAATGTTTTGAGTAGTGAGCTGTTCTTATTGTTACTATTATACAATAAAAGCATACATTTGATTTGACGGTGTAAATGTATGGAACTTGTAAAGGTTAGCGTTTTTTTTGTATTCAGTTTTATTCTCTCAATCGCGTTCACACTCGCCCTGATCTGACACGGCTGTTTTTGAACAAAGGCGCGCTATAACAGATAACAATAAAACTGAAAAAAAAAAACGCTAACTATAAATTTACAGATGCAAATCAAATGTATGCTTTTATTGTATATTAACAATAAGAGCAGCTCACTACTGAAAATGGTGAATTTGGGAAGCAGCTGATATCGAAACGTCAAACTCTTGATTGGAAGGCTGCAGTTCTTAGCACTACATCACGCAAGCTGTCGTATCAACCGCCTACCGTAACCTGCTTTCTTTTTTCTTCAGTTAAATTCTTGAATAAAAGTGCACTTGTTTTGTTATACGTGTGCCTTTTGTGAAAGTATTTATTTCATATTTGTATTTCAGGCTTCACACCTTATAGATTTCATGTCTACATTTTTTCAATTCTTACCAAAACATGAAAAACGTTTTTGTGTTAACTATGTATGTATTCCAAATGATGATGTACTATTTTACCCTATAAAGCTCCAGCACTTCACTCGAAGATAAACACTGAGCACTGAGAAACTTCTTTGCGAAATGAACTGCAGTGGTGGGCGGGGGGATGGGATACATGACTGCTTGCTGTTATCGACACATTTACAGGACAAAAGACACTGATGGAGAGGTGAGAATTGATTTAAGGTGGACCGGATTTACGAGCTTTCTCGTAGGCTCTGGTAATTCTAGTATTAAGAGTTATTCATAGGGAAAAATAATAGGGATCTTACAAGCTGTGCTAGGCGATCCAAGATGTCATTGATTTCCTGGCTGTACACAAGGCCAATATGTGATTTACCCATCAGACGCCGAACTTTCTTTCTTATGTCATTTTTGTTAACCTGGAAGTAAATTAGTAAACAGTTAAATCAATATTTGCCTACAGGTGTAAAATTCTCAGGTCTCAGCAACAAAACTAAAGGTGTCAGTTACATGGTACAAAAAAACCTTAACAGCACTTCATCTACTATAGAGCTAACAGCACAGTCGCATCAGATGTACCTTCATAATTAACATGTAGGCAATCATATTATTCAAAAGAGTTGCCAGCAGACGGTCCTCATCATCTTCAAGGCGTTTACGATCATGCTCACCGAGAGACATGTACCTGAGGAAAAGGGGGAAAAGTTCACTTAAAACTGGAAATATATTTTAGGTTAATGCAAACTCATCTAGAGATATTGCAAAACAAGAAAAAAAGGCAATAAGTTCAAAATAATAGTATACTTCATAAATTTATATTCAATTGAAATTAAACTATGGGTAAATTTAGCATTGGAGATAAAACACAAAGAATGATTCTAAGTGGGCACACTGAAAAAGATAACCAATTAAAAAGTGATAATAACAAAAGTTAATCACCTGTCAATCATTTCCTGAGGCCCCTGATCGACGCCCATTCCTTCCCTCTCAAGCATCACTGCATCCAGGAAAGCGTCTTCCCAGAACTGTACCTGGTCCCATAGTGTAGACCTCTCTTTACCTGTAGAAGCACATTGCATCAGGAAAGTAACCCTCCAAACAAAGTGTTTTCACTTGTACTATTAGGAAATGTAATAGAGGTATAGAGGGAAGAAGAAAAAAAAAAACAATTTGCAGTTTAACAAAAGACTAGAAAATTCAATGGCTTTTCAAGTGTTCCTTCCATCATGACTCCACCTTTGCAAGGAAATTTTAAGACAATTATTCTAATGCACATAACTACTAAACTGGCAGATCTTACTGGTTTCTTCTACTATGTGTATTAGATTCACAAGAAAAGGCTATGAATATGCAAGTAGTTATGTATTCCAAGCACTGAATGAAACATTTATTGTAGAGTATCAGTATCCTGTTTTACTACTTAAATGTTCAATCCCTGTATGTTTACTTTGCACTGAATAAAATTTTATGAACTCCCAAAAGAGCATAATAAAGTTGCATGCCAACACACAAAGCCACAAAAAGCACACTTAGGCAGAAGGTTAAAGATCATTACTCAGGGAGAAGGTTTCCATTGCAGCATCCTCCAACTGATCCCAAACAGAACTCTTGTCTCGTCCTAAGCGCAAGCAGAAGGAAAGAGAGAGAGAGAGACCTCTAGATGTGAGTAAAGCAATATGCCACAAAGACATGACACCAGAACACTAAAATTAATCCCCTGGCAAATGTTTGGTTAGTAAAGATTAGCAGTAGAGAAACAAATCTTACAAAGCAAATAATAAGGAGCTCAATAATTCATAAAAAGGCAAAAGGCAATAACCAGTCATGCAATAAAATAATCTTTCAGGATTTACTTACCAGATTTTGAGAACACACTGGAAAGTTATAGCAAACCTAGGTAACAACATATTCTGGCAGACAAAACACTCTTAAACACCTGGTGGATGAGGCATCAGGAGGGAGCAACAAATACAGAAAAGCCAAAGGGACTAGACCAAGGCTTCAAATATAACTATTGCTGCCAGACAGAATCCAATCATACCAATGGTCAAATTAGGGGATGTTCTAATTAGAGAAGTATATTAAAATGACACTCCTGTGTGATAAATCATGTTATGTATTTTGGTTTCTTCCAACACAGCTTTTACCCTCACCTAACTGACCATAGGAGCAATGGTGAAAAGACTCGTCCCTGCACTCATCTATACTAATAAACGGCAAAGCCCTCACTGACTCACTCACTGAATGACTCATCACTAATTCTTCAACTTCCCGTGTAGATAGAAGGCTGAAATTTGGTAGGGTTATTCCTTACAGCTTCCTTACAAAAGTTGGTCAGGTTTTATTTCGAAATTCTACGCGTAATGGTCATAACTGGAAGCTGTTTTTCTCCATTTACTGTAATGGAGATGAGCTTGAAACCCGTGGGGGCGGAGTTTCGTGTGACATCATCACGCCTTCCACGTAATCACGCAGTACGTAGAAAACCAGGAAGAGGCCCAAAAAGCGCTGAAGAAAACATGCATTATATAATTGAGAAGGCAGCAAAACAATAAGAAGCGAGCGAGTGACATATACAACCATATTCATGAGTTCTGTTACTTCGGAAACAAAGCACGATATAAACCTAAACATTAAATTAAGTTCATAGACAGGCTGTCGCTGGCGTTTGTAATTTAGTGCCTACCCATATAAGGCCGTCCGTCAGCGGCAATCCAATAGCAAACTGCCACGGGTAAATATTCACGGGTGAAGGACTGTCCTTATGCAGAGGAAAATGAGATGGTCAGGGTGGTGTTTGGCACAAACTCAGCGAAACTGCAGAGAAAGTTTTAAGTGCCGGACTTCGGTAACATTAGATACAGCCATGGACATAGCACGACATGGCACCAGCACAGCTGGGAAACTTCGATGCATGTACACCGAGCGGCTCACGTGAACTGACGCAGTGCACAGACAAAAAGCAACAGTTCCAAAGAGCTCTGAACAAAAAACGAATTACACAATTGAAAAGGCAGCAAAAAAATATGAAGCGTCTGATACATACAAGCATATTCATAAATGCAGCTACTGTGGAAACAAAGCACACGGTGGAAAAGTCAATGTCCCGCTAAAGGAAGACAGTGTAAAAAAAAAAACCCATGCATGCAGTGTGTCGGTCTCAGATAAAGAAGAAGACGAGCTGTTTATTGATGCAGTAAGAAACAAATCGATGAATGAAACCTGTCATCTTTACAACGATTGACAAACACGGAATGTAACTTGAACACAACACATCCTACAAATACGAACCTGATTGAAAGAAATAATGATAATCAAATCCTTGATGACAGCAACACTCAGTAAAACTCACAAAACAATTACTGTATATTGACAGTCATGTTACGTTATTTTTAAAATGTTCCCTTTTCTTTTTCATAGCTTCTTTAACACACTACGCTCGCTGATACGCTGGTATATATATATGTATATATATATACCCCGATCTACATACTCGAATAATGGATACTTTATTCGCCATCAATGATTGTTTTGGTAAAGCCATACTCAGTGTATTCATTAGATGAACGGTAAAAAAGTAAGAGCGAGGGGAGGATGACTTATTGAGGCATGCAAGCAAAACCACAATAGCACGCGGGCTCAATGTACGAAAAAATATATCTTTTCAAGTTCTATTTACTCCATATGTGTCAAACTCAAGGCCCGAGGCAACATCCGCCCGGCGTAATTATATCCGCCCCGAGATCATTTTATATACTGTATTATTGTTATTAATGGCCCGGGGATATGAAGCACTGGTAACACAATAAACTACAGATCCCATAATGCAGCGCTTCAGCTGCCTTGCCGAACACTTACCGCGTCCCCGCCGTCTCTTCAGTCGTTTCCTTACTTTGAAGGAAGCAGCTTTCTCAGAGCTTCTGCACTGTTTTATAAACGAACGATATATAAGAAAGTCCTTTTTCCTTGCTTCACCAACGAAGCAGCCTTTTTATTTAATCCATGGGTTCTCCGCTGTTTCATTGTTCGTTTATTACGATTTTTATAGTTATTGTGTAGGTTTTATTTAATCCACGGGTTCTCTTCTGTGTTCACTGCGGTGTCTTCTTTCGTTTACGAGCTTCGCCAAGGAAGCAGCTTTCTCACAGCTTCTGCACTGTTTTAAAAACGAACGACATATAAGAAAGTGCTTTTTCCTTGCTTCACCAACGAAGCAACCTTTTATTTAATTCACGGGTTCTCTTCTATTTTATTGTTCATTTGTTACGATTGTTACATTTATTGTGTAGGTTTTATTTAATCCACGGGTTCTCTTCTGTGTTCACTGCGGTGTCTTCTTTCGTTTACGACCTTCGCCAAAGAAGCAGAAACTTACAACCACCAAAACTTTGTAACGGCACAAGACTTCAGGTCACATCTCTACAAAACAACCTAATTGAAGCAACTATATTTACTGGCAGTGCCTCAGGTGACACAGTTTTTATTCCTCGCATCCCCGTTATACCATCTAATCTCCCATTTCAATTCAAACGCGTTCAATTTCCAGTAAGGCTCTGCTTCGCAATGACAATTAATAAGTCTCAGGGACAAACACTACAAAAGGTTGGCATTGATTTGAGGCAGGATTGCTTTTCACATGGCCAACTGTATGTTGCATGCTCAAGAGGGCGCTTAGCACATACAGCTTAGTCATATTACAACCAGAGGGCCGAACTGACAACGTGGTATACAGAGAGATCCTTAACAATTAATTTTTTACATATTTTCGTTCAGTCTAAAAATGTTTACTTTTTTATTAATAAAAATATTCAGACAGTATTTCACCACTGCGAAGCGCGGGTATTTTGCTAGTTTTAACATACAAACAACTTCTAAACACCATCCTTAATGGACCTCCATTTTAATTATGGATGCTATAATAGATATCTTTATCATCTTTTTATTCTTAATTTACACAAAATTATTGGGTTTACCATCGTTTAAACATATGACAGGGTGCCTCGAGAGGAGTTGTGGAATTGTATGAGGAAGTCAGGAGGGGCAGAGAAGTATGTAAGAGTTATACTAGATATGTACGAGGGGAGTGTGACAGAGGTGAGGTCTGTGTAAGAGTGACAGATTCATTTAAGGTGAAGGTGGGATTACATCAGTGATCAGCTCTATCCCCTTTCTTACTTTCCTGCAGAGGTGGGAGATATTTTTTAGACAGGAGGAAATGAAAGTCAGTAGAAACATGACAGAATACTTGTGTATACATGAGAGGGTGGTCAGTGGAATGGTGAGGATGTAGGGAGTAGAGCTGGCAAAGTTGGAGAAGTTTAAATACATGGTATCAACCGTACAGAGTAACATGGATTGTAGAAGAGAGGTGAAAAGGAGAGTGCAGGCAGGGTGGAAGGAGTGGATGATCAAAAATCAGGAAACAAAGCTTGAGGTGGCAGAGTTAAAGATGCTAAGATTTGCACTGGGTGTGATGAGGATGGATAAGATTAGGAATGACATCAGAGAGTCAGCTCAGGTTGGATGGTTTGGAGACAATTTCTCAGAGGCGAGATTGTGTTGGTTTGGACATGTACTGAGGAGAAATGTTGGGTATATTGGGAAAACAATGGCAAGGATAGAGCTGCCAGGGAAGAGTAAAAGAGGAAGGCCTAAATGAAGGTTTATGGATGTGGTGAGAGGACATACAGGTGATGGGTATAGCAAGATATAGAGAACAGGAAGATATGGAAAAAGATTATTCCACTTTGGCAACCCCTAATGGAAGCAGTTGAAAGATGAAGAAACATAAGAAGTATTGGGGTTGACCATCTCAGTTTGCTCTGCCAGGTTTTTATTTCCTTTCAGGGATGCTAGCCTCTATAGACTACCCCCAAACTGATGGTTATTGCTTTCTTCTCCACCAGTGTTCAGAGCAGGCCTACTTTGAAGCACACTACACAAAAACCTAAGCAGTTTCATTTAATTTTACAATGAATGGGGAAGTTCATGACTGTGTTTATGAATTTAAATATTATTGTGGAACTTAATATAGCTACTAAATAATGTATTTATTTGATTTAACAAAGCTTTGGCTAAATTTATACATAGTGAACACATTTTCTTATTATACATTGCAAGAAACAGGATTTAAAAATAGGAGCACCAGAGCTTTTACTCACCTCTAAATTAAATTATTGGATTTTTATGCTTAAAGTGCAACAATCTAGAAAACATTTAATGCTAAAATTAATTTACACATTATATCATATTAAAATACATAATTAACTGTCCAGAGTTTTTTCCATACTTAACCCTAACAAATTTCCCAGGGCGTCTTGAGGTAAAACAACTCCAGAACACCACCAAACCCACCTTGAGTGTTTATAGTTAAACAGCCAAATTTTTGTTTCAGGTGACCATAGACCATGGTTTCAATAAAACATCCAGCAGTGTTTAGTTTTTAAATGATGAGAAAGGTTATTTTCTTCCAAATTATCTGTTGGCATGTAGTTGCACCTGATGGTAGTTTTGCAGACTTGCTGACCCTAAGATTGTACTTTTTTCTGTATTTCTACAACAGTGATTTTCGGGGACTTTCTTTTACCTCACTCTTTGGGGGACAAAATAAATTTGGGCAAGTTGGTAACAGTTCCAGTTGATTTGATTTTTTTTTAGTGTGTGATTAAGGACATTCACCAAAATGTTATTTTAACTATGTAGAGAACTGTATATGGTGATTAGATTATGAATGTTTTAAAAGGGCATTTTTTAAACCATACATGGTTACTGGTGAATGGTGATGGGGAGAGGCTAAAAATTAGTGCATGAGCACATAGTTCTAAGTTGATGTGAGATTTATAAAGGAACTTGGTGTGGCACTTGGTGCGTATACCGTTTTTGCTTTTCAAGAGTAAGCATAATTTTAGGATAGAATCTAACCAATGTTTTGTACATGAGGCATATGTTCTATTTTTGTAGCTATGTTTAGTTATAATTATTGTAAAGCACATTAAACTATTTTCGTGGATAAAAATGTGCTACATAAACAAATGTTGTTGTTCAAGAAAATGTGTTGGTAAAATTTAGTTTAAAATTTAAAATCTCACTTTAAAAAAGCCCTGGTGAATTTACAAACTTGTCTTCTTTTAAAAATACTGTACAACTTCAATTGCAAATTAGTTTATCATTTCAAATTTACCATGGCAGAGATTATTTCAATTTGTATATTTTTCCTTTATTGATTATCCTAAAGCCTCTCCCGAAAACAAAAGTGAACCCCAATAAAAGTTACTCAAATGCCAGGTGAGGTGTAGAGGCAATACCTTTGTCTACACAGCCGCTCACTTTTCCTGCTTCTTGGGGTAAAGTTAACCATAAAAGAAAAAAAGAAACAAATAAGTTTGTAAATGTATGCATGGTGTAACATTCAGGTGTGTTTGGGGGATGTGCAGGCACTGTAGCCCTCAATGGATGGAGTCCAGTAGGTAGGGACTACAACCTTCTCAATGTATTTCAGGGTTGTGGGGGCCAGATATTATTACACTGGGACTGGGCAAAAGGCTGAAAACAGGCATGGGTAGGACTCTGATCTATCGAATGGACCACTAATACTCAGAAATGCACATGTACAGATATAAATTATAGGTGCCGATTAACACAACCTACATATATATATATATATATATATATATATATATATATATATATATATATATATATATATATATATATATATATATATATATATATACCAGTAACGGCACACTGCACATACACTTGACTTGAGAATTCATAGCTTTTTATACTCTTTCTCTGTACGTTTAGTATTTGTTTGCTCAGAGGTTGATAAGCTTGCTGCTTCCTAAGCAGCTCTTCTTTTCTCCACCCTAGTGGCCCGCCTTTTTTCTTCTTTCGTCTTCATTTTTTTGCATTAAAACTGATTAAGTCAGTGTTTGTGTTGAAATTACTTTGTGTTGCAAGTACGTTTTCTTCAATTTTTCACTTAAGTTCTTCAATCTGCCTCAAGAATGATTTAAGATATGAAGAGGTAGGGGAAGTGATGGCGAGGTGATAGGGATGAGAACAGCGCCCGTATGCTTGTGCTGAACGGTCGCCCTGCTGGCGCCTGCCGAGAGTTGATTCTACAATAAAATAAAATAAAAATAAAAAGAGGATTAACCTTGGAGATCAATTATCAACCCGAAAGTGGGCCGTAGACGTCACGCAGTATTTGTGTACCAAATCTGAGGTCAATAGGTGAAGCAGTTTTCAAGCTACAGGTGATTTTAAACCTTGCACAGACAAACGAACAGCCACGGTAGTGTATTACATGTATATGAGAGGCATTCAAATATAAACAGGAACTTATGAGCTATACTTTATTTATTGAATAAAATGAAACTGCACTATTTTCTATATAGTCTCCTGCCACTGCAATACACTTATTCCAGTGCTCAGGAAGCTTATTAATCCCTGAAGAGTAGCAGTCTTTTGACTGCAAGTTGACTCATTTGGTTTGAAATTCTTCACTCCTAAAAATTCCTTAAGTGGACTGATGAGATGATAGTCCCTCTCTGAATGACTTACACCAATCATACACTGTAGACTGAGAGAGACACTCGTCCAAAAAATCTTTTTTAAGTCTTGAATAAATCTGAGATGGAATGACTCCTTCATTTGTTAAAAATTTAATAATAATGCGCTGCACAACACTACTGTGTACCTCCTGCTCTGACATGTTAATTACAACTTACAGCAAGGGGGGAACGTACAGCTAGCACTGCTAACAACCAGTTCATATATGTGTGTGTTTGTCCAATGACTCAGGTCTACTTTGCACTATTTATAAGAACAGAGCATAAAAATTCCTGCACACACACACACACACACATATATATATATATATATATATATATATATATATATATATATATCTAGCTTACTTGTACAAACAGGCAGTAACCATGAGTACAGTAATCCCTCGCTATATCGCGCTTTGACTTTCGCGGTTTCACTCTATCGCGAATTTTAAATGTAAGCATATCTAAATATATATCATGGATTTTTCATTGGTTCACGCTTTCTGCGGACAATGGGTCTTTTAATTTAGGTTACATGCTTCCTCAGTTTGATTGCCCAGTTGATTTCATACAAGGGATGCTATAGGCGGGTGGCTTAAAAGCTACCCAATCAGAGCATGTATTACATATTAACTAAAACTCCTCAATGCTATAAGATATGCTTCAGCGTGCGCTTGTTTGCTTCTCTCTATCTTTCTCACTCTCTCTGCCTGACGGAGGGGATGTGAGCAGAGGGGCTGTTTGCACAGAGGACACGGACGCTCTTCTACAAAATGCCGCTTTATCGCGGTGCTTCTGTATACTTAAAAGCATGTATTGATTTTTTGATTGTTTGCTTTTCTTTGCAAGCTCTCTCTCTGACATTTTCTGCTCCTGACGGCGCTCCTTTAAAGATAAGATATGTTTGCTTTCTTTTAATTGTGAGAAAGAACTGTCATCTCTGTCTTGTAATGAAGCATAGTTTAAACGTTTGACTAAAGGGTGTTACTTCATGTCTAGAGGGCTCTAATAATGTTAACAGTGTGGGAGAGTTTATAAGGGCTTAAAATATATAAAAATAACCATACAAACATATGGTTTCTACTTCGCGGATTTTCACCTATCGCGGGGGGGTCTGGAACGCAACCCGAGGAGAGATTACTGTACTTTCTATTCATGTACTCTACTGATGTTTCAGTAACTTGTACTGGGGATCTGTTTGCCATCAGAAGCAGCTATTGGAGGTGAAAAAGAGGAAAATATCAAAAATATACAAGTTGGTATAACCACTGTTAAAATTGAAACAGTAAACTAATTTGTAGTTTAAGTCACACAATGTTTTTCTTTTTTAAGACAGAATATGAAATCTGTTTGAGATATCTCAATGAAAACTCAACACTCTTGAAAAATTTCTTTGAAGGAAAATTTCTTTGAATTAGGCCACTGGGAGCCAAGTTGTGTCATGTGGACAGATGAAAGGACATACAGACAGACAAAGGCTATTGTAATAAGGGCTTTGCACATTTTATGCAAAAGCACCTAAAAAAGCAAGCAAAAAATAAATCACTTATCTAGAAATGAATGTTATGAAGATGAGAATTAATGTAAATGTCAATCTCTGTAAGCATAACGTGAACAAATATGTACTCAGTATTTACATTACACTGAAAACAACCAAATGGCTGTTCTCTATAATGAAACACTATTTCTCTGATAATTTAATTTCTCGTCAAACCTCTAGACCTGTTCTCCATTATGCTTTGAAAACAGCAAGCAATTTTACTTTGAGATTTCAACAGAGACTTTAACTTTATTTGGGTACTTCTTTCAAAAATGTTACTTAATAAATATGAAGTACAATTACTAACAGATCCTCCACAGCTAAAGTACAACTTGAATTAATGTCATTTTTACATTGCTTAAATTACAACTTGAATTAATGTCATTTTTACATCGCTTAAACTGGAAATTTGCTCTCTGTGAAAGCTACTGAACTACCACAACCCTATTAGGACTATATTTTTTAACTACCTGACACTGTAAAACTAGCATAGGGGCAAGGCAAGAACAAACCTTGGACAGGGCACCCGATCCATTTAAGGGTGAACACACACACACACCCACACCCACACCAAACCACACACTGGGGCCACATTAGAGTCGCAAATTCACCTAACATGCATGTCTTTGGACAGTGGGAGAAAACTGGATCACACTAAGCAAATCCAAGCAGACATTTAGAGAACTTGCAAATACCACTCAGGGCACCATCATGCTCCATCCACATAATATGGTGTAAAAAAACAATACGGTCTGATAGTAAAAGTCAAAATATGAGTGAGTGACTGTAGGTTTGTCATTCTAATGTAAAGTTCCTGGCTACATATATTGATGATCATGACTGTTCATTACAGAATGAAGCAGAAAACAGAAGTAGAAATCTCTGAAGTATGACCAAGTGTAACATTAGAAAATCTTCCAGTGCATTCTCAGATTCACAAAATAAAAAAAAACTGATGGCAATAGTTGTTACATTTACTGTTTTGGCAATTAATTTTTTGTTGTGAATTTCATGGAGTTATTATAGTACAGGTTTCTGCATCCTCAAGACAAAACAGTGTTACAATTACAAAACAGAAGTGCATATTTGTAGGAAATCATGTAGAAGGCAGTACCTAATAGTCCCTCATATAAATAGACCCTTGAACTGATATCCTCTTGTGGTGCTACAGTTGGATCCTTTCCGGGTAAACTTCTCCGGCTGTCCTTCAGTCCTGGCCTCAACATATGTGTTTTACCCTGATAGGAGAAAATAGCCAATTATTACCATGAAGCAATTTAAAGCATTTAACTCATTTCACAAGTGATACTCATTTTTAATCATGGTCAAGTATTAAGGCCAAGGACTGTCCTAGTTACCAAATTATTAAATCACTTCAGGGTTTGGGTCTCACCATGGCCATGAGGTGTCTGGCTACTGAAGATCACTAGATAAAAGTTATAAAATCTCAAAATGAAGATCATACGTGTTAACTCAGCATTACTCAAAACTTCCAAATCCAGGGAACAAAATAATATTTTTTCTCTCTAAACAAATGTACAAAATAGTACTTTTTTAACTATAATGACCAGATAACAAACAACAGTAAAAGCACACAGGCCAAACAGGCTCTGCTGCAATGGCAGAATTAAAACATGACCTATAAAAACAAATGGTATGTTGAACTGTTATGAAAGGAATCATTACTTTGTGTGATTATCACTTAATAAAATTTACAAAGTATTTGTAAATTAAGAAAACTTTTCTAACTTTTTTGGGGATATTTTACATACAAGAACATCTCCAGCACAACAAGACAATGAATTATGTATGTGTCACACTCTAAAAGAAGTGAACCTGTACTTACGAAAATTGAGCTTGTAGCAGAGTTGGTCTCTATTTCACTGTCAGAAAGGGTACCCCTAGATACTGTGAGGTGGGATGCAAGTTTCCTAGCCGGTCCATCACCAGCATTGCTACTCAGGTCACTGTCAGCTCCTAAGGTTTCACCAGAACTGTTACTCACCTATGGCAAAAAATAATTATGATGAAAAAAAGAAAGAAATTAGATAATCACATAAAAAGGTTCACATAATGAGACTGAAAGGTCAAGGGATCAAACAGGGAGACCACAATGCAAGTCTGAGGTGACAAAGCTTACAAATAATGAGATCTACAATTAAAGAAATACTTCACCCAAAAAATAATAATTTTATTAACTGTTACTTACCCAGTGTCTTTGGAGTTACGCCTAAGCAAATGTATTAATCTCATGTTTTAAAGGAGAGTTCAGATAACTGGGGACTAGAAGGGCCAATACTAAACAAAAAAAACATTACTAAAACATCCGTGAAAAAAACCCAAAAAACTGCAGTTACTTGTGTTGCATAATCCACATGTCAGTTATTCAGTCGCAGGCACAAAATATTCAAAACACATATACTTATGGCTAAAATATTTTTAATTAAATACAAAAGCCCTTATTCACTGCTCAAAAACCCTGTCTTCAATTCAAAAGCATGAATTTGCTTGAGTGTGCTTCACTTTTGAACACTATTCCCACTTCCAAAAAGTATTTATTTTACAGTATTATAGCAAGAAATACATGTGTTTTGGAGATTTTAGTATACAGAAGGACTAGGTAAAGGACATTTGTGTAAGTAGCAGATAAAATATTTTTGGGTGGAGTATTACGGAGAAAACAAATACAGTATTAATAAAACATTTAAAAAGGTAAAGGTTATTCGCACCACATGATCATGGCTACAGAGCAGCCGAATTATTGTGTCACTAACCTTTTTTATTTTTTTTAGCGTATGACCTTTACCCTTTTGCTGTTGCACATTGATGCACCCTTTACTAACGCTGTTACATTTAATGAAAAATGTTAACAGAAGTCAGGATATCATCAAAAAGAATACAGATTTTTGCTTCTTCTAATGAAAAAAAATGAGGAATAAAAGATTGATTGCTATTTTTTGTGAAAAAGCAATAAGGTTAATGATCAATAATGTAACAGGAGAAGTGACAGGAGGAGAAAGGTCTAAAGTATTGTTAGACAGTCTGTTGTCATAAAACCTAAATATCTGATTCCAATTACAGTTGTAAAAAATTTACATAATCTGCAGCCATAGAACAGAAGGCTGCAAGCCAATCTTTTTGTAGTTCTCTGTACTGAACTAGAGGCATATGCTACCAAGCAGCAGTATATACAGTGGGTATAGAAAAGAATCACCCCCTTTGAAATATTCTCACTTTTTTTGCTTTACAGGCTTAAATGAAAACACAAAAAAACAATATTTTTCCAGCTTTACTTACTAAATGCAATCTATAACATCCATCTGAAAGATATCACTGCTACAATTCAGAAGAATTTAAAAAAATCAAAAACAAGAAATACTGAGATTAATAGAGGATCGCCCCCTGCTAAACTCAATCAGGTGTAAGTAACCACCATTTCCTTTGCAGGTTACTTGTTTCTACCTGTGATCAAATGTAATCAGTGTGATTAGTGAAGCATAATAACAGCTGTTCCTGGAGCATTCCCTGGCTTGGTAGTGCAACTGACAGCAAACAACTGACCATGGGTGGCAAGCCACTTTAAAAAGAGCTAAAGATCTCAGGGATAGAGTTGAGGACAAACATAAGGCAAGAGATGGATACAAAAAAATCTCAAAAGGCTTTATCAATCCCAAGGAACAGAGTAAAGTCCATAACAAAGAAGTGGCAAGTGTTTGGTACTACTAAGACCCTCCCTGGATCAGGCCGTCCCTCCAAACTGGATGGAAGAGCAAGGAGTAAACTGGTAAATGAGGCTACCAAGAGGCCAATGTGGCTTGTTCGGGAGGGTCACAAGGAAAAAACCACTTCTCAAGAAAGGCCACATTAAGGCTCCTTTGAGCTTTGCCAGAATGCACCTTGAAGATTCTGATGCCAAGTGGAAAATGGTCTTTTAGTCAGATGATACCAAAATCGAACTATTTGGCCTCAATACCAAACAGTAGACCTGGCGGAAATCCAATGCCGCTCACCATCCATAACACACCATACCTATAGTAAAGCATGGAGGTGGCAACATCTTGTTATGGGGTGCTTAATTGCCACAGGGCCTGGGGCTCTCATTAGGGTAGAAGGAAACACGAATGAGGCAAAATACCGTCAAATTCTTGAAGAAAACCTGCTACCCTCTGCCAGAAAGTTGAAGATAGGCAGAATGTTCACCTTTCAACATGACAACGACCCAAAGCACACAGCAAAATTGACCATGCAGTGGCTGAAGGAGAAAAAAGTGAATGTCCTTGTGTGGACCAGTCAGAGTCCAGACCTAAATTCTACTGAAAATCTGTGTAAAGATTTGAACATAGCAGTCCTCCAACGTTCACCATCCAATTTGACTGAACTTGGAACAGTTTTGTAAAGAAAAGTGGGCAAATATTGCTCAAACTAGATGTGCAAAGTTGATAGAGAAGTATCCCAACAGATTCAAGGCTGTCATTGGGGGGGGGATCTTTTATTAATCTCGGTATGCTTTGTTTTTGATTTTTTTATAATTTTTCTGAACTGTAGCTGTGATATCTTTCACTTGGATGTTATAGGTTGCATTGAGTAAGTAAAGCAGGGAAGAAATATTTTGTGAGTGTGTTTTCATTTAAGGTTGTAAAGCAAAAAAAAGAATATTTTGAAGGGGGTGATTTTTTTCTATAACCACTGTACGCCCCCTTAAGTTGAACACCACCACAGACATCCTACTTGGTCGTGCCCTACCACTGTGCTGGCTTCAGAGTCCTGGCTTGTGCTGCGGGTCAAAGCAGGTGGCTCAGAACTTGCTGTAGATTCTGTGTCACTCTTCTGCTTTAAAAAAAAAAAAAAAATATGAGGTATACGAAAAGAAAAAAAACACACATTTATTGCATAAATTGCTACTGGGCACTGGTGATAACTGATGAAAGAGACATAAAAAATACTCATTGCAAGGTGTGGAAGAATAATTTTAGGGTAACATACTGCAGCTTTCATCTTAAAGATATAGCATAAAGGATTAATGAATGTCAGAAAGCTTTGCGGGCAACCAACAGGCGAGATATGGGTCAAGTGAACAACAAAATGTACTGAAGGATGACTAAGAAATCAGCAGAGGTCCTGTAAACTACCAGAATGGACAATTGTTAAATGCACAGAAATATAATAGACTTTTATTTTATATAAGTCATTTGGGTGTAAACCAACGAACCAACCAGTAAATGTATGTATTGATTGACACTGTATGCAAATTCAATAGTTTATGAAATGAACCTATATTCTTTATTTCTCTGATCACTCTGATCATGCGGTAACAGACTGCTTTTGAAGAATGCTCCCTCCAAGGCATTTTCCTGAGAAGTAATTAAAAGATACAATGAACAGTTTTTCTCCTGCCTGTTACTGATTTGTCCTGTTAGAGGATGTTTCTTTCTTTAATAAAATATTAAAATTTCTATCATAAAGGGATAAAGGAAGATCACTGCTCATAACAGCATCCTTTCCAATACAGATGAGGTCACTCAAGATAAATGTAGTACTAAGCCAAGACCCAACCAATGAAAGTAGTGAAGAAAACACAGAGGATTTTTACAGTCAGTTGAATAGCATGTTGTCCAAGGAAAGCAGTAGAAACATTAACATCTTCATGATAAAATTCAGCGCTAAGATTAGTTCCACCAACACAAGCTTTATAGAAGTGACAAGATGTTATGAACTAAAACAGATGAATAAGAATGGAGGTGATGGTGGTTCTCTGAAGCAAGTGCCCTAAGCAGTTTTATGATTGGTGGGAGTATGTTTCAACACAAGTAGATTTATTAAAAAAAATAATAATGAGTTTCTCAGACCATGTCATCTTGTAAAAAAAAGTTTAGGATGAAGTTTAAAAAATAAACAATAATTTCAATTTATTAAAGGTCAACAAAACAAAACTAGTCATTAGTCACCGCAACAAACAGAACTGAAACCTACATCTATACTAATAAAAAGCAAAGCCCTCACTGACTGACTGACTGACTCATTACTAATTCTCCAACTTCCCGTGTAGGTAGAAAGCTGAAATTTGGCAGGCTCATTCCTTACAGTTTACTTACAAAAGTTGGGCAGGTTTCATTTCGAAATTCTTCGCATAATGGTCATAACTGGAACCAATTTTCGTCCATATACTGTAATAGACTGCAGCTCGATGGGCGTGGGAGGCGGAGTTGCGTCTCACATCATCACGCCTCCCACGTCCCTGCCCATATAAGGTAAATATTCGCGGGTCAAGGACTGTGCTTAGCATATTCATAAGTAAAAATATCTGAATCACAAACTGACGTTAACTATATTTTGTCCATGAATACTTATTAAACAATTCCAAACAGTCTGTCCGCTTCCTTTCATAGCTTTTCCGATGGTTGTGCTGCTTCAAGCCATGTATTTTCGTATTAAAGCATTTAACCAATCACATTTCAGCCATCATTTGTTGCCAGGCAGAAAGGCCTTCACAATCCGTTGTGCAGGCACTCTAACACAGAATAAATGTCGATTAACCTGTTGCTTCAACCAATCAGATTTTGAGTTGGTGTCAGTACGGCCCTCTAGCAAGCGTATGGCAACGTCACCGTATTCAGACCCATTGATTGGATAGAAGCCGATATGAGAAACTCTACGAGGCCACTGAATGCACTGCAAGCACACCTCGCGTCCTCGAGCGCACTACGGCCAACTCCATGGCAGGATTCTGGACAATATTATTTGCCAGACACAGACCAGATTTCAACACCACGAAAACCTGATGTTTGTCACACTCCTCGAGCCCCAGAAGTTTCAGGAATACAAGAAAAATTTCCCGCATGCAGCCTTCTCCAGTTTAACACAAGAGCCACGGAGTGTTTTTTGATCTTTCTCGGCTAAAAACAGAACTGACTGTAATGTATGCCATGGATGATTTTGCAGGAAAATCTCCCACTGATCTCCTTGACTTCCTTCATCAGAAAAATCTGAATGAGAGCATGGGGCAGCTGTACACATTGGTATATTTGGCGGTGACCATTCCCGTGTACGCTGCTTCTGTCGAGCGGACATTTTCAGCCCTAAAGCGAATTAAAACGTATGACAGAAATACGACAGGGCAGTTTCGACTTTCAGCATTAGCTTCAATGGCGATAGAAAGGGACTTTTTTGATGGAACTGAAGCACACGGATAATCCAAACGACAGAGTAACTGAACTTGAGGAAAGAGAGGAAGATGGAATTTGTTTACAAATAATTCGAATTTTTGGCGAGTAAAATGTTGCGATTTTCCTAAATAATATTGCAAGTTTATGAGTTATTATTGATGTTTTTTTTGTGTATATATACACAGTAATATATATATACACAGTAATATATATATACACAGTAATCCCTCCTCGATCATGGGGTTGCGTTCCAGAACCCCTGCGATAGTTGAAAATCCGCGAAGTAGAAAACATATGTTTGTATAGTTATTTTTATATATTTTAAGCCCTTATAAACTCTCCCACACTGTTATCATTATTAGAGCCCTCTAGACATGAAATTACACCCTTTAGTCAAAAGTTTAAACTGTGCTCCATGACAAGACAGAGATGACAGTTCTTTCTCACAATTAAAAGAATGCAAATATATCTTTTCTTCAAAGGAGTGTCTGCATCAGGAGTAGAGAATTTAAGAGAGAGAGCGAAGCGCTCGCAAAGAAAAGCAAACAATCAAAAAATCAATACGTATGCTTTTAAGTTTGCCTGAAGCACCGCAATAAAGCGGTATTTTTCAGAGGACCGTCAGTATCTTCTAAGCAAACAGCCTCTGTACAAACAGCCCCTCTGCTCACATCTCCTCCGTCAGGCGCAGAGAATGTCAGAGAGGGTGAGATAGAGGCAGAGTCAAGCAAACAATCAAGCACCGCGTGGGAAGCATATCTTATAGCATTGAGGAGTTTTAGTTAATATATAATACATGCTCTGATTGGGTAGCTTCTAAGTCATTACGCCAATAGCGTCCCTTGTATGAAATCAATTGGGCAAACAAACTGAGGAAGCATGTACCATAAATTAAAAGACGCATTGTCCGCAGAAATCCGCGAATCAGCGAAAAATCAGTGATATGTATTTAGATATGCTTACATTTAAAATCTGCAATAGAGTGAAGCCGCGAAAGTCGAAGCCCGATATAGCGAGGGATTACTGTATAGCAAAATACCCGCGCTTGGCAGCGGAGAAGTAAAAAGAAAAGGAAACATTTTAATAATAACGTAACATGATTGACAACGTAATTGTTTTGTCATTGTCATGAGTGTTGCTATATATATATATATATATATATATATATATATATATATATATACACACATGTGTACATATATACACAGACACATATACTATGGGGTGCCAAACAGGCAAATACATTGATTTTCTGAATATATAAAGTCGCGTCAGAATATATAAAGTCAAAACTTTAATATATAAAGTCTTTCCCGAATATATAAAGTCAAAACTTGAATATATAAAGTCATTCCTGAATATATAAAGTCAAAACTTGAATATATAAAGTCAGCGTCGGTATATATAAAGTTAAACTTGTTTCTGAATATATAAAGTCAAAAGTTGAATATATAAAGTCAAAGCTGGAATATGTAAAGTCAAAACCTGAATATATAAAGTCTAGTTAGATTTAGTCATCATTGCATAACTATTTCTTTATCATAGAAATTTAAAGACTAAATTCAACTTCCATTCCTACCAAAGATATTTCTGGGGACTAAATAGATTCTACTTATATCCAAATTCGAGCTATTAAGCTGTCGCCTGCCTGCCTGAATAAGTCACCCTCGCTTCGCTCTTACTTTTTTACGTTCATTTAATCATGGCTAGTGGCGGAAAATTTATAAAATGGAAGGAGGATTACACTGAGTATGGCTTTACCAAAACAATTATTGATGGCGAATCGATTATTCATAAAGATTCAATTGGTGATCTGTTTTTCTTTGTTAACCTCATATTTTTTCATATTTCTTCTCAAACCAATTGGGTGTGAGGGTAAAATGAATCGGGAAACGCTGATCAATGTAATTGGTGTACCAGGAAATCATGCATTGACAGAAGTTCCCCTTTGCTTGGAATTGAAAGTGTGATTAAATGCATTATTTTTTAACGCATTATGGAGCACATGCATCGAAGCTTCTCAGCTGTGCTTGTGCGAAGAAAAGGAAACATTTTAAAAATAACGTAACACGATTGTCAATGTAACCTTTTGTAAGTAGTGCCTGAAGGATTCAGTTTGGAGAAACTCTACAGACAGCGTGTGTATTAACTTGTGGATTTTTCTGTGAGTATTTGGTAGCAGCGTCATAAAGTCACTTCTGTAAGACTGCGTTAGCTTCGGAGCTCAGCTCAGAGCGAAATGAGGTGAATGGGAGGGGAGATGATGACGTGACTCCCCCACCCGCCTTAACTGTCAATCCCCCACAAACACAGTCTCTCGGAATTTGCATAAGTACAGCCCTTTACCTGCAATTTTAACTTAGTTACAAAGTGATCAAAACTATCGTTGATATCCTGCGCCCTCTCATTAAACTTGTATCCCGCATTACCCGTGGGCATGACAAACGCCAGCGGCAGCATGTCTATGAACTTAATTTAAACTTTAGATTTACACTGTGCTTTGTTTCCGAAGTAGCAGCACTCATGAATATGGTTGTATATGTAACTCGCTCGCTTTTTATCGTTTCGCTGCCTTCTCAATTATATAATGCATGTTTTCTTCAGCGCTTTTTGGAGTGCTTCCTGGTTTTCTACGTACTGCGTTGACAGTCAGTTCACGTGATTACGTGGGAGGCGTGATGATGTCACATGAAACTCCGCCCCCTACGGCTTTCGAGCTCAACTCCATTACAATATATGGAGAAATATACCTTCCAGTTATGACCATTACGCGTAGAATTTAGAAATAAAACCTGCTCAACTTTTGTAAGGAAGCTGTAAGGAATGAGCCTGCCAAATTTCAGCCTTCTACCTACACGGGAAGTTGGAGAATTAGTGATGACTCAGTGAGTGAGTGAGAGAGTCAGTCAGTCAGTGAGGGCTTTGCCTTTTATTAGTATAGATATATACATATATATTTATATTCCACGATCTACATACTGTCAAATAAACGAACCACAAGCCGTGGCGAAACACAACAGGCTTTGCTCGAGAGTGGGTGCAGTGAGTGTGTACGCCTGATGAGCCCAGAATTAGGGCGAAACACGTGCTGTGTACTCTTTGCATTATTTGACAGTAAAACCATTTCAATATCTATATACACACACATATATTATATATATATATACACACACACACACACACACACACACACACACACACATACATACATATAATATATATATATATATATCAGCCCTTCCTGTTTCATTTTACAGTCGCACCCCCTGTGACAGACGATCCCGATTTCGCACCCCCTTATGAGGTTAACGTAGAAAAACAGATCACCAATTGAAGCTTTATGAATAATGGAAACTTTATTCGCCATCAATAATTGTTTTGGTAAAGCCATACTCAGTGTAATCCTCCTTGTATTTTCTAATTATTTCACGACTAGCCATGATTAAATGAAAAAAAAAAAAAAAAGTAAAACCGAAGCGACGGTGACTTATTGAAGCAGGCAGGCTCGATGTAGTGCACGTTAAGTCGATCTAAAATGTGCGATCAGATTTGAAAAAATATATCTTTTCAGGTTCTATTTGTGTATAAGTAGGTTCTATTTAGTCGAAAGAAATATCTTTGGTAATAATGTAAGTTGAATTTAGTCTTTAAATTTTTATGGTGAAGAAAAATTTATGCAATGATGACTAAATTTAACTTACATTTCTACCAAACATATTTCTTTCGACTAAATAAAAATTCTTGAACAGATACGATACCCACGCAGCACTAAGAGCGGGAGTCATCCGTTTTAACCAGCAGCGTATTGCACTGATACAAAATAGCCTGCCCATTTAATTATTTAGGAATGGATAGATAAATTAAGATTTTGTACAAATAATGTTTTTCATTTTTCTTCCTCGATGGATTCTGGCACCCCAAGCAACAGCTGCTCGCACCCCAAAGGGTATATATATATATATATATGTATGTGTGTGTGTGTATATACACTCACCTAAAGGATTATTAGGAACACCATACGAATATGGTGTTTGACCCCCTTTCGCCTTCAGAACTGCCTTCATTCTATGTGGCATTGATTCAACAAGGTGCTGAAAGCATTCTTTAGAAACTTTCTCAAGTTAAATAAAGAGAAAACTGAAATCTTAGTGATTGGCAATAATGGATACAATGAGGCTATTAGAAATAAACTGGATACATTAGGATTAAAAGTCAAGACGGAGGTAAAAAGCTTAGGGGTAACTGTTGACTGTAATCTAAATTTTAAATCACATATTAATCAGATCACTAGGACAGCATTTTTTCACTTAAGAAACATAGCAAAAGTTAGACCTCTTACAACATTGAAAGATGCTGAGAAACTAGTTCATGCTTTTGTTTTTAGTTGACTAGATTACTGTAATGCACTCCTCTCAGGACTACCCAAAAAAGACATAAATCGTTTGGAACTAGTGCAGAATGCGGCTGCTAGAATCCTAACTAGAAAAAGAAAATCTGAGCACATCTCTCCAGTTTTGATATCACTACACTGGTCATTTAGGATTGACTTTAAAATTCTGCTTATGGTTTATAAAGCCTTAAATAATCTCGCTCCATCTTATATACAGTGGTGTGAAAAACTATTTGCCCCCTTCCTGATTTCTTATTCTTTTGCATGTTTGTCACACAAAATGTTTCTGATCATCAAACACATTTAACCATTAGTCAAATATAACACAAGTAAACACAAAATACAGTTTTTAAATGATGGTTTTTATTATTAAGGGAGAAAAAAAATCCAAACCTACATGGCCCTGTGTGAAAAAGTAATTGCCCCTGAACCTAATAACTGGTTGGGCCACCCTTAGCAGCAATAACTGCAATCAAGCGCTTATGTATAACTTGCAATGAGTCTTTACAGCCTGGAGGAATTTTGGCCCACTCATCTTTGCAGAATTGTTGTAATTCAGCTTTATTTGAGGGTTTTCTAGCATGAACCGCCTTTTTAAGGTCATGCCATAGCATCTCAATTGGATTCAGGTCAGGACTTTGACTAGGCCACTCCAAAGTCTTCATTTTGTTTTTCTTCAGCCATTCAGAGGTGGATTTGCTGGTGTGTTTTGGGTCATTGTCCTGTTGCAGCACCCAAGATCGCTTCAGCTTGAGTTGACGAACAGATGGCCGGACATTCTCCTTCAGGATTTTTGGTAGACAGTAGAATTCATGGTTCCATCTATCACAGCAAGCCTTCCAGGTCCTGAAGCAGCAAAACAACCCCAGACCATCACACTACCACCACCATATTTTACTGTTGGTATGATGTTCTTTTCTGAAATGCTGTGTTCCTTTTACGCCAGATGTAACGGGACATTTGCCTTCCAAAAGTTCAACTTTTGTCTCATCAGTCCACAAGGTATTTTCCCAAAAGTCTTGGCAATCATTGAGATGTTTCTTAGCAAAATTGAGACGAGCCCTAATGTTCTTTTGCTTAACAGTGGTTTGCCTTGGAAATCTGCCATGCAGGCCGCTTTTGCCCAGTCTCTTTCTTATGGTGGAGTCGTGAACACTGACCTTAATTGAGGCAAGTGAGGCCTGCAGTTCTTTAGACGCTGTCCTGGGGTCTTTGTGACCTCTCGGATGAGTCGCCTCTGCGCCTTGGGGTAATTTTGGTCGGCCGGCCACTCCTGGGAAGGTTCACCACTGTTCCATGTTTTTGCCATTTGTGGATAATGGCTCTCACTGTGGTTTGCTGGAGTCCCAAAGCTTTAGAAATGGCTTTATAACCTTTACCAGACTGATAGATCTCAATTACTTCTGTTCTCATTTGTTCCTGAATTTCTTTGGATCTTGGCATGATGTCTAGCTTTTGAGGTGCTTTTGGTCTACTTCTCTGTGTCAGGCAGCTCCTATTTAAGTGATTTCTTGATTGAAACAGGTGTGGCAGTAATCAGGCCTGGGGGAGGCTATGGAAATTGAACTCAGGTGTGATACAACACAGTTAGGTTATTTTTTAACAAGGGGGCAATTACTTTTTCACACAGGGCCATGTAGGTTTGGATTTTTTCTCCCTAAATAATAAAACCATCATTTAAAACTGCATTTTGTGTTTACTTGTGTTATATTTGACTAATGGTTAAATGTGTTTGATGATCAGAAACATTTTGTGTGACAAACATGCAAAAGAATAAGAAATCAGGAAGGGGGCAAATAGTTTTTCACACCACTGTATCAGAATGTCTGACACCTTATATTCCAAATCGTAACCTCAGATCCTCAAATGAGTATCTCCTTAGAATTCCAAGAACAAAACTTAAAAGAAGTGGTGAGGCGGCCTTTTGCTGCTATGCACCTAAAATCTGGAAAAGCCTGCCAATAGGAATTCGCCAGGCTAATACAGTAGAGCAGTTTAAAAAACTGCTGAAAAAACATTACTTTAACATGGCCTTTTCATAACTTCACTGTAATTAAAATCCTGATACAAATCCATTCAGTCTTGAGCATTCAGATTTGTGGAAAAAAACATTAGAAAGACAAAAAAAAACCATGAGTGGTATCAGAGGAGGAACTCTTGCTGGTGATATTTCTGGGAAGCAGCTATTAAACTATTTAAGATCAACTTCTTTCCAATGAGAAAGACCATTTAAAAATGGACAATATTCAAGTTGTCTTTCTTCCTACAGAACAGACTTTGAGACTCAGAGTAATCATAAATAATCCCAAATGCATTCAAGATCTGCAGGAGCCTCATGTATAAATGATGCGTACGCACAAAAATGTTGTGTACGAACGTTTCCACGTTCCAATTGTGATGTATAAAACCTAAACTTGCCGTAAAGCTACGCACATTTATATGGTAGCTAATACCCTGGCTTACGCAAGTTCTGTGCTCGATTTTGCAGACTAGTGGCACCCATCGTCAAAGCAGTGCTACTGCTCCAGTGTGGTTTCCCTGATGCGGTTTTATAAATACACTGAAATTAACTGCATATTATTTATTAATCTAATGAATCTGATTGTAATTAACCTGTAACAATATAATGGTCCACAGAGTGGTCAAACTATTCTAATTCTTTAGCGTTGTTACTCTCACTGCACCTTCTTCTTCCTCTTTCAGCTACTCCCATTAGGGGCTGCCACAGCAGATCATTGTTTTCCATATTACTCTCACTGCACCACTCGGAGTACTTATATCATTGTATCTGAGTGGGGAATCACAGCTGTATAGCAGCTGATTGGAAACAGAATTATCGGTATACAGAATCAAGCACATGCTGCCTCAGCCATGCTTGCTGTCTATTGAACTGGTCTCATACAGCAAACGCTTTTGAGCCTTTCCTGTACGGACCTCGCGGTTTAGAAACAGTTTCATCCCAAGAACTATAAATGCAGTCAATCAGTCCATCAAGTGCTCCTTGTAGAACTGTTTGTACTTACAGTATAAGTACAATTACCTCACTGTAAACTTGCGATCAGTTGCACAACCTGAGCCACTTTATAAAGCGCGTATTTACATATGATGACAATGTAATTTTTAAGATGAAATTCAGCAAAATATGTTTATTATATACAGATAAAACTTTACCTTCATTTAAATAATCTATATCTATACTAATAAAAGGCAAAGCCCTCACTGACTCACTCACTCACTACTAATTCTCCAACTTCCCGTGTAGGTGGAAGGCTGAAATTTGGCAGGATCATTCCTTACAGCTTACTTACATAAGTTAGGCAGGTTTCATTTAGAAATTCTACGCATAACGGTCATAACTGGAACCTACTTTCGTCCATATACTGTATACGGCCATAGCCTGCAGCTCGGTCGCCGTGTGAGGCGGAGTTGCGTCTCACATCATCATACCTCCCACGTAATTGAGTGCCTGCCCATATAAGGTAAATATTCGCAGGTGAAGGACTGTGCTTAGCATATTCATAAGTGCAGCTACAGTGGAAACCCTCCCTCAGCGAAAATGCGAGAGAAACTTTTAAGTGCCGGGTCTGAGCTAAAATTAAATAAAGCCGTGGACATTGCAAGACCGCACAAGATATTCGCGAGATACAAGTTTAATGAGAAAAGGCAGGGTATAAAGCCTCGATGCTAAAGACCTGGCGAAGTCATGGAGAACATGGAAGGACGAGTTCACATTATACACAGAACTTGCAATGCCGGAGGCAGAGGAAAACACTTAAGGTCAGATTATTCCGTTAAATAATTCCAAATAGTCTGTCCGCTTCCTTTCATAGCTTTTCCAATGGTTGTGCTGCTTCCAGACATGTATTTTCGTATTAGAGCATTTAACCAATCACATTTCAGCCATCATTTGTTGCCAGGCAGAGAGGCCTTCACAATCCGTTCTGCAGGCCCTCTAACACAGAATAAATGTCGATTAAATTGTTGCTTCAACCAATCAGATTTTGAGTTGGTGTCAGTAGGGCCCTCTAGCAGGCGTACGGCAACGTCACCGTATTCAGACCCATTGATTGGATAGAAGCCGATATGAGGAACTCTACCAGGTCACTGAACGTACAGCAGGCGTGCCGAGCACAAGATCCTTGCGCGCACTACTGCCAACTCCATGGCAGGATTCTGGACAATATTATTTGCCAGACACAGACCAGATTTCAACAGCCCGAAAAACTGATGTTTTTCACTCTCCTTGACCCCCAGAAGTTTCAGGAATACAAGAACAATTTCCAGCATGCAGCCTTCTCCAGTTTAACACAGAGCCACGGAGCAGTTTTTGATCTGTCTCGGCTAAAAACAGAACTGACTGTAATGTATGCTATGGATGATTTTGCAGGAAAATCTCCCACTGATCTCCTTAACTTCCTTCATCAGAAAAATATGAATGAGAGCATGGGGCAGCTGTACACATTGGTATATTTGGCGGTGACCATTCCCGTGTACGCTGCTTCTGTCGAGCGAACATTTTCAGTCCTAAAGCGAATTAAAACTTATGCCAGAAATATGACAGGGCAGGTTCGACTTTCAGCATTAGCTTCGATGGCGATAGAAAGGTACTTTTTGATGGAACTGAAAAGCATGGATAATCTGTACGACAGAGTAATTGAACTGTTTTTGAGGAGAGAGAGGAGGACAGATTTTGTTTACAAATAATCAGAATTTTTGGTGAGTAAAATGTTGCAATTTTCTTAAATAATATTGCAAGTTTATGAGTTATTATTGATGTTTTTTATGTGTGTCACGGCTGTAGCTGCAGTAGAAAGGACCTTGCTCACCCCAGGTTTGTCTATTCAATAAAGACATTTATTGTGGCTACAGGAGTTATCTATCTGTGATGCAGCGGCTCTTTATACTGTATTTCTGCATATTAAGATGGTTTTTATAACCATAAATTAGGTTTTGAGGGGCTGGTTGATTCAGACAGCATTACTGAAGGCCTAGGTGTGAAATGCACGGTCCGCCACTGGACCAGATGATACGTAAATTTGATGAACATTACAACCCGAAAATAAACGAAACTGTACAGAGGTTCAGATTTTAATTCTCCCAGTGTGTCTCTCTGAATCCTCCGTGTGGGAACATTATCTTTAGGCTTAACAATCTTATTGTTACACCTTCTATGTGCACCGAACCATCCTTATTACGAAGTCTTCCTTGCTTTACCGCTGGCTGCTTCTTTCTATTCACCTTCCTATCTCTTTATTTGAACAGTTTTCCTTCTCACTTTTCCACTCCTTTGGTGTCTTCTCCCTTTTCGTTCAAAATATGCACCTCCTTGCCTTTTTACAGTCAGCTCCCTTACGTCACACCATGGTACGCTTAGCACAAGTTAATACCGAATGCCTGTTAAACATCTTACATTCACGAGTAGCGATTTATGTAGTGAACACTTCATGAATGAAACCTGTTATCCTTACAGCGGTTGACAAACACGGAATGTAACTTCAAAACAACACGTCCTCCAAATACGAACCTGACTGAAAAAAATAATGATAATCAAATCCTGCCATGACAGCAACACTCAAAACAGTGAGAAAACAATTACATTAACAATCAGGTTATGTTTTTAAAATGTTTCCTTTTCTTTCTAATAACTTCTTTAACACACTACCTCTCCGCTGCGAAGCGCGGGTATTTTGCTAGTTGTTAATAAATAAACATGCGAGGACATGGTGTCACAGTGCTAGCAAGGAGCTGGAGCTCCGTTCATGGATTGTTTCTGCCTCGTGCTGTATTCTTGCTAGGACTGGCATAACACTGGAAGGATAGAATAATTTAACATGTACTACGAGGATATTTCAATGTCCCTTAAAAGTTTGGAAGAATCCGTGTTCTAAGCTTACAGATGGCTTAACGTCTATTACGTAGCTGATTGTGTGGCGACTGGGTATTTGGAGAAAGAAAAGTAAGGACAGGAATTGGGGGTTAGTATGTTTGATAGAGACAGCACTGCTGCAATAAATTATTTTATTGAAGATCGTGCACGGTGCAGCAAGCATCTTACGTGAGGCATGAACAATCACTGCGCCACCATGTTCCCATGTTTAATAACATGTTTTAACTCATATCATCATGAAAATTATATCAAGTATACATTGCAGTATTTTAATACTGTAATATCACAAATGTAATGGATTCTGTGTCCTGTCGGAGGAAGAGAAGGCCCGTTTGAAAATCACGTAGTGAGTCACACACAAAGCACATAGATGATCCTATACAAAACAAAGCATTTAACTTGCTACTTTAGTTACGATGGGATTTGAGAAATTAGTAAATTAAACGATTTTTAGATGAAGTTTATGATGTTCTACTTTAATGAAAAAATAAACTACATGATTAAAGTGGAAATATCGAGATTAAAGTTGATATTTCGAGGCTTTTTTTCCCCCCCACTGTGTCCCTATTTTGTTTTTCTCAGGACCATAATAAGCTTTCATATGACACTCAGAGAGTGGGCTACGACTCGCCTTTTCACGGTGACTTTGATATCTGACAACTTTTTTATTTCGGCACTGTGAGACTTTGTGAACTTGAGCTTTCGAGTTTCTCCGACACTCTATGTCACTCGATCAACTTCCTTTTCTTGTTTATACCACTGCTTAAACCAAGAAATAGTACTTTTTCCTTTCCTCCACTTGGTATTCACTGAAATTCTTCTATTTACCCCCGTGCTTTTGCCATTGACTTTTCACAGAACGCTGAGCTTAAGGGCTATTTATATTGATTTGCATATTCAAAGAGGCTTCATTCTGGGAGGAGTCAGGGAGTGGCAGCAGGTGCGTGCACATGAGTTACTTTTCACGCTGACTGGGATTTATGTAGCGGAAGAACATGAAAGTTGGCAAACGCACAGATTTCTGCATCTGGATTTTTTTGTGCGTGCGAACATTTCCACATTTGTCCGTACGCTATGTTATAATGTGAATTCTTTGCACAGCGTTATGCATGAGGGTCCAGGTCTGTCTACAGCATGGATGGCAAACTCCAGGCCTGGAGTGCAGCAGTGGCTACAGGTTTTCATTCTAACCATTTTCCTAATCAGTGAGCAGTTTTCACTGCTAATCAACTTTTTCCCCTTCACTTTAATAGCCCTGTTAGAAGAGTTCAGCACTCTGAATTGATTCCTTTCTTCATTAAATGACAGCCAAGCAGAAATGAGATGTGAAACGAGCTAACAGATGACCAGCTAAACTGGGGCTTCAAACTCCAACCAATTTCACGCCAATCACTTTCTTAATGAGAAGCCAATTATTGCTGTTAATTAAACCCATTATTTAATTCCATGGCTTGTTGAAGCTCTCATTCTGCCACAGCACACATTTTGAAAACTATTGTTTTTGTGTTCTTTCTAAGAGCACCGTCAAAATGTTTTGGTGACCTGAGAGATCAACCTTACCAAGACCATCACCTCTCTTTAACTTCAGATATTGTGTAATGTGGGCACAGGGGAGCTGGTTATGTGGTGGCGTGTTTTGTGTCTCATTATTGTTTGGCTGCTAATTAAAGAAAAAGAAACAACTATGGGACCTAAGTCAAGTTAATTAAAAGAAGTAATCAGCAGCAAAACCTGGTCACTAATTAAGAAGATGGTAAGAATGAAAACCTGCAGCCACTGCGGCGCTCTAGGCCTGGAGTTCGCCACCCCTTGTTTTTCTCACCAACTTAACACATTGCAAAAGTTCAAAATAATGCTAAAACACATCACCTCTGAAATTCCACTAGACTCCCTTTTCGGTTCAACAAGAAACTACCATTAAATCACTGCCACCGAGATAGCTGTATATTTTAGCACCATAACCTGCATGTTATATTTGCTTGTTCAATATTAACACTAGAATCCCTGAAGCCTTTGAAAAAAGTCGTAATACCAGGCCACCTTAAACTCCTTCACACCACCTCATCAGCGTCTTTGACTTACAAATGTGCCGATCAGCACTGGCAGCAGGGAACCGAGGCAGGTGAAGTCAACTCAGACGCTGAAGGTTATCTGGCAGTGAGGTGTTTGGGATTGTATAGGGTAAATAACACATTGTTATTTGGGATACATACATTTTATGTAGGTAGCAAAAATTTACACTGGGTGTTACAGATTAAATTCATATGTATGTTTTTTATTATATAACAGCAGCTCACTACTCAAAACGGGAATAACTCGGATTCAAACTCACAACCTCTTGATTACAAGGCAGCAGTTCTTACCTCTGCACCAGCCAAACAGACATACCGCAGCCTCCGGTAAGGCTAAAGGGTGTGTGTGTGTGTGTGTGTGTGTATGTTTATTAACAACTCATGGTGTGGAGATGTACGGACTGTTTATAAGCACTGCTCAAGGCGGGAAGTTTCCTGGAACACCTGCAGATTTTATTTTTTTCTCCAGCCGTCTGGAGTTTTTTTTTTTTGTTTTTTCTGTCCACCCTGGCCATCGGACCTTACTCCTTTTCTATGTTAACTAATGTTGTCTTATATTAATTTCTTATTTTGTCTATTATTTATCTTTTCTTCATTATGTAAAGCACTTTGAGCTACTTTTTGTATGAAAATGTGCTATATAAATAAATGTTGTTGTTTTTACTGCTGAAATGCCAACCCTATTATCTACCAAGGGAATTCACTGCTGTGTTTCTGGCTGCTGTTTACATACCACTGCAAGCTAACTCTGCGGCAGCGCCATAGAGACGGCTCATCCCAATGCTGCTTGTATTGCAGCTGACGACTTTAATCATTGCAATTTACTGACTATACTTCCCAAATACCACCAACACGTGAACATTCCCACCCATGAGAAGAACACACTGGATCATGTTTAAAGCAACATACGCAGTGCATACAGGGTTGCACCCTGCCCCCACTTCGGAGAATCAGACCATGTCACTCTCTTCTTGTACCCAGCCTACAGACAAAGGCTGAAACAAACAAACCTTGTCATTAAGCAAGTTAAACTTTGGACCCCAGAGACTAAGAGCACCCTGCAGGACTGTTTTGCTCAGACAGACTGGGATGTGTTTAGAATTGCAGCCACTCTAGAGGACTCTTCTATCAGCATACAGGACTATGCCGAGTATGTGACTGGGTACATTAGCACCTGTGTTGACAACATCGTACAAAGCTGCGAAGTATGGACTAAGAAAAGCCATCACAGCAGCCAAGAGGCAGTACAGAGAGAAGCTGGAGGGCTTCTATTCTACTGCTGAATCTGGACATATGTGGCAGGGATTACAGCACATCACAGACCACCACCAGCACAATCAGCTCCACAGACAGTCTGCTGGATGATCTCAACATTTTCTACACCTGCTTTGAGACATCCAGCAACAGCACAGAGTTGAGGCACACACATACACCTGAACCACACAACCCCCTCCCCTCCCCCAATGGTCTCTTCAGGTCAGGAACACAAAGCACTAAGGAAGATCAACCCCTGTAAGGCAGTTGGACCAGACAGCATCCCTGGGCGGGGTCTCAAAGCATGTGCCAACGAGCTGGCTGATGTTCTCTGCTCCATCTTCAATCTTTCCCTCAGTCAGCGCATTGTTCCGTCCTGCTTTAAGACTACGAACATCTTTCCCCTTGCTAAAAAAAGCTTACCAACCTGACTGAATGATTACAGGCCGGTAGCACTAACTCCAATCATCATGAAGAGTTTTAAGAGAGTGGTGCTGGCCCAAATTCAGAGCAGCATACCAGACACTTTGAACCCCCTGCAGGTCCACTTCAGATGCCATCGAGGCCACACTACATTAACCCCTCTACCATCTGGAGAACAAAGACTCCTACATCAGGATGCTCTTTGTTGACTATAGCTCTGCCTTTAACATGGGTATCCCCCATAAACTCACCCATAAACTGGCTGCACTTTACCTGCACCCCACCCTCCTTGACTGGCTCCTAGACTTTCTGACTGGCAGGCCCCAGTCTGTCAGGATTGGTAATAAGATTTCAGCCACCATTATCACAAACACAGGCACCCCACAGGGATGCGTCCTCAGCCCCATCCTCTACACCATGTTCACCCATGTGTCGCCTCCCACAAAGATAACACCATCCTGAAGTTCGCAGATGACACAGCAGTGAATGGACGCATCACTGGTGGGGATGAGGCGGCCTACAGGAGGGAGGTCGACAGTCTGGCGTCATGGTGTGAGGACAACAACCTCACCCTCAACACAGACAAGATGAAGGTGATGATAGTGGACATGAGGAAGGAGAGGAGACCTCACTGGCCACTGCTCATCTGAGGGCTTGAAGTGGAAAGGGTGAGCAGTATTAAATACCGGGGTGTCCACATCAGTGAGGACCTCACTTGGACTCTTAACACCACACAATTGGTCAATATGGCTCAACAGCGGCTGTACTTTCTGAGGAGGCTGAGGAAGTTTGGTATGTCGACTAAGATCCTCTGCAACTTGACCAGCTGCATCACCGTGTGGTTCGACAACACTACTGCTATGGACCGCAAACGCCTGCGGAGAGTGATAAAGACTGCTGAGAAGATGACCAGGACCCCGCTGCCCTCTCTGCAGAGCATCTACAGCTGCAGAGTCCACAGGAGAACTGCTTCGATCCTCAGGGACACCACCCACCCCCAACACGAACTGACCCCACCCACCCCCAACACGAACTGTTGAGACCTACCCTCAGGCAGGAGGTATAGAAGTATGAAATGCAGGACTTCCAGGCTAAAGAACTCTTTCTTTCCCAAGGCCATTAGACTCCTGAATAACTGGCTGGAGTTTATAACCATGGGCCACCTCATTCTATCTACCTCACACAACTGTATTTGACTTGTCCATCACACACCTAACTGCACAATTACACTTTATACTTCTATTCTGTTTTTATAATTTATGCTGCCTCTGTTACTTATTATCTATCTGCTACTTAATATTTATGTTTATCTTTATACGTTGGTTTTGTCATTTGGTGTGGACAGCAAAGATAGAATTTCATTGTACTGTACAGGGAAACATGTTTCCTTACTGAGCACATGAAAAACTTGAACTTATTCTCTGTTCTTAATTTTTGGTACTTAGATGCAGAGAGAAACAAAAAAATAATGTGACTTTTTTAGTATGTATTTTTATACATTGATTTAAAATCTACATCATGAACAAAACGGGAGCTGAATAAAGTGGTGTTAAACTACAGTCTATTTCTAATAAGCAGAGAAAAGGTTGAGGCCATTCTTTTTACACCAATTGTTGTAGCTCTTTAGCTTTTAACAATAAAACTTCAGTCACATTCACAAAATTGTCTAAACCATTACATATTAAAAATGCTGTTATTGAGACACTGAAAATTAACATAAATTGTGTGCATCTTTAATCCTTAAAGTATTACAAAAAAGGACATTTACAATGTTTCATAAAAAAGTGCTTATAATCTGTATCGCTAATATATGCTTTCATCAAATACAATTTTTCAATTACACTGTCAAAACTAAAATCACAGGACTTCAGCAAAAACATTCAGCTTCTGTAGACTAAATTACATGCTTCAGATGCAAATCATCATGCAAACAGATGAGACTGGTATACAACACGTCATTGTTCCCTGGGCTGCATCAAACACACTCACTTGGGACCCTGATGTAATGCTCAGTCCACTATCGGCGCTTATCTGGGATTTCTTCTCATCTGTGTCTCCCAGATCAAATAATTGCTTGACTCCTTCAGATCCTGGAAAACAAACCTAAGTAAGAGGAGAATAACAGAACTAGAACAACTAGAGCAATTCATAGGACTAGCAGCTAGCTACCCAGGAGCCACAAGTTAGGACTGGATGTCTGGCTCGCCAAGACAGAGATTGCACTATTCATTGAGGGTATGATTTGAAACAACTGCAAAGCCTCCTCTGAATGGCACCCTAAAGTCAATTTAGGCTTCACACATTGACAATGTTTTGATTTAATTGTTTGTATAGTTGCATGTGTATTTAGCAGCCATTCAGTTTAACAGCTTAAATACCCAAAGTAAAAGTGAAAGAGTACAACAGCAAAAGGCCCCCAGGTTAGATGCTCTCTGATAATCAAATGAATTGGCTCCAGGAATACAGTAGTTTGTGAAGGGGAGAAATCTGTGGTATTATTAGTGCTCCTTGTTAGTAACAGTTTGCTAAACACTTTCACCATTATCACTACATGATTGGCCGTAAAGCTTGAATCACCCAAGAAGAAACCCCAAAACAAAGGATCTGCAGCTGTATAAACACCGCATCCACAAACAGGCCACCCTGGAAATCCCTTCAAAAAATTTATTTTTCAGTAAAAGGAAAACAGAGCTATTCTGGCAAAACATAGGCTGGGGCATAAACCACCAGTTTTATTATTTTTTTGATTAAAATCAATCTAAACTTTGCTTGGGGATCAGTGCCAATGATCTCAGTTTGTAGGCTATTTGGAAAATAGTGTTAATATAGAACAAGTAAAGGTATACTAAAATATTTAAAAATCAGTATTCATTCCAGAAGTTACGTTTAGGTGAAGCACGTATGGATTTTTGTGTACAGGATGGTCTTGTCTTTAGGCAACACTTTTCCTCACCCTGAAATTTTGCATATTTTTCAATAGAGGCCAGGGTAACGTGTCTGTGCATACAGCCATTGCTTTAGTATTTTGTGACCCAGAGAGGGTGCTATGCTAGCGACTGGGTGAGCAAGTGAGAGGGAATGGCAGAGATAGAAAGAGCAATGGGTTCAGCTGTGTGTGAGAGCAACCTGTGAATTTAACAAGATGCCAAGGATTAAACTGTTGCTGGCTAGATAAGTCCATAGCTGCCAACCCATGTAGGGTAGGGTGGAGGACAGGGGTGGTACTGCGCCTCCCTGAAATTTATCTTTGTATTGAACTGCTGCACTCACTACCTTAACCTATACTATGCTGTATAACTGTCAAGAGGAGGGATGAGATAATAACTGCACTCTGGACTGAGTGCACACACATCCTCCTCAACAATAACAGTCCTCCCTTAGTATCTTAAATCCTAAATCCAGTTTACGACTTATCAAATAGGGCCTCTTACTGGGAGTCTATATTCTTTACTACAACTAAGCTCCTTAAGAACAATGCTGTTTGCCAGTGACTGAATAGAGCGCTGCCCTATACAAGAATTTACAGTAACAAAATTTAAATTAATTTAAAATTAAAGTTTGGAAAACTTTTAGCCACCAAATTGATATTGTGTGCCTATTTATACATTTTTGTTTCTGCCAAATTCTGCTATTGAATAGGTATATTTGCTCAACTCACTCAGTGACCAGCATGCTAAGGTGTGGGAGAGGTGAAGGAGAGCCAGGAATGGGGCAAAAGAAGAGGAAAGACGGACTTCAAAAGGTACTGGAAAGGGGAGGGTGTAAGGGTGGGGTCAGAGTTGGCAGTTATGAAAGACCTCGATCTTGTTTCGTTGCAAATGTCTTACTCTGTTTTTCCATAGCTTTTTGCTTTCTGTTATCCTGGTGCGTGTTCCACAATTCTACCCAAGATGCATTGCAAGCGAGGAGAGAAAGACAGAAAGAAAGTCAAAGAGCTGGTCGAAGAGGCAGAAATGGAGGACGTAAAATACGAAAAAAATGTAAATGACAAGCCAAAAAGAAAGACTTGAGCATCATGGCAAAACTGCCAAATGCTTGGTAAACAGCTGCTTAACAAAATTATAGTTCCATGATGGCCAACCAAGAAGTAGAAAGCTGTTCAGCAGGAGGTTACTCAAGAGCACATGTCTACAGTGGTCTCCGTGCAGTAAATATTCACCAATGCAAAATGGCCAGACACAGTGCCTCCATAGACAGTGAAATGTCACAAGACAACTGTATAGGAATCAAGAACTAGCAGGGAGGTCTGAAACAAGCAAAACTGTGAAAAAAAGCAGCCAGGAGCAACCAAATGATCACAAAACCCAGAAGATATTATTGTTAAACAAACTGTTTACAAAGCATCTGGTGTTATTCCTGGAAGTGCCCACACCAACAAAGAAAAAAATAAACTGCAATATGTTAGACAGTATGCCTGCTGTTTAACGATAGAATTACCAAAGTTTACAAGAAAACTCGTAAATCTGGCCCACTTTAAATCCACTCGCATGTTTCCATTCAGCTCTTTTGTCTTGTAAATGTGTTGATAATCCCAAGCAGCAAACAGTCTGCTATACCTGCAAAAACATCTCCCAACTGAAGCCTTGTTTATCAGTGAGTCAGGTACCTAGGCTAAAAAAATATGTTGTTATTCGGAACACATGCATTTCACGTGTATTCCGTGTCAACAAAGATCTGTGTAAGAGCAAGAGGACAGGAAATGTTGAACACATACCTAAAAGACAAACTTTTTTCATGTCTTATTACTAACAATAACATGTATACATGAAGTGTATATTGTCTGAAGACTGAAGTCCAAATATCAAATAGTCACTTTCACAAAGGATACAAGTATAACAGAACTAATGCACTTTTTTTCTCCCCCCAAGACTATAACTGAAGAAAAAGAAATCAGGTTAGTGTTGCTTGTCATCCTAACTTCTTTGGTAGTACAGCGGTTAGAGCTGCCAACTC
Source organism: Polypterus senegalus (assembly GCF_016835505.1). NCBI lineage: Eukaryota > Metazoa > Chordata > Cladistia > Polypteriformes > Polypteridae > Polypterus > Polypterus senegalus. The sequence goes on along the minus strand of NC_053154.1, from coordinate 100,461,381 downwards.
CTATTCAGGAAGCCATTGGTTCAAGTCTTAACGTCTCCCAAAATTAATTTTTTGAGTAGTGAGCTGTTCTTATTCTTACTATTATACAATAAAAGCATACATTTGACTTGAGTCTGTGACAAGACAGTGTAAATGTATGGTACTTGTAAAGTTTAGTATTTTTTTTATTCAGTTTTATTCTCTCGGTTGCGTTCATGCTCACCCTGATCTGACACTGCTGTTTTCAAATAAAGATGTGCTATAACAGAGGTGAACACAGATCGGAGAAAGAGAACAGAAGCCCTCCCCGCAAGAACCGTCCACTCACATAGAAGAACAACCCAGCTGCACCAGGCTTAAAGGCGAAAGATGTCACCGTTTCGATACAGGACGAATTCCAGCATCATCCTGCCAATCACCTGTCCTTCAAAGAAACAGCATCGCTTATACAGCTTGCCAGCGTGTCGTGCAAACTCCTGCTTGTGATTATGTTTTGTGATGGTCTGAACATAAGAGGCATTTATATTTTACTTATGAAAAAAGCCAGACAAGCACTATAAATTTACAGCGGCTGTTACAGACACAAATCAAATGTATGTTTTTATTGTATAATATTAAAAATGAGAGCAGCTCTCTCTACTCAAAACAGTAAAATTGAGAAGCTGCCAGCATTGAACCCAGAAGCTCTTGATTAGGAGGCTGCAGTTCTTAGCATTGCAATACGCAAGCTGTCGCATCAATCGCCTACCATAACCTGCTTTCTTTTTTCTTCGGTTATATTTTTGAATAAAAGCGCACTTGCTTTGTTATACTTGTAGTTTTTATGAAAGTGTTTATTTGATATATGGACTTCAAGCTTCACACCTTATACACGTCGTAAAGACGGTTCTTGGGTGTGTGTGGGAACTGTTAACATTTGAATCTGATGATTGTATATAGCGCGGAACTGACATCTCAGTACTATCCTGTCCTCTGCATCTCCTGGAGTTCAAAAGAAATACCAACATGCAGCACATGTGGATACAACACTGGCTAAGATCGGAAAAAAAAAACAAACAAATTAAAGTATGCAAATGAATATAATGTTGCATTAGTGCAACAATGTTTTCCGAAATGTACAATACAGGTCATAAAATGAATTATTCCACATGTCATATATACCTAAGTCTCTCTTTTTTGTCAGTGCTTCTTTGACATCATGGATCAGAAGGTGCATACTAATTCAGCGTGAGCAGGAGCACTCAAGAATATAACTGAATAAAAAAATTGACATCCACAGTCATTCTCAATCACACACCCCACTCACATCCACAGTTTTCCCAGTCTCGTTCATGAACAAGGTCTGACATGGTTTCCAAATAAAGAGGGGGTGTAGCAAAACAAGTTTGTTTGTTATACCTCCTCTTTATATGAAAACGGCGTCAGATCTGGGGTGGAGGGGGGTGTTCGTAACGTAAGAGAATAAAACTGAAAAAACCCCGCTAACTTTAACTATAAATTTACAGACGCAAATCAAATGTATGTTCTTATTGTATGATATAAACAGTAAGAGCTGCTCAATACTCAAAATGGTAAATTTGGGAAGCAGCTGATATCGAAACCGCGACCTCTTGATTGGAAGGAAGCAGTTCTTAGCATTACACCATGCAAGCTGTTGTATCAACCGCCTACCGTAACCTGCTTTCTTTTTTCTTTGGTTATATTCTTGAATAAAAGCGCACTTGTTTTGTTATAGTTGTACCTTTTTGAAAGTGTTTATTTCATATTTGTATTCAGGCTTCACACATTATACATTTCATGTCTACATTTTTTCAATCATTACTAAAACATGAAAAACGTTTCTGTACTAACAATGTTTTTAAATAGATTGTTGATGACAATGAACACACATGAAATGTACAGTGGTGCTTGAAATTTTGTGAACCCTTTAGAATTTTCTATATTTCTGAATAAATATGTACCTAAAGCATCATCAGATTTTCACTCAAGTCCTAAAAGTAGATAAAGAGAAACCAGTTAAATAAATGAGACAAAAATATTATACTTGGTCATTTATTTATTGAGGAAAATGATCGAATATTACATATTTGTGAGTGGCAAAAGTATGTGAACCTCTAGGATTAGTGGTTAGTTTGAAGGTGAAATTAGAGTCAGGTATTTTCAACCAATGGGATGACAATCAGGTGTGAGTGGGCACCCTGTGTTATTTAAAGAACAGGGATCTATCAAAGTCTGCTCTTCACAACACGTTTGTGGAAGTGTATCATGGCATGAACAAAGGAGATTTCTGAGGACCTCAGAAAAAGAGTTGTTGATGTTCATCAGTCTGGAAAAGGTTACAAAACCATTTCTAAAGAGTTTGGACACCACCAATCTACAGTCAGATAGACTGTGTACAAATGGAGGAAATTCAAGACCATTGTTAACCTCCTCAGGAGTGGTCGACCAACAAAGATCACTTCAAGAGCAAGGCGTAATAGTCGGCGAGGTCACAAAGGACCCTAGGGTAACTTCTAAGCAACTGAAGGCCTCTCTCACATTGGCTAATGTTCATGTTCATGAATCCACCATCAGGAAAACACTGAACAACAATGGTGTGAATGGCAGGGTTGCAAGGAGAAAGCCACTGCTCTCCAAAAAAAAATTACTGCTCGTCTGCAGTTTGCTAAAGATCACGTGGACAAACCAGAAGGCTATTCGAAGAATGTTTTGCGGATAAGTGAGACCAAAATAGAACTTTTTGGTTTAAATGAAAAGCGTTATGTTTGAAGAAAGGAAAACACTGCATTCCAGCATAAGAACCTTATCCCATCTGTGAAACATGGTGGTGGTAGTATCATGGTTTGGGCCTGTTTTGCTGCATCTGGGCCAGGATGGCTTGCCTTCATTGATGGAACAATGAATTCTGAATTATATCAGAGAATTCTAAAGGAAAATGTCAGGACATCTGTCCATGAACTGAATCTCAAGAGAAGGTGGGTCATGCAGCAAGACAACGACCCTAAGCACACAAGTCGCTCTACCAAAGAATGGTTAAAGAAGAATAAATTTAATGTTTGTGAATGGCCAAGCCAAAGTCCTGACCTTAATCCAATCGACATGTTGAGGAAAGACCTGAAGTGAGCAGTTAATGTGCGAAAACCCACCAACATCCCAGAGTTGAAGCTGTTCAGTACGGAAGAATGGGCTAAAATTCATCCATGCCGGTGTGCAGGAATGATCAAAAGTTACTGGAAACGTTTAGTTGCAGTTATTGGTGCAAAGGGGAGTCACACCAGATACTGAAAGAAAAGGTTCACATACTTTTGCCACTCACAAATATGTAATATTTGATCATTTTCCTTAATAAATAAATGACCAAGTATAATATTTTTGTCTCATTTGTTTAACTGGTTTCTCTTTATCTACTTTTATGATTTGAGTGAAAATCTGATGATGTTTTAGGTCATATTTATGCAGAAATATAGAAAATTCTACAGGGTTCCCAAACTTTCAAGCACCACTGTATGTATTCCAAATGACAATGTACTTTTTTTACTCTATAAAGTTCCAGCACTTCACTTGAAGATAAACACTGAGCACTGAGAAACGTCTTTGCAAATTGAACTGCGGCGGTGGGTGGGGGGATGGGATAGCAGGCTGCTTGCTGTTATCAACACATTTACAGGACAAAAGACGCTGACGGAGAGGTGAAAATGGATTTAAGGTGGGTCAGATTTATGAGTTTTCTTGTAGGCTCTGGTAATTCTAGTGTTAATGAATTATCGCTGAACCACACATTTATCTTGACAGTGTACAAGAAAGCACAAGGGTGACAACCACTTGAACCATCATGAACTCAGTTTAAACTACAGGCATAGGAGATCAGTTTCATTTAGCTCTTTAAAAATAATACTGCTAAACTTGGTTTTTTCAACAATTTTCTGAAAACATAAGTATATCATACAGTGGGTACGGAAAGTATTCAGACCCCCTTCAATTTTTCACTCTAAGTTATATTTCAGCCATTTGCTAAAATCATTTAAATTAATTTTTTCCTCATTAATGTACACACAGCACCCCATATTGACAGACAAAAAAAAGAATTTTTGAAATTGTTGCAGATTTATTAAAAAAGAAAAACTGAAATATCACATGGTCCTGAGTATTCAGACCCTTTGCTCAGTATTTAGTAGAAGCACCCTTTTGAGCTAATACAGCCATGAGTCTTCTTGGGAAAGATGCAACAAGTTTTTCACACCTGGATTTGGGGATCCTCTGCCATTCCTCCTTGCAGATCCTCTCCAGTTCTGTCAGGTTGGATGGTAAACGTTGGTGGACAGCCATTTTTAGGTCTCTCCAGAGATGCTCAATTGGGTTTAAGTCAGGGCTCTGGCTGGGCCATTCAAGAACAGTCACAGAGTTGTTGTGAAGCCATTTCTTCGTTATTTTAGCTGTGTGCTTAGGGTCATTGTCTTGTTGGAAGGTAAACCTTCGGCCCAGTCTGAGGTCCTTAGCACTCTGGAGAAGGTTTTTGTCCAGGATATCCCTGACCTTGGCCGCATTCATCTTTCCCTCGATTGCAACCAGTCGTCCTGTCCCTGCAGCTGAAAAACACCCCCACAGCATGATGCTGCCACCGCCATGCTTCACTGTGGGGACTGTATTGGACAAGTAATGAGCAGTGCCTGGTTGTCTCCACACACTGAGGAGAGGCAAGACACATGACAGCCCACAAGGAGTTTGCTAAAAGACACCTGAAGGACTCTGAGATGGTGAGAAATAAGATTCTCTGGTCTGACGAGACCAAGATAGAACTTTTGGCCTTAATTATAAGCGGTATTTGTGGAGACTACCAGGTACTGCTCATCACTTGTCCAATATAGTCCCCACAGTGAAGCATGGCGGTGGCAGCATCATGCTGTGGGGGTGTTTTTCAGCTGCAGGGACAGGACGACTGGTTGCAATCGAGGGAAACATGAATGCGGCCAAGGTCAGGGATATCCTGGACAAAAAAAGTGCTAAGGACCTCAGGTTTACCTTCCAAAAAGACAATGACCCTAAGCACACAGCTAAAATAACGAAGGAGTGGCTTCACAACAACTCTGTGACTGTTCTTGAATGGCCCAGCCAGAGCTATGACTTAAACCCAATTGAGCATCTCTGGAGAGACCTAAAAATGGCTGTCCACCAACGTTTACCATCCAACCTGACAGAACTGGAGAGGATCTGCAAGGAGGAATGGCAAAGGATCCCCAAATCCAGGTGAGAAAAACTTGTTGCATCTTTCCCAAGAAGACTCATGGCTGTATTAGCTCAAAAGGGTGCTTCTACTGAATACTGAGCAAAGGGTCTGAATACTTAGGACGATGTGATATTTCAGTTTTTCTTTTTTAATAAATCTGCAACAATTTCAAAAATTCTTTTTTTTGTCTGTCAATATGGGGTGCTGTGTGTACATTAATGAGGAAAAAAATTAATTTAAATGATTTTAGCAAATGGCTGCAATATAACAAAGAGTGAAAAATTGAAGGGGGTCTGAATACTTTCCGTACCCACTGTATATGGACTTAAAAAACACAAAAACTCCGCTAAGCACACAAGGGTCTCCCTAAATATTATAATTAAACTCAAGAGAAATAAGCAAAATCCACCACTGATTTCAATTAATAACAACAAAAAATAAATACATTAAAAGATGTACAAGTTTTGAACATGCAGGCTGCGGAGGCAAAAAAGGCTAGATGTTGCAAAATGCAGACTAGAGCACACCATCACTGCGCGAAATTCAGAGTTACTATTGTACATGCAATTTGAGACACAGCTATCAAAATTTTGAACATTCTGGAAAAGTTCCAATAAGAAGTCTATTCTCTAAAGAAAAATTCTTAATCAACCAATAGCCATGTGTATATTTCTTCAAATAAGAACATTACTACATAAATAAAAGCATGAATACATATAATAGTGCACCCAAAATTAAAATTTTATAGTTTTCTTGTGTCTGTGGGTGAATATAATCCTTCACTTTTATTGTAAAGAATCTTCTTTTTCATCAAGTGCAATCCAATGGTTTTCAGAATGTTCAAATGTTCAACTAATGAAAACCCAGAGCTCTGTGCACAGCATAAGACTGTCCTTCCCCATATCTCTGACCCAGTCAATAAAATTAAACATTAGTTTATCCCATAGAAAAATTTTGCTTTCTTATGTATTGGGGTATAGGGTAAGCATGCAGATATTGACACTAAGTACCTAATTTATATAATAGTTGTAGATAAATCATTTTGAACAATATTGTACTGCATAGGGTGGTCCAGATCTAATTATGCAGATCCAGATCGTCTGGATGACTTTGATTTATGCGGGGACGATTCCAGTTCGGCATGAAGACGATTCTTCATGTCGTCAGTTCACACACTTCTCGATGGTCCGGGATTTTTCAGGTGATTTTCTATGTAATAAACTTAATAAGTTATAGCGTAATGAAAATTGCATAATTAGATCTGGACCACCCTATACAACCAAATCACACTTTAGGCCTACTGGCAATTCAGAGACCTCTGTTCACTTACAAAGAAATTTCCTTTGTTGTAGTAATGCATTTGTAATACAGAAGTGTGTACTTCATCATAAGTTTAGTGCTAGATTATGTCAAATTATTAACCCTGTTGAACAAAATTTACGTTGCAGCTTTGTGACATTTTTTTCTAATTTTTATTGTTTATCTAAATTAACAATCACAATGACAGAAAGGTTCTGGGACATTTCATGATAACATGTAATGGCTCCAGAGGACATATGTCTTCACTGTAAATCATTGTGTTTGTCAGCATATAATATTGTCATGTTTTTCCTTAGTATATTCTAGCTCAAATAAATAAAGACTTGCTGGCCAAAGCAATCCTCTGCAACCTCATAATAGAGACTGACTTGTTTATATGTTGTATTTCATAGATCACTCAAAACCACATCCCTCTGTGGTGTAATGCATGTAATAATTAAGTGTTCTTGGTTCAACATTTTGGGTGAACTATTGCATTCAGGATCTGAAAATTGCTTATGTTCTGGCAGATAAAATAATGCTCTCTAGAATATCTCTTGTCATGTTATCCAACTGCAGAATTGCATTATCCTTAGTGAATTCCAAAATATATAGTTCGGTTTTTTCACTGTTTTTGTATATAGTACGGCCTGGTAAAAAAACAGAATGCAGCACCATATAGCATACTGTATTTATGAATAAACTGGACTGGGCAAAATATCTCAATTGCATAACCTCCTACAGCATTAAGTAAAGGAGGCTGTTCCTAAACAGCTCACTGCCTACCTATATTATGCATTAAAAGGCAGACTGAAAAGGAGGACTGAGATTACAGCTTTGAATCTTCTTATTGTCAGGATAATTTCACTACATTTGTGTCTCAGATGCAACATGGCCAGCAATGTAGGTGAGGCAAGCATTATTGGTTTTACAAAACTGCAGTGTCAAGGGGAAAAAGAGAAAAAGAGATTATAAACAAATCTAACACTTCAGATGCTCTTTTGTGTTTACGCAACCAAAAAACAGAAGGCCCAAGATCAATCCTGTGACTCTACATGTAACTGAAAAGCTCATACATTATCATTGTTGAGACAGAACCTTAACACTTGTGATTTTGGTGCTGGTGTGCTCCTGTCTGCTTGTGCAATTTGGAAAACTGAAATGGATATAAGGTGATCAAGCCTCATGTGTGTTCCTATTAATACATGCTTTGAAGTACACACCGATAGATGCTATAAAGTTCTCTTCGTTGAGGCTTCTTGTATCAAATACTCGAATTCCCTTTCCCATGGGGGGACCAGCTGAAGGTGGAAGCTGGATCTTGGGTACCAGCTGATGGCCTGAAGGCCTGATAGTCTCCCCCCTGGGTGTTAAACTGTCCTTACTGCCTGGACTGTTACCACCTCCTTCCACAGGGCTCCGCTTGCGTTTTTCTGGCTCTTGAAGAAGTTAGGTGAGTGTGAGGAGGAGATAAAAGGAAAGAAATATGAGAGAGATTAGAAAGTAAGTAGAACCAAAAGAAATGACACCTTAGGAAGGAAAGCCTCACACTTATAGTTTCCACCTATTAATAATTCACACACATAACTGGACTTATTGTTGAAGACATTATCACAAGATTAAATGAAACTTCTAGTCACACCAGTAAGAAGATATTTTGAATAACTACAAATGTACTCACTATAGATACGTTTTTTCCTACCTTTGGTGTAGTAATGAGTACAGGCAATTTCTAGCAGGTTGAATACACTGGCCATCCCACCAAGGCCAGCATTGGTGTAGGACTGCTCCAGACTGGAAACTGTGCACTTCAAAAGGTCTAGCATTCCCTTGTACACTTTTCGATTAATCTCCTAAAAACAGTTAGGAAACAAAGTGTTAAAAGCTTGCATTAAATACTCCTAATGCTTTACAAAAGTGTGAGGTGGTTATAAAGATTTATGTATTTTATATATTGTATACATTTTCTGTATATGTATGTGGATAGTGTGTAATAGGTAAGGTAGATATTTAGTTTTGTAATATACAGGTTTAAAATGATTTTAAAATTACTTCATATAAAGGATGCTGCCATATAAAGTACAATAACACTTACATTTATGTACAAGTGTCGCAAGGCTTCTATTTTTTCCTTCTTAACACACTTTAACTACTTAAACACCTAGAGGGCTCAAATAAACCAGCCAATCTTATAAAAAGCATACATTTATTTTTGTGCTGTCATAATCTATATATATATATACAGTAATTCACTAAGGCCATGAAAAGCACGCTGGAAGGGGCGTGGATTCACTAAGCCGCTGACAAGTAAGACACCTATGGCACGCAGGAAGGAGCCACGCCCACCAACTCCAAGACCATTGGATACGACGACAACTCGCAGAGCTGAGGTTAAAACACAATGAAGTAAGCAGTCTTTAAAAACCGAGTTTTCGGTTATGGCGCACAACCGCGTGCAACATAGCAAACTGTTTTACACGCTACATACAGCAATTCGCGTCCGCGACAAACATGCATCTTCTTAGATGCTCCTGCAGGAACACGCAAAGTCTACGTGAGTCACAGGTGCATCTAGACCGTGCAAAGACGACAACGACTCAAGTGACGACTTGGAGGTGGGCACATGAGGGATGGCGGTCGGCCAGTTTTCAGTCACGGACGATTTTGTGTTCGTATGTTCCGTGCATTGTTACAATGTTGCTTTTCTTGCTGATTTATTACATTACCGATTTGTCAAATGTTAATTTTCTCCCTGTGCATAAAAATCATTAAAAAACCGGCCCGATTATGCGGCGTATGGTACGCCGCGGATTGGCTAGTAATATTAATTTGTAAATTTAAGACTGTTGTTTTGCAAATTTGTACCTGATTTAAACCTGATCAATTCATACCATTTGAGGACTAATTTTGCTAAATAAACGTTCTTATTTTACCCTCCCCATCATTCTCAATCAAGACATGGTTACATTTTTATTTCTCACTCTTTTGCTTCACTGGTTAAGCTGCTTGCTACTGCCACTCTTTTTCATCCTCTAATTATAATTGTGCCCTATCACAGTTTTACTTTCTGTTACTCTTGTCACAAAATGAAGGGTTAATTAGCATTTGCTAGAGAAAAAACATTTTATTCATACCTCTCCTCCAAATTAGAGGAACTTATTTATATCAGTTCCTCTATACAGATGATCTCACTGTTGTGTGGATGGCTGTCAAGAACACAATGTGTGAGCTTTACAAATTGTTTGTACTAGTAGTCTGGTATGCTCAGAACAGCAAAAACCTGAGCTCCAATTATGTCATTCTTCTTTAGAGAGAACACCACCCCCAATCCCCCTCACCATGTGGTGAACTCCGGGCATGAAATATCAATTATTCATGGTAGAATAAAACTGAATTCCTTGCCCCTTCATTTAACACTAGAATTACCAGAGCCTACGAAAAAACTCGTAGATCCTTTCCACCTTAAAATGCTTTGCACCTCTCCATCAGCATCTTTTATCCTTTAAATATGTCAATAAGCAGCAAACAGCAAGCAGCCTTTTATCATATCTCCCCCCACCCCGCACAGTTTTCTCAGCTCAAGTCTGTTTACCTGCGTGTCAGTTGCTTAGAGTTGCATAGAGTGAGAAGTCAAGCAAAATCACTCCTTTTATAAATTCTACATCGTTATTTGTAACACATGTCATGTGTGTTCCGTGTCTACAACGATCTATGTAAACACATCGTTAAAAAAGAAAAGTTTTTCATGTTTTAGTAATAATTACAAAATGTAGACATGAAGTGTATAATGTGTGAAGCTTGAATTCCAAATATCAAATAAACACTTTCACAAAGGTACAAATATAACAGAACAAATGCGCTTCCATTCAAAAATATAACTGCAGAAAAAGAAGCCATGTTAGGGTGCGACATTGACACGCATTTGCGACGACAACTTGAGTGGCACAACAGTATCAACTGTTGACTGGTAATCAAAGCTTTACGGGTTCGATCCCGGACAAGTCCATTTTGAGAAGTTAGCTGCTCGTATTTTTACTATCTTAGAATAAAAACATACATTTCATTCCAGTCTGTAACAGCCGGTGTAATAAACTCAAATCATGACGATGGTTCTACATCGGATCAAAAATGCACTTTTGCCATCGCTGTACTTTGTATATGTACCTTGGAAGCTCTGCACTCTACTTGTGACTGTAGGAAGTAAGTAAATAAATAAAGGTAAATGGGTAAATAAGCCTGTATAGCAGCTGTCCTTTTGTCTTACTGCCTTGTCTCTCTTCTCCCCCAGACATCCTCAAACACTATTTGATCCCTTTTTGCTGTTCCGTTATTTCACAGAGTAATATTTTCTGTTTGTTCGTGCTAATGCAATCTTTACTGTCATTTTTTGAGACTTTCGAAATTTCCTACTTCCATTATCTATAATCTGCTCTGCATGTGTATCGTGCCAAGGTTTTTGAATTCTTTACGACGTTCTACTTTATCTTTTTCTGGCCCCGGGCGTGGATAAATCTTTTGGCACAAAGAGAGTACAGGAAGTGTGTCTCTTCAAAAGATCATGTCTCATCCCAAGATTTTTTTTTTTATATAACAGACATACACACACACATTATATAAATAACTCAACACACAGCCTGTCTAAACAATGGGCAACAAAAGTGACTACACCCCTAAGTGAAAAATGTCCAAATTGTGCCCAATTTGCCATTTTCCCTCTCCGGTGTTATGTGACTCATTAGTGTTACAAGGTCTCAGGTGTGAATGGGGAGCAGATGTATCAAATTTAGTGTTATCGCTCTCACACTCTCTCATACTGGTCATTGGAAGTTCAACATGACACCTCTTGGCAAAGAACTCTCTGAGGATCTGAAAAAAAGAAATGTTGCTCTACAAAAAGATGGCCTAGGCTATAAGAAGATTGCCAACACCCTGAAACTGAGCTGTAGCACGGTGGCCAAGACCATACAGCAGTTTAACAGGAGTTGAGTGCATGTACTCAGCGTCATATCCAGAGGTTGTCTTTTGAAAATAGACGTATGAGTGCTGCCGGCATTGCAGCAGAGGTTGAAGGGGTGGGAGGTCAGCCTGTCAGTGCTCAGACCATTTGCCGCACACTCCATCAAATTGGTGTGCATGGCTGTCGTCCCTAAAGGAAGTCTCTTCTAAAGATGATGCACAAGAAAGCCTGCAAACAGTTTGCTGAAGACAAGCAGACTAAGGACATGGATTACTGGAACCATGTCCTGTGCTCTGATGAGACCAAGATAAACTTATTTGGTTCAGATGGTGTCAAGCGTGTGTGGCGACAACCAGGTCAGGTGTACAAAGACAAGTGTGTCTTGCCTACAGTCAAGCATGGTGGTGGGAGTGTTATGGTTTGGTGCTGCCGGCACTGGGGAGTCAAAGTTCATTGAGGAAACCATGAATGCTAACATGTACTGTGACATACTGAAGCAGAGCATGATCCACTCCCTTCGGAAACTGGGGCGCAGGGCAGTATTCCAACATGATAACGACCCCAAACACACCTCCAAGATGACCAATGCCTGGCTAAAGAAACTGATGGTAAAAGTGCTGGACTGCCCAAGCATGTCTCCAGACATAAACCCTATTGAGCATCTGTGGGGCTTCCACAAATGGAAGGTGGAGGAGCGCAAGGTCTCTAACATCCACCAGATCCGTGATGTCGTCATTGAGGAGTAGAAAAGGATTCCAGTGGCAATCTGTGAAGCGCTAGTGAACTCGATGCCCAAGAGAGTTAAGGCAGTGCTGGAAAATAATGGTGACCACACAAAATATTGACAATTTGGGCACAATCCAGACATTTTTCACCAAGGGGTGTACTTTCTTTTGTTGCCAGTGGTTTAGCCATTAATGGCTGTGTGTTGAGTTATTTTGAGGGGACAGCAAATTTACACTGTTATACAAGCTGTTCACGGACTACTTTACATTGTATCAAAGTGTCATATCTTCAGTGTTGTCCCATGAAAAGATATAATAAAATATTTACAAAAATGTGAGAGGTGTACTCACTTTTGTGAGATACTATGTATGTATACATGCGTGCGAGTGTGTCTCTCGGGTGGGCCTGCGTGTCTGTCTCTCGTGCGCATGCACCTGTGTGTATCTCTCTCTGCATACACAGGGAATGCACAGGAAGAGACTGAACAGGTGCTGTGTGGCCCAGCGCATGCGCACTTAACCAGAAGACACACACACACGGACACCTGGACGCACACAGGGGTTTTATTAAAGATGATGATATATATACTAGACATTAAGCCCGTTACAATAACGGGCGCTAGAACAGTAGTGCATAAACATTATTAGGAACAGTCAAAATTAAATGGCAAGGGACCTAGACCTCATTCTGCTTTTTTTAACAAAAATATTTTTGTAAGAAGCCTAAAGTAAAATAATAACAAAAATAAAATAGAAACGTATATGACAACACAGTAAGTATAATTAATATTGTCTTAGTGTAAAACTGTATAACAATCTGTAAGACACAATATCTGAAGAAGATATTTAGGTAAAATTTTCTATTTTTTTACCTCACAAAATTTTTCTATACAATTTCATTATAGACAACATTTCTTGTAAATATTCTGTCTGAGTTTGGCAACAGTTTGCCTTGTTCATCATCTACAACCTTGACAGCAACATCTGTAAAACTTCTAACTCTTGATAATGCAACATATAACTGACAGTGGCTGAATACTGGTTCTGGCAAGTAAATGCCAACTATTTCTAAGGTTTGCTCTTCTGAGTCTTTCTCTTTTAGCGTTTTTCTGACGGTCATTTTCTTTTTCTTCAATCGATGTATTTGCTCGTATTTTTGTTTGTCTTTCAGCCTTTCTTTTGTTGATGTTTACTTGCTGAGCTGACCGTTCTTCCAGGAGATGTTGCTTATATAAGATTTGATTGTCTGTGTCTTTTGTCCTACTTGACGCGTCCTTTTTTTTGGGTGGCATGTTGTTAATAGATATGTCCGTAATATTTCACGTAATATACTTACAGTAATACTGGCTTGTATGTGGTTGTAATATGCGTCACTGTATTATTGTGTGTCTTTAATTTTTTCTCGCAGTAATACTGGTTTGTATTTCTGTAAAATGCCTGTAATTTTCTCTGACAGTAATACTGGCTTTGTTGTCCGTAATATGACTTTAATTTTCTGTCACAACAGTGGGTAATTAGCAGAGTGTCCCCAGCAACTGATTTATTGTGAGGCGTGTAGCTGATAATCGTGCCCGTGGCATCTCCCCAGCATGTATTTTAATCTGTGCTGGCGTGCAGCTGATTATTGTATGAGTGGCGTCTCCCCAGCAACAGATTTTATGTGCACGGCCGCGACTACCCAATCAGCACTCTCACCAGCAATGCTGTCCTTTATTTCTTATCATGCGCAGCCGTGCCAAGGCCATTCACTGCTTGCCCAGCTTCCAGTATGTGTGCTTTATTTACTTATCATGCGCGGCTAGGCCATTCACTGTGTGCCCAGCTTCCAGTGTGTGTGCATCCACGGTGCCGTGTGCGTGGGCGGGGCAAGGTGCGATGCACAGAGTGGCCCGCGCATGCGCACTTCAGCGTGGCCCGCGCATGCGCACTTCAGCAGAAGACAAACACAAATGGACACCTGGAAGCACACAGGGGTTTGATTAAAGAGGATAGATATATATATTATATATATACACACATATATATATATATATACATATACTAGCAGAATACCCGCGCTTCGCAGTGGAGAAGTAGTGTGTTAAAGAAGGTACGAAAAAGAAAAGGAAAAATTTTAAAAATAACGTAACATGATTGTTAATGTAATTGTTTTGTCATTGATATGAGTGTTGTTCTCATATCTATATATATATATATATATATATCTCTCTCTCTCTATATATATATATATCTCTATATATATATATATATATATATATCTACATATATATATATATATCTCTATATATATATCTATATATATATATATATCTCTATATATCTCTATATATATATATATATATATATATATATATATATATATATATATATATATATATATATATACACACGCTTGGCAGAGGAGAAGTAGTGTGTTAAAGAAGATATGAAAAAGAAAAGGAAACATTTTAAAAATAATGTAACATGATTGTCAAAGTAATTGTTTTGTGTATTTGGCAGCGTCACAAAGTTATTTTCATCTAGCTGCATCAGAAAATGTACCACGACGCCTGACACGCCTCCTTTTACTGTTTTCTCACAGCTTGATTGTTGCTGTCATATATATATATATATATATATATATATATATATATACACACACACACACACACATACACATACATACATATATATATATATACACACATATATATACACATACATATCTTCATATCTACATATCTATATACATATCTACATATACACATATATATATATATACATACCTATCTACATCATATATACACACACACAAATTATATATATGTGTGTATGTATGTATGTATGTACGTACTTATGTATGTATGTGTGTGTGTATATATATATATATATATATACACACATACATACATATATATACACATACATATACTTGTGTGTATAGCTTTTATATATGTGTGTGTATAGCTTTGGTCACTGAGTGCAAGTGAGAAATAATAAAATATAGTCTATAAGTTATTAAACAGTAAAACATTAACGCTTTTAAGAAGTACAGGTACATTGAGCACTACTGGAGTGGTTGCGGGTAAACTACATTTTAAAGACTGTGTAACAAAACAGGTAAGTAACTAACAGCAGCTAAAATGTATATGGATCATCTCTCGGTAGTAGATCCCTTTTGAAAGGCGCTACACGACGGCTGTGGTATAGAAATTACATTTTCTATGTGAACGCGTTCAAATTTGTGCCTCTGGTAATGTGCCTTACCGGCATTTAAAGAAAATTAGTTTTGTGTCCTCTGCAGTGTTAAGCGAGAAAGGCTTTGGTTTGGGATCAAAGGAAAAAGGTGTAAAGAAAGGAAAGTTGCCTTTTCTTTTATATAGTATAGAGAGATGTGTTCGCTGACGTTATGATCGCTTTTGGGGACAGTCGCGTGGGTCTTGTGTAGACTGGTGAGACGTCCCTGCCATTAATCGGCTGTGATGGCGTGCAAAAGAAAGTGTGAATTGCCTTAATATTATTTTGCCGTGGTGTAGAAAAGGGGTCCCGTGTTTGCACTTGTCTGGGCTATAGCGCAGGGGGAGGATGAAAAAAATTAAAAGTGCTCACTTTGACTTAAGGCAGAAGCGCAGTCAGCGTCTCAAAGGCCGGCACAGCTATGCAGCCGCTGGCTGCTCGACTTTTGCTGGGCAGGAGACCACAGTTTTGCAGACTCGTTCATGATATCAAAAGTCTCAGCGATCTTTGGAGGTCATTCATATATTATATGATATATATATATATATCAAAATACCCACCTCGCAGCGGAGAAGTAGTGTGTTAAAGAAGTAATGAAAAGAAAAGGAAACATTTTAATAATAACGCATCATGATTGACATTGTCATGAGTGTTGCTGTCATATATATGCCTGCCTAAATAAGTCACCCTCGCTTTGCTCTTACTTTTTACCGTTCATTTAATCATGGCTAGTGGCGGAAAAATTATAAAATGGAAGGAGGATGGCTTTACCAAAACAATTATTGATGGCGAATCGATTATTTATAAAGCTTGAATTGGTGATCTGTTTTTCTGTGTTAACCTCATATTTTTTCATACTTCTTCTCAAACTAAGGTGGTGCGAGGGTAAAATGAATTGGGATGCGCTGATCAATGTAATCTGCTTGTAATGCAAAGTGTGATTAAATGCATTATTTTTAGCGTTATGGAGCACATGCATCAAGCTTCTCAGCTGTGCTTGTGCTAAGAAAAGGAAAGTTTTTAAAAATAACGTAACACGATTGTCAATGTGACCTTTTGTAAGTAGTGCCTGGAGGATTCAGTGTGTAGAAACTCTAGAGACAGCGTGTGTATTAACTTGTGGATTTTTCTGTGAGTATTTGGTGGCAGTCTGACAAAGTTGCTTCGGAAGACGGCGTTAGCCGCGGAGCTCAGCTCAGAGCGAAATTAGATTAATGGGAGAGGATGATGACGTGACTCCCCACCGCCTTTAACTGTCAATCCCCCACAAACACAGTCTCTCGGAATTTGCATTAGCACACCCCTTCACCTACAATTTTAACTTAGTTACAAAGTGATCAAAACTCGCTTATATCCCGCGTCCTCTCATTAAACTTGTATCCCGCATTACCTGTGGGCATGTGAAACGCCAGCGGTAGCCTGTCTATGAACTTAATTTAAAGTTTAGGTTTACACCTTGCTTTCTTTTCGAGGTAGCATCACTCATGAATATGGTAGTATATGTCACTCGCTCGCTTCTTATTGTTTCGCTGCCTTCTCAATTATATAATGCATGTTTTCTTAAGCGCTTTTTGGAGGTCTTCCTGGTTTTCTACACACTGCATTGACAGTCAGTTCACGTGATTACGTGGGAGGCGTGATGATGTCACACGAAACTCCGCCCCCCCACGTCATTCCAGCTCAACTCCATTACAGATAATGGAGGAAAATACCTTCCAATTATGACCATTAGGCGTAGAATTTCGAAATGAAACCTGTCCAACTTTTGTAAGTAAGCTGTAAGGAATGAGCCTGCCAAATTTCAGCCTTCTACCTACACGGGAATTTGGAGAATTAGTGATGAGTGAGTGAGTGAGTGAGTGAGTGAGGGTTTTGCCTTTTATTAGTATAGATACACACATAAACTCAGCAAAAAAAGAAACGTCCTCTGACTTTCAACTGTTTTTACTTTCAGTATATTAAATGTATAAATATTTATATGAACACTAAAAGAGGCAAAACCATAAGACATAAACTAAAAATGTTTCACAATGTGTCGCTGAATAAAGGGAGGCTCAAAATCAAAAGTACCAGTCAGTATCTGGTGTGGCCACCAGCTGCTTGAAGTACTGCAGTGCATCTCCTCCTCATGGACTGGACCAGATTTGTCCGTTCTTGCTGTGAGATGTTACCCCACTCTTCCACCAAGACACTTGCAAGTTCCTGGACATTTCTGGGGGGAATGGCCCTAGCCCTTACCCTGCGATCCAACAGGTCCCAGACGTGCTCAATGGGATTGAGATCCGGGCTCTTCGCTGGCAATGGCAGAACACTGACATTGCTGTCATGCAAAAACTCACGCACAGAACGAGCAGTATGGCTGGTGGCATTGTCCTGCTGGAGGATCATGTCCGGATGAGCATGCATAAAGGGTACCACATGAGGGAGGAGGATGTCTTCCCTGTACCGCAAGGCATTGAGATTGCCTGCAATGACAACAAGCTCAGTCCGATGGTGATGTGATATACCGCCCCAGACCATGACGGACCCCCCACCTCCAAATCGATCCCGCTCCAGGGTACAAGCCTCGGTGTAACGCTCATTCCTTCAACGATAAACACGAATCCGTCCATCACCCCTGGTGGGACAAAACCGTGACTCATCAGTGAAGAGCACTTTTTGCCACTCCTGTCTGGTCCAGCAAAGGTGGGTTTGTGCCCATAGGCGGCGTTGTTGCTGGTGATGTCTGGTAAGGACCTGCCTTACAACAGGCCTACAAGCCCTCAGTCCAGCCTCTCTCAGCCTATTGCGGACCGTCTGAGCACTGATGGAGGGATTGTGTGTTCCTGGTGTGACTCGGGCAGTTGTTGTGGCCATCCTGTACCTGTCACGCAGGTGTGATATTCGGATGTACCGATCCTGTGCAGGTGTTGTTACACGTGGTCTTCCACTGCGAGGATGATCAGCTGTCCTTCCTGTCTCCCTGTAGCGCTGTCTTAGGCGTCTCACAGTGCGGATATGGCAATTTATTGCCCTAGCCACATCAGCAGTCCTCATGCCTCCCTGCAACATGCCTAATGCACGTTCACGCAGATGAGCAGGGACCCTGGGCATCTTTCTTTGGGTGTTTTTCACAGTCGGTAGACAAGTCTCTTTAGTGTCCATGCTTTTAGAACTGTGACCTTAAATGCCTACTTTCTGTAAGCTGTTAAGGACTTAACGACCATTCCACAGGTGCATGTTAATTAATTGATTATGGTTAATTGAACATGCATGGAAAACATTGTTTAAACCCTTTACAATGAAGACCTGTAAAGTTATTTGGATTTTTAAAACATTATTGTTGAAATACACAGTCCTGAAAAAGGAACGTTTATTTTTTTGCTGAGTTTATATATACATATATACACATATATATATACACACCGCAGGACACACACAAACACACCCACACACCAAGCACACACTAGGGCCAATTTAGAATCGCCAATCCACCTAACCAGCATGTCTTTGGATTGTGGGAGGAAACCGGAGTGCCAGGAGGAAACCCACGCAGACACGGGGAGAACATGCAAACTCCACGCATATATAAATATATATACATATACATATATATATACATACATATATATATATATACATATATATATATATATACTAATAAAAGGCAAAGCCCTCACTGACTCACTCACTGACTCACTCACTAATTCTCCAACTTCCCGTGTAGGTAGAAGGCTGAAATTTGGCAGGCTCATTCCTTACAGCTTACTTACAAAACTTTTCATTTCAGGCAGGTTTCATTTCGAAATTCTACGCGTAATGGTCATAACTGGAACCTACTTTTTCGTCCATATACTATAATAGACTTCTGCTCGATGCCCGTGGGAGGCATAATTTAGTGCCTGCCCATATAAGGCCATCCGTCAGCGGCAATCCAATAGAAACACTGCCGCTAAATATTCACGGGTGAAGGACTTTGCTTATGCAGAGGAAGATGAGATGGTCAGGGTGGTGTTTGGCACAAACTCAGCGAAACTGCAAGAGAAACTTTTAAGTGCCGGGTCTTAGCTAACATTAAATACAGCCGTGGGGTGGAAAAAGTCAATGTCCCGCTAAAGGAAGACAGTGTAAAAAAAAAAACCCATGCACGCAGTGTGTCATGTCTCGGATAAAGAGGAAGACGAGCGGTTTACTGATGCAGTAACAAACGAATCGATGAATGAAACCTGTCATCTTTACAACGATTGACAAACACGGAATGTAACTTGAACACAACACATCCTACAAATATGAACCTGACTGAAAGAAATAATGATAATCAAATCCTTGATGACAGCAACAGTCATAACACTCACAAAGCAATTACTGTATATTGACAATCATGTTACGTTATTTTTAAAATGTTCCCTTTTGTTTTTCATAACTTCTTTAACACACTACTCTTCTCGCGGTATATATATATATATATATATATATATATATATATATATATATATATCCCGATCTATTGTACATACTCTCAAATAGACAAACCACACGCCGTGGCGCAATGGTAGAGACTTCCCCTCTAGAGCCGATGTCTGAGGTTCAATTCCCGAGAGGGGGTGCACTGAGTATGTACGCAAGCTTCCCGATTAATTTTACCCTCGCATCCCCTTGGTTTGAGATGTATGAAAAAATATGCGGTTAACGCAGAAAGACAGATCACCAATTGAAGCTTTATGAATAACGGATACAAAGCGCATTCCTACGACTGATCGGAGGCAAATTTCATTTCAAAAGACTACCCGACGGAAGCCTTGATAAAAGCGTGGTTTTGTGCAAACTGTCCAAATACGAACCTGATTGAAAGAAATTATAATCAAATCCTTGATGACAGCAACACTCATAACGGTCACAAAACTATTACATTCACAATCATTTTAAGTTATTTTTAAAATGTTTCCTTTTCTTAGCACAAGCACAGCTGAGAAGCTTCGATGCATGTACTCCATAACGCGTTAAAAAAAATAACGTATTTAATCACACTTTCAATTCCAAGCAAAGGGGAACTTTTGTCAATGCATGATTTCCTGGTACAGTACATTGATTACATTGATGCACACATCACAGCTACAAAAATGTTAGAGTCGGAATAAAGCGCGTTCCTACGACTGATCGGAGGAAAATTTCATTTCAAAAGACTACCCGATGGAAGCCTTGATAAAAGCATGGTTTTGTGCACACTGAAAAGCAAGCAAAATTAGATGCATTACAGAAAGCGGACTTTGTGGCTCTTACTGGGGATCATTGGACTTCCGTGACCGTTAGTAATTCTAATTGCAAAATGTTCAATGATCACACTGTTTGAGCCTAATGTACAAAATAATTTTGGCTAAGGTTACTCAGAGTTTAAAGGTGAAGCTGGTCAAATTACCTTTTATGTTTCTGCCTTATTTTTTTAAGAAGAAAAACTGCACTTTATGTTGAAATTTTTGTTATTATTATTTAAAGACAATACCATTCTGAAAATGTACTTAAAGTAATTAAAATACCACTTTATTATTAAGTCTGCCCAATTTTAACCAGGGATGATTTGTTTCTGTTTTGAATTGAAATGCAGTTTAAAAGCATTTTTTTTTCAGAAATTAAAAGAGCTTGAGTTTACAATATTCATGTCCATGTCTATTATTTGATTCTGTCGCCAAACTAAAACCATTTTAAATTAAAAAAAAACATTTGAGATTTGGGTCAAATTTTCATGTGTGATTACATACGATTAATCAAAATTAATCATTACACAGCCTCTAATTAATTAGATTATTTTTTTTAATCGAGTCCCACCCCTAATATATATATATATGTAGATATATATATGTAGATTTGTGTATATATATGTGTATATACAGTACTAGCAAAATACCCGTGCTTCGCAGCAGATAAGTAGTGTGTTAAAGAAGTTATGAAAAAGAAAAGGAAACATTTTAAAAAAAACGTAACATGATTGTCGATGTAATTGTTTTGTCACTGTTATGAGTGTTGTTGTCATATATATATATATAAATATATAGCAAAATACCCGCGCTTCATAGCGGAGAAGTAGTGTGTTAAAGAAGGAAAGAGAAAGAAAAGGAAACATTTTGAAAATAACATTATTGTCAATGTAATTGTTTTGTTACTGTTATGAGTGTTGCTGTCATATACATATACATATATATATATATATATATAAATACATACATATATATATATATAGCAAAATACCAGGCTTGTGATGTCGTGTGTTAAAGAAGTTATGAAAAAGAAAAGGAAACATTTTAAAAAGAACTTAACATGATTGTCAAAGTAATTGTTTTGTGTATTTGGCGGCAGCGTCACGAAGTTGTTTTCGTCTAGCTGCATCAGAAAATGTACCACAGCTTGGATTGCTGCTGTCATAATGGGTTTGAGTCTACATATATACATATATATATATATATACATATATACATATATAGTTTTTTCTGTCCCCTGGCCATTGGACCTTACTCTTATTCGATGTTAATTAATGTTGATTTATTTTGTTTTTCTTATTGCGTCTTTTATTTTTCTATTCTTTATTATGTAAAGCACTTTGAGCTACTGTTTGTATAAAAATGTGCTATATAAATAAATGTTGTTGTTGTTGATAATATATATATATATATATACATACACACAAACATATCTTCATATCTATATACATATATATATACATATCTACATATACACATATATATACAGTGGTGTGAAAAACTATTTGCCCCCTTCCTGATTTCTTATTCTTTTGCATTTTTGTCACACAAAATGTTTCTGATCATCAAACACATTTAACCATTAGTCAAATATAACACAAGTAAACACAAAATGCAGTTTTAAATGATGGTTTTATTATTTAGGGAGAAAAATCCAAACCTACATGGCCCTGTATGAAAAAGTAATTGCCCCCTTGTTAAAAAATAACCTAACTGTAGTGTATCACACCTGAGTTTAATTTCCGTAGCCACCCCCAGGCCTGATTACTGCCACACCTGTTTCAATCAAGAAATCACTTAAATAGGAGCTGCCTGACACAGAGAAGTAGACCAAAAGCACCTCAAAAGCTAGACATCATGCCAAGATCCAAAGAAATTCAAGAACAAATGAGAACAGAAGTAATTGAGATCTATCAGTCTGGTAAAGGTTATAAAGCCATTTCTAAAGCTTTGGGACTCCAGCGAACCACAGTGAGAGCCATTATCCACAAATGGCAAAAACATGGAACA
The DNA here is from genome assembly GCF_016835505.1 of Polypterus senegalus. Classification (NCBI taxonomy): domain Eukaryota; kingdom Metazoa; phylum Chordata; class Cladistia; order Polypteriformes; family Polypteridae; genus Polypterus; species Polypterus senegalus. The sequence continues at coordinate 100,438,740 of NC_053154.1, read as the reverse complement.
GTGGTGAACCTTCCCAGGAGTGGCCGGCCGACCAAAATTACCCCAAGAGCGCAGAGACGACTCATCTGAGAGGTCACAAAAGCCCCCAGGACAACGTCTAAAGAACTGCAGGCCTCACTTGCCTCAATTAAGGTCAGTGTTCACGACTCCACCATAAGAAAGAGACTGGGCAAAACGGCCTGCATGGCAGATTTCCAAGGCGAAACCACTGTTAAGCAAAAAGAACATTAGGGCTCGTCTCAATTTTGCTAAGAAACGTCTCAATGATTGCCAAGACTTTTGGGAAAATACCTTGTGGAATGATGAGGCAAAAGTTGAACTTTTTGGAAGGCAAATGTCCCGTTACATCTGGCGTAAAAGGAAGACAGCATTTCAGAAAAAGAACATCATACCAACAGTAAAATATGGTGGTGGTAGTGTGATGGTCTGGGGTTGTTTTGCTGCTTCAGGACCTGGAAGGCTTGCTGTGATAGATGGAACCATGAATTCTACTGTCTACCAAAAAATCCTGAAGGAGAATGTCCGGCCATCTGTTCGTCAACTCAAGCTGAAGCGATCTTGGGTGCTGCAACAGGACAATGACCCAAAACACACCAGCAAATCCACCTCTGAATGGCTGAAGAAAAACAAAATGAAAACTTCGGAGTGGCCTAGTCAAAGTCCTGACCTGAATCCAATTGAGATGCTATGGCATGACCTTAAAAAGGCGGTTCATGCTAGAAAACCCTCAAATAAAGCTGAATTACAACAATTCTGCAAAGATGAGTGGGCCAAAATTCCTCCAGAGCGGTGTAAAAGACTCATTGCAAGTTATCGCAATCGCTTGATTGCAGTTATTGTATTGTTACACCTTCTACGTGCACCGAACCATCCTTATTACGAAGTCTTCCTTGCTTTACCTCTGGCGGTTTCTTTCCATTCACCTTCCTAGCTCTTTATTTAAACAGTTTTCCTTCTCACTTTTCCACTCCTTCACTGTCTTCATCTTTTTCATTCAACATAAGCGCCTCCTTGCCTTTTTACAGTCAGCTCCCCTTACGTCACACCATGGTACGTTTAGCACAAGTTAATACTGGGAATGCCTGTTAAACATCTTAAATTCACGATTAGTGATTTGCGTAGTGAACACTTTGATGAATGAAACCTGTTATCTTTACAACGGTAAAGGACAAACACGGAATGTAACTTCAAAACAACACATCCCCCAAATACGAACCTGATTGAAAGAAATAATAATAATCAAATCCATGATGACAGCAACACTCATAACAGTGACAAAATAATTACATTGACAATCAGGTTATGTTATTTTTAAAATGTTTCCTTTTCTTTTTCATATCTTCTTTAACACACTACTTCTCCGCTGTGAAGCGCAGGTATTTTGCTAGTATATATATATATATATATATATATATATATATATATATATATATATATATATATATATATATACACACTCACCTAAAGGATTATTAGGAACACCATACTAATACGGTGTTTGACCCCCTTTCGCCTTCAGAACTGCCTTAATTCTACATGGCATTGATTCAACAAGGTGCTGAAAGCATTCTTTAGAAATGTTGGCCCATATTGATAGGATAGCATCTTGTAGTTGATGGAGATTTGTGGGATGCACATCCAGGGCACAAAGCTCCCGTTCCACCACATCCCAAAGATGTTCTATTGGGTTGAGATCTGGTGACTGTGGGGGCCATTTTAGTACAGATAACTCATTGTCATGTTCAAGAAACCAATTTGAAATGATTCGAGCTTTGTGACATGGTGCATTATCCTGCTGGAAGTAGCCATCAGAGGATGGGTACATGGTGGTCATGAAGGGATGGACATGGTCAGAAACAATGCTCAGGTAGCCCGTGGCATTTAAACGATGCCCAATTGACACTAAGGGGCCTAAATTGTGCCAAGAAAACATCCCCCACACAATTACACCACCACCACCACCAGCCTGCACAGTGGTAGCAAGGCATGATGGATCCATGTTCTCATTCTGTTTACGCCAAATTCTGACTCTACCATTTGAATGTCTCAACAGAAATCGAGACTCATCTGACCAGGCAAAATTTTTCCAGTCTTCAACTGTCCAATTTTGGTGAGCTCGTGCAAATTGTAGCCTCTTTTTCCTATTTGTAGTGGAGATGAGTGGTACCGGTGGGGTCTTCTGCTGTTGTAGCCCATCCGCCTCAAGGTTGTGCGTGTTGTGGCTTCACAAATGCTTTGCTGCATACCTCGGTTGTAACGAGTGGTTATTTCAGTCAAAGTTGCTCTTCTATCAGCTTGAATCAGTCGGCCTATTCTCCGCTGACCTCTAGCATCAACAAGGCATTTTCGCCCACAGGATTGCCGCATACTGGATGTTTTACCCTTTTCACATCATTCTTTGTAAACCCTAGAAATGGTTGTACGTGAAAATCCCAGTAACTGAGCAGATTGTGAAATACTCAGACCGGCCCGTCTGGCACCAACAACCATGCCACGCTCAAAATTGCTTAAATCACCTTTCTTTCCCATTCTGACATTCAGTTTGGAGTTCAGGAGATTGTCTTGACCAGGACCACACCCCTAAATGCATTGAAGCAACTGCCATGTGATTGGTTGATTAGATAATTGTATTAATGAGAAATTGAACAGGAGTTCCTAATAATCCTTTAGGTGAGTATATATATATATATATATATATATACAGTATATATATATATATATATATATATATATATATAGTATATATATATATATATATATATATATATATATATATATATATATATATATCACAAATTCTTTGACTGATATGAATGGAATTTGGTGAAATTGTAGAAGAAGTAAAAATAGCTAACATATACTTATTTGTTGTTAATAATATTTTAACAAATGGGAGATTCTAGCATAACATCTCCTCTGTTTTGCCACAGTTCTGACAGCAATCACACATAGAAATTGGGCATGCTGGTTTATGCAAATGAAAGCCATCTACAGAAGCGAAGTGAAAGCAGCAAAGTACAGCAAACTCAAAGAAGATTTGTTTAACCAAGTGCTTGCTTGGTGACGTGGCTTTGGGCATAGTCAGTTTTGGGCAACTGATCTGGTAAAAAAGGTAATTAACAGGGATGTTCTGATTCATCAGCTGGCAATATCTACAAAAGACTTGATCAGTAAATTGGCCAATTACAAAAAAAAAATCTTTTCAGCCACTGTTTTTCTAAGCTTTACGGTAAATTAGTTAGTTTAAGGGAGGTAATATGATGGTTGAGCTAGATTATGTCTTTTTTTTTTTTGCAACAAACTTCCTATAGTGTAAACAATGAGCAGCAAGTCAAGGCTCGTTTTACCAGACAATGAGAAACAACTGGAATATTAACCTTTATATTAAACAAAGTAAAACTGAGAAAAAACAAATCGGAAAAGTCATCCTGTGCAATTAGGTAAAATGCAAGACAAGGTACTTTAATGGATTAGACCTTTTTATTTAATTAAAATGAGATATTTATTTTAATATGGACGGTGAGCTTATGTTAAATAAAGCAGTTTTAATTGGAAAAGGAAAAGATAAAGAATAATTTGAAATTGCTGCTTAGTAAAAAAAAAAAAATCAATTGTTTCATGAGTTTTACAAATGAAACAAATGAATGTACTAAATGTTTCACTGTACTGATCTTTTACATAGTTCCTCCATACAGTATTATGTTTATTTCCTGAACAAATGCCTTTAAGTATAAAAACTTAATAAAATTCTGTCAAAATGAGTCTGATTATGTTTCAAGAAACTAAACCATTAACAAACAAAACAGAGAAAATTTTAAAACAAAGCACCAAATGTTTTGTTTCTTGACTGTATCCTGACTTGATACTCTGCAGTGTGGAATACCAGCTTGGTGCTACAGTGAGCACGGGGAACTCAAGGAATAACATACAGGACTAAGCACAACTGGGTCTCTTTATTCCTTGCAGGAATAATGTTAATACATAGGATCTAAATAAATACGTCTTTAATTATGCCTCATTGTTTTAGGCAATGCGTGTCAAGTCAGCAGCAAACTAATAGGTGAAGGAGCTGTTATCTGTTAAGGTTCTGCCTTTGTCCAGAAACGGCTCCATAAGCTTTATGACCACAGGCTCGGAAAGTCTTTGCCCTGAGTTGTAACTCAAAACACAGTTCTCAACAACACACTGCCAGATGTCAGAGATTGCAGGAAATCTATGGTTTTTTCACATGTTCTGCATGGGTGTCTTTGTTGTCCACGCCCAAATGCCTCATGGTAGAGTCTGATAGCAGTCACGGAACATTGTATTTTTGATTGCCAGAAAAACAAATAGTTCTGAGCAGGCATCAATCACAGCACTAACTGTGGTCATCGCTGCTCTTATGAAAAGAATGGAGATAAATGCCATCAACTCAAAGAGGGAGAGACAAGTTAATTGTACCACGTGAACATCATTGACAGAATAAAACTGAATAATATAAAAACAAGCGCTAACTTTTACAAGTAGCCAAAATTTACACAGGGTGTTACAGACTCAAATCAAATGAAACTACTGAAAACGTGGAGTGCCCGGCCTTTGGGTTATAAGGCAGCAGTTCTTATCTCTACACCATTCAAGAATACATATCAACTTCCTGTCAACTGACATTTGCACTTGGTTTTTTAACTCATTGACAGCAATATGAAAATTGAATGATTTTTTTTTCTTTGGTTATATTCTTGAATAAAAGCACACATGTTTATTTGATATGTGGACTAAAGTCTTCACACAGTATACATTTCACATCATTATTAGTATAAAATGGAAAAAGTTTCTGTTTTAGCTATGTGTTCAGCAGTTCCTGGCATTCTGCACTTACACAGATCGTTATAGACATGGAAATAGACACACATGAAATGTATGCATTCCAAATTCCGACATATTATTTACCCTATACAACTTCAGGCACCTCATTCCCAGATAAACAGACCTGAGCTCTGAGCATTTAGCAACAAACTCAGCTCCGGTGGTGGGAGTGATGGGATAGCAGGCTGCTTGTGCTGATCGATACATTTGCAAAAAAAAAAGATGCTGGTGGAGAGGTGCAAAGGAATTTAAGGTGGCCTGGGATTATGAGTTTTTTGTTGGCTTCAAGGATTCCATTGTTAAGAAACAGAAGGTTATCTGTTTCAGACAGACAGATAGATCTTTATTTGTCCCCAGGGGGAAATTTGGCTTTTTTTGCAGAAGCTCTTTAAATAAATAAATATATAAATAGGTAAATAAATAGATAGATAGATAAGATAGATATACACATACACCTTGGTCATTTTAAAACTACTGACTTGGCTGTCACAGTCACAGCGAGACATTATGCAGAAGTATTACTATTGGTATAAAGGAGCCCCAGTAGTGTTTCTTGACGCACTTCTGCTGAATAAATTGTTGGCTGAAAGTACTCAGTGTTAGTGTGTCAGGGAGAGGATGTGCAGTATTGATCATAATGAAATTACTACTTCCAGGGGGTCCAAACTACATCCTATAACTGAACTTGCCCTTTTAATTAGTGTCTTGATTTGGTGGGCCTGTCTTGAACTGACATTACCAGCTTAGCACCCCAGAGAGCACAAAATTGCACTGGTAATAACAAGAGTTATAGAAAATGTGGGGGATGTCACATCCCATATTAAAGAAACAGTCTTCTAAAGGAAATAAGACCCAGCTATGCCCTTTGTTATATAGTTCCTCTGTGTTCCAAGACCAGTCCAACCATGTCATTAATGTGGACTGCCAAGTGTTTGTAGGATTGGACCACCTCTACATCCACTCCTTTAATAGTGACCAGACACAGAGGCTCTTTGGTACAGCAAAAATCAATAAGTGGTTCCTTGGTTTTGCTGATGTTAAGATGCAGAAAATTCTCTTTGCACTAAGAAACAAACTTCTCGACCTGACTCCTACACTCTATCTCTTCCCCTTTATCAATACACTCCATAAGTGCAGAATCACATGATAATTTCTTCAAGTGACATGTTCTTACATGTGTAGTCGGAGGTGTACAGAATAAAGAGAAAAGGAGACAGGACTGTTTCATCCAACAGATAGTCCATTATCCAGAACGCCATAGGCTCATCCACCTGTATATCTGTGAGTTTACCTCTCAAAGGGATAAAAAAAACCCATAATCCTCACATTGCTAATACTAATTTGTAATAATAATAATAATAATAAAAACAATAATAATTAAAAGATTAATAATAATGACACAAGCTAATCTTGGGCAAGTGATTTGCCAAAACAGATCTGTAAAATACTGCAGTATTGCATAGCATTTCTTCATTAACATGATGATGACATCAGTGAAAGGTAAAACAAACAACTGTTATTTTACACTTGAATTTCAGTTTTGGCCTTCAAATTAGATCTTTTGAAATTACTGCATATTTGAATTACCGTATATTTGAATAGTTACATTCAATCTGACAGCTTTGGTATAAGTATATTCTTTACAGAATTTGTGCACATATGCGAGAATCAAAACAAAGAACCCAGGTCATTTTTTGGGGTGAATAAAATGCAAATACAAGGACAACTTCAATGCAAATATGAACAGAAAAAGTAAAATATGCTCAGTGACTGGGCTTCTTTTAACTTACCATCACAATACTAGAATCACATACAGTGTACAAATTATAATCTCTAATGAGTCAATCCTGACCTCTTGATCCCATTTCTAAGTATACCTCCCTTGTTAACTCACCACATCGTGAATGACTTCTTGTCGTGCATCCTCCTCAGACTGGATGGCTCTATTTAATTTGCTCAGAACAAAAACCCGTAGTTGTTCATTCTCCAACAAAGACCGCACTTTCTTCATTTTTAGCCAACCCACACCTTGGCCATCTAAAACATTCTGCACTACCTCCTTCAGGAACTGCTGATTTTCACTGTGTGTGACAAAGTGTACATGAGTATACAGCATGGAAAATAGAAATTCATGTAATAGCATGACATACTTTTCAGCTAATACATGACATATATTCAGCCAATTGTATATGTACTTACAGCTTTTAGCATGAACTACACTTAAGTAATTAAAATAAACAGAAATCTGAAGCATTATTTATGAAATGCTGAAAAAACTGTTAGCATATTTTACAAAAATATGGTCTGTGTCAGTTTGTGAAATCTGAGTTTACTAATTAGTACTGTCCCTGGAATATTTTCTTTATATTTCAGCCTAAGTATTTTATAACACTCTTCAAAATGCACCTCCTGGGCAGTTGCTGGTTTCCGAGAGAAAAGTTAATGAGATAAAAATGTAGCATTTAATGTAAGGTACAATACACAAAACAATGACCAACTAAATAGGCAGGAGCAACCATCATGAGAAGGTTTGACAACTTTCCATTTTTTGTCATAATTAAGCTAAGATGCTGAGACTGTTCCTAAAGCTTAGGCACTTTCTTACAAACCACATGTTAATGTGAAAGAAAAGAACCATTTATAACATGACATGGTCTAGTTAGTATTATTTTACTCTGTTCTTCTATTCTAATATAGTAGATCTCTAGCCTCTTAAAACACAAGAGGTTGTTTTAATTAATGCACCAATTAAACTAATGGTTGGCAAATTTTGCAAACAAGAAAACTAACCTTCCAAAGCTCTGAAGACTCATTGAATGTATCCTTTGGCACTAAACTTAATTATTATTTTTTTTTAATTATATTTGTTTACCTGGTGTTATTTGATCTCCCCTGAGGAGACGGTGATTCCCTTTTTATAGTTGGACTGTGTTTGATGACAGATGATTTTTGGTCAACAAGAGCTCTGCGATTTCCTGTGAACACCACACAAAATATGTCAGACTCTTTAACACAAGTAAAATGACTAAAAGTGAAACATCTGACAAGCTACAAGTAAGCAGAACTGAAGTGAAGGGAGTTCATTGCAGACATGTGACACACTTTAAGGAAAACAGGGTAGTGGTGGATGTTGTAAGGAAAAAAACTATAAGAAATGCCTTTGAAGTAATTCTTAGTCATGCACAACAAAGATGGAAAAGCAGAATAATTAGTGAAGCAGGTGCCACATGATATTTACTGGCCAATGTGAATATAGCTTAAGGAGTCAGCCACAGTAGGATGCTGGGAGTTTGTTACTGATGTCGTTGCCCTTGACTGAAACATGCAGGCAGAGCTTGAAGAGACCCACCTTCAGTGCCCACTGTGCCAGCTTCAGTTATTATCTCCATAATAGCATTTAGTTCAAATACTGGGACACAAAATCCACAGTTAGTGCAGTGAAATTTCACGGCAGCCATATAAAGGTCATCCCACAAACATAAGATATAAAAACAATGAGCAAATTAAAACAAATAAATTCTCCTCTGCAGAGCAAAACCACACTCCAGAATGCAGTTTAGAGCAGAATAAAATGTGCACCAAAGACGCAAAAGATGAGAAGAAACAAATTCATATGTTGAAGGAGAGAAAACAGACAAAAAGTTACAGAACCTTTTGGCACTATAAAGCCAACAGATAATAGATAACGCTGGCCTAGTGACAATGGTATTGGACGTTTGACTGACTTCCATCCCTAGTGAGCAGAGTGGTGGACTTTCAATTACAAGTATGCAGGTTCAGTCAGCAGCACCACCTCACTATTTTAATCTGACAGTGGTGAAGTTGGCTAGATTTTTCCAACAAATAAGTTATTCACAGGCTTAGAACTAGAGAGATTTTTTTGTTACACAATGCCCAATAAGGTACAGAAAATGATTTTATAACCATTTAATCTGTTTATTTTCATTTTTAATGCTAAATATTTTTACACTGTTATTCTTATCTTGAATAAAATCATATAAATTAGATGATGTGCCCAGATGCCATAGATATTTATTATATGCAGCACACATTATGCCCCACTTAGATTTTCACCTGGCTCCTTGTTTCACTACATAAATTGTGTTAGTTAAAAATGTTTTTCATTATAAAGAAAGCTGTTTAACTCATTTCTTCCTTTTAGATCCCTGTTGATTACTGGTTTGCTGAAGCTAAGTATACTAGTATTTCAACAACCAGCATGTTAAGTTATCAAAGATAAAGTTAATTTATACATGGACCTTTAATATAGGACACAATATCAAAGCTGTTTTTCAGACTGAGATACAACAAAAGCAAGAAAAATCTAGGCATTCACTTAAGACATATGACGCTAACGAAATCACACAGACATCTTTGGACAAGTGTCATGAAAAGGAGGCTAAAGCAGAACCCTTTGAAAGCTGATTAAAAATACATAAAGTAAATATGTAAGTTGCAGAAGTGCATTTACTAAATTTTGAAATAAACTTTAATAAAAGGTGTATACTACTTGACAGGATTCTGTTTGCCAAACCTGGGATGACTTCAATTTGTTTCTGTAAATAACCGATTCAAAATTAGCCTTCAAGTCTTTCATACTCAGGGGGACAGAATTCAATGTGATCAATATAAAGATCAATATGAGGATATAATTCAGTATGAATATGATGTAATGTTATGTGCGTCATTTAGCAATACCTCTAACAAAGAAGGAATAAAGTGAAAATGCATGATTTGTACAGCCAGACAGTGTGTTTAAAAGACTATTAAAACAAAATCAGCAGCTTAAGTCCAAAAGAAATGAAGATGTGATTCTATAAACAGTGTTAACACTAGAATCCCTAAAGCTTACGATTCTTTTTGTTGTCTCTGACCTCCTTAAATTTTCCTGTCATACGCCAAGAAGCTTGTAGCTCCCTATCACTGCACTAATAGCTCACTTTTGTTTTGCAAATGTGTAGATTAGCAGAACACAGGTTGCTACACCCTCACCCCCCACTCAGTCAGCTGAAGTCTGTGTTGAAGTGTTTATCTGCCGCTGTATTTGTAAGGAATTATATAGGTAATGAAATACTGTGTTTTGAAATACACACATTTCATGTGTGTTCCGTGTCTACAATGATCTGTGTAAATATAGAATGACAGAGTAAATGTGAGGCAAGAAGTGCTGAACACTCAGCTAATTACAACATAATTCTGATGTGAAGTTTAGGATGTGTGAAGCCCAAATATCCAAGAAACACTTTCACAAAAGGTATAACAAAACAAGTATGGTTTTATTCAAGAATAAAACCGAAGAAAAAGAAATTGCTCAATTGATATGTTGCTGAATCCCAACTATTAGGTCGGTACAAAATAAAAGACGTTCACATCCTTGTGTGTTTGCCCATTTCATTTTCATCCAGTTGTCACAGTGGTACCACTGCTACATCATGGATCTGTACAGATGGCGCAATGGATAGCCTGTCATTTAGCAATGGTGAAGTGCTAGGTTCAAATCCTGTGACTTCTCTGTATTTAGCGCTTTGAATAGTGAGCTGTTATTATTATTATTATCATTGTCATATGACAAAAATATACATTTGATGTGAGTCTGTAACATCCAGTGTAAATTTATGGTACTTGTAAAAGATGTTACTTTTCCTCTCACACTGGCATTTATATCAACATGTCATTTGAACAATTTTTTACTCAGTTTTATTCTTGGATTCTTGAATAAAACAATCATTCAAAAGACATGTTGAGGTGAATGACTGTGTGTGAGGAAAAGTAACATCTACCATATACACTGTAGTGTCTGTTTGCTCAATCAGACACCAAGAATAAATGATTGAGTTGTGTTTGTGTGTCTGCTTTTATCCCTAAAGTGCCAACTTTTACCATAAGTACCATAAATTTACACCGGCTATTATAGACTCAAATCAAATGTATGTTTTTAATATATACTGTAATATTAACAATACTATCAGCTCTCTACTCAAAACAGTAAATGCGAGGAGGAATTGGGATCGAACCTGCAACCTCTTGAGGCAGCAGTCCTTACCTCTGCACCAGCCAAGTGGATGCATCTACTTTGTATCGAATGATAGTTGGGCTTTTAATTTTTACGCATTGCCAGTAACATGTATATTGAACGATTTCTTTTTCTTCGGTTATATTCATGAACAAAAGTGCACTTGTTTTGTTATACCTTTTGTGAAAGTGTTTATTTGATATATGGACTGCAGTCTTCATGCATTATACACATCATTTCTGTTTTAGTTATGTGTTCAACATTTCTTGACTTACGTTTTCTGTCATTCTACATTTACACAGATTGATATATTCCAAATAATATGTTATTTACCCTATACAATTCCAGACACCTTACTCCAAGCTCTGAGAATTTTACAACTGACCTGACTTCATCTACTTCAGTTGGGGGTGGGATAGCAGGCTGCTTTCTGCCTTTACTGACTGCCACATTTGCCAAACAAAGATGCTAATGACAAGGTGGGACAGAATTTATGGTGGCCTGGCATTACAAATATTTTCGTAGGCTTCAGGGATTCTGGTGTTAAACTAAGCTACTGTAGTATACTAACCATACAGAATTTGTTGAGATAAGAAGATACAATATGAGCAAAATCAAAAGTATTTTTGACCTATTTTATTATTATCACTCACATCTCTCATTGTGCCTTAAAAGATAAGGAGAGGGTGCAACTGTAGCATAAAAAGCACATCTGCTACTTCAGGTAAAAGCTACAGGCGGCAGCAGAGACAGCTTTGGGGAGGGGTACAAGAATAAACAAAAAAGTGTAATACTTGATTGTATGTATGACAGAATTCTAAAAGCTTTTCCAAAGATAATGAGACAAAATCCTAGAAGACACACCATAGGGTCTGCTAAACTTTGAAATCCCCACTTATCCTATCCTGTGACTGACTCATCATGCAATTTAAAGCATTAAGAAAGGACAAACTGGTTCAGAAACAGCATATGACAGGAGGGTCTGGGACAGAGTTCAGGGCATAATACTTGAATGACCAGTCTTAAGATACTCAGTAAGCCTTGTGGCAAATGAAACATTTGCCATGTCTTCTATTGGTTACTACATCTATGAAATGGACACTTTCTTAAATTTCCTTTTTTTTTTTTTCTTTTTTGTGTGATGAGGACACCCAAGTAATGCAAATTCCTCTGGTTCAAATTAAAATAAGATTTATGAAAAAAAGTATTGCTGGAACCAAACTGGCCTATTAAATGTCAGGAGTGAAAATAATCTAAACTTAATAAATCCCCAATCAACTATGTTTCATCACTAATTAGAACTCTCTAGCCATACATAAAAAGTAATGCCTCATCATTTTAGTAAATTAACACTGGTCTGAAAAATTAATATTTTCAACTAATATTAATTTCTGAGTGTGAACATTCTGGACTGCAGTGACACTCCAAAGCAAGAGGAGACACATAACTGAGCACTGATGACAAGAAGGCACAAACCAGACAAATGTCAACTGAAACCAAACTCACTCTTCAAGCCATCCCATTGAGTGTGTATGTTGTATGCAATGCCTCCCACTCACATTAGTCTTAGCACAGTTTGGTCACATTTTACTGATTGGAGGGTAAGGATCATTGGTGAATCACACTACAAATCGCACAGTGTTCTGCTCTGGAGTAGCAAAAGGGGGAAGGGAGGCATTAAAGTTATCAGTCTAATAAGTGGCTAAATGTTAACTATGATCTTAAGATACAACAGACAATTCCATACAAACCTGCCTGTGTGTCCTTGTCTACATCTGGATTTAAATAATCTTAAATTGAATTATGGAAGGAAATAAGAGGGAAAAAAACACAAAATAAAGAAGCAATGAAACACAAACAAAAAAAATCATCCTACAACTAGCTCACATTTAAACATGGTAGCATGATGTTATGACACAACAAAAATGAGAACACAGGGAATTCATTTCAGGCAGTGAGAAGAAATTTACAGAAACAATGAAAAGCATGGCAGACACTCCATGAATTAAGTGATATATGTTGTGGCCCCGCCGGGGCTGGAGCCCGGCCGGGACGCCCAGGAGGACGTGAGGAGGGCTTGTGCCTCCTCCAGACCCGAGGCGTCCGTCCTGGTTCTGTTGGGGGCCACGGGTTGAGGGCATGGAAGCCCTTCCCTGTAGGGGCCCGTGGTCACCGCCAGGCGGCGCCCGATGCCGGTTTATCCCCGCGGTTGCCGGTTGGGGCTGGAGCCCGGCCGGGACGCCTTGGAGGACCGGAGGAGGGCGAGTGCCTCCTCCAGACAGAGTGGGGCGTCCGTCCTGGTTAGGCAGGGGGCCTCGGGTACAGGGCTTTGAAGCCCAGCCCTGTAGGGACCCGTGGCCACCGCCAGGCGGCGCCCGGTGCCTAATTATCCGGGAGCCCGGCACTTCCGCCACACCAGGAAGTGCGGGGAAGACTTTGGTGGCGCCGGAGAGCGCCAGGAAAGCAGCCGACACTTCCACGCTGGGGCGTGGCTAAAGAAAAGAGGCCGGAAACACCTGGGGCTCATCCGGGGCATTATTTAAGGGGCCGCCTCCCTCCAGTCATTTGGTGGAAGTCGGGAGGAAGTAGACGGAGCTGGAGAGCGGACAGGAGGCGGCCAGGACAAAGGCACAGAGACTGTGGGCCCTGGACTTTGGGGGATTCAGTGCCAAGGGCGCTGGGGTTGTGAGTGCACGTGACATTTATATATTATTGTACATAGTGTAAATAAACAGTGTGATGGGTGAGAAAACGTTGTCCGTCTGTCTGTGCCGGGGCCAGGTTTCACAATGTGAAAGAAATCGTGAATGCTCAGACTAGACCAAACAGATCCTAAAGTGTCAGCCTCGAGCTGAAGAAAGAGAATCAGGTTAAGCGGAAATTGGTGAATGATCAGAACATGTCAAAACTTACATAATATGGGCAGTGGGGAACAGTCAAAAACATGACAAAGAGAAGCAGAACAGGAAAGATGAACATAACTGGAGGCAGGCTGGGAGATCGGGGCTAAAACAGAAATTGTGTGCTCTGAACAAGTACATTGCTCCTCAAGGTAAAATTGAGAACACAATTATCAAGTACTGGTAAGTGTTTTATGGTAGGTACAACACAGAGACAAAATACAAAAAGCAGGAGCTTCAGTGAAATTGCTCAGAAAGATGATATTTTAGGGAGGGTGTCAAGGAGGAAGAACAATTGCCCGTTTTTGTTCATATATTTCTTTAAGCAAAACTTTAGTCACAAGATGAAATACTTGTCTATATCAGTATTTTTTGTCTAAAATAAACCTGCTATTTCTGAAGACACAGGCCAAATGCAATGATGTTTTTATATATAAAAAAAAAGTAAAATTGGGAGTGCTGATGTGTGAGTCTGACTCAGTATTAAAAGTCACTAGGCAATTTCAAATTAATGATTGAAATCCAGCCATAACCAGACAAATCTGAATGCAGGCCAATACAGAAATGTACATTTATACCTTTCAAGCTGGGAAAGGGATTTGTTTTGTCTCTTGAAGCCTTTGTAGGCAAAGCCAGATTGGATAGGCTGAAGCTTGTGCTGTGGTTTTTATATAGGTTACCTGCAGAAACAGAGACACAAAAGCTACTTCAATGAAAAGAATGTAAAGACTGTATGATTACAGAAAAAGGAGAGATTGTTTTGTTAAACCTGAAGCTAAACAACATTAATTACATGACTGAGTAACGCCAACCTCTAGTACAGGCAAATCGCTGTACTGCCTTTTTCACACAGGCAGGTTAGATTAGGAATTTACTGTTAAACTAACATATCAAGGTCTTTTGCAAATCAATGTTGAAATTCTGTGAAACGGGACATACAAGAATCATTGACAAAGGCTTACAATTGCACTATTCTCAGGAATACCTAATTTCAAACAAAATCCATTAAAAAACACTACTTAACCCTGAAGGTAATACATGTAAACAAAGTGCACAAGAACCAAACAACTCAGCCATTGGCATATATACTGCACCTGCAACCTACTTCAAAGCTTTTCACAAGCATGCACACAATTAAAAACTAAATTTGATTCTTTAGCTACTCTTCATCCAAGTCATGGAGGAACATTTTACATAGTTTTCGGGAGATATACAGAAGACAAACAAATTACCAAGGACTCAATTTATAAGCAAACTGAAATCGTTTTACACACTAGTCATAGATCTTATAGGTTCCCATCCCATCATAACTTTGTTCTAGATGGGGAGTGTCATTTGTGAAGGCTCAATTCCTGGGATAATCAACCTGGTAATACAACAGGGTATACAGTATGTGTGAAAATGAGTTACAAGTAAATTACTCTTACAACACAAAGGCCCATACATTTAATTATTGCTATGCAAGTAGCAAAAGGGATTACACCTAGCTCTTCTTGTCACACTGACTTTATTTAACATGAAAAGGAAATTATTTAAGGCGAGATGTTCACCCATTTCAAACCAATGCCACAAAGGAGATTCTGAAGTAAAGCTATTGCAATAAATTTACTTTCTTGATTTACACAACAATTGTTTTTGTTATTACTGTTTTCTAATACGATTGTGGTGCCGTACAGTCTACAAACTTAAACAATGAAAGAGAGATTATATTATGCATAATTAAACAAAACAACAAATAAAGAAAAAATGGGAAAAATCAGGCTTAGTTTAGTTAGAAGAAAAAAAAATGAAAAACTCAAACCAACAAAGCAAGACAAACCACTAACAAGGCTGGATAATGTGGCAGCAAGATGGGTTAATTACTCACTGGCAAAAGACATTAATCCACCAAATCCTTCAGTACTATTGTTAGATACAGTTGAGTTTGGAGAGCTTGCACGCGAGTCTGATTCCGCATCTGAGTCACTGGGCAATTTCAGGCTGCTGGGACGCAAAGGCTTTTGAGACCTGAAGACCAAAATAGAGAGGCGATTAGATAAAGAAGGATTATCGTAAGACTGGCTGTGACATTACAGAGTTTATTGCCAATTCCTGTCGGTGAATCTAAAAGAGAAAAAATTACATCAGGTGAATCCCACCAAGTAGAGAATTATATACTAGATGCATTCACCTGTTTCCATTTAAATTCTGGTTGAATTTAGGAGTGTAGCTTTCTTCTTGCTCTCCATCTGCATCTTCATCTTCTTCTACAGGAAAGCCATACTGTGGCTCAAAGTATGGGTTATCATACTCGCGCTTCTTCAGAAAGACTTCACCTAGGGGTGTGCTTTCACTCTCCCTTCGCTCCAAACTAAGCTTGGGGAATGTTTGCAGACCTAAAGCCACAGTGTGGTTCTGAAAACCAGTGACAGATTTCTCTTCCACCTCTGCAGAGTCACAAGATTCCTACAAAATAAGAGAGTAATAATGCCTTGAGGTACATAAAACGCATTTCTCATGGATTATAGCTTCAAAAATATAATTTTTCAAATTCCGGAAATGACACCTGCATTACTGTAGAGGTGAAAAATGCAGGAGCAATGTCCAATAATCAAAAAGAAACTGTAAGCCGGGTAACTGATAAATCTCAAATGAACTAACATTTGGACTAGCCTTGCTTCAAGAAATTGGGGGGAAAAGGTGAAAATTGCCAGACTTGAAAAATCAAATGTTTTAGCCACACTGAGGGTGCAGAGAGTGTAAGAGACAGTATAAGAGCAGAGAGTGTAAATGTTTTTCCACATCTGTAGCTTTATAACTTGTTTTTAACACCCTTAACAAAGAACAGTTAAAAATCATGTGAGCATCATCGTCTTTAATAGGCCACCACATCCTCATAAACCAAACATTGGCCACTTGTTGCATATAGACAGGAAAATTGTGTCAGCAGTAAGACACCTCCAGGAAGCAGCCAAAAATTGGTCTGAGTTGGGTTTGCTCCAGATTTCAGTCTAAATATTGCTCATAAGAGACATTTAATCAATGCAGTAATCAAGAAGGTCCAAAAAAGGAACTTTTAGTTAATTCCTACACCAACCAGCTCATTTAAAGAATTACTTGATGCAAAACAGTAAATCTTAAATTTACCTGAAGCATATTCAAATATTATTTTCTTATACCTTTTCACTACAATGTTTTCTTCATTGAGGTAGACCAGCTATACAGATATTTCGACACTTGTGAATTTTCTTAATGACATACTATATATATATGCAGCCTATTAATTTACTAAACACATTGTGACTGCTGGGAAGCCTGTGGTGGTTGTAACCTTCAGCTGTATTAAGCATGTTGGAGAAAATTACATTATATTTCGTTATACATGTACTTAATGTACGATGCATCTTCATTCTCACCTATATTACACAAATATTGTTGCTAGGTGTGAGGAAGATAGTTCTGACTGTCTTGCTACAATATTCTCCCTTTAAGCTAATTATGAAATGAGTTGCCAGAATCTTGCCCAAATGGATCTCATGTTTTTGTTATTTCTATGTATGTTTGGGGTTTTGGAGAGGATTCACTAGAGTAAAGGATGTAGTTGTTATTGTTGGCAAAGAAAGGACCAAATTAATGAAGGCTATAAAGGGAATAATAAAGTAGATCTAGTTTAATTTGGCAGGGAAAATATTTCTGTTTTTTAAATCTCTGTTGAGCCCTCCACATTTAACTTTAACTATTTTCCTGTTCTGTACCTTGCAACAATATACAGTGCATCCAGAAAGTATTCACAGTGCATCACCTCAGAATTCTACACACAACACCCCATAATGACAACGTGAAAAAAGTTTACTTGAGGTTTTTGCAAATTTATTAAAAAATAAAAAAACTGAGAAATCACATGTGCATAAGTATTCATAGCCTTTGCTCAATACTTTGTCAATGCACCTTTGGCAGCAATTACAGCCTCAAGTCTTTTTGAATATGATGCCACAAGCTTGGCACACCTATCCTTGGCCAGTTTCGCCCATTCCTCTTTACAGCACCTCTCAAGTTCCATCAGGTTGGATGGGAATCATCTGTGCACAGCCATTTTAAGATCTCTCCAGAGATGTTCAATCGGATTCAAGTCTGAGCTCTGGCTGGGCCACTCAAGGACATTTACAGAGTTGTCCCGAAGCCACTTCTTTGATAACTTGGCTGTGTGCTTAGGGTCGTTGTCCTGCTGAAAGATGAACCGTCGCCCCACTCTGAGGTCAAGAGCGCTCTGGAGCAGGTTTTCATCCAGGATGTCTCTGCTGCTGAAAAACATCCCCACAGCATGATGCTGCCACCACCATGCTTCACTGTAGGAATGGTATTGGCCTGGTGATGAGCCGTGCCTGGTTTCCTCCAAACGTGACGCGTGGCATTTACACCAAGAATTTTGTTTCTCATGGTCTGAGAGTCCTTCAGGTGCCTTTTGGCAAACTCCAGGCGGGCTACGATGTGCCTTTTACTAAGGAGTGGCTTTCGTCTCGCCACTCTACCATACAGGCCTGATTGGTAGATTGCTGCAGAGATGGTTGTCCTTCTGGAAGGTTCTCCTCTCTCCACAGAGGACCTCTGGAGCTCTGACGGAGTGACCATCGGGTTCTTGGTCACCTCCCTGACTAAGGCCCTTCTCCCCCGATCGCTCAGATTAGATGGCTGGCCAGGAAGAGTCCTGGGGCCTCATGTATAAACGGTGCGTACGGACAGAAATGTTGCGTATGAACTTTTCCACGTTCAAATCGCGATGTATAAAACCTACACTTGGCGTAAAGCCACGCACTTTTCCACGGTACCTCATGCCTTGTCGTACGCAAGTTCTCCGCTCGGTTTTGCAAACTGGCGGCACCGAGCGTCAAAGCAGTGCTACTGTTCTTGTGTGGTTACTCATTATTTTCATGACGCGGCTTTATAAATACACAGAAACTAACCGCATATTGTTTATTAGTGCAATGCATCTGATTGTAATTAACTTGTAACAATATAATGGTCCAGGGAACAGCCATAGTATTCCAAATGCCATAACTGCTTTAGCGTTGTTACTCTCACTTCTTCTTCTTTCAGCTCCTCCCGTTAGGAGTTGCCACAGCGGATCATCTTTTTCCATATTTCTCTCACTGCGCCACTCGGAGTATTTATATCACTGTATCTGAGTGTGAATCACAGCAGCAGCTGATCGGAAAGAGAATTATCGGTATACGGCATTAAGCACACGCTGTCTCTGCCACGGCAAAAGCGTTTCAAAGCCTTTCCTGTAACGGACCTCGCGGTTCAAAACAGTTTAATCCCAAGAACTTTAAATGCAGCCAATCAAGTGCTCCTTGTAGAACTGTTTGTACTTATAAGTACAATCACCCCACTGTAAACTTGCACTATAGTTATAATATCGCACAACCTGAGCCACTTTATAAAGCGCGTATTTACATATGATGACGATATCATTTTTAAGGTGAAATGCAGCAAAATATGTTTGTTAAATTATATACAGATAAAACTTTAACTTCATTTAAATAATCTATATTCTTCACTGTGATTGTCTTTAGATAGAATAATTAAACATGTACTACGAAGATATTTCAATGTTCTTTAAACGTTTTGAAGAATCGGCGCTAAGCTTACAGATGGCTTAACGTCTATTACAGAGCTGATTGTATGGCGATCGGTTACTTGGGGAAAGAAAAGCACTGACTGCAGTGACGGCTACGCCAATATATACTGAATATAAAACAGAAAGATAAAATAACAACACAGCTAAAAACGCAGCGACAAATTTCGGCAAAAGTTAAATGCTTGTGTCATGAGCACAAGGCGGCTAGTGTCTGCAACATACGTGGCCATCCACCGTGCATGACTGCTGCAATAAATTATTTCATCGAAGTGAAACATGTTTAATAACGTGCTTTAACTCCTATCATCATGAAAATGACATCACGTATACATCTCAGTATTTTAGTTATTCAGAGAGCTGTAATATCACAAATGTAATGGATTCTGTGTCCAGTTGGGGGAAGAGAGATGGTTTAAGAAGCAAGTAGTGATTCACACACATAGAGCACATAGAAAATCAAATACAAAACAAAGCATTTAACGTGCTACTTTAATTACGATGTGATTTTAGAAACTGGTTAATTAAACAATTTTAAGATGAATTTTATGATGTTCTACTTTAATGACAAAATAAACTACGTGATTAAAGTGGAAATGTCGAGATTGAAGTGGACATTTCGAGCTTTTTCCCCACCGTGTGGCTTTTTTCTCTGTACCCTAATAAGCTTTCATATGACACTCAGACAGTGGGCTTACAACTCAGCTTTCCACGGCGACTTTGATATGTGACTTCTTTTTTATTTCCGGCACTGTGCGATTTTGTGGATGTGAGATTTCATGTTTCTCCAACACGCTATGCCACTCGATCAACTTCCTTTTGTTGATTATACCACGGCTTATTTGAACAAATAGTATGTTTTCTCTTTGCCTCCACTTGGTATTCGCTGAAATTCTTATGTTTCCCCCCGTGCTTTTCCCATTGTCTTTTCACAGAAGGCTGCGCTTAAGGGCGATTTATATTGATTTGCATATTCAAATAGGCGTAATTCTGGGAGGATTTGGGCGTCACATAATGCGCGTGCACGAGCGTTAGTTTTCAAGCTGATCGGGATTTATGTAGCGTAAGCACATTTCGGCTTTTGTGCTTACGCCATGTTATAGTGCGAGTTCTACGCACGGCGTTATACATGAGGCCCCTGGTGATTTTGAACTTCTTCTACTTACGGATGATGGAGGCCACTGTTTCTGTAACCTTCCCCAGATTTGTGCCTCTAGACAATCCTGTCTTGGAGGTCTACAGACAATTCCTTTGACTTCATGCTTGGTTTGTGCTCGGACATGAACTGTCAACTGTGGGACCTTATATAGACAGGTGTGTGCCTTTCCAAATCATGTCCAATCAATTGAATTTACCACAGGTGGACTCCAGTTAAGCTGCAGAAACATCTCAGAAACAGGATGCACCTGAGGTCAATTTTGAGCTTCATGGCAAAGGCTGTGTATACTTATGTACATGTGCTTTCTCAATTTTTTATTTTTAATAAATTTGCAAAAACCTCAAACTTTTGTCATGTTGTCATTATGGGGCGTTGTGTGTAGAATTCTGAGGAAAAAAATTAATTTAATCCATTTTGGAATAAGGCTGTAACATAACAAAATGTGGAAAAACTGATGCGCTGCGAATACTTTCAAGATGCACTGTATACTACGATACAGATTATTTTTATTATGACACAACAAAGGAAATTATTCCTACAAGCAGTTCAAAATGGCTTATCCTCATCTTGTGATATGACTATATTAGACAAAGGATGAAGTGGGACATTTTGCTTGTGTACAGAATGAAAGTGAGGGGTTAATTTCTTCTTAAATTTCCTTTTCTTTACGGCCATACTTTATTACTTCAGGTGTCTGAGACTCTACACTCTGAGTAATTACAAGGTCTATCTTGGGATAAAGGCTAATATGGATGTAAATCCAATCACAGACCAAGCTCCATCTAAACTATAAACCCATTCAGCAACCTCAACTGGTACATTGCAGAAGTGAGGTTGTATCATTATTCAATAAATTAGTGGATTACATTTCAATTTCTCAATCATTAAAATTATTTCACTTACTTCCTATATTACCTTGAAAAATCCCAAAAGAATGCACAGGTTTGAAACAGAATTCAGCACTTTCAAGCTTTCATAATACTACCTTTAATGCACAACTCAAGTCCAAAATAATGAGAGATAAATATAAAATAAAATAATAGTTTTAATAAAATAGTAACTTTTAGATGCAGCTTTTTTAACTCTGGTACAACTACAAACAAAGTATTTTCTATACTACTTGAGGAATGTTCCTCCATTGCTATACAGCAGGGACATACAGTTGGTTTAACACACCCTCTCCTGCAACACAATGCAAGACTGAAAAAAAGTTTGTTTAATATGTAACACCCAGTACTCCGATTCAAGGTACTAATTTGGATGAAAGAGGTTAGAACTTTTGCTACTTCATGATCAAGAGTTATTATGTAAATATAATTCAAATACAAGTCAAAATGGCATTGAAAGATCCCTGCTTTTAATAGTACTACCCTTCAAGGTATGTAGGATGTTTTCATTGCATTATGTGTTTCTTGAACATCATTAATCTTTGCATCATTAAATTGTTGATCATGAAAACATTTCTTGATTGCTTATGTGGAGAAATGTACAGTGTTTTCATTTATTTGCAGAAGGTGTAAAAGCAACAATTTCACTTCTGGTCCATTTCCTGATTAAACTAAAAGTTACAGTTTAGTGAAGATTCACTGTGCCATTTACGTTACTTTTAGTTACTGTATATTTTAAAATGGAAAAATAACTAATGGTAGACCTTTGTTTTACCATCAACAGATTAACTTTTGTATTTTCTAATCCTTTTGGTAATGTTATTATATATTTATTTGACGTCTCCGAATTTTATGATCTACAAAAGTGTATATAATCATGTTCTTAACAAACCACTTGGATGATTCCATGAGCTAAATCTCAGTTCCATATTTGTTTTATTTACTGTATGTGTGTACATATGTTTGTGTGTGTGTGTGTGTATATATATATATATATATATATATATATACATACATACATATACATACACACACATACAGTGGGTATGGAAAGTATTCAGACCCCCTTCAATTTTTCACTCTGTTATATTGCAGCCATTTGCTAAAATCATTTAAATTTATTTTTTTCCTCATTAATGTACACACAGCACCCCATATTGACAGACAAAAAAAAGAATTTTTGAAATTGTTGCAGATTTATTAAAAAAGAAAAACTCAAATATAACATGGTCCTAAGTATTCAGACCCTTTGCTCAGTATTTAGTAGAAGCACCCTTTTGAGCTAATACAGCCATGTGTCTTATTGGGAAAGATGCAACAAGTTTTTCACACCTGGATTTGGGGATCCTCTGCCATTCCTCCTTGCAGATCCTCTCCAGTTCTGTCAGGTTGGATGGTAAACGTTGGTGGACAGCCATTTTTAGGTCTCTCCAGAGATGCTCAGTTGGATTTAAGTCAGGGCTCTGGCTGGGCCATTCAAGAACAGTCACAGAGTTGTTGTGAAGCCACTCCTTCATTATTTTAGCTGTGTGCTTAGGGTCATTGTCTTGTTGGAAGGAAAACCTTCGGCCCAGTCTGAGCCCAGTCCTTAGCACTCTGGAGGAGAGGCAAGACACATGACAGCCCGCATGGAGTTTGCTAAAAGACACCTGAAGGACTCTAAGATGGTAAGAAATAAGATTCTCTGGTCTGATGAGACCAAGATAGAACTTTTTGGCCTTAATTCTAAGTGGTATGTGTGGAGACAACCAGGCACTGCTCATCACTTGTCCAATACAGTCCCCACAGTGAAGCATGGCAGCATCATGCTGTGGGGGTGTTTTTCAGCTGCAGAACAAGGACGACTGGTTGCAATCAAGGGAAAGATGAATGCGGCCAAGTACAGAGATATCCTGGACAAAATCCTTCTCCCGAGTGCTAAGGACCTCAGATTGGGCCGAAGGTTTACCTTCCAACAAGACAATGACCCTAAGCACACAGCTAAATAACGAAGGAGTGGCTTCACAACAACTCTGTGACTGTTCTTGAATGGCCCAGCCAGAGCCCTGACTTAAATCCAATTGAGCATCTCTGGAGAGACCTAAAAATGGCTGTCCACCAATGTTTACCATCCAACCTGACAGAACTGGAGAGGATCTGCAAGGAGGAATGGCAGAGGATCCCCAAATCCAGGTGTGAAAAACTTGTTGCATCTTTCCCAAGAAGACTCATGGCTGTATTAGCTCAAAAGGGTGCTTCTACTAAATACTGAGCAAAGGGTCTGAATACTTAGGACCATGTGATATTTGAGTTTTTCTTTTTTAATAAATCTGCAACAATTTCAAAAATTATTTTTTTTGTCTGTCAATATGGGGTGCTGTGTGTACATTAACAAGGAAAAAATTAATTTAAATGATTTTAGTAAATGGCTGCAATATAACAAAGAGTGAAAAATTGAAGGGGGTCTGAAAACTTTCTGTACCCATTGTACATACCCATATATCTATACTAATAAAAGGCAAAGCCCTCACTGACTGACTGACTGACTCACTCACTTCATCACTAATTCTCCAACTTCCCATGTAGGTAGAAGGCTGAAATTTGGCAGGCTAATTCCTTACAGCTTACTTACAAAAGTTAGGCAGGTTTCATTTCGAAATTCTACACGTAACGGTCATAACTGGAACCTACTTATGTACATATATACCGGCCATAGCCTGCAGCTCGGTCGCCGTGTGAGGCGGAGTTGCGTCTTTCATCGTCACGCCTCCCACGTAATTGAGTGCCTGCCCATATAAGGCCGTCCATCAGCGGCAATCCAATAGAAACACTCTTCCGCTAAATATTCTGTGCTGACAGATATCCATTATCCAGAACACAATAGGCTCACATTCTTGCATATGTTTGTGCTTTCTACTTAGCAGGGATGGATGGTACTGAAGGCACTGGAGAAATAAATTTAAAAAAACACAATCCTTACAGTTCTACCAACTTTGTGCAAGTGAGAATAAGCCTTTGGGAGCTAACAGATAATTGCATCAAGGACTCCAATCTTTGTCTGAAAGGTAAGCTGCAATGGGTGCAGGTGGTCTACCATAAGAGAACTCGTACAGTCCAGGACCAGCCTCTCAAAGGTCTTCAATTTGTATAATGTAAATGCCACTAGTCTTGAGTCATTAGGTGACGAGTCACCTGCCTTCTTTAGAAGTGGAATAATGCAGGATGTTTTTCATGGCTGTGGCACTTCCTTGAACCTTAAGGGAAGAATAAAGAGGTGAGAGAGGATACCACAATGTTGGTCAGCACATGCCTTAAAGAACTCAAGGACTGACTCCATCTGGTTCCACTGCTTGTAGCTTCCTCAGCTGTCCCCTCACTTGATGTTTAGTTATAGACAGTGCATACTGATGGTCAGAGGTGGTCTCATCACAGGCCACTCCAGTTGAAAAAGTAGGTGTTGTTAATGTAGTAGGGATGGTGTGGAAGGACTGGTCATTGGAAGAAGGTGGCAGTTGGAAGGAAAATCTTGTGGTAGACATTATACTGGTTGAAAGAGACACCAGTACAAATTTGTCAACTGTTTATCATTTTTACCACAGCTGAAAACATCAGGAAGCCATTTTTATTACCCACTGAAAAAAGACAGTGTGTGGTGGAAAGATGGCATTCTGACACCTGCTGACACATCCATCACAATATACAAATACAACTTTACAGGTACACCCTCCCTCCCATGTCTGAAACTGTTTACGACAGAATCTTAAGACTAAGACCCCCATCCCTCTCCCTATTACCCCATCACTTCTCAGACTGATATTGTTTTTGATCATATCTTCGGAATTTGAAGATGATCATACACCTACCCCCAAGTTCATTGAAGATGATAAGAAGCCAGTAACACAGAGTAGTATTATTTGTTCCATTTCAAATACGGATAATAATGATAATAAAGTACCCCTGGATTAACCTATAAGCAAAATAAACACATGCTTAGGACACCAAAGTAAATGGAGTGCAACAGAGCTTTTAAAAAAGTAGGCAAAAACTTTACAGTATAAAGTTTTGAGTACGTAACAATAAGTACTGTTTTACATCTTTTGAAACACGTACGTTGAAATGCTGTAAACCTTTCTTTAGTAGGCTGTACGTGTTGTAGGGCTGTTGAGGCAGTATTCAGTCAATCTAAATCAGTAGATCTAAATCGTCTTTGGTTTGTCTGTATATAATTTTTCTTCATGACAACAAAATTATGTTTTGAAATGCAATATTAAAGACTAATTAGGCTTGCTTGTTGTTGTTCAATGGGGAACCAAAGCAATTGGGAAGAATAGCTATTTCATTATTTTTTTATTGTTAATCTTGTTTAATTTTCTTTTTTTTACTGTACAGTCTATATAATACACATTTTTAAACATGCTATGTTTTTTTAATGGGATGTGATACAATCATGGCCAAAATTATCGGCACCCCTGGAATTTTCCCAGAAAATGCACAATTTCTCCCAGAAAATTGTTGCAATTACAAATGTTTTGGTATACATATGTTTATTTCCTTTGTGTGCATTGGAACAACACAAAAAACAGAGAAAAAAAAAACCAAATCTGACATCATGTCACACAGAACTCCAAAAATGGGAAGGACAAAATTACTGGCACCTTTTCAAAATTGTGGGTAAATCGTTTTATTTCAAGCATATAATACTCCTTTGAACTCACCTGTGGCAAGAAACAGGTGCTGGCAATATAGCAATCACACCTGAAGCCAGTAAAAATAGAGAAAAGTTGACTCAACCTTTCTGTTGTGTGTCTGAGTGTGCCACATTAAGCATGGGGAACAGAAAGAAGAGCAGAGAATTGTCTGAGCACTTGAGAACAAAAATTGTGGAAAAATATCAACAATCTCAAAGCTACAAGTCCCTCTCCAGAGATCTTCATGTTCCTTTGTCCACTGTGCGCAACATAATCAAGTAGTTCACAACACATGGCACTGTAGCTAATCTCCCTGGACGTGGATGGAAGAGAAAAATTGATAAAAGACTGCAACGAAGGATAGTCCGAATGGTGGATAAACAGCCCGAATCAACTTCAAAACATATTCAAGCTGCTCTGCAGACTCAGGGTGCAACAGTGTCAGCTTGAACTATCCGTCGACATCTGAACGAAATGAAACGCTATAGTAGGAGAGCCAGGAGGACCCCACTGCTGACACAGAAACATAAAAAAGCCAGACTGGAGTTTGCCAAAATGTACTTGAGGAAGCCAAAATCCATCTGGGTGAACGTCTTGTGGACAGATGAGGCCAAGGTAGAACTTTTTGGTAAAGCTCATCATTCTACTGTTTACAGAAAATGGAATGAGGCCTATGAAGAAAAGAACACAGTACCTACAGTCAAACATGGTGGAGGTTCTAAGGTGTTTTGGGGATGTTTTGCTGCCTCTGACACTGGATGCCTTGACTGTGTGCAAGGCATCATGAAATCTGAAGACTACCAAAAGATATTGGGGCGCAATGTAGGGCCCAGTGTCAGAAAGCTGGGTCTGCGTCAGAGGTCATGGGTGTTCCAGCAGGACAATGACTCCAAACATACCTCTAAAAGCACCCAGAAATGGTTGAAGACAAAGTGCTACAAAGTTCTGAAGTGGCCAGCAATGAGTCTGGATCTAAATCCGATTGAACACTTATGGAGAGATCTCAAAATTGCTGTTGGGAGAAGGCACCCTTCAAATCTGAGGGACCGTGAGCAGTATGCAAAAGAAGAGTGGTTGGAAATTCCAGTTAAGAGGTGTAACAAGCTTGTTGATGGTTATAGCAAACGCTTGATTTCAGTTATTTTTTCCAAAGGGCGTGCAACCAAATATTAAGTTGAGGGTGCCAATAATTTTGTCCAGCCCGGTTTTTGAGATTTGTGTGAAATTATGTCAGATTTGGCTTTTTTTCTCTGTTTTTTATGTTGTTCCAATGCACATAAAGGAAATAAACCATGTGTATACCAAAACATTTGTAACTGCAACAATTTTCTGGGAGAAATGGTGCATTTTCTGTGGAAATTCCAGGGGTGCCAATAATTTCAGCCATGACTGTATATGTTTATTTCTTTGTTAGTTCTTTTTATTTTACACAATAAAGATATTTTGAATATAAATTAATTAGATAAGCGGACTCAATTCTTTATTTAGAAGTTGCTTTACACTGACATTCTGACCCTTCTTTCAGCTTTCCTCCCTGTTCAGGTGCTATGGATGATTTTCTTTTTGTATAACAAATTATATTCTTGGTTGAGGGTTTTCTTGCAGAATTTGTATTTCTGTGGTTTAATGTCTGTTATTCTAATTAAAAGCTTTGTGTTTTCTGTATTTATTTAAAAGTTTTTATGCTGATACTATTTTGTATCCAGTGTTGTATATTTGACGTATTACCTGCTTTTACTCTGTTGTTTATTCTGAAATTCTGTGAAGAGCTTTGAGCATGAAAAAGGTGTTATATATATTTATTATTATTATTATTATTATTATTATTGTAGTTGATTAAAATGGCCCCTATGAACAGAAACATCATAGAAGAAATACTATTAACCTAGAAAATTGGGCCAAATGAAGCATCTAAACTAGATTCAGAATGAAAAACATTTGCATATAGATAAATACCTAAGCCATGATAATTTTAATTATATTGTGACATAAATCTGTTGCCATATCCGCTCAAAAGCTATTAAAAATTGGTTTGCGGCTTTTAGCTTTGTCTACATCTCCTTCTAGCAACTAAAACCTGGATTCCTTGAGGCCAGCAATTAGTTCACTCCAGACATCGTTCATGTTATTCTAAGAAAGTCTGTTTTCTTGTTTTAGTTTACTAAGTTTCCTTTCCTTTACATAGCCTTTTCTTCAGTACCTGCTATGCATTCTTCTACCAGGCAAGAGGTGAAAAGGGTGCCACTTGGAAGTTGCTCCTTGATAAAAACAAGATAACAACAAGAGATATTCCTCATTTATGATCCCAACTAAAGACATTTTAATGTAGGCAAGAGGAACGGAGGAAGACGCAGGTGGATTATACTTAAGGCCTTGTTCACACGGGCGTTAAGTTTTTGGATAAACGAACTTGCTCTGGACGTCCTAGATGTTTATGTTGCATTTTGTGGTGGCGATCGATTGACTTCTACACCGGCGTTCGTTTGTCTCTGTCTAACGCCAGCCTGCAGCCCAAATTGTAGTTTGTGTGTTAACCTGTGGAGGCAGTGTCAGGAACTGGATATGAAAACCCTTGTCGTTTTATTTGAGGTGCCTCCTTTCAACATGGACCATTTTGCTATGTTAGATATTAATCTTCTTGTTTTAAAAATACTCGTAATACGGCGACGTAGGGAGAGAAAATATCACCTCCGCTACTGGGTTCGTCCTCTGACCGCACAACGTCGGGTTAAAGGAAGTTTTTTTGTGCTTTATGAAGAAATGCGAAAATATACGCGCAAGTTTTTTAATTACTTTCGGATGTCGGTTTCAGACTTTTGATTGTCTGCTGCAGCTGGTGCAATGTCACATTGCACACCGATCAACCAATATGCGACTTGGTGTTAGCCCCGAAGAGAGACTACTTGTCACTTTGAGGTAAGGAAACAGTAGTCGAGTGTGCGCTTACACTGGTGTTATGCACTGAAATGCCTGAACCCAGCAGCGTAAAATAAACACGCAGAAAACAAACTAGAAGCGATTTCCTTGCGTTCGCTGGGTTTTGAACGCCAAGAAAAAGCTGCATGCAACGTTTTTTTGATGCCATATAAACGCGCAGCCGGACAAACGCACGTCACCAAAGCCCGTGTGAACACTCTCATTGACTCCTACGTGTAGAAAACACTTGTCGCTTCATCCGCGCTCACCGGACGCTACGAACGCAAAAAAAAACCGCTCGATTTTAATGCCCGTGTGAACAAGGCCTAAGTGTTGATGTGCTGCACACTGCTGCTTATGTTTGGCTTGCCTGATGTTTGGATTTATAAAAGGTGAATCCAAAGCAATGCCAATATGATAGTGTTATGTTACTTTAAGTTACCATTAAGACTGCCAGCCTCTGATAAACAATGGTCATAAGGACAACACAGAACAATATATTATTACCCTAACCAAGAACAATATACAATTACCCCAAGCAGACTACATGATTAAACTACATCCTTCTACATCTCCGATCAAACCTGGGTGTATTAAGGATTTGGATGAATTCTCCATATATACTTTAGAAGCAGTGTGCATCCCAAATTAGATGCAAGAGGAAAAGATGAGAGAACCCACAAGTATAAGCACAGACTAGGGGTTGCACACTGTTTAGGTGCATAAACCTAGGTATGATGTGTTCTACACTACTAAACTTATAATCCTACTTGGAGCAACACAGAATTAATTATGGAAATAAATCCTTAAATCTGCAAAAAAACTTGGAAAACTTAGCCAAGAAAACCTATCTTTAAGTAAAAGGATTTTTCGGCTTAAAGGAGAAATAACCAAAATTAACAGCAGCCTTGGCCAGAAAAGAGAAGGCTGTGCTTCAATTATTTTAATAAATCCTATGTAACTAATCCTTTACTCATAATTTATCTGACTGTTACCAGTACAAAATACCATAGCAGCTAGTTGCTATTATCATTTAAGAAGCTGATAACATCATCATCATTGATGTATGACAGCTACACAGAAGTTGCTAAGTACTGTACAATGACTAAATAAAATTTCAAAAGTGAGTTATTTAGTTTTATTTAGTGCAGTTTGAATTTTTACAACAATTTTTAACTAAAAAGGTAAAAAAAATGTACATTAAAGACAAATTAATGGTTCTTCATGTTCTAAAGGAAAAAAACATCTCACCCTTCTATGCTTTAAATTTTAAGTGGTAAAACCTCTAAGATTTCAGGTTTCATGAATCACTTGCAGAACTTAATCTATCTGTTAATAAGAGGCAGTGGTATTTGCTTAAAATGTGGATAATTCGTAGAGAAACTGTGTGGGCTGAGTGGTGGCTCTGAGGCTAGGGATCTGCACCGTGAATCAAAAGGTTGCTGGTTTGAATCCCGCAAAAGGCATAAGTAATTGTACTCCGTCCCCAAAGACTGAAAAAGCCTGTAATCCTAGGGCACCTTAAACTCCTTTACACCACTACATTAGCATCTTATGTGTTGCAAATGTGTTGATCAGCACAAGCAGACTGCTATCCCATCCCCCCCACTGCCGCAGCTGAACTCAGGCAAAAAGTTCTCCCAGCTGAATGAAGTCTCTTTCGATGTGAAGTGCCATTTCATATGTGTTCCATGTCTACAACGGTCTATGTAAATGTAGGATGATAGGAAATGCGAGGCAGCAATTGTTTAACACATAGCTAAAACAGAAACCTTTTTCATGTTTTAGACATGAAGTGTACAATGTACTAGCAAAATACCCGCACTTCGCAGCGGAGAAGTAGTGTGTTAAAAAGTTATGAAAAAGAAAAGGAAACATTTTAAAAATAACGTAACATGATTGTCAATGTAATTGTCATAGGCTTTTTAGTATTGAGAGTGAATCTGATGATTGCAAAGAGTTTAATTTATGATTGTAAATGTTGTGCAGGAGAAATGTACATTTTTAGGCAGGGAGCCAACCACGTGGTAGGTGCGCAGACAGCAGCCGTGCGGAAAAAGGAAGGGGGACCGGGGGCGGCCCTTGTCCATCTCTACCGTGAAATAAATCGTCTGTTAACAGAAATGAGGAATGAAACCGCCAAAAGGAGAGGGTCAGTTCTGAAAGTTCCTTACGGCATAATGGTGAGAACCGCCAAAAAGAAGACGTTATTTTTGAAAGTTTGTTACGGGGCACAGCATGAAATGAAACATACAATGTTTCTAAGTACAGTGTAAAGGATGAGCATGGGAAATTTGGGCTTCCTATGTATATTGGAAGTCACAGAAATAGTGAAGAGGGGTTTCCCCTATCTATATATACAGTTTAGGTGGTACACTCTCCCCCCAACCCCCACCCCTTGGGTGTTACAATAGGACATGAAACATACCTAATTTTTGTAAGTATACTGCAAGGAATGAACATGCAAAATTTCAGCTTCCCGCCTATATGGAAACTGGGAAAATTAGTTGTGAGTCAGTGAGGGCTTTGCTTTTATATTTAATGGGGCTTCTCCCTGCTTGCTTTGCTCGCCAACCCCGTTTTTGGTTTTCCGGATACACACTTTTAAGTTTTTTTTTTCCTTTGAATTGTTGCTATTTCATTAGTTTCACTTTTATTTCAGATCTTCTGTAAAAACAATATTTGGAATCTTTCGAGTCCCAATATGCTGAATTTTTTAAATGAGGTCAGTGAGACATGTATTTAACACTAGAATTACCAGAGTTTAACAGCAGTGTCAGATGGTGGGGTGGGGGTAGGTTAGGATCCTGAACGCGAATGAGAGAATGAAACTGAATGAAATGAAACCCATCTGACACTGCTGTTTTCACATAATGATGCATATAGTTCTGCACTCTGTAGGAAGTAAGTAAATAAATCCAAATAAATAACATCTGAACAGTGTATGTGCCCGAAAAAGAAGTCTGACTGCATTCTTGTACCAATGCTTGCAAACTGAAGTGTCTACGTGCACTTTTCGTGGCATTACACGTGTATTTTTTGAGCATGTCCGTGTCACTCAAACACAGGAAGCTCTGCAGTGTACTTGTGTGTTTCTTTTTTCTTCGGTTAAACTCTTGAATAAAAGTGCACTTGTTTGGTTATTCTTGTACATCCACAATTATATGTCACTTACATATAAGCTAGATCGAATGTTATTTACTTACTTCCTACAGAGTGCTGAGCTATAGCGCGTCTTTATGAGAAAACAGCAGTGTCAGATTTGGGGGGATGGGTGAATGTAGGAACATGAACGTGACTGAGAGAATGAAACTGAATAAAAAAAAAAAAAAAAAATAAAAAAAAAAAAAGCAAAGCTAACCTTTACAAGTATCATATATTTACAGCAGCTGTTACAACTGAAATCAAATGTATGTTTTTATTCTAAAATAGTAAGAATAAAAGCCACTGAGTTCTCAAAACGGACTGTTCGGGGATCGAACCTGTGAAGTTTGGATTACCATTCAACTGCTGATACTGTTGCATCACTGAAGCAGTCGTAGTAAATGCGTGTCAATGTCATACCCTAATGCGTGTTGTTTTTCTGCAGTTATATTTTTGAATAAAAGCACACTTGTTCTGTTGTATTTGTACCTGTTGTGAAAGTGTTTCTTTGATATTTGGACTTCAGGCTTCACACAATATAAACTTCATGTCTACATTTTGTCAATTATTACTAAAACATGAAAAACGTTTCTTTTTTAATGATGTGTTTACATAGATTGCTGTAGACACGGATCACACAAGAAATGCGTGTGTTCCAAATAACGATATATTATTTATAAAAGGTGTGATTTTGCTTGACTTCTCACTCAATACAACTACAAGCAACTGACATGCAGGTAAACAGACTTGAGCTGAGAAAACTGTGTGCCGGTGGGGAATGTGAGAGCGGACTGCTTGCTGCTTATCAACACATTTAAAGGACAAAAGACGCTGACAGAGAGGTGAGAAGCGATTTAAGGTGGGACGGATCTACGAGTTTTTTCATAGGCTCTGGTAATTGCAGTGTTAATGACTTTGTACCATAACTCAGGATAGGTTTCTCTGTTTGGAATTTCAGTACAGACAAAACGATCTACATCATCAGCAGTTAATAATTTCTTTTGCAAAGTAACCAATGAATGCATGTGAGGTACAGTAATCCCTCCTCGATCGCGGGGGTTACGTTCCAGACCCCCCCGCGATAGGTGAAAATCCGCGAAGTAGAAACCATATGTTTCTATGGTTATTTTTATATATTTTAAGCCCTTATAAACTCTCCCACACTGTTTATAAATATTCCCAGCAGAGTTATACAGCATAATCCCTTTGTATTCTCTTAGATATTAGGTAAGATTCATTGAAATTATGTATATAAACACACTGTTTATATACAGTAAAACCTAAATATTATTTTAAAGATATTGAGTGTCTCCGATATCACATGTTACAGCCATTACGATAGACATGCCACCAGCAATAAATACGTACAATGCAACAAAAATAGTATACAGTAAATATGTGTTTACAGTGACACTAAACGTACGTACATATACTAAGTACTGTAAGTAGAAAATTAATTACGGTTACTCACCAACAATGACACGATGACTTGTCCGATAACAATGAGTTTTATTTTACTGCACAACAAAGGAGAGCGTTACAGCCCTTAAAGGAGCCACTTCAGGCGATTGTGTAGCACTGCCGTTGTTCTTCTTCTGGCAGTCTTCAATCCAAATCCCTAAAGCAGATTCCATCCAGACTACTGCCTTATTACATCCACTTACAACTTGTTTTGCACCCTGGTTAAAAGGACACTGCGGCCGTAGATCTTATTTAAAAAGTAGGAAAGGAATATAAAAAGAATCGTAGCCTTTAACAAATCCAAAACGTTTACCTTTTCGGCAAGCGTTAACATCTTCCGCTTTATGCTGGGCACGGCCCCTGAAGCAGTAGCAGATCGTTTTGGAGCCATAATGAAGGGCTTGACTATGCACAAAGATAAACACAAAAGAGCACAACTCTTTACACAGCGAAACACGTTGATGCTGAATGAGCGAGACGAGACTTCCTGGTTAGCACTGCATTCAGCAAGCAGGAACTTAACTGCGTGCTCTGATTGGTTAGCTTCTCAGTCATCCGCCAATAGCGTCCCTTGTATGAAATCAACTGGGCAAACCAACTGAGGAAGCATGTACAGGAAGTAAAAAGACACATTGTCCGCAGAACCCGCGAAGCTGCGAAAAATCTGCGTTATATATTTAGTTATGCTTTCATATAAAATCCGCGATAGAGCGAAATCGCGAAAGTCAAAGCGCGATATAGCGAGGGATTACTGTAAACCCTGTTTTTGAAATTATCTGACTTAAACTTCAAAGCCTTACAATATTTACATACTAATGCAATGTTTACTTTCTTTGCTTTGACACTTTAGTTTTTTTCTGCTTTCATATTCTGTATCGGGCAGCACGGTGGTGCAGTGGTAGCACTGCTGCCTCGCAGTTAGGAGACCCGGGTTCGCTTCCCGGGTCCTCCCTGCGTGGAGTTTGCATGTTCTCCCGTGTCGCGTGGGTTTCCTCCGGCGCCCGGTTTCCTCCCACAATCCAAAGACATGCAGGTTAGGTGGATTGGCGATTCTAAATTGGCCCTAGTGTGTGCTTGGTGTGTTTGTGTGTGTCCTGCGGTGGGTTGGCACCCTGCCCAGGATTGGTTCCTGCCTTGTGCCCTGTGTTGGCTGGGATTGGCTCCAGCAGACCCCCGTGACCCTGTATTTGGATGCAGCGGGTTAGAGAATGGATGGATGGATGGATATTCTGTATCTTGGTCTGTATGTGTTTCACACAAGTTTTCATTAACTCTAACCTGCTCTGCTTGCTTTTGGCCCCCTTGTTATTGAACCTCTTTATGACGTTTTACTTTTGTTTTCTACTCTTGTCTTATTTCTGACCTCGCTTTGTCCTGCTTTTTTTTCCCCAATGACACCTGGTCAGTGGTGATTATTTTCCCTTTTTTGAGTAATAATTTCCGTTTGTTTGCGCTACTGCAATCTTTACTTTCTTTTTTTTATATTTTCTAATTTTTCTACTTTCATATTCTTTAACTTTCTCCACATGTGTATCGTGCCATTTTTTTCTTTTAGCCTTTCGAACTCCACTGTTTTCATAATCTCTAACCTGCTCTGCATGTGTATAGCACATTTATGAAGTTCTACTTTGTCTTTTACTCTCTATCTTTTATTTCTGAGCCCGAATGGACGTGCTTTTTTTTCCAATTCCACTTGTTTCGGGCTGATAATTACTTTCCTTATTTTCTGAATTTGCACCTAGATTATTCTTTTTCTTTTTTTTCTCTCAAACGTTTTTGAGTCTCTTTTCTCCACGTTGCTTTCTTCTTCACTTAGTCATCCATATTTCATTTATAACCTATTGTCCTTATACACTTTATATGCGCTGAGAGCCCTGGATCTGTGTGTGCTCAAAGGCTTTACACAACTGAGTGTTTTGCTGCCTATGGTCTTATTTGATATTGTTTGTAAGTAGGGCATGTCTTGCAAGAATTTCATGTTCTACGTCCCCGCGAGACGGTCCTGGGTCAATCACTTGACACAAAGTCTCATGTTTAAGGTCCGTGCGAGAAGCTCCATGGCCAATCTCTTTTGTCTTGCGGGTCTTTTAAGTGTCTTCCATGATCTTCACGTGAAGATCACGTCTCGTCTCCCTAGTGTTTCTCTCCAGGATTTTATTTTTTAATAGAGAGATAGATGAAGACTTAAGTCCAAATATCAAATAACACTTTCACAAAAGACACAACTATAACAAAACAAGTGCACTTTTATTCAGGAATATAACTGAAGAAAAAGAAGCTGGCTCAGGGTACGGCACTGACATGACCCGCTTGGGTGGTGCAGCGGTAAGAACTGCTCAATCATAATCAAGAGGTCACAGATTCAATTCCCAGGTCCTCCAATTACCATTTTGAGTAGTCAGCTGCTATTTTTATTACTATTATATAATAAAAACATACATTTGATTTTAATCTGTAACAGCTGGTGTAAATTTATGGTACTTGTAAAAGTTAACATTCTTTTTTTCAGTTTTATTCTCTCAGTAACATTCACGCTCCAAACCCAGATCTGATGATGTTGGTTTTAAAGACGTGGTATAACAAACCTCTTTATTTGAAAATAGTGTCAGATCTTGGGTGTTAGTGGTGTACATGACTGGGAAAAACTGTGGGTGTGAGTGGTGTTTTGAGAAAATGGAACTGGAAATTGTCTGCTGTGGAGGGATAAAAGCTGACACACAAACACTGGTGAATCGTGCCTTCTTGGTATCTTATTGTCAGTTAAATTTTTTTATTATTCAGTTTTATTCCTGAGTGTTCTGGCTCACGCTGAGTTAGTATGAACCTCAGGGGGAGCGTAAACGTGACTAAGAGAATAAAGAAAAAATAAATCTTAACTTTTACAAGTACTATAAATTTACACCTGCTGTTAGAGATTGAAAACAAATGTATGTTTTTATTATATAATAGTAATAAAAATAGCAGCTGACTACTCAAAATGGCAATTGGAGGACCCGGGAAACAAACCCACGACCTCTTGATTATGAGTCAGTGGTTCTTACTGCTGCACCACCAAAGTGGTCGTGTCAGTGTCGTATCCTAAGCCAACTTCTTTTCCTTCAGTTATATTCTTGAATAAAAGTGCACTTGTTTTGTTATATTTGTACCTTTTGTGAAAGTGTTTATTTGATATTTGGACTTCAGACTTCACACATTATACACTTTATGTCTACAATTTGTCTAATTATTACTAAAACATGAAAAACGTTTCTGATTTAGCTATGTATTCAGAAATTCCTGCCTCACATTTCCTGTTATCACATGACATGGAACACACATGAAATGTATGTATTCCAAATGACAATATATTGTTTACCCTCTACAATTCAAGTCATCTCACACCCAGATAAACACACTTGAGCTCTGAGAATCTTCTTTGCAACCTGAGCTGCATTGGTGGGGGGATGGCATAGCAGTCTGCTTCCTCCTTGAGGTGATCGACACATTTGCAACACAAAAGAAGCTAACGGAGAGGTGTGAAGGAATTTAAGGTGGCCCGGGATTACAAGTTTTTTCATAGGCTTCCAGGATTCTAGTGTTAACCTGCAATTGCTTCTTTCTGGGTATGACATTAATCTGCATCTAGTCCTGCAAGCAGGTCCTCCAACTTGGGGGTTGGTGGCAGGACTGGCACTCCAGCTGCCGTAAAAAAATCAAAGAGAAATTAAAGAGAATGAAAGTACTTTCTCACCTAACAGGTCTAAATGCTAAAATAGTATTTTTACAGGAAACCCACTTACTAAGTAAGGATCAGTTCCGGCTGCAAAAAGACTGGTCTGGCCAAATGTTCCATTCTAGTTTTACAAAGAAAACTAGAGGGGTGGGAATTCTCATACATAGAACAGTACCATTTGTAGCATCAGATGTAGTATTGGATCCTGAAGGGAGATATGTGATGGTCATGGGAGACTTATCTAACTGTAAAATGATTTTGATAAATGTTTATGCACCTAATGTTGATGATAAGGAATTTATACAAAATTTATTTGCATCCATTCCCAATCTGAACACTCATAAACTTATAATGGCTGGGGACTTTAATTGTGTTCTAAATCCACTTTTAGATAAGACTTCCTCCACAGGGGGAACGGCAACTAACACCGCAAAGATAATTACAAAGTTTATAACTGATCACAACTTATCAGATCCCTGGAGGTTTTAAACCCAAATTCAAGAACATATTCTTTCTACTCACCAGTACATCATTGCTACTCAAGGATTGATTACTTCTTTATAGATAATAACTTCTTGCCTAAGATTAAATCTTGTAAATACGATGCTATTGTTATTTCAGACCATGCTCCGATGATCTTGGAGCTGAAATTACTAAGCCCCATACACTCACCCCGCAGATGGCGCCTCAATCCGCTTCTATTAGCTGACGAGAATTGTACTGAATTTATATCCAAACAAATTGAATTCTTTCTAGAGACAAATACATCCCCTGAGATCTCTGCAGGAATACTCTGGGAAACTCTTAAGGCCTTCTTAAGAGGACAGATTATCTCATATCTTTCCCACAGAAATAAATCCGCGAAGAAAGTAGCAGAGATAAAAGCGAAATTACTAAAATAGATGAAGAACATGCCAGACTACCAAGCGAGACTCTACATAAGAGGAGGCAGGCTCTACATTCAGAATTAAACCTCTTGACAACTAAAGAAACCGAACAACTAATTTACAAATCCAGACATCATTATTATGAACATGGAGAGAAAGCTAATAAGCTTTTAGCAACAAATTCACAAGCAAGAAGTGCAACGCAATCTCGTAATTACTAACACGAATGGAGATAAAATCATCGAACACAAAAATATAATGTACACTTTTAGAGACTACTATAAATCCCTATATACTACTGAGTTTAAAGAAGACAATATACAATCTAATGCATTTCTGGATAAATTACAGATACCACAAATTGACGCTATTAGTGTGGAGGAGCTCGATAAACCTCTGTCATTATCAGAATTACTGGATGCTATAAAGTCACGGTGGAAAAGCAGCAGGCCCTGATGGCTACCCTGCAGAGTTTTACAAGAAATTCTCCGCTCAGCTAGCTCCCCTCCTATTAGCAACATTTACAGAAGCCAGAGATAACCAATCTCTTCCACAAACCTTTCGCCAAGCACTAATCACTGTCTTTCCAAAACAAAATAAGGACTTATTACAATGTGCATCATACAGACCAATTTCACTTCTGAATAACGACGTTAAAATACTCTCTAAAATCATAGCTAGAAGGATGGAGAAAGTGCTCCCTCAATAATATCACAAGACCAAACTGGATTTATTAGGGGCCGACACTTATCTTCAAATCTTCGACGCCTGTTTAATGTAATATACTCACCAACTAAATCAAACACCCCAGAAATATTATTATCATTGGATGCAGAA
The DNA here is from genome assembly GCF_016835505.1 of Polypterus senegalus. Taxonomy (NCBI): domain Eukaryota; kingdom Metazoa; phylum Chordata; class Cladistia; order Polypteriformes; family Polypteridae; genus Polypterus; species Polypterus senegalus. The sequence goes on along the minus strand of NC_053154.1, from coordinate 100,399,698 downwards.
AAGCATTCGACATGATTGAATGGAAATACCTTTTACTATTTTGGAGAAGTTTGGGTTTGGCCCAACATTTGTGCATGGATTAAATTACTGTATACTAACCCAGAAGCTTCAGTTTGCATCAATAACATTTGCTCAGACTACTTTAAACTAGAACGTGGCACAAGACAAGGATGCCCTTTGTCACCACTGCTGTTTGCAATTGCCATTGAACCACTGGCAATACATTGTCGAAATACTGATCAGATAAAGGGGATTAGCAGAGAAGGACTGGAACAGAAAATCTCATTATATGCAGATGACATGGTACTGTATATATCGGACCCAGAAAATTCTGTGCCTGCAGTCTTAGCAGCACTCACAGAATTTCAAAAGCTCTCTGGTCTCAGAATTAATCTGAATAAAAGTGTACTCTTTCCGTGAATTCGCAAGCATATAATATTAGATTAGACACCCTTCCTTTTATCATTGCAGAACAGTTTAAATACCTCGGGGTAAACATCACAAGTAAACATAAAGCTCTTTATCAACAAAATTTCGTGTCTGTATGGAAAAAATTAAACAAGACTTGCATAGATGGTCAACCCTTCATCTCACACTAGCTGGAAGAATTAACACTGTTAAGATGAATATTCTTCCTAAGCTCCTTTTTTTATTTCAAAACATACCAATATACATTAATAAATCGTTCTTTAAGCAATTAGATTCAACAATAACCTCATTTATTTGGAATTCTAAACATCCACGCATCAAAAGAGCGACCCTACAAAGACAAAAGGCAGAAGGCGGCATGGCTCTACCTAACTTCCAGTTTTATTACTGGGGCAAATATACAGTCGATAAGAACCTGGACACAAATAGAAGAACATACACAGGCATGGACCGCAATAGAAGTAAAATCCTGCAGTACTTCTTTGTATTCCTTGCTTTGTGCTCCAATAAACACACGCTATCGGCAATACACTAATAACCCAATTGTGCTCCACTCACTTAGAATCTGGAACCAATGTAGAAAGCATTTTAAGACGGAGAAGCTTCTTTCTGTGGCACCCTGCAAAAGAACCACCTCTTTCAACCCTCACAAACATATGCAGTTTTAATATCTGGAAAAATTTGGAATTAACTTGCTTAGAGATCTTTATATAGACAACGCCTTTGCATCCTATGAACAATTACATTCCAAATTTAACATTCCAGCTACAAATTTCTTTCACTATCTTCAAATCAGGAACTTTGTTAAACAGAACCTTCCAGATTTTCCTCATCTTGCACCCTCATCCACGCTGGAAAAATTATTGCTCAATTTCAAGGAGTTAGACTCCATCTCTACAATATATAAAATCCTTTTACAATCCCTTCCTTTCAAAGATCCAAGAGGACACTGGGAAAATGACCTCTCAATTAATATATCAGAAAAGGAGTGGAAAGTAGCAATGCAGAGAATTCACTCAAGCTCCATATGCGCAAAGCATACAATTATACAACTCAAAATTATATATCGAGCACATCTGTCTCACTAAAACTCTCCAAAATGTTTCCAGGGCATGATCCAACCTGCGAACGTTGCAACCAAGCCCCAGCCTCACTAGGTCACATGTTCTGGGCCTGCTCCAAATTAACATTATTCTGGACAAAAATTTTTAATTACCTCTCAGACAGTCTTGGACTCACAATCCCTCCTAACCCATTAACAGCTGTGTTTGGGGTTCTTCCAGAGGGTCTTAAAGTGGAGAAAGACAAACAAACTGTGATTGCATTCACTACACTGTTGGCACGCAGACTTATTCTGATAAACTGGAAGAACCCAAACTCTCCTCTTTTAAGTCAGTGGGAAACTGATGTGTTATATTATTTAAAATTGGAAAAAATCAAATACTCAGTTAGAGGATCTGTGCAGACTTTTTTCAAAACATGGCAGGATCTAATCAGTAATATTTTGAAATGATTTTATAAAGCACAGAGAATTTGTTGATTTAGGTATTTTTAAAAGCCTTAAATTTTACACCGTTTGGCTTGCTCTCTCTCTCAAGGGTGGGGATCGATCTGTTCTTAGCATAATTCTTTTTTTTTTTTTGTAAAACTTGATTGCTATGTATTGATTGTAATAAAATTAATAAATAAAAAAAAAAAATAAAAAAAAAATCTCACACTATTCTAGTGTGGAGCAGGGATGTCACCTGCAGCACTCAGGTCCCAATCCAGGTGGTTTGGCATGGGGTGGGTGTGGCAAAACACCATAAGTGCATGCTTCCAACCTGTCTCTCTATCTCTCTCTCATAGAGAAACAGGAGCAACAAATCACAGGAGAAAAACATCGAATTCTATAAAAATTTTTTCCTAGCCCAAGGAATTGGTACTCCAGAGTGAAGTGCTTGCTTGGACTTCTACTGTGTTACCTTTCCTAAATAGAGTACTTAAAATCTTTCTCTCTTACTCTAATGATTGAATCTTTTAAAGAAGTCCAGTCTGAAATAGTTTAAGTATCAAGGAATCCATAACATTCACAACATATTAAACAGGGCAGAAAAACATGTGAACATGTGACTGGGCGGTCTCTTGGTCTGGAATCCCTGCAGATTTTATTTTTTTTTCTCCAGCTATCTGGAGTTTTTTTTTGTTTTTTCTTTCCACCCTGGCCATTGGGACCTTACTTATTCTATGTTAATTAATGTTGACTTATTTTTATTTTTTATTGTGTCTTCTATTTTTCTATTCTTCATTTTGTAAAGCACTTTGAGCTACATTTTTTCTTGTATGAAAATGTGCTATATAAATAAATGTTGTTGTTGTTGTTTAATGAAATAAACATTTTCATGTCAATATGACATGGAGGTATATTGTTTAAAACTACCATTAAGACTACAGACTCTAATAAACCATGTTTTTTTTGTAGAACAGTTAACTAACAACCTTACTTTGCCTTTGTAACACTTACATGATTGACTCCCTGAATAACTGTGCTAGGACTAGAGCTTGCTGTTGTACTGGAGCTAGACCGTGGCTGGTTGTTGTCAAGGGAATTCTCACTGTCCAGTGTTTGGTCCTCTACATCACCCCTATATTCTTGAAAATCCTGGAATTCCACCTCACTGGCATCTCCTAGTGCTGCGTGAGTCAAAGGATCAACATCTGTTGTACAAACAAAAACAATGACAATTTCTTACACTTTTATGTTTCATTGGGAAATAAGACATTTTAACTAACAAGTTATGAGGGTAACAATAAAATGTATTAATTTAGTCCTCTTTTTTACAGTCTATTATTTATAATAATTTTATTTAGAAACATACTTACTAGGAGTATCTCCTTTGATATCACACTTCATCATTTCACTGACAAAGTCACCAAGAGAAGAATATGATGAGCTGGAGTCATCATAGTCCACACTGTCACTGCCACTGAAAGTAAATTTGGTCAGTCACATCTTTGTATAGATATAACAAACTTAAAATTGCACAATGTTCAAATATTAAATTTAAGCTTATTGCGTGAAAGAAACTACATTTTAGTGCTTTATGGGAGATGACAATTAAAGAACATCAACTTGAGTTAAAAAGGAAGTAATTAGATTGACTTTTCCTGTGTTAAGGTTTTACGCCCTGTAATCATATCCACCAGAATCTTCACCACTGAAGCAAGACAAATTATAGCTGTTATTGCCCAGGCAGCATTTTAGTATACAACATCTCTGAAGAGTGGAGACTTGACATGTTACTTTTACTCCACAATGGAAACTTAGCTAAATAAGATTATATGCTGTCTATATTTATGAGTCTACCTATTTAACTTGGAACTGAGCAAATATAAAATGCCTGGTTGATTCTCTACTAGTGATTTTTTACATGCACTGTAAACAATTATTTAAAGGAATTGATTCCTATTTAGAGACAAAGGTCAATGATGTTTTTCATAAACATTTATGATTTGTCAGAATATTAGACAGTATGTAATAGTATTCATAATTAACTTGAAGAGTGATCTGAATTTGGTGTTTGGTGCTTTCATGTGTACAAGTTTTAATAAGACAACAGGCTCAAATTGTTTCCTTGACTGAAAACTTGTGCCAACAAGCTAACACCTGTTACCTGTCTCACCAAATCACAAATCCACAAATTCTAATGGAAGAGGTCACCTATTTTACCAATATCAAAGATACTCTATCCACAGAAAAATCATTTTTAATAACTTGTTGCCTTAACTATTGTTATAAAACATATGGAAAATACTGTGGATCTAAATCTGTCAACACATCAGATAACAGTTTGCATGTAGTTGTCAGTGACACTGTACTAAATAAAAAAAAAATCTACCAATAGCACAACTTTATAAACCACATCAATTTCCTATTTATCCATTGTGGTCTGACCTCTTAAACACCTCTTACCTGTCATCAGTTGGATCAGAGTCATTCTGGTTCTCTCTCTCAAGTGGAGCATTCATTGCCTCAGCAAGCTGGGAGTTGCTATCATAAACACGATAAAAAATTGGTTGCAGCTGATGTGCATACCACTTGGGTTTATCTCCAATGAGAGAAGGGTCATACATATCTGTGGAGAGAAAGATCTCAAGAGTGTAAAAGTAGGAGAGAAAGGTGTTCAGAGTGTAAAAGTATTCTAACAAAAATTAACAAAATAAGAGTATGACAGAAGAGAAGATACTGTATAAGAAAAAGCACAATACAAGTCCAAAAACTTGAGTGCTACTGGAGAATCAAAGAATGTCAGCAATGGATAAAACTTAGCATATGTTGAAAACCACTCTCAATGTTTGTAGTCTTTCTCACATTACCTATCAGATACAAATTAAAGTAGAAAAAATAGAAGTTAAAATAATGTATTCTCTACCAGAATGCAAAAGTACTCAGTGTAGCTACAAATATAGAAGAAAATTTAATTAATGAAAAATTTAGAGCCCCATAATTGTTTTTATACATCTTTGTATTTTTAACCAGAAGGCAACATGGCCTAGTGGTTAAGCCAATGGACACTAAATGGTTTACTTCTCTATCTGATTCACTGTGTGAATTTGAACAAGTCAATCAATCTGCTTATGCTCTAACTTAAAAGTAATTTTGCAGTATTTGTATTTACTCTTTGCATCATAAAAGGCCTAATATCAAAGGCAACTGAATGTCTTACTGTTATGGATCCGCTGGAATGCATAGTTGGTGGGGTTCAAAGACCACTCTCCAAAGTACTCAACAGCTTGAGTACGGGCAAGCTTCTCTGCAAATCCAGATTGTTTTGGTCTGGAGGCAAGAAAGGAGTTGGCCTGAAAGGCCACCACAGGCCTAGGAAAAAGCCTCAGTGTGCGAGTGTGCATCTGAAATCCCTGCAGCACATTTGGAGAATTAAAAAATCTCACCATGGCCACCCTAAAGGAAAGACAAAGAGGAAAGAAAAAAACAAGTTTTAGTATCAGGTAAAACTGGTTACAACATCAGCACTCGATCCTGCACTTGACAATCTACTTCGGTTTGAATACTATTATTCTACTTTTACTCTCTAAAAGTTAAGATCATCTTTGTTTTTCTGATTAGATTACTCTGACTTTCAGCTTTAAAAAAATATAAAAGCAGGTTTCCTTGCCTTGTTGCCACATCTACGGAGTCAACATCATTGCCATATATCAGAGGATTAAACTCAGTGGAAGGAGTTGAAGCTCCATCATCTCGTGATCTTCCTGAGAGCAGTGGCAGCTCCTGTCCTTCCTGGAATTTCTCCAGGTTCAGAATAGGCTGTGTGTTTAGACTCATGCTAGCCAAAGCCTTTGAAAGAGACAACACAGCATTAATGAATTTTCAGATGGTGTCCTAAAAAGGGAAAAAAAATCATTTCACCATTTCAGCCCCCTAACTGAGCCTTATCAAAACTCAGTGGTTAAGTGGGTCTTGGTGAATGTATCATAAGCAAAAGAGGACAAAAAGAACTCTCTTGCAATTTGTTTTATATTTCATGCATCTCAAGAGCGAATGAAATAGATGTGGATGGTAATTTTCTAACGGCCTCTAAAATCTTCAAGTAAGGTTTATTCACAATACCTTAACAGAAAAGCTGCTGTGAACAATTAATTCTATATACCTTGTTCACCTTATGTCTTTCACCCACATAATAACTATAAGGTAGACAGTCCTGGCAAGGCAACTACTAGGACTAAAAATATAAATGCTTGCGTGTTTATATATTTTTTTAATTACTTAACACCGAGGTGAAAGTTCCACATGTTTTATGTAAATATATAGTTGAACAGTTATGTTATAACTGATACATCTAAAACTGATTATGCAGATATGGGCTGAGAAATAACCAAAAATGACTAAAACAGCAAGGGTGGTGCATGAAGCAGGAGATCTCTGTCCATAAAAAATGGCAAAAAAGCAGCAGAAAAACACTTGGCTTGTGTGAAATAAACCAGAATACTTTCATTATTTGCAACAAAATGTACTAAGAGCCTGACAGCATCTTTTGTATTTTAAGCCGCTGAAAAGAAATTTTGCCTTGGACATAAATTGTTTTTGCTTGGTCTAAGTGAGCAATTAAAGGCTTAAGTCCTCAAGCAATAATACTCCACTGCAAACCAGGCAAACATCTTTAACCTAACAATGTAAAGCAATATGTGGCAGTGAAGACAGTGAGAAAGAGAGAGAGACATAACAGAAAAAATAAAAACCTTGTCCTCCGAAGCGCAGAGCTGTCTTTGCGCGAGTGCCGTCATGCTAACCAGACACTGAAGGGCAGCAGGGAGCCACAGCGCAGAAAGGATGCACATATGACCACAGACACGGATGACAGGGGAGGAAAGAGGATTTCTTACTGACAGACAGTGAAAAGAAAAACACAAAAACAACACCACAAGAAACAAACAGATAATGGCATTGCAGAACACAGCTTGGTATTATACTAGCCCTGCCATGCATCCATCTCCACAGACTTATTTTGCAAAGGGCCTTCTTGAATCTTCTGCACGTTATTGCCTTAAACTGCATCACCTGGTTTCCAACATAATGCAAAACTTCAGAATGTGGATCCAAATCAACAGCAAAAAAAAAATGATTGGCTTGTCCCCACCATGCATGGTTCTGCAATGCTGCCAGACAATGGGTGGTGGAGGGAGTGAGCTGGTAGACATAAAATTATTTAATGTTCAATATGCACAGCAGGGCTAGTTTTAGAAAAGAGCACCATGGCTCCATATATGGCTACTATGTATACAAAACTAAGCTTCTTCATATAGAAGATAAATTTACAAAAAGTTTATTCTGGAAATGATCTGATGGAGAAATGGCAAATCTGCTGAGTGATGAACACTTCTTCTGAAAATGAGATATGTTTTAGCCTTCTTCTTGTCACAGGTTTGAAAGTATGTATAGGTTCAAAACTACCACAGAACCTCTTGGATTCATCCAAAGAAAACGTCAATACTGAAGCCAGAGTTACCCAGGAGTTTCATGCTTTCGCCTCCTCTGCACTAGGAAGCCTTTAGGAAAGGGTAATAGTAGAAAGCAGTTTTGCCCCCACCCCCCATCAACTTCTCTTTTGCCTAGAAAATTGCACTGTGTCTTTAGTCTATAGATCAAGGGAGAATAAAAGTTTGTCTTAAAAACATACTGAAAGTTTCTTAAGGTGTTTGCTGTCTAGCCAGCTAAGTTAGTCACAGCATTTCATTTGCAGAAGGAGACATAAACAGGACTCTAGGTACTACAAGAGAAGGTGACTCAAAAAAGCCTCAATATCCACATTACCTTAAGAGCCTGGGACAGGCACATTGTGAGAAAACAGATAAGAAACAAAGAACAGAACAATAGTGACACAAGCACAATCAAGAAAGGACACCGCATAACAGAAGACTGAACGGATGTCATGGGTGTGCCCCATTGCTAAGATTTTAAATAAGAAGGCCCTTATCATAACCATATTAAAATAAGGAAGAACAGGCTGACCAGCATAGAATGACCTCAGTATATTCAATGCCTTACGTTGAAGATGAGTGCAAACAGAGGCACCTCTAGAAGTACAGTGCTTACATATAAATGATGGCTAGTGGGATTTACTCTAATAAGGAAGTAATGAGTCTATAAGTAAATTAAAACAGGCTGAATGGGTACTGAGCATGTAGACTATTTCAGTAAGGTGAATGTGCCAAAATCCTCTTGGGGTGCATATGCACGAAATGTTGTAAAGAGAAGAGAAAAAAATAAAGAAGTAAATGACTTTACCTGTTTCAAGTGCTTCTTGAGATCAGTGGCCTCTGGCTCAGGTAAGGCAGGTAGAGGTTCAACATTGTGTGGGATAATAACCTGCAGTACAGGAAAAACACCGTTTTTAGTTAGTTATATCTTACACAGAAACATTCAGCAACTGTGCATTCTGGGTACTATTCCTCAGAATAATTGGGGGGAAACTATCAACATGCCCTCTCGTTTTCACTCCTGATATGGATAAGGATGGCCCCTGATGTGCAAAAATATTTGAAAATAAATGCAGTAATTTATTAGTCAAAAATCAAAAGATTCAACATGAACAGCTTTGTCTTAACAGTTAAATTAAACCAGATGCATTTTTAAATATCATAAACTTGCAAAGGCTTACCATTTGTTTACTAAGCCATTTTTAAAAATCAAGGAAAAATATAGCAAAGTAATATAAACCTGAAGTATATAAATGTGGTTAAACAATTTTTGAGACACAGAAGACAAGATGCTGGGATAAATATGAACTATAAAGATAAGGTTTTCTTGTTTTGATGAAGTACTCATAGCTTTACAAGTATCATACTAATAAACTACATTGCTTGCAGAACATGCAGCAAATCTCTGTTCATTTATTGATTCACTTACTATTATGTTTACTTTTAAAGAAAAGAACTTTTATTAAAGCCTAAGTACTACATGTAACAATATGAATTTAGTTTGCAAAACACAATTCTAAAATTAAACTGTTATATGTTCACTTCTATTGCTGTGTGCTTTGGTTTTAAATAATATATAATTTTGAACTGTTTTAACTGAGAACTGAGAATATTTTTCAAAGAATTATTTGCTGCTTAAAGCTGATGTCACTTTATTCATAGCTGAATTTTTTGATTTGGTGACTGGTCAGTGCCTTTTCCTGGGGGAAAGCGCGGAGAATTGCTTGCATGCAGGAGGAAGTCCCATTTTACTAATGGTGCTAAGCAGAGATGTGTTGCAGTGCAGCAGTCTATTAGCCAGCGAAAGCGCTGTGAAGAAGCTGTCTGTTGTTACGGTTCTGCTTTTATCCAGTCTGATAGCGGTCACAGGACTTTGTATCTTTGATTGCTGGTACAACAAATAATTCTGAGCAGGTATCAACCACAGTGTCAACTATGGTCATCGCTGCTCTTGTGAAAAGAATGGAGATAAAAGGCATCAACTCAGAGAGGGAAATATAAGTTTGTTGTCACTGAGAGAATAAAACTGAATACTAAAAAAAAAAAAAAAGTAGCCAAAATTTACACCAGGCTCAAATTAAATCAATGGTTTTGTTATATTATAGTAATAATAATAATAGCAGCTCACTACACAAAGTTCCGGGTCTCGAACCGACAATCTTTAGGTTATAAGGCAGCAGTTCTTGCCTCTGCACCATCTAGGAATACGTATTAGCTTTCTGTCGATTGACACTTGAGCTTGGTTTTATAACTCATTGACAACATGTAAATTGATTTTTTTGGTTTTTTTTTTACTTTGTTTATATACTTGAATAAAAGCGCATGTTTATTTGATATATGGACTAAAATCTTCACACATTATACACTTCACGTCATTATTGGTATAACATGGAAAAAGTTTCTGCTTTAGGTATGTGTTCAGCATGTCTTGCCTCGCATTTCCTTTCATCCTACACTTACCCAGATTTTTGTAGACATGGAACACGCATCAAACACATGTATTGTAAATAATAATATACTATTATTTACCCTATACAACTCCAGGTACCCTTCACACTGATATGGAGCCTTGGCTTGAGCTGGGAGAACTTTTTGCCTGAGTCAAGCTCTGTAAATGGAGTGGGGGTGCTTGTGGAATAACAGGCTGGTTGCTGCTTGCACTGATCGACACATTTACAAAACAGAAGACGCTAATAGAAAAGTGAGAAGGACTTTAAGGAGGGCTGGGATTACAACTTTTTTCGTAGGCTTCAGGGATTCTATGATAAAAAAAGAAGTTGAGGCAAGAAAGTTTGATTCTGTATCTCCAATTTTAGCTTTTTTACACTGGTTGCCTATTTCAGAATTGATTTTAAAATTTTGCTGCTGGTTTTTAAATCAATACATTGACTCCTGTCTATTTATCCAAAATGTGTGCTTTACACCAGCCATCCAGAGAGCTTACATCTACCGGTCAGTTATTTCTTACTAATTGCAAAACTAAGGAAGACAGGCCTTTGGCATCTGCTGCACCTTATCTGTGGAATTGTTCACCTAATTACATTTTGGAGTCACCTTCAATTGAACCATTTAAAACTAGAATTACCAAAGCCTACAAAAAAACTTGTAAACCCGGCCCACCTTAAATCCCTTTGCACCTCTCTGTCAGCGTCTTTTGTTTTGTAAATGTGTCAATCAATACAAGCAGCCTGCTATACCATCCCCCCACTGCTACATAATGAGCAAAAAGTTCTCCCAGCTCAAGCCTTCATTATCTTGGAGTGAAGTGTTGGAGTTTTAGAGGATAAAAATATATTGTTATTTGGAAGACATGCATTTCATGTGTGTTTCGTGTCTACAAAAATCTATGTAAACACATTGTTAAAACAGAAATATTTTTGATGTTTTAGTAATAAATACAAAATGTAGTCATAAACTGTATTAATGTGTGAAGCCTGAAGTCCAAAGATCAAACACACACTTTCACAAAAGGTACAAGATAATACAACAGCTTCCGTGGTGCAGCGGTAAGAACTGCTAACTTGTAATCAAGAGGCCGTGGGTTCGATGCCAGCTGCCGTTATGAGTAGTGAGCTGCTCTTATTGTTAATATTATACAATAAAAACATACATTTGATTTGTGTCTGTAACAATCGGTGTAAATTTACAGTACTTGTAAAAGTTAGCGTTTTTTTTTTTTCGCTTTTACTCTCTCAGTCACGATCACGATACAATCTCCACCCCAGATCTGACGCTGTTAGTTTTTATTTGAAACTGGGAATAACTGTAGATGTGAGTTGTATTTTGAGACAATGGAACTGGAAATTCTCTGATCTGGAGGGATAAAAACTGACACACAAACACTGGTGAATCTGCCTTCTTGGTATCTCATTGTCACTCGAGTTTTTTGTATTCAGTTTTATTGAGTGCCCCTGCTGATGTTGAATTAGTATGCACCTTATGGTCCATGATGTCAAAGCCACACTGACAAAAAACAGACATAAGTATATATGAAATTTGGAATAGTTAATTTTATAAACTGTATAGTACATTTCAGAAAACACTGAGGCACTGATGCAACATTATTCCTATTATTCATATTCATTTGCATGCCTTCTTGCGATTGTAATCAGTGACCACGTTTTTTATTTCCCCGATCTTGCCCAGTCTCCACATTTTGGTGCATGATGGTGTTTCTTTTGTACTCCAGGACATGCAGAGGAAAGAATAGTACAGATACGTCAGTTCTGCGCTATATGCAATCATCAAATTCAAATGTTAACAGTTCCCACAAACCCAAGGCCACATGTGACTTTTTAATAATGTCATCTGTCCCATTCCTGCCCCCGCCACTGCTGCGACCACCACGATGGGGAGCAACAGAGCTGTGCAACATTATTTTTACCCCATTTCACAGTGAAATGAGCGGCATGATACATTGACATTCAATGAAATGGAGGGTCCTTATATGAAACTTCAAGAGTCACAAGTACAGTCTAACAGTACTCACAGGTATGTTAAGAAACATTGCCTGTACTTTAAGTTGAAATTGAAAGAGCACTGACTAAAGCAACATAGGGAGAACATGCAATAGACAGTGAGGCTTGAACTGTAAAACTGAATGCTGTGATACTTAAAACTTATACTAAATGCAGTACTTACAAATCAAACATCAAATGTGTAAGTATCAACAATCAAAACTATGATCAGAATCTGATTCAAGCTTTGTGTGTAACAAGGTGTATGGCTGAGCTATCACATAAGCAATTTATTTCCTGTCCTAAATGCATAGCTGTGGCATGTAACATGAATGGACAGTCACAGACAACCTAAGATCACTAGAATGAGCTGAAACTCAGCTATTGAATAGTATTGAGCCTTTCACTATATATGGCACGACATAGATGAGATCTTTGAGGAAAGCAGTTTTGGGATATATGTGTCTACAGTAAATTGCATATTTTGTAAATGAAAGATTGCAGACAGCATGGAAACTTATGATTTACTTAAAAGAAGCTACACTTGGGTATAAAAATAAAAATATCATTATTGCTTTTCATCGACCTTTTGAGTTTACTGCATGATACACAAATAACTTTGAAATATAGCTGTTGTCCCACCAGAGGGACAACTCATGCTTAAGTGGCTACATAGCAACTCGAACTTGCATGTGGTTACGTGTGGACTAGTGGGCTGTCCAGGATTAGTATATTACATTGCATATGATGTTGTTGACTTACCAGGGTAGACTCCTGTCTTTCACTACCCTGAATACTTGGCTTGTGAGGGAAAAAAATACTATTACCCATTTATAAGCACTTCTAAATAATTAAAAGCCTGCAACTTTGACATTAAAAATATTTATTTTATATGCAGCTGGCTACATCTTAAAATGATGTGTCCATAATTACTGAGCCCTCTGTACTAATTTATTAATCCTCATAACCAGTGAAAAACTGCTAAATTTCATTCATTCATCTGGTACAAGGGTATAATAAAACAGTGAATCTGTTGTGAGAGAAGAAATAATCAAATAAAGCTATTTTTCCAGAAAACCGCTTTTTACATGTTCAACAAATTAATCCCATTAAAACAAACACGATTAATAAATGTTAGTTTAGCAGTTCTAAAATTGTTCTAAGACATTATTTGCACCCAAACTTCTATGTACAAAGCATTCTTACAAAAGCATACCTTATTTGTGTCCAGGTCAACCAGCCAAACATCGTCAGGCATTTTGAAATCAGATTTGTAAAGGAAGAAGCTTGCAGGTACACCAATGATGTAGGGAGTCGGAGCAAGAAGAAGCTGAGAAAAATAAGAGTCAGATGACAATTAAAGATAATGTAAATAATTTCACCACTCTGGTTCTAGTCAAAAAGAGGATTTTAGAATGCCAGGAACATGTGTATTCACTTCCACAAGCAAAATATCTAGGTCCTCTATGGTGTTGAGGAATTGACTGGAGAAGAAGTTTCAATTTAAAAATTACAAATGTTTTATTATAGGACACAATGATAGTCCTGACAATGTTACCTATAGAGTTAACATGAACAATAAGCAGATTTAAACATACAGATAAAACAAGAGATAATAAAAAAGGTTGGCATAATGTTAATTCCGTTTTAAACATGAAGACCACATTTCTACTACAAAAAACTTTATATGAGTGTCACAGTTTATCCTATAACTTTAATATACAGTATAATCAATAGCGTTAACTGCAACTGACGATACATAAAAATTCATTGGGTATTGTGATTAATCAAAATAATACAGAGATTCTAACTTCTTTCCTTTAAATTTTCAAATATTTAGGACAAAACCAGTCCTTTTTTTGCCATGTCTGTTACTTCAGTTTCTATCAAAGTTCCTCTTATTACTCTTTTATTCTACCTCTGATGATAATCCCTTCTAATTTCAAAATTAATCTTAAATGTAGAACCATATTCCAGGTGTCTAACTGAATTATGCATTGCTCTGGTACACTACTCCAGTTTCATGTTCAGGAAGGTTTAACAGATTGGTTTGGAAAGATCCACCTATGGATGGTACATAAAGGAATCAAAAGGCTCTATATAATGTTGTTGAGTAACTACAGTTAAGGTCTTTGGGATCCAATCTCTCAGTAATTTTCTGAGAAATTACAGCATAAAAATATAACTAAAACTCCAATTACAATTACAATTCCAATTCCAATTTTTGTGACAGAGCAGTTTTGGCTTTCTGTTTTATTGACTGAAATACACAATGGCAAGTAAATATAATGTAAAAATGTCAAAAAACTAAAAAAAAAATAATGATGTGCATGTGAAGTAGCCAAGCCAAGTCCCTTAATTAGAGTGATATTGTCACTCACAGATTGGCTGACTATATTGTGGACATAAATAAAACTCGACAATTGGCTCTAAACATGTGCTAAAATTTCCTCAAAGCCCCAAACTACAGATGTTGCATTTTTTTTATCTTGCATGCCTCACAAAAAAGCATTCAAGCCAGCAATTTGAGCAAAATTAAATTTGTTTTCTTTCATAAAAATAATTGTGAAACTATAACATTAAGTGACCACTGTGCCTTTCAGCAAGAAAGAATGGTATTTAACACATTTAAAATTTTTTACTAATGACAGAACTACACTTCTCATTAAGCAGCAGGAATGTGTCGTAGCTTAGAAGAAGCAGTCTAAACAGTGTGTCGCACAAACAGTTTGAATGGTAAAAGCACAGATATATTAATGGTGCCATGCCACTGTGGTGCTCTTAGACTCAGAGTGCCCATCGTTTCTCACTCTTTATATTCCTCTTTTAGGTTGCTCACTGCCTCTGAAATGAGTGTTTGTTGTTGCTGCTGAAGTTGCTCATTTGCACTATGAAATGCCAGCTTATACTGTGGGTCACTGATCCCCAGGCTGAAAAAAATCATGTCCCCTGCATTTCACTTTTTTTCCCAGCACGTTGTTTGCACACATGATAAGAAAAGCCAAAATATATACTAACAAGAAAAAAGTGAAACAGAACGAAGTACAATTATTTTTCTATAACACATCCCAAACTTTCCATGGAAAATGGGTAAAGTGGCTAATTATATGTAATCCACAACTGTCCATCCATTTCCTGACTCACCACCCGGGCAGTGGCCTTATACATTGGAAATGTCCTGAAATGACGATGTGACAACATGAACTTTAAACACACTGCCCTACTTTGCAATTAACTTAAACTTTTTGACAAAATAAATCAGAAAAATACATTAATAGATACAGCCCTAAATGCTATTGACAAAGTTAATTTGTCTATATTATTCAATGTTGGTGCTCAAATAGTTCTACTGTATGGGATGACAGGGAGCCAGACTTCATTCCAATTTATAAATGCAAAATTACTAAACCTTCAAAGAATGCAGATTTGTGTTCACCACATGGTATGATTAAAATATATCAGACATGACACACAGCCACACAATGAGGCGAAATTTCCATATTGTTTACTGTAAATTATATGTGATAGGCTGTGCACTTATTTCAGAAGTGTTTAACTGCATCAGATACAATGATTAGGCCAACTTTATTGAAAGAGTTTTTGAAAAGAGAAGTTTTTCAACCCAGTTTAGGCAAACTGTTTTTATTTACGTGGCTTAAATTTCAGCTTTAGATTGTGAGGACTGTGTTTTTATTGTTTTGTGCATTCTTGAAGGAAATTTTGTATGTATTTAGTTTTCTTGTGTGTGTTATTTGCTAATAATAAATTATACTTTAAACTATAATAAACATCTTGTTTATTCAATCTCTAGTGTTAAGATAGATACTCTTAAAGTAATGTGAAGTTCAAAATTGAGATAAATATCGAGATTGATCAATACAGTAACACTTATTGCATTCATATTTTGGCTATATTGTCCAGCTCAACTTGGAAGCAATTTTTTTTTTTCATTTTTATTATCTGCATACTCAGAGAATTGCTGGACATTGTGTATCATCTCTGGCATTAATCTTAATGACTTGCTGCCACCATTAACCTTGACAATGTGGGCAGGAACGCATAAACCATGTACAGTTAAAGTATTTTCGATTTTAATCTTGTTTGTTGGGTAAAAACTTTTTTTTTTGCTTGAAACTTATGTTCTTGCCTTGCAACACCCTAGACAGGCCAATGATGTCAGCCCAAAGAGATTGTAACATTCAAAAAGCAATGCATTAAGAACAGAGTTAAAAATTTGCAATTAAAACAAGGAACATGGCCTGAAGGAAGGGAGATGATGATCAGAGATCCCTCTATCCTGTTTATGCCATGCATGATATGCTTAAATGGTCAAAAGTATTCAGAAAGTATAAAGTTGGGCCATATATAAATCACAAATAAAGCATACATATGTTTAAATCCACAGACACAGCTTCATGTCTCACATAACACTAGGATAATCAAGCAAAAGAACAGAGAGAAAATGAATTAAACTACACCATGATACCTGTTCTGCAGAAGCCATACAAGTTGGAAGTAGGGGAATTACAGGGAACATGTACTCCAGAGGATAAATCATTGCCACAAATGCCATGACACTCATTGAAAGGGCATTGTAATCCCGAGACTGCAGAACCACCTGCAAGACAAACACACAGTTGTTAGATGTAACAATTGATACACTGCTACAGTAAAGTTGAAACAATGCAGAGCTTAAAAAAATAATGCGGGCTGTAAAACCAGCTGCACAGCTTTTCCTTTAATAACACAAGACAAAGTTTAACGTTGAGTTGTTATTCAATTAATGCATATTTTTCAATAAGCTTTGCTTGACCTTTCATCAAATGATACGTTATTTACTGGAAAAAAACAAAAAGTAACATCTTTTCACTGACCTTTGAAAAAATAATTAAAACAGACTCTTGCCCATAATAAAGACTTGGAAACTACCCTGAAGCCAGCATATACAGAAATAACATCTCTCACAATTACCATGGTAATGCTTTTAAACTTTTCTACAAAGATAAAAAGTGGGTGGGATGTTGAACAACGCTAATAATATTGTCAAAACATAATCCCTCATTCCAAACAGACTAAGAAAAACATTTTTAGGAGGCAAATAAAAGAGTGCAATTTATCAATCATGGATGAAAAAAGAAGCACAAACAAAACATGCACAAAGTAAATTATTAAATTTAAAAATTACAGTCTCGGACAAATGAAAAATTACAGTCTTGGAAAAATGAAACTAAAACAAAATGTATGCATTTTTTAAACTTCTGGTAAATAAAAATGTTTTATGTATCCAAGTTGTTTGATAAATTTCTTTTGAGCAATTTAAAAAAAGAACTTTTCAGTTCCAAGCTAGGAATGTGAAGAACAAAAAGTACTTACTGTACTTAAATTCAAAATAATCTTCTCTAACCAAAACTGTTGCAAAGACTGGCATATGGAACATTATACAAGTCAGGGAAATTGGTTGCACAGAAAAGACTGAGTGCAATGTTGAAATAATGGGTCTAAGCATAGTACTTTGCACAGCCTATAAAATAAAGATGGCTCTTGCTGTACTCTGGTCCATCCTGTGAAATCAACAAACACAAGAACAGAGTAGGACTCATATTGACAATTTGGAATATCAGAAGCTTGGTGGATAAAGATCCAACCACTGATGTGACAGATTGGAAGGTCAAGGAAGCATTCTTTGTCCAAGTACAAAAGAAGGATATCATTTCTAATTTCTGTGCCCAGGCAGGTGGTGACAAACCCAACAGAAAACTCTATTTGGAAAAGTAAAATCTAGGACCAATGAAAGAGAATGACTAGTTGGCAGACTTCTGTCAATAAAATAATCTGGTCATTGGAGGCATAGTTTCCACACACACTGTAGTGCAAAACATGATCTGGGTGTCTCCTGGCCAGTCCACAGAAAACAAATTGACACCTGATCTCAAGATAATGAAGAAATACTTTGAAGGATGTCAGAAGTCTTAGGGGTGCAGATGTAGGATCAGACCGTGACTAATTGACAGGAAAGTTTAAAATTAAGATCCATTTTGTAAAGAAGACTACCTCATAAATGCACCCAGAACTGAACACTTTTAAATTCAGAACATTAATGCAACAACAAAAATGTACTATCATCCTTAGGAACAAGTAGGAAACAGAGCCTCACCGTAGGCTTTAAGTGGAGATACCTTTGTAACTGCTGGTGACTAGCTGGACAATGAAGACATCCCAGGATCAGTGTTGAGAAACTTAATTTACCATCATTCAGAATGGGGATTTGGATGTTGCAGATGACATCTGCTTGTTGTCACACTCACATGAACACATGCAGACCAAGACAGAGAGGCTATATAGTGTTGCCAAGTTAACAGAGCCAGAGAATCACAGCACTAAAACCTAAAAAGTGCCTTCAAATAAATATCACATAAGAATCACCCATTAGTACAGATGGATAGGTTATGGGGAATGATAGCTGTTTCACATACCGGGGCAACACTGGATCAAAATAGTGCAACATGCCTTTGCTATCCCGAAGCCTATACAGAGAAGTGAGAATCTCAATAAACATAAGAAACTAAAAGAACTGTAATTCTAATATTAAGTCTTTACCGTGTGGGATATGGCCGGCCTTTCATCCCAGCCAATAACCCCAGGCCGCCAGGTGGAGCCCTGCATGCAACACAGAGGTGACCCGAGTTCCAACAGGGCATCATGGACAGTGGAGTTTTTCATCACAGCCCTGCTGGATACCATGGGGACCTCCAGGGGACGCTGCAGGAAGACACAGAGACTGTGGATTCACCTATAACCTGGAAATACGTCTTAGTCAAGGCGACAGAGGGAATGACGATCTTCTGGGATGAAGAACAGGACTTTTTATCTGACCCGGAAGTGATAGGAGGTCACATGAACTGAAGGATCGAAACACATGAACTGAAGGATCGAAACACTTCCGGGTCAGGGAATATAAAGGACTGGGAAATCCCCAGACGGCGACCTGAGCTGGGTGGAAGGGTGGCAACGCGTCTGTGTGTGGAGGATTGGTTTATTGTTATCGAGTATTGTGTAATTTATGAATATTGTGGAGAGGAGGGTGTTTTGTGCACTATTTATTAATAAAAAGTCAACTTGTTGGACTTTTACCTGGTGTCTGTCGTACTGTCCGAGGGTTCAAGAGAGCGATAGCGCCCCCTCTCTGTCACAACTGTTATATGGATCAAAGACTGGACACCACCCTAACAGCCTCGAAAACAAGCTGAAAGTTTACAACCTCTGCCTCAGACAGGTTTTGCAGAACCATCAGACACAGAAAATTTAAAAACAAAAGTTTTGGTGAAAAAAATCAAGCAAATTAGTCTGACATCATGTTCTGGACCTGAATCCCCAAGGGAAACATAAGACAGGTTGATCAGCAATGACTTGGAGATGTACACTAGACAAAGAGTTTTAGTTGTGTCCGAGATAATCTTGAACCTGGAACCGTCGATAACATATCCAAGGATAAGCAGGACAAATGAGGGTACACACATTTAAGCAAGGAACTGGTACAAAAAGTGTTATAGGCCTTTTTATGTAAAACAACAAACTGTGTCCCAAAACTACAGTCCACTCAATAAATAATCCATAAAAATGTGCCAAGGGGAGGTTAAAAATGTACAATAAATATGTTTCATAAAAATGAGGTTAAAATCCCAGGCAGCACCTGTCCTTTATAAATTCCATGAGCTCCAGTGCTTCCTTTCTAAAAACTAATGTCTCCTCCGCTTATCCCAGACAGGATCTCAGCAGCCAGAGGAGACATCCACCAACACGCACAGTCAATCTTAATGCAGCTTGTGTCCCCTGTGAGTTCTAGGCTCTTGGCAGGGCACAGCCTCAAGACGCGCTATTCCAACTTCCACTCTTTGGCATTATATGGGAACCCAAAATCTCTCAGCAAGAGCGAACCCTGCATCTTAGACACTGGCCATGTTCTACTACAGGAGCTGTCTTCCTGACTGCTTCCATTCCATTGCACGGGCCCCTCCTAGATCTTTCCACTCTCTCTTTTTTCCATAAACTTCATTCCTTCTTGTGATTCCCTTTTTCTTTTCTCTCTACTGTGCAGGCTCCCTTTATGATGCCAGTTGGGTGCAGGTGCTGTCCACCTCCTGCTCTGAGGTGTGAATGAAACACCTGACTGACACATTTGCATTTGCACGTGAATACACGATCTGCCAAGCACCCCAATCAACCTTGGTGTGATTTTTGCATGCTCACACATACATCTGCACCTGTTCAGAGCACAGATGCTCCAGGACTTGTGATTATTTAAAAATACAAAAAAAAAAACTGTGTGTTGCTATGGACTTCATATCACACTTGAAGATGTACACTTGACAAAGAGTTGGGAGGCTATTTTAACATATGAATGAGGTCTTAGATATCATGCTTTCAGATAAACTGAACTTGAATTTTCTAATGTACTTAAAAATAGCACAAATCTCAATAGCCATATATATATATATATATATATATATATATATATATATATATATATATATATATGACAACTGTTAGCCAATGTTCACCTCACACATCCTAGGGTGTTGGTGCAGTTCCATTATATTCTGCTCCTTGCTATAATTAGACAGGAATTAACTCACCTTGTGCTCAAGCAAGATGCATGTGAGCACCTGCAAGCAGGCATCAACTCCCAGCAGCTCAAGAGGGAGATGTAAAGGAAAATCCACTAGAGAGAAGCGGGATGGGTCAGGGAGGGCGAATGTCAGAGCAGGTTGTAGTTCATGAGGCAGCACTTCTACATCAACACGCTTTTGGCCACAAATAGGGACTGGAGATCGGAGCAAGCGGTATACCCAAGACTCAATTTCTCGCAGATCCTGCAGCAACAGACTGTTCTTTTCTTCAAGGGACAGGGCACCTGTAAACACTCGCCACATTGTATCCCTACAAAACATTTTTTGAAAAACCAGAGAACAGAAAAAAAATATTATGACAAATAATGCATTAAGTAAAGAATAAACATGAACACCTACATTTATTTCAAGAAAAATAAGAGTCTGGAGAACTATTCATCTATTCTTCAGAAAATGCTTTTCCTATTAGAGAGCAATAGGTAGCTATGAACAAAGCCTGTAAGACAGAGACAAATGGGGCAGCTTCCTCACCTAATCCACCAACTCCCAGCTAGACATCACTTCATACAAAGAATTTGGCACTATGTATATATATATATATATATATATATATATATATATATATATATATATATATATATATTAGTGTGGACTATGGCTGGACATTCATCCCGGCCAATACCCCCAGGCCATCAGAGGGAGTCATCCCTGCGACATGGAAATGCCCTGAATCCCAGCAGGGCATCATGGACATTGGAGTTTTTCTGTACAGCCCTGCTGGATAACGTTGGGGTCGCCATTGGACACTGCAGGGAGGCTCGGAGACCTCTATTTTACCTCTAACCCGGAAGTACATCTTAATCACAGCGGCACAAGAAATGACGTACTTCCGGCATGAAAAGAAGAGTTTTGATCTGACCCGGAAGTGCTATGAAGTCACATGGAATGAGGATTCAGAAGGACTTCCGGGTCACGGACTATATAAAGGACTGTGGGAGATCCCAGGGTTGAGCCGAGTCGGAAGGGTGGCAACGCGTCTGGGAGAGTGGAGGATTGTTTATTATTGTGGATTTGTTATTGATATATGAGTATTGTGGAGTTGAGGGTGCTTTGTGCACTTATTTGTCAGAATAAAACAAGTATTTGGACTTTTATCTGGTGTCTGGTCTGAGGGTTCAAGGGGACGACAGCACCCCCTATCTGTCACAATATATACATATATAAATAGATTTATATATAAAGATTTAAATATAAACACATTATATATAAAGATTTAGGTTTATATAGAGATGCAACAGCCATTGCTCTGTACGCTGTACATGCTACAATACAAAGTATACTGAATACTATTGGATTTTTATAAGATTTTTTTTTTTTTTTAAGTAAGAAGCAACACATTTAAGCAATTTAAACCGTTCCTTTACTCTCAGATATGCTTAACTACTAAAGTAGTACTGCTGCAAAGATTCTAATAAAAACAGATTAGTTTTCATAATGTTACAGAGAAGAAAAAGATTTATGTGAAACATGCAAATATACCACTGTCAAATGAAAATTAATCATACCGGCCTCTGTGTGTACTCAATGACTGATTTATACTGAATTTGGAAATCTCAATACACTTGCATCCTACATTTTTTCACACCTATTCTGACTGGCCAAAGATCATCTCTGCATCAAGTGTAAATCTGTCTTGAATTAGAATGAGCAAAATATAAAAAGTGCAGATTTTACAGAATACAAATGTGTAGACCCCGGTAAGAGAACATTTTAAACTCTGCAGTAAAATGAACATTGGTGAGTGGGGTTTGAAGGGATAAATTTGTCATTTCAAAAATCGTATGATACTGTATATTAATTTGCCTTTAAGAGAAGCTCTATTTATAAATTAAAAAAGAGGTATTTCTCCCTTTAACTTACAACTGTGGCCTATGGGACACCAGGAGAAATGTGAAGCAAGTATGTTTCACAAGCACATTTAAAACTACAAAACAAAGCTGAGTACAGTTTTCATCACAGAAGAATATGCAGTCTTTTGTTCAACAACAATTTTTGTAATGGATAGTGCATGGACAATTGGAATCACTGTAAAGCAGATTATGGCAAATAATCCACACAAAAAATGTCAGTATCTATTTGACGTAATATTGCCTTTAAGTTAGAAAATGAAAGTATTCAAGTACTTAGTTAACTGACGTAAAATTTGTTGCACTCCGTGTTTTATTAATAAATTCTTCAAAAAAGCAGTAATCAAATTTTTTTGAAATAAGTTTGTTAACAATGAATCACATTCAAAATAAACAGCAAAAACAGAATGCAATTTCATGCATTAGTAGACTACATGATTCATAAAAGTACTATACAATTTCATGTACTTAAAAAATATAGCCCAAATAGGCTCAATAGTTTTCACTGCAGCAGATTTTAATTCAAGTGAAGAAAAACGGCACTGACTGATGTCTTATTGATCTATGTTGGTTAAGGAGGGTCTTATGACTAAGTGTACTTTAAATTTCTTATATATTTTTGAAACAAATACAGAACAGAGAGTTGAAATCTCCACAGGTCTGGAGCTTTGTCAATAAATTATAGTGTCAGAGAAATACTGAATTATTGTAATGTGCAGATAATGCAGCTGTGAGATTGATTTTAATGTAATGGCAATACTGAGTACATATTTGTTTCCTTTCTATTTACTGCATTAAGCTTCCATGATGCATTAAATTACTTTTAATTTTTTAAGGTAAAATTAACTCAAGCAGCAGGAGAAATGAGCTGGTGTACAAGTGGTTTGCATGCATGCACCTCTGACAGAATTTGTATTGGGAATCTGCTTTACCATTATAAGCTGCTGATGGACTAATAAAAACGAAAATATACAAAAGATATAAATTAAAGTGACCTAACTCAAGGTAGATTTGAAACGGTAAACTAATCCATAACTGAATTAACACAGAAATCTTTTTTCTCTGTTTAAAGACAGACAAGTCCACAAATTTCCAGTTCTTTTCAGTGGGAGAATTTGAAATTTAAAAAAAATGTGCACAGCACACTTTATTCAAGGTACAGCAAAGAAAATTGAGCTTTCCCAAAATATGTCCTTCAAAAATAAGTAAACCAAAATTGAATAAAATAAAGCCACAGTGAGATAAGTGGTTTACTGGAGACAGACAGACAAATATAACTGCAGCAACTGCTTCTTATGTTGTATACATTATACGCAAACACACCAAAAAATGGAATGTCTATAGTTTCAGTAACCTTTAAAGCTATGGCTTATACAAATTAGATGGGAATTATGAGGCATCAGTACTAAGCGAAGTGCAACAGTTGCTGACAAAAATCAGTACACTGACTCTAATCAAAATGTCCTGATGTTTTGAAAGGCTTGTAGCACTTAAAGAGAAATGTCAGGTATTAGCTGTAAGCAATATTGCAACTTAAACTAACCATCTGGTCATTGGGTCCTTTCAACTGATATAGCTTCTTCGTTTAATTTCAGAAGATGAAAACTTCATGGCTGATATTAGCTAGAAAACTGCCTCTTGTCCAGACCTTCATGGCTGATTTCACCTAGAAAACTGCTCCTCTCAGTAACATAAATGGTGTCGTCCTGTAACCAAACAGCAAAAGGCTGAAAAGTTTGTAACTTTTTGGTGCCCTTTGTAAATGTGAAAAGTTCAAAGGGTATCCCCTGGCCAAGGCAAAATTTGTTTGTCTAAACCAGAAAAAATTTAATTTTACTAAAACCTCAGTTTATAAATCTCTATCAAGAAACAATTGCAACCGAACCACTGATAAAGCTTACTAGCAATAAACACGTCTTAGAAGGAGGAAAAGTGACATAAATCACTGTCTGATATTGGTGTGTTGCTGGCTGTTTCATCTTAGTTTAAACTTTATTTATTTATTTTTTTAATCATTGTTTTTGAAGACAGAGCCATGATGCCAATTTGTTTTCTGAATGCTTTTTATGCTATATAAAATGGCATGGTGGAATACTTCTGATCTACAAAGAAAGCTTGCAAATAGTGTTTTTCCTTAATGTTCATTGAAAGTAGACCATTCAAGTTAGTGCTAGGGCTTTGTTTCTACTCCTTTTAAATCTATTCCCATTCTTGCAATGCTGGGTTATGCATACTGGTTTTCTAACTGATGCCAGGTGCTTTTAACAATTTCTGTCCCTGACCACATCTAAACCTTCTTCCTCATGAACTATCTCGATCTTCCTACTCTGCCTTCTAGCATATTATGCCTTTGACAAATTCTTAAAAAAAGGCTGACATGTATGTACAGACTAAATTAAGAAAAGAGGGAAGATGGATGTCTTTAATTGTGGTGTAGTCTCAGAAAAATAGGTTATATTTTTTAAAAAGTAAATACACATTTTCCAATACATGTGAAGTTTTCAACTGTAATTTCCAAGTTCATTCAACAGAATGCCTCCTGAAAACTTCTAGCAAAACTTGTTACGCTTTTGCCACATTTTTAAACACAAAATAAATTATATTAGGAATAATATAATACATTCCTCCAAAATGAATACTGTTGAACCAAAGTATGCTCTTATTACAGAACTAAATTCCTTCACTGAAATAGATTTTCCTGAACTCCGTTGAATAATTTCTTAACTAAAACCTTGCATTTGTGTCTTTGACATAGTCCCAACATGATTTTTCAAGGAAATCTCGGCCGTGCTACATGATAATGTACTTAGCATAGTGAACTTCTTCTTAGATACAGGGATCTTCCAGATTGCCTGAAGACTGCAGCAGCTAAACCCCTACTTAAGAAAAGTAATATTGGGTACTTGATAACTTTAGACCGATTTCCAATGTGCCTTTTTTAAGTAAAATTCTAGACAAAGTTTTTCAGCAATTAAAAGACTATTTAAATAAGCGTTCTATTTATCAATAGTTTCAGTCAGGTTTTAGAACAAATCAAAGTACAGAAACTACACTGTTTAAAAAAGTAGATAACTTACAGGTTAATGCAGACTGAGACCACGTATCTGTTCTTGCTCTACTATACCTGAGTACAGCATTTGACACCATAGACCATGGTACTTTAATAAATGGCCTTAGTCTCTATATGAGTCTCTTGTGCAGTGTCTTAAATTGGTTTCAGTCATATTTAACAGGTTGAAAATTCTTTGTTAGTTTTAGAGATTGTAGTTCTTAGATCTGTGAAATTGTATATGACATACCACAAGGACCTATTCTGGGCCTGCTCTTATTTTCAATCTATATACTCTCATTTAGGCAGATTATTTCAAAACATAAGGTGAACTTCCACAGCTATGCAGATGATATGCAGCTTTACCTATCTACAGCTCCCGATTCTCTGGGCTTTCTTACCCAATATCTGACTTGTATTTCTGAATTGGTAAGTAGTATTTTCCAAAAGATAAATAAGTAATTAAAAAAAAATCTTGGTCTTGGTAAAAATGAAAATAATGAGGATAGTAGAAATAAACTTGATCCCTTATTAAAAGTAATGCAGAATTAAAGAATTTAGATGTGATCATGAACTCTGTCCTAAACTTTAAATCACAAATTAACCATATAACTAAGACTACATTTTTTCATTTAAGGAACACTGTAAAAGGCAGACCTCTTATAATACTTCATGATGCCAAGAAATTAATTCAGGCTCTGTTTTCTTTTCCAGTTCACTCGTGGTGGTGTTCTAAGCCACTTCCACCATCTGATCAAAGTCCTGTGTAGCCATTTGTAATGCTTGAATGAAAGTGGACACCCCAACCTGCCACTATTCTCAAAACAAAACAAAAAACACTTAAGAACATTTATGTAACACAGTCTTTTGGCCTGGAAACCCTACAGATCTTTTTTCTTCTCCAGTTTAACTTTATAAAAAAAAAAAAGGGTTTGTTTATTTATTTATTTATTTAGATCATTTAGAAACTGAAAAAATATATATCCATATTTAAGGACTTTCCCTTAATTTCGCAGCTGTCTTATATTAAGTATGCATCATTTTTATATACTATTTATGTATTATTATTCTTAACTAATTTTAATGTTTTTATCTTCATGTAACAACTCTAGCATCTTGTAAAGCACTTTGAGCTACATCATTTCTGTAAAAATGTGTTATATAAATAAATTTAGTTGTAAATTAGTATGCAAGAATGTTCTGGTCTTTAAAATAGACATGTTCGGCAAAGTAATAATTTTAAGTAGAGCTTACTGAAGTTTCAAAAGCAAATTAATTTAAGAAATAACTCCAAAAAATGATTTCAAAAATATCAAACTTATTCTTTAAAAGTAAACAAAAATTCACAGAGGAACAAGACAATCTATGAAGTCTCATTCACTCATTCATTCTATTAAAAAAGATGATTAGGTCAGTGTCCAAAATTTAACGACCATCCTTTTGGAGCTTCCTCATTACACTTCAACATATCCCATCTAAATCCATTTAGACACCTGTACTTCTTGAAATACTATTGGATATTTTTTCAGTATTGGGCAAATTTATTTGCTTTAATTAATTGATTGATTTATGTATTTTATGATCATCAAAGAGTGGTAAGATGTCATGGTACTAACATCTGAATTTAAAATCTCTTTCTAAGTACTGTTCACTACTTGGTAAAATCCAGAAAAAATCAATCAGGGTTGTCTTTTGAATAATTAGCAATATTTAGTTATATAGTTCATTCATAACGACCAGCTAATTGATTTTACAAACAGATATATCACAATAATGTATTATAAATGAAAGCTAACAAAGCATCCATCTGATTCAGTTTCAAAAGGTACTGTGCCAATGTATGTTCAACATAAGTCTATTTTTGATACTCAATATCCATGACCTCATACCTTTGCATTCCTTTAGAGAGGCCAACTTTTTTTGTAAGTCTTTCACTGCAGCAGTCCACCAGCCTCTTGAGGATATACAGACATTCCCGAAATGTGGAGAAGAATGGGTAGTGACTGAGGATGCATAGTGAAGTTAGGGTGCTGTTGCGGTGCCGTTGGACAAGCTTGGCACAGCGCTTGCTTCTTGGTGATTTGTTTACATCTGGAGTAGAGTCAGAGCTGGCTGGCTGAAGTGAAGAACCACTTTCAGAGCTCTCACTGCCAGCCTCATCGTGTGTAGCTCCCAAATCCCCAGTGCCAGAGAAAGCAGATTTAGATTTTTCACGATTACGATGGCAATCAACCTTCTCAGATTTGCAAGAACGCTTCTGAAATGATCGATAAAAGTTAACACAGATCCCATAGCGGACTACACCAGTGTCCTTTTCTGTAAGTGTAAATACAAATGAGGTGTCATCCCGCAAACTCATGCGTTTCTGCCGTACACTTAAGCAACCTTCAGGCTGGCAAAAAAAGACCACATCTGGAGGTAAAGGGAAGTCCAAGTGGTCTTCAAGGGGGTAGCGTCGCAGTAGTTCTGGAGTCTGAGCAACACTGTCACTACTAGGCTGCCTGTGAAAAGAGAGACAAAAAAAAAAGTCTTTAGCAAGAGACCTAACATGAGGAGTATACTGTACCTGAAGAAAATAATATAAGGTTACAAGTTCAAATCCATGTAAGATACAAATGAAATATTCAATTACTACTTACTTTTCAGTCTTAATAATTTAGGTAAAATGTTCATCAAAAAAACAAATACACATGAAAGTATAGAAACCACTCCATCAAAAATATCTAAAGTTTAAACAATAATATGCTAATTACTGTGTGCCACATAATTTCTTAAGGAATACATGATACTTTAAATAAAATACACTATTAAAAATAAAGAAGCTCTGATTCACCAGAACAACAACAAATGACTTTTTTTTCTAGCATTACTCACCTGGCACCCACAATAACCAGGTAGTCTAGCAGGCGTGGGCAGACTTTTCTTTTTTGCATTTTAAAAATTTTGTTTAGGTCATTTCAGTCTTAGAACATAGTAGACTGAAGGGTCAGTGGGCCATTCCGTTGGCAGAAAAAAAAACTTCCTCAAGTCACTACACCATTCTGTATAAGAATAAAAAAGCAAAGTAAAACAATACAGAAAAAGAAAGTAAACAACAGAATACAATGAACTAAACATGTACAAATACAGCAAAAAAGTATTAAGGTTTATAAATTTTAAAAGTACAGGTTTATATGCCACAATAAAATTTTCTAAGTTCTAACAAATTACAATGGAAAACAAAAAATAGCCTAGCACAGCCTAGAAGCTGCAGTACATTACTAACATAATACTCAAAGATATAGTCCATTTTTTAAGGCCACAGCTAATATAAATATGTTAATAATCCAGAAATACAAGAAATAAATAAATCCCACCCTAAGCAACTCTCACTCATACAATTTTTGTATGGTTTGCAGAGAAATCAAACCACTGTTACCTTAAATACTACTATTTTAGTGGAAGAATGCTACACTGAGATAGAATTCAGATAGCAAAGGGTAGGAAACTATTCCAAGACATTTTAATGAGAAACTTAAAAAAATTGACACTTTATTTAAATTTACTAAGGGAGCTCCATGTACAGTGAGCTATTATTTTTGATTTACTGATTTACTATGTGTGTGTGTATATA
Organism: Polypterus senegalus; assembly: GCF_016835505.1. Lineage (NCBI taxonomy): Eukaryota > Metazoa > Chordata > Cladistia > Polypteriformes > Polypteridae > Polypterus > Polypterus senegalus. The sequence continues at coordinate 100,370,641 of NC_053154.1, read as the reverse complement.
CTGTATGTATGTGTGTTCTACAACCATCGTTGTGCTGCTAGTGCTTATATTGAATATACTGTACCGTACATTTGCTGCCTGCTTCAAAGATGCACTATTCTTATCGTGAGTTTCTGATTAATGCAGTCAGTAGCATTTGATTAATATGGTTCTACAGTTGTGCTTGAAAGTTTGTGAACCCTTTAGAATGTTCTATATTTCTGCATAAATATGACCTAAAACATCATCAGATTTTCACTCAAGTCCTAGAAGTAGATAAAGAGAAACCAGTTAAACAAATGAGACAAAAATATTATATTTGGTCATTTATTTATTAAGGAAAATGATTGAATATTACATATTTGTGAGTGGCAAAGTATGTGAACTTTTGCTGTCAGTATCTGGTGTGACCCCTCTTTGCAGCAATAACTGCAACTAAACGTTTCCGGTAACTTTTAATCATTCCTGCACACCGGCTTGGAGGAATTTTAGCCCATTCCTCCGTACTGAACAGCTTCAACTTTGGGATGTTGGTGGGTTTACTCACATTAACTGCTCGCTTCAGTCCTTCCACAACATTTCGATTGGATTAAGGTGAGGACTTTGACTTGGCCATTCCAAAACATTAACTTTATTCATCTTTAACCATTCTTTGGTAGACCGACTTGTGTGCTTAGGATTGTTGTCTTGCTGCATGACCCACCTTCTCTTGAGATTCAGTTCATGGACAGATGTCCTGACATTTTCCTTTAGAATTCTCTGATATAATTCAGAATTCACTGTTCCATCAATGAAGGCAAGCCGTCCTGGCCCAGATGCAGCAAAACAGGCCCAAACCATGATACTACCACCACCATGTTTCACAGATGGGATAAGGTTCTTATGCTGGAATGCAGTGTTTTCCTTTCTCCAAACATAACGCTTTTCATTTAAACCAAAAAGTTCTATTTTGGTCTTATCCGTCCGCAAAACATTCTTCCAATAGCCTTCTGGTTTGTCCACGTGATCTTTAGCAAACTGCAGACAAGCAGCAATGTTTTTTTTGGAGAGCAGTGGCTTTCTCCTTGCATCCCTGCCATGCACACCACTGTTGTTCAGTGTTCTCCTGATGGTGGACTAATGAACATGAACATTACCCAATGTGAGAGAGGCCTTCAGTTACTTAGAAGTTACCCTGGGGTCCTTTGTGACCTCGCCAACTATTATACGCCTTGTTCTTGGAGTGATCCTTGTTGGTCGACCACTTCTGGGGAGGGTAACAATGGTCTTGAATTTCCTCCATATGTACACAATCTGTCTGACTGTGGATTGGTGGAGTCCAAACTCTTTAGAGTTGTATGTGCCCTGGAAACAGTTTGGATAATTTTAAATGAGAGAGATGCATTCAATGTATAATTTTGAGTTGAATAATTCTATGCTTTGCACATATGGAGCTCGAATGAATTATGTGCATTGCTACTTTCTACTCCTTTTCTGAGATGTTAAGTGAGAGATCCTTATCCCAGGACTGTAAAAAGGTTTTATAGATTACAGAGATGCTGTCTAAGTCCTCAAGATTGATCAAATTTCTTTCCATCATAGAGGTAAGGTGGGAGGTGAGAAAAATCGGGCAAGTTCCGTTTAACAAAGGTTTTAATTTGAATGTAGTGAAAGAAATGTGTTGCTGGAAAGTTAAGTGTAATTGTACTTAAGATGCAAAGACGTTGTCTATGTACAGATCTCTAAGTGATTTAATCCCAAATGTTTTCCAGACATTAAAAAATGTGCAGGCTTGAAAAGGTGGAAAAAGGTGGTTCTTGTACAGAGGTGCCACCGATAAAAAGCTTCTCTATCATAAAATACTTCCTACAATGGTTCGATATTCTGAGTGAGTGAAGAACAATTGTGTTGTTAGTATATTGGTGATAACTTATATTAATTGGGGTGCAAAGTAAGGAATATAAAGAAGTACTGCAGGATTTTATTTCTATTTGTGTCCATGTCCATGTTTTTATAGCGTGTATATTTGATGCCCAGTAATAAAATTAAAAGTTAGGTAGAGCCATGCTGCTTTCTGCCATAGGTCTTTGTAGGGTCACCCCTTTGGATACGTGGATTTTTGAATTCCAAATAAATGAGGTTATGGTTGAATCTAATTTCTTAAAAAAAGATATATTAATGTATATTGGAATGTTTTGAAATAAAAAGAGAAACTTAGGAAGAATATTCATCTTAACAATGTTAATTCTTCCAGCTAAAATGAGATGAAGGGTTGACTATCTATGCAAGTCTGACTTAATTTTCTCCATCCAGACAGCAAAATTTTGTTGATAAAGAGCTTTATGTTTACTTGTGATGTTTACCCCTACATATTTAACCTGATCTGTGATGATAAAAGGGAAGGTGTCCAATCTAATATTGCATGCTTAAGAATTCACTGGGAAGAGCACACTTTTACTCAAATTGATTCTGAGACCAGAAATCTTTTGAAACTCTATTAGTGCTGTTAGGACTGCAGGCACAGTATTTTGTGGATCTGATATATGCAGTACCGTATCATCTGCATATTGAGAAACTTTCTGTTCCAGTCCTTCTATGATACTCCCCTTTATCTCATAAGTATTTTTCGACAGTGAATTGGTAGTGGCTCAATGGCAATTGCAAAAAGCAGTGGCGACAAGGTGTATCCTTGTCTGGTACCATGTTCTAGTTTAAAGTATTCCAAATTAATGTGGTTAATACAAACTGAAGCTTCTGGATTGGTATAAAGGATCAATGCACAAATGTTCGGGCCAAACCCAAATTTCTCCAATGTAGTGATGAGGTAGTTCCATGCAACCATATAAAATGCTTGTTGTTTTTTAAGTGAACGCAATTCTTTGTAGAAATTCAGTCATTCCTCTATCCGTTTGTGTATGTAGTTCTTGTATGTTTTCTCGTTAAAGGCACGCAAATTAGATAGCTGAACAAGACAGAAATGTTGAAGCGAGCAGTATCACATACCCTAACTACGTCGACAAACCTAAGAAACATGAGCTTAACAGCAAAATTGAGGGCACAACAATATCCCAGCAACTTTTACGAATAACTTTTCTGCAAGTTTTGTCAGCATACCATAGACTGGACAAGAAAAAATACTTGCAATAACCATGTCAAATCTAAAACCCATCTCAAGAACCAGGAGAAATTAAGATCAAAAAGTGTTACTTTCCAGATAACAATAGAGGAAACAACAAAATCGTCAGATGCAAGACTCCAGTTTGTGGAGGACTTTGTGGTCATGCGAGTCAGACATACTGCTAGAAAAAATGATGTGTCCTGTCTTTATTAAAACTAGAATTACCAAAGCCTACAAAACAACTCAATCCTGACCGACCTTAAATTCCTTTGCACCTCTCCTTCAGTGTCCTTTGTGTTGTAAATGTGTCAATCAACACAAGCATTAAGCAGCCTGCTATCCCATCCCCCCACCCACCGCCACAGCTCATTTTGCAAAGAAGGTTCTCAGTGCTCAGTGTTTAGCTTGGAGTGAAGTGTCTGGAGTTGTAGAGGGCACATAATACATCGTCATTTGGAATACATACATTTCATGTGTGTACCATGTCTACTCTGTAAACTAATCATTAAAACAGAAACGTTTTTCATGTTTTAGTAATAATTGACAAACTGTAGACATGGAGTGTATAATGTGTGAAGCCTGAAGTCTAAATATCAAAAAAAAAACCAAAGTCCACATTTGACTTTTCTGTTACAAACTCGGCACCTACAAACCTGGGCAGAAGAACAGGCTTCTCCTCAGATGCAACAAGCCCTTCAAAGCGGGTCTCTCCTTTTTTTTCTGTTTAATTCCTGGATTTAGCTTCTTGCAGATTAGTTTGTGATTATTTTAAGATATGCAGTAGATGAAGCTACAGATGTAATGATGCACATTTTAATCTGTAAACATTTAAGGTTTAAGAATCATTATAAATAATTTACATAATTAAAATTACAGGGACTGAAGACCAGTACTTTTTGGCAGATTTTATCTTTATGGAGAGCTGCAGCTTTTCCACCTTTTCAAGGGCAGCACTTCAGTCCCTTCATAACAACCAGCTGAATCTTAATGACATTTTAGCAGTGGTTACAGAAAATGCATCATACCATCTGAAAGCATACCAGGAAGTTTTAAAAGGGGTTATGCCTAAGAGTGTACATTCAACCTGCTTGTGTCATGTCATCAGATTAGTGGGAAAGATGTGGCAGCACTAGAAATACTTTAGTAAGGCTGCACCACTAGTGGGTAAAGTCTGCCTTCTTCAAGAAGCCTGCCAGGAACCCTAGAGACAGGAAACACCAGGTGGAATAGCAGGTTTGAATCAGTAGGTACCTCGCTGATCATATTCACACCTCTACAAAAATTTCTTTCAGGCTGTAACAAATATCCTAGACCCTAAAAAATAAGTTAACCATCATCTCAGGAGGATGCATCAAACTAGTAACAGCTCTTACAATTCTGAAGGGCACTAACTGTCCTACTGCAGTCTCAGTATACAGTATCGTGGAGGAACTGGGCTCCTACCTGATGAATGGAACTGTATAATAAGGTTCAGTTGTACCAGTGTGCTTCTACAGTCAGTTTTGACGATTGATCATACTTTTCAAATTGTTTTAATTCTTTAAAAACGTCCTGCTGGAATCGCTTTATTTGGACATTTGTCTTTCACCCATAGGTGATGTCGGTTTGCTTTTGAAACTACCATTTTGTCCAAGTAGGAATCAAAGTCTAATTCTTCATAAGAAGTGGATGATCCTGAGTTACCAGTGCGCATAGTTTCATCCAGTGGTGGTGTTTTAGGTAGTAGTAATCCCTTCATGTGAACTGCTACATCATAGAGTGCCTTTTTTCCATTAGCAATCTGGTCACTGCTCAACAAAATTCAGTTTATTGGATTAACATAAATAGCAGCTAACAAGGTTTGATTATCCAGTAACAGACTCTCTCTTTTGTTCTTTGAAGACACAATACCATCAGCTATTAACCCTCCACTTTTGTTCAGGCAATATATCAAGCTCTTCCATTCCAAGAAAAATTTACCAGGTGTTAAATCTTCATATTGCAAGCTCATGGTGACAGTAAAGGGGTAAGAAAGTAGACTTTCCAGTTCTTTTACTTGTGCCCACAGGCTTTCAGTTAATAAAATATTTTCATTTTCCAGTTCTTCAAGAAAGTCTTTTAGTTCAAGCAAACGCTTTACCATCAAATAAGTGCTTCTCCAGTGTGTTGTTTGATTCAAAATGGCTCCTTTTCCTGCACTTATTGTAATGTACCATAATCCAGATACAATATGTGAATGTCTGGTTGTATAATAGCTCAGCTGAACTTCACACTAGTAGTAACACAACTATGCACTGGGCTTTGTTCTTACAACAGAGAAGTACTTAATTGTGACTACTGTTTGTGAAATGAGACATCTGAACTTGCAAAATTTTTTTTTACATTACAATTTAAATTTATTAGGAGTCGGAGTACATTTTTGCCGATTTCGACTCCAGGTACCAAAATCGTCTCCGACCCCACAGTCCTGTATTTTACACCTCCAAACAATTTTAAGTTGCAACATGTCAAGTCAGGGAGCATGCATTGGTATAGTGCGTTACCGCATCCACTACATGACAAAACAGCTCAGGATCCAGGTTGGCAACTCCCCAGGCAGTCACGCGGTCCAGTCCCACCCTCCAAAAATGACCCTCTATCTGCCACTGCCAGGTGTTATTTGGGCCTGGTCCAGCCACTCGGGTCCCCAACAATGACGATCTTACAAGCTGGATCACCTTTGGGGAAACACGCCACATGGCCGTAGTGACGTAACTGACACTCCCTCACAATAAGGCCGCTCATTCGACACAAAGTCAGATAAGCGGTACCCAAGGATTTTCCGGAGCATTTTAACTATGGTCATCACATTTTAGAGATTAAACTCATGATCATTAGTTTGCCTTCAAAAACCAAACAACAAAAAATTAGCAATTGAATATTCATATTCAGCAATAAAACGTGCTGTTTTGCCTATTTTGCTAAGTATTATCTATGATTAAGCTCTTCTGTTAACACACTGCATCTCGTATTAATAAGGAGATGTGTCTTGTGCTTTGAAACACTGAAAAACTACATTTTATTACTTTGGTATTAACAAACGCAGCAGAGCATTTCATCGCCGGAGGAGACAAACTAAATTTTGCTTGAAAGTTGTACTAGTTACAACTGCTGCAAGCACTGCCAGTTTAGAGTTTCCTAATACATCCAACAAGGTTTCCCTTGTTACTCAGACCTGTAAACACAAGTTAGAAAATGACAAACGACAGTGCCATTCAATCGGGAAGGGGTCCTTGTATAAAGTTCGAGAGGCACAAGAACAGCATAACAATTACTCACTGGTACCGTAAGAAATATTGTCAGTGTACTCTATGTTGAAACTGGAAGAGCACTGCTCAGAAAACTAACACAAGACAGGTAGCAGACTATGGGAGGTATTTTCTGCCAAATTTAAAACGAAAATGCAATCTCTCTTTTGTAAATTAATTTTTAATGTCTGCATGCAAAAATGCTGCAAAAATTAAAATGAAAATTAACTAATCTCATTTGCATTTTCATTTTCAGCCTGAGCTGCAATAAAGCTTCAAAAATGAAAAGTAAAACCCATTTCCACTTTGCATTTTGATTTTCAAATTCTCAACATACAAATAGCAGGGGTCAATGGGCAGGGTTTTGCAACTCAAATTCCAACGGTTCTTTGTCCTTTTTAGATGTACAGCCACTCCGATCGATAGAATACTTCTCACTTTAACTGTGTTTAATTCACGTGATTTTGATATTTTCAACTCCATACTGCAAGCTTCACAGCAAAATCGTCTCACAAAATCCGAAGACCATGCATAATTCTAGTTCAGAAGTAATTAATGTACTATTTAATTACAATATTTTAACATGACAGAAATTAGCCTTAAATATGTCAAAATTGACATTTATTTACACTGAATTAGACACTGTGTATTTCTGTATTATGATAGTGTAGCAGCAGCACAGTGTACCACAATGGCATTTACATCTTTGAGGTGGCTTGCTATCCTTAAAAGGACTGCTTGCCTTTTGCTGCACTAGCTTGAAATGCCCGTGCGAGTATGCAGAGCTGCTCTTTTTATAGGCGTTGTTGCTATTGGTGATACAATGCCAGCTCAATCTTTTGGTGACTCATCCCTAATTGATGTACCACTGCATAGCCCTCTCTTCAAAGTCACTGTCCCCAATGGCCACTTCCAACTCCTTGCAACAGTGCACAAACCAACTGAAACGGCTGGGGGTGGTCTTTCCCTACCGCTTTAGTCATACAGCCATTGTTGAGGATACATCTGCGGGGTTTAGGAGTGCTGTGTTGTCTGATGGCACAGCAGAGACATTGTGTGCTGCACTGGCAGGTGGCACAACCAGGATGTTAAGTGCTGTATTGTTGTTCAGTGCAGCAGCTGTATTCAACATAGGTCAGCTGTAATCAAGCAGGCGAACCTCCTGGTATGAAGATGCAGATGTACCAGGTTCTGTGCTGAACTGGCACTGCAAAAAGTGTTCCAGGTCAGAATCTCAGCTTTAGGCTCTCCCTTCATTGCTGCTTTAAAATGCCTCCACAATCTGCTTTGTCCTTTGCTTGCACATTTTTACCACTGGCCCTGCTTCTCATGATTGGTGGAGCTACCCAGGTGTCAGCCTTTCAACTGTCTCCAACCTTGTACTGCTGCTGCAAACTGGACTCCAGGTTATGGATCTGAGCCTCAAGGCCCTCCAGCAATTCCACCGGAGAGCCCAATGGTACAATACAATACTACCAAAATACAAAGCGTCCTGTTTCCACTTCAGTGTAAATAAATGTAAACTATTATGTAATAAAGGCTAATTTCTGTCATGTTAAATAATGTTAAGAACTTGAAAATGAAAATGCAAAGTGGAAATTGAAAATTCAATGAGCAGCAGGTGGCGCCAGTGTTTATTTGCATTTTGCTTTTAAATTTTTGCAGCATTCTAGCATGCAGACTTTGAAAATGAAATTGCAAATGAGGTTATTTCGTTTTCATTTTATCAGCATTTTTGCATGCTGACTGAAAATGAAATTGCAAAAGAGAAACTGCATTTTCATTTTAATTTTTGCAGAAAATACCTTCCATAGCAGACAGCCTTCAGGTATGGTAACTGAACTCATGATGCTTAAACTGTAAAACTGCATATACCAACGATTCCAACTCAAACTAAGTAGTATTTACAAATCAAGCATAGCCTTGAGTCCTTCATCAAACATGTAATTTGTTAATACAGTCAAACCTTTGCTCAGATTCTGATTGATTATGCGTTACAATTTAAGATGTCTGAACAACTGTCAGTCAAAGACCCTTCCCCCACAACTAACAATACTACTGTACATTAATGGATTCTACTTTTACATCACTCTATTGCCTATAAAAGCCACTGGAATACCACAAGCATATCAGAGTCAAGTTTTAAAATACAGGACATTGTGAAGTGATGTTAAAAAGTGTGTATTTAATCTTTTCTACTAACACATATGAAATATCATGTGTTATATGAATAGGACTTATTGTTACAAAAAAATCCTTAAATCAACAAAAACGTGGTAATTAACTGTTTGTTGAAGTAACTAAAAATGTAAAATGCACCAACTTTGAAATCACTTAGTCCCCACACCTGACAGTTATGCCCTGCATACATTTTTTTACTTGTTATATATAGTTTTTACTGATGTATTACAAGTGGCAACTTTCATCCAATTCTACCAATACTGTAAAAGAGCTACTTGTGTTACATTTTTAGAATTTTGGTATCAATTTGATCCCAACATATTAGTTCTTGTGACATCTTTATCTGGATGTATAAATACTGTAGTTCCAGGAAGAAACCAAATTAAGCTTACCACTAAAAATAAATAGGTGTACTTTTTGTCATCTTGATAATTCTTTAAAAAAAAAAACTTTTGCTAACACCTACAAATAAAGCATATATTTGTGGAGAGTTTTTTTTTTTTAATAAACATGGGCCATTTCTCCAATACATAACATGAGTATGAAAGCATTACATAGATAACATAACCCACACATTATCATTCACAGAAGTTAATTCAATGAAGTTTACCATGTAATGTAACTTCACTTGTGTCGAATTAGTAAAAAACTTTCAAGGTATTCAGAAATAACAATGTGATAGACTTCTTTCATTGGGCAGAAACAATTTTTCACCTGGAAAATACAATAAAAGGTAGACAAGATTTGTGTTTGTGCACCACCACATTTATAATAACTATTAGCTGTGATACCTGGCTTCACCTGAAAAATTTTATTAAAAAAATATGGGCATCAGTTAAAGAGATATATCAGAAGTACTATGTAACTAAGAGAGTACTTTTATGTGCACGGTATTTGTAGTGGTTTTTTGTTATGAAGGGCTTTATTAGGTCACTGGAGCACTTAGTTTTAAACACGCTACATATAATTACCCAGAAGTAAAACATTCCTGATTTTCAAAGTGACTGACCTTGGCCTTTGCTGATTGTCACTGGAAAACACAATTTTACAGGAAACTGTATTCTTTTGAATTTAAACAGGTAACAGCTGAATAATGGGAAATTTGGCAAATAAATGTAATTCCACCCTGCAGAACATCCTGTAAAAATGGTAGCTTCAATCAGATTTTAATGTTAACACTTTGATCTGGAATTTTGTAATGTTACAAAGGTTTTGAAGGGTTTAGATTAAAAGCAATACTAAACTGAAATAAGCCTAGTGTATGGGGGCAACAGCTTAGCTCATATAAAGTCATGAACTAAAAATTGGAAACAGTAAGAAATTAAATAAATACGAAATAAACTTGTAAAATGGAAAACACTGAAAAGTGAAATAAAAAGTTGAGCAAACAACAAATTCTAACCTTGTAATGACCACTACATTTATATTGCAGCAAGCTAACTAAACTAAGCTTAGCCTCAAATGTGGCTTTTACTTTGTTCACACAATGATTTTTTTGCCATCTTTTAGTCTTATGAGGGAGTACCCAATAATAACTGGAATTGTTTTAATAATTTTTACTTACTGAAACTTTAGGCTCCTTCAAAGTACTCTCCATGTGAACGAACACACTTATCTCAAAGGTTTTCACACTGCTGGAAACATTTTTGTAATCACTGAAGAGGAACATTGTTCAATGCCTGCCATGATTTTCCTTTGACTTCCTCCACAGTACAACGCTTTACTTTGAGTTCTTCTTTTCATATGTGGGAACAAGAAAAATGATCACCCATCACGAAGAACACCGTTTCTGTGTTAAATTTGTTTTCTCTTAGGGAAAACAGCTGCTGAAACTGTGGTGATGTTTGAAACTGCTTTTAAAGAGGAAGGTTTAAGTAAAACACAGGTCTATATAGTGCTGGGCAGTATACCGATTCATGCCAAAAACTGTTTTTATGATATGGATTTTTCTTATACCGCAATACCAGTTTAAATAGCCTAAACAATATTTGGAACATGGCGCTGCGGTAAACTGTTTAAGGGGGGACCTTTTTCACTGCTGCACCGCTAAACACGCATGCAATGGAGTACATGCATTAGCGGAGGTATTGAGCGGTGAAAATGGACAGAGAACATTCCGAAACTGAAGCTGTAGAAGACAACAAAGTTGAACATGATGACACAGAAGAACTTTTTTCCGAAAAATGAAGATATGTCTGTTGTCTGGAGATACTTTGGTTTTAAAAGGTCGGATGTGGACCATTATGTTCAAATGTGTGAATACTGTTTCTATACTATTGGATAATACTGCAAGCCAAGTTGTACTTGTTTTTATTATGTTTTCAATACTGTGTAATATACCTGGGTACTGTGTAATAGTGTGACAATGCCGGTACCCTACAGTCTCCATCTTCCCACATGGGAGCCTGTTGAACCAACACCATCGATAGTTATATAGTTATGACCGAGATGAACTGACAAATCTCATTGAAGCCAGGGGATTGTGGATAGTGCTCAAGTGCTTTTATTAAAAAAAAAGTCAAAAGTAAAACCAAAGGAGTCCATTGTTCAGTGTTCAAAAAAATTCAACACCCAAATAGCAAATCCATAAAACCAGTGAAACGTGGGTATAAAATCCATAATAAATAAATCTGTTAAAATAGAGGTTAAAATGCAGTCTCTCTCCTCACTCGATCACAGCCCACCACCTTCTATCTCTCCGGCTCACCCATCACTGACGTTGCCAGCAGAGCCTCTGCACCACGAACTCCTTTCTGCTGACCCACGTCTTGGCTGCCACCACACTGTGCAGCTGGATCGCCCGAAGTCGGCACACCTCCCGTCTTCCTTCGCGTTCACTCAGTCGCTCCTCAGATCCATTGGGAGGTCTTACATTTTACTCAACCCCACTCTACACGCTTAGCCAGTGGGGCAAACCAGCCCCTAGAGTGCCTCTGCCTGCACTACCTCACGGTGCCCCAGCTCGTGCTGCCTTCTCCTTCCTGGTGTCTGGATCGTCCCCCATGACTGCTTTTTCCCTTCTTTAACCTCCTTCTGTTCTATGTTTTCTTTTTTCCTTCCCCCTATCCTGCCAGCCCATAAATATATGTCTCTGTGGGCGCAGCGCCTTAATCACCTGCAGCAGAAAGCTGATGAAACAACTGAGAATGATCACACCCGCACATGTATGTGCAACACGCTCCAATCATCTCAGCAACTCCCTATGGTCATACAATCGTGCCCACGGAGATGGACACGGCGAACTGGATTTAAAAACTGACCATATTTTTTTGAACCCGCATACCTGCTATACCACAAATACCATTAAACAGTGGCATGCAAAAGTTTGGGCAACCTTGTTAATAGTCATTATTTTCCTGTATAAATCGTTGGTTGTTACGATAAAAAATGTCAGTTAAATATATCATATAGGAGACACACACAGTGATATTTGAGAAGTGAAATGAAGTTTATTGGATTTACAGAAAGTGTGCAATAATTGTTCAAACAAAATCAGGCAGGTGCATAAATTTGGGCACCGTTGTCATTTTATTGATTCCAAAACTTTTAGAACTAATTATTGGAACTCAAATTGGCTTGGTAAGCTCAGTGACCCCTGACCTACATACACAGGTGAATCCTATAATGAGAAAGAGTATTTAAGGGGTCAATTGTAAGTTTCCCTCCTCCTTTAATTTTCTCTGAAGAGTAGCAACATGGGGGTCACAAAACAACTCTCAAATGACCTGAAGACAAAGATTGTTCACCATCATGGTTTAGGGGAAGGATACAGAAAGCTGTCCCAGAGATTTAAGCTGTCTGTTTCCACAGTTAGGAACATATTGAGGAAATGGAAGACCACAGGCTCAGTTCAAGTTAAGGCTCAAAGTGGCAGACCAAGATAGATTTCGGATAGACAGAAGCGACGAATGGTGAGAACAGTCAGAGTCAACCCACAGACCAGCACCAAAGACCTACAACATTTTCTTGCAGCAGATGGAGTCCCTGTGCATCGTTCAACCATTCGGCGCACTTTACACAAGGAGATGCTGTATGCGAGAGTGATGCAGAGGAAGCCTTTTCTCCGCCCACAGCACAAACAGAGCCGCTTGAGGTATGCTCAAGCACATTTGGACAAGCCAGCTTCATTTTGGAATAAGGTGGACTGATGAAACTAAAATTGAGTTATTTGGGCATAACAAGAGGCGTTATGCATGGAGGTAAAAGAACACAGCATTCCAAGAAAAACACCTGCTACCTACAGTAAAATATGGTGGTGGTTCCATCATGCTGTGGGGCTGTGTGGCCAGTGCAGGGACTGGGAATCTTGTCAAAGCTGAGGGACGCATGGATTCCACTCAGTATCAGCAGATTCTGGAGACAAATGTCCAGGAATCAGTGACAAAGCTGAAGCTGCGCCGGGGCTGGATCTTTCAACAAGACAACAACCCAAAACACTGCTCAAAATCCACTAAGGCATTCATGCAGAGGAACAAGTACAACGTTCTGGAATGGCCATCTCAGTCCCCAGACCTGAATATAATTGAAAATCTGTGGTGTGAGTTAAAGAGAGCTGTCCATGCTCGGAAGCCATCAAACCTGAATGAACTAGAGATGTTTTATAAAGAGGAATGGTCCAAAATACCTTCAACCACAATCCAGACTCTCATTGGAACCTACAGGAAGCGTTTAGAGGCTGTAATTTCTGCAAAAGGCGGATCTACTAAATATTGATTTCATTTGTTTTTTGTGGTGCCCAAATTTATGCACCTGCCTGATTTTGTTTGAAAATTATTGCACACTTTCTGTAAATCAAATAAACTTCATTTCACTTCTCAAATATCACTGTGTGTGTCTCCTATATGAAATATTTAACTGACATTTTTTATCGTAGCAACCAACGATTTATACAGGAAAATAATGACTATTAACAAGGTTGCCGAAACTTTTGTATCCCACTGTATATATATATATACACACAGTGGTGTGAAAAACTATTTGCCCCCTTCCTGATTTCTTATTCTTTTGCATGTTTGTCACACAAAATGTTTCTGATCATCAAACACATTTAACCATCAGTCAAATATAACACAAGTAAACACAAAAAGCAGTTTTTAAATGATATTTTTTATTATTTAGGGAGAAAAAAAAAATCCAAACCTACATGGCCCTGTGTGAAAAAGTAATTGCCCCCCGAACCTAATAACTGGTTGGGCCACCCTTAGCAGCAATAACTGCAATCAAGCATTTGCGATAACTTGCAATGAGTCTTTTACAGCGCTCTGGAGGAATATTGGCCCACTCATCTTTGCAGAATTGATGTAATTCAGCTTTATTTGAGGGTTTTCTAGCATGAATCGCCTTTTTAAGGTCATGCCATAGCATCTGAATTGGATTCAGGTCAGGACTTTGACTAGGCCACTCCAAACTTTGTTTTTCTTCAGCCATTCAGAGGTGGATTTGCTGGTGTGTTTTGGGTCATTGTCCTGTTGCAGCACCCAAGATCGCTTCAGCTTGAGTTGACGAACAGATGGCCGGACATTCTCCTTCAGGATTTTTGGTAGACAGTAGAATTCATGGTTCCATCTATCACAGCAAGCCTTCCAGGTCCTGAAGCAGCAAAACAACCCCAGACCATCACACTACCACCACCATATTTTACTGTTGGTATGATGTTCTTTTTCTGAAATGCTGTCTTCCTTTTATGCTAGATGTAACGGGACATATGCCTTCCAAAAAGTTCAACTTTTGTCTCATCAATCCACAAGGTATTTTCCCAAAAGTCTTGGCAATCATTGAGATGTTTCTTAGAAAAATTGAGACAAGCACTAATGTTCTTCTTGCTTAACAGTGGTTTGCGTCTTGGAAATCTGCCATGCAGGCCGTTTTTGCCCAGTCTCTTTCTTATGGTGGAGTCGTGAACACTGACCTTAATTGAGGCAAGTGAGGCCTGCAGTTCTTTAGACGTTGTCCTGGGGTCTTTTGTGACCTCTCGGATGAGTCGTCTCTGCGCTCTTGGGGTAATTTTGGTCGGCCGGACACTCCTGGGAAGGTTCACCACTGTTCCATGCTTTTGCCATTTGTGGACAATGGCTCTCACTGTGGTTCGCTGGAGTCCCAAAGCTTTAGAAACGGCTTTATAACCTTTAACAGACTGATAGATCTCAATTACTTCTGTTCTCATTTGTTCCTGAATTTCTTTGGATCTTGGCATGATATCTAGCTTTTGAGGTGCTTTTGGTGTACTTCTCTGTGTCAGGCAGCTCCTATTTAAGTGATTTCTTGATTAAAACAGGTGTGGCAGTAATCAGGCCTGGGGGTGACTACGGAAATTGAACTCAGGTGTGATACACCACAGTTAGGTTATTTTTTAACAAGGGGCAATTACTTTTTCACACAGGGCCATGTAGGTTTGGATTTTATTTCTCCCTAAATAATAAAAAACCATCATTTAAAAACTGCATTTTGTGTTTACTTGTGTTATATTTGACTAATGGTTAAATGTGTTTGATGATCAGAAACATTTTGTGTGACAAACAAGCAAAAGAATAAGAAATCAGGAAGGGGGCAAATAGTTTTTCACACCACTGTATATATGGCAAAATACCCACGCTTCGCAGTGGCGAAGTACTGCCTCAAAATTTTTATTAAGAAGAAAATTAAACCTTTTTAAACTGAGGGAAAATATACCAATAATTATTTGTTAAGGATCTCTTTGTATATCACATTGTGAGTTCGGCCCACCGAAATAAGTACCACATTTCAGCCTTCTACCTACACAGGAAGTTGGAGAATTAGTGACATTGGAAAGTTCAATATGGCGGCCGACAGTGGCATCATACCACTGAAATAAGTACGTACATCGGTTTTGGTTAGCGCAGGGAAGCCACCTACCAAATTTCGTGAAGATGGGGCCATAAATAAGAAAGTTCAACATGGCGAACGTTGTCAACCGTTACGCATAGAATTTCGAAATGACACCTACTTAACTTTTGTAAGCAAGCTGTAAGGAATGAGCCTGCCAAATTTCAGCCTTCTACCTACACGGGAAGTTGGAGAATTAGTGACGTTTGGAAAATTCAATATGTCGTCCAACAGTGGCGTCATACCACCGAAATAAGTATGTACAGTCAACCCTCGTTTATCGCGGTTAATCCGTTCCAGACTCTGCCGCGATAAATGAATTTCCGTGAAGTAGGATTCTTTATTTATAAATCGAATATTTTCGCAGTTAGAGCATAGAAAACCTGTTTACAACCTTCTAAATACAGTAATCCCTCCTCGATCGAAGGGGTTGCGTTCCAGACACAAGCCCGCGATAGGTGAAAATCCGCGAAGTAGAAACCATATGTTTGTATGGTTATTTTTATATATTTTAAGTCCTTATAAACTCTCCCACACTGTTAACATTATTAGAGCCCTCTAGACATGAAATAACACCCTTTAGTCAAACGTTTAAACTGTGCTTCATTACAAGACAGAGATGGCAGTTCTTTCTCACAATTAAAATAATGCAAACATATCTTATCTTTAAAGGAGCACCGTGAAGAGCAGATAATGTCAGAGAGAGCGCTCGCTAAGAAAAGCAAGCAATCAGAAAATCAATACATGCTTTTAAGTATACAGAAGCACCGCGATAAAGCGGCATTTTGTAGAGGAGCGTCCTATCTTCTAGGCAAACAGCCACTGTGTAAACAGTCCCTCTGCTCACACCCCCTCCGTCAGGCAGAGAGAGTGAGAAAGATAGAGAGAAGCAAACAAAACAAGCCACACGGAAGCATATCTTATAGCATTGAGGAGTTTTAGTTAATATGTAATACATGCTCTGATTGGGTAGCTTCTAAGCCATCCGCCAATAGCGTCCCTTGTATGAAATCAACTGGGCAATCAAACTGAGGAAGCATGTAACCTAAATTAAAAGACCCATTGTCCGCAGAAAGCGGCGAACCAGCGAAAAATCCGTGATATATATTTAGATGTGCTTACATTTAAAATCTGCGATAGAGTGAAGCCACGAAAGTCGAAGCGCGATATAGTGAGGGATTACTGTACATCAGTTTTGGTTAGCGCAGGGAAGCCACCTACCAAATTTCATGAAGATAGGGTCAGCCTTCGACCTACACGGGAAAGAAAAACTAGTGACGTTGGAAAGTTCAATATGGCGGCCAACAGTGGCGTCATACCATCGAAATAAGTACATACATCGGTTTCGGTTAGCGCAGGGAAGCCGTCTACCAAAGATGGGGCCATAAATGGGATAGTTCAACATGGTGGACGTTGTCGACCGTTATCGACCGTTATGTGTAGAATTTCGAAATGAAACCTGCTTAACTTTTGTAAGTGTGCTGTAAGGAATAAGCCTGCCAAATTTGTTAGTGATGAGTCAGTGAGTGAGTCAGTCAGTCAGTGAGGGCTTTGCCTTTTATTAGTATAGAGATATATACACACACATACACATATACATATATAAATATATACATATACAAATATATACATATATATACACATATATATATACACATATATATATACACATATATATATATATATATATATATATATATATATATATATATATATATATATATATATATATATATATAGTAGAATACCAAGCCATGAGAAGTAGTGTTTTAAAGAAGGTACGAAAAAGAAAAGGAAAAATTTTAAAAATAACGTAACATGATTGTTAATGTAATTGTTTTGTCATTGATATGAGTGTTGTTCTCATATCTATCTATATATATATTTCTCTATCTATCTATATATATATATACCCGCGCTTGGCAGCGGAGAAGTAGTGTGTTAAAGAAGGAAAGAGAAAGAAAAGGAAACATTTTAAAAATAATGTAACATGATTCTCAAAGTAATTGTTTTGTGTATTTGGCGGCAGCGCACGAAGTTGTTTTCGGTAGCTGCATCAGAAAATGTACCACGCATGTCTGACACGCCCTTTTACTGTTTTCTCACAGCTTGGATTGCTGCTGTCATATATACACACACACACACACACATATACATACATACATACATACACACACACGTATATAAATTGTGTGTGTGTATGTATGTATGTATGTGTGTGTGTGTGTGTGTGTGTATATATATATATATACACATACATATACTTGTGTATATGTTTGTATGTGTCTATATGTGTGTGTATAGGTTTGGTCACTGAGTGCAAGGGAAAAATAATAAATTATAGTCTATAAGTTATTAAACAGTAAAACATTAACGTTTTAAGAAGTACAGGTACATTGAAATTACATTTTCTATGTGAACATTCAAATTTGTGCCTCTGGTAATGTGCCTTACCGGCATTTAAAGAAAATTAGTTTTGTGTCCTCTGCAGTGTTAACAGAGAAAGGCTTTGGTTTGGGATAAAAGGAAAAAAGGTGTAAAGAAAGGAAAGTTGCCTTTTTCTTTTATATAGTATAGCAAAATACCAGCGCTTCGCAGCGGAGAAGTAGTGTGTTAAAGAAGCAATGAAAAGAAAAGGAAACATTTTGAAAATAACGTAACCTGATTGTCAATGTAATTGTTTTGTCACTGTTGTGAGTGTTGAGTGTTGTTGTCATATATATATATATATATATATATATATATATATATATATATATTTACACACACACACATAAACATATATATATATATATATACATACATACACACACACATATATAAGCATATATATACATATACATACATATCTACATATATACACACACAGCTATTTCGTATCAGTGCAATACGCTGTTTGTTAAAACGGTTGACTCCCGCTCTTACGTGCAATAACAAATCAAATCATTCAGTTGTCTTTGCTCATATGTCATTTTAGAGCTGGACGCCTGGCATCTTTTTTTGGCCACAAGTTCGTTTCTGTTTGGTGTGAGGTTCTGTGTTGTGGAGATTCTCAGGATGGATTGCAGGTGCTCATCAGTGAGGCGACTCCTGTGTGCTGTTTTGTTAGTCTTTATCACTGAGAAGAGCTTCTCACACAGATATGTGCTACCAAACATGCACAAGGTTCGAGCCGCATGTAGAAGGACTTTTTTTGTTCTTCAAAGTCACCAAAGCGCCGTGCAAACTCAGTGCGCAATAACTGTAGCTTCGCAATAACTTGCAGCATCATAAGGTAGACTTGATTAACGTGGTAAGTGTTCGGCAAGGCAGCTGAAGCGCTGCATTATGGGATCTGTAGTTTATTGTGTTACCAGCGCTTCATATACCCGGCTTTAATAACAATAATACAGTATATAAAATGATCTCGGGGCGGATATAATTACACGCGGCTGGCCCTTGAGTTTGACACATATGGACTAAATAGAACTTGAAAAGATATATTTTTTCAAATGTGATCGCGCAATTCAGATAGAGTTGACGCAAGACTACAGCCTGCATGCCTCAATGAGTCATCCTCCCCTCGCTCTTACTTTTTACCGTTCATCTAATGAATACACTGAGTATGGCTTTACCAAAACAATCATTGATGGCGAATAAAGTATCCATTATTCGAGTATGTAGAGCGGGATATATATATATACATATATATATACCCCAGATCGCATGAGAAGTAGTGTGTTAAAAAGGTAGAAAAGAAAAGGGAACATTTTAAAAATAACGTAACATGACTTTCAATATACAGTATTTGTTTTGTGAGTGTTACTGAGTGTTGCTGTCATCAAGGATTTGATTATCATTATTTCTTTCAATCAGGTTCGTATTTGTAGGATGTGTTGTGTTCAAGTTACATTCCGTGTTTGTCAATCGTTGTAAAGATGACAGGTTTCATTCATCGATTTGTTTCTTACTGCATCAATAAACAGCTCGTCTTCTTCTTTATCTGAGACCTGACACACTGCATGCACGGGTTTTTTTTACACTGTCTTCCTTTAGCGGGACATTGACTTTTTCCACCGTGTGCTTTGTTTCCACAGTAGCTGCATTTATGAATATGCTTATCAGACGCTTCATATTTTTGCTGCCTTTTCAATTGTGTAATTCGGTTTTGTTCAGCTCTTTGGAACTGTTGCTTTTATCTGTGCACTCGTCAGTTCACGTGAGCCACTCGGTGTACTTGCATCGAAGGTTCCCAGCTGTGCTGGTGCCATCTCGTGCTATGTCCATAGCTTTATTTAATGTTACCTTAGTCCTGGCACTTAAAACTTTCTCTCGCGAGTTTCGCTGAGTTTGTGCCAAACACCACGCTGACCATCTCATCTTCCTCTGCATAAGCACAGTCCTTAACCCGTGAATATTTAGTGGGAGTTTGCTATTGGATTGCCGCTGACGGACGGCCTTATATGGGCAGGCACTAAATTACAAACGCCAGCGCAGCCTGTCTATGAACTTAATTTAAAGTGTAGGTTTACATCGTGCTTTGTTTCAGTAGCAGAACTCATCAATATGGTTGTATATGTCACTCGCCGCTTCTTATTGTTTCGCTGCCTTCTCAATTATATGTTTTCTTCAGCGCTTTTTTGAGGTCTTCCTGATTTTCTATGTGCTGCGTGATTACGTGGGAGGCGTGATGATGTCACACGAAACTCCGCCCACGGCGTTGAAGCTCATCTCCATTACAGTAAATGGAGAAAAACTGCTTCCAGTTATGACCATTACGCGTAGAATTTCGATATAAAACCTGCCCAACTTTTGTAAGGAAGCTGTAAGGAATGAACCTGCCAAATTTCAGCCTTCCACCCACACGGGAAGTTGGAGAATTAGTGATGAGTCAGTGAGTGAGTGAGTGAGTGAGGGCTTTGCCTTTTTATTAGTATAGATATACATATATATATATATATATATATATATATATATATATATATATATATATATATATATATATATATATATATATATATATATATATATATATATATATATATATATATATATATATATATATACACACACATACAGTGATCCCTCGCTATATCACGCTTCGACTTTTTTTCTCATACACGGTTACATCACTACGCATGCGCTTTCTGAGAACTTTTATCTAAGCCCTACGATGGCTCCTAAACGTGCTGCTTTTTCTAAGCCTTCTTACAATAAAACTAAGCGCCGGACGAAGATGCTTACTATCCAGGAGAAGGTGAAACTCTTGGATATGATTAAAGATGGCAATACCATACAAAAGCCTCTTCACGCATATGAAAAGACAGTGCCAGCAACTGCCTATCAAGATGTTCTTCAGCCACGCACCCAGACACCCACTGCCTAGTACTTCTTCACTGAAGACAACAATAAAAAACGTATTTAGAAGGTCGTAAACAGGTTTTCTATACTCTAACTGCGAAAATATTCGATTTATAAATAAAGAATCCTACTTTGCGAAAATTCATTTATCAAGGTAGAGTCTAGAACAGATTAACCGTGATAAACGAGGGTTCGCTGTATATATACCTGTATATTGTGGTCCCCAGACGCCCAGGAGGACCAGAGGAGGGCTTGTGCCTCCTCCAGACCGCGAGGGGGCGTCCGTCCTGGTTATGTTGGGGGCCTCGTGTACAGGGCGTCGAAGCCCAGTCCTGAAGGGACCAGTGGCCACCGCCAGGCAGCGCCCCGATGCCGGAATATCCCGTGTGGACCCTGCCCGGGGCAGGAGCCTGGCCGGAACACCCAGGAGGACCAGAGGAGGGCTTGTGCCTCCTCCAGACCGCGAGGGGGCGTCCGTCCTGGTTATGTTGGGGGCCATATCTAGGCGGCGCCCAGATCCCTGAGGAACCCTGGAGCCCAGCACTTCCGCCACACCAGGAAGTGCTGGGGGGAAGACAACAGGGGACACCCGGACGGCTTCCGGGTGCACAGCTGGCACTTCCGCCACACAAGGACGTGTCTGCGGAGGAGTGCCGGGAAGCAGCTGGAGCCCATCCAGGTTCCTATAAAAGGGGCCGCCTCCCTCCAGTCATGGGCGGAAGTCAGGTGGAAGAGGACATAGCTGGAGTGAGGACTGGAGGCGGCCAGGAGAGAGAAAGGCACAGGACTGTGTGGCCTGGACTTGGGGGGATCGGTGCTGGAGGCAATAGGGATTGGAGTGCACGGTAAATTTGTATATAGTGTAAATAAACAGTGTGTTGGGTGAACTATGTTGTCCGTCTGTCTGTGTCCGGCCAGAGTCCACTATATATATATATATATATATATATATATATATATATACTGTATATACATATACATATCTACACATATACTGTATATACACATATATATACAAATCTACATATATATGTATCTACATATATATATTAGGGGTGGGACTCGATTAAAAAAAATAATCTAATTAATTAGAGGCTTTGTAATTAATTAATCTTGATTAATCATATGTAATCACACAAGAAAATTTGCCGCAAACCGCAAATGTTCGTTTTAATTTAAAAGGATTTTTTAGTAGGTGACAGAGTCAAATAATAGACATTGACAAGAATATTGTAAACTCAAGCTCTTTTAATTTCTGAAAAAAAAATGCATTTAAACTGCATTTCAATTTAAAACAAACAAAAATATCATCCCTGGCTAAAATTGGGCAGACTTAAAATTAAAGTGGTATTTTAAGTACTTTAAGTACATTTTCAGAATGGTATTGTCTTAAAATAATAATAACAAAAATTTCAACATAAAGTGGTTTTTCTTCTTAAAAAAATAAGGCAGAAACATAAAAGGTAATCTGACCAGCTTCACCTTTAAACTCTGAGTAACCTTAGCGAAACTTATTTTGTACATTAGGCTAAAACAGTGTGATCATTGAACATTTTGTAATTAGATGTAATTAGAATTACTAACGTAATTCATGTAAGTCCAATGATCCCCAGTAAGAGCCACAAAGTCCGCTTTCTGTAATGCATCTAATTTTGCTTGCTTTTCAGTGTCATAAAGTTGTTGAATTTTACTTGAAATAGTCTTTCAGCACGGCAGTTGGAAAGATGGATCACCTGACGCTAACTGTAGCACATTTTCTAACCCCCTATCCTCCACCACTGTTAGTGGTCTACAGTCCAAAGCAATCCATTTTGCGAGAGAATCTGTAAGTTTGACCAATGTTGACTTACAAATTTTGGTCCTGAAGCCAGTCATTTCATCAGGTTTGGGCTGCCGACACCTTTTGTTGATACTCGAACTCGTACTGCTAGTGCTAACAGCATACACAGTTTCTGTGCTCGCTGTAACATGTTTTACATTTAGATGGCACCGTAAGGTTGAAGTGCTTCGGTCATATGCAAACTCCTTTTTGCACAGTTTGCACAAAACCACGCTTTTATCAAGGCTTCCGTCGGGTAGTCTTTTGAAATGAAATTTCCTAGCAACGCGCTTTATTCCGACTCTAACATTTTTGTAGCTCTGATGTGTGCATCAATGTAATCAATGTACCAGGAAATCATGAATTGACAAAAGTTCCCCTTTGCTTGGAATTGAAAGTGTGATTAAATGCGTTATTTTTTGCTGCCTTCTCAATTGTGAAATGCGTGTTTTGTTCAGCGCTCTTTGGAGCTCTTCCTTGTTCTCTACGTACTTACGTAGGAGGCGTGATGATTCAACACGGAACTCTGCCTCCCATGGCCATCGACCTGCAGTCTATTACAGTATATGGAGAAAATAGGTTCCAGTTATGACCATTATGCATAGAATTTAGAAATGAAACCTTCCTAACTTTTGTAAGTAAGCTGTAAGGAATGAGTCTGCCAAATTTCAGCCTTCTACCTACACGGGAAGATGGAGAATTAGTGATGAGTGAATAAGTGAGTGAGTGAGGGCTTTGCCTTTTATTAGTATACACATACACACACACACACATAGCATTTGAAGTCTGAATCACAATCTGATTGTATGGGTGGTTACCTACCAGGTAACGTGTGTGGTTGGTCTGCGAGTCGGCAAACATCCATCATGGGTGCCCTCTCAGTTGCGAGAAGAAGATTATAGAATGTTACATAGTTAACTGTCAAATAATGCAAAGAGTACGTAACATGTGTTTCGCCCTATTTTGGGCTCATCAGGTATACACACTCCACTGTACCCCTCATCGGGGATCGAACATCGGACGTCAGACAAACACACTTCGATTGTGACATTGAAGAACAAAAAATCTCTTCCAATTCTACATCCAGCCCATACCCTCCCCAAACATTTTTTTTTTAAATCCCTTCTTTAGTCGATATAAATTGGAAGGCTAACTAGATCACAGCCAGCATTTTGCTGTAGCTCACGTGTTTGATCATGCATGCGGGATGACCAGTGTGTTAGAAGAAAAGAGATCTCAGACTGGCCTGTATGTCAATCAAGTGGCAAATGCCATAGGGAGGATATATGATAGACTAACGTTTAAAAATATTTTTTTTTGAATGCAACGTGATCTACCTGCACTTCCTATGCGATCTACAGGTCAATCGCAATCGACACATTGGGCACCCCAATCTAGTTAGTTGCGGTAATAATAGCGTAGAAAGCACAACGTGTCCAGCGTGCGGTTGTCCAGGCGAGAGCACACCTTCGTGCAGAGTACGCCAGCTGCTGAGAAAGCACACTCTGCCTCCACTGAAGTAGGCGGCACAGTCATCAGATACTGATGCACTTGTTCTAAACAACGCCTGCGCTTACCGTTGCTGTGAAACACCGCCATTTCAGCTTTTACTGATGCATCCAGTTTCTTGTCATCATTCTGTGATGGCAAGTTTCTTGGCACAGATAATGCGGATGCAACAGGCTGACAAATTGCAATTTCAAGTTGCTGTTCAAATCTGTTGTCTGACAGACGTTAATGAAGTCTGCCCCGTCCCGGCATTTGTGAGCTGCAGAGTGCAGACTCCTCCTAGTCCACTGTGCTCAGTCTTAGTCGGAGTCAGGAGACTGACTGCTGCTGGTCTGTTGTTGACTGAATTATCGGAAACACACTACACCGTGGGCAATAAACCGTGCCACTTAATTATTTTCAAATAACTCTGTTATTTCTTAATCAATTTTTACACTTTTACACGCTATATATGCAAGCCTGGCCCGGGAATTACAGCAGTTTCAAAAATGTCCGGGATTTCCTACTACTGAGCCATGTTTCACCCAGTTTAAGAAAGTATATTTTCCTATCACTAATAAGATCGTTAATGTAGAAAGTCTTACTGTTAACCGATTATATTTTGTAAAGCAATATTTAAGGACTCAGAAGAACACAGCTTTACCAGAGTGTTAGACACCTTGAAATAGTAATTAAGTTATTCATGCTTATCCCACACTGTCCAAACCTTTTAGTTAGACCATGGTATGTTACTATAGTGCTGATATAGTACACACCTACAGTATAGGCGAAGCCACTGCAGAATGATTATATCCTAACCCAAGTTTATAGTCAACAAAACTAGAGCTACATAGCTTGTTTAAATCAGCAGTACTAATATCAGTATCGGTTACACTGAATGATTAATTAGCTAGAGCACTGATGTATATAAAGTAATTTTATAAGATATAGGTTGGCATGATTTGATCCAGCAATTAATGACAGAGATATTTATTAAATTGTAGACATTAACCCTTCATTGTCTACTGTTAAATAAATTACCTGTTCATCCCTAGACCAAGTTGGCCACTCTACTTTACTTTATCTATTTGTATATTAATAATTTATGGACTATATTTTTATGGTACAATATTTATTAGGAAAATATGTTGTGTATGTCAATATACAGATCTTTACTTTACTGGCAAAGGGATGTGTACTTGTCCTTATTGTTAGAACAACAGCAGATGTATAGAATATTACAAAAACTGGTCCCTTTTTGTCATTATATTTTGGGGGTTTCGAGAATTATTCACCTTAAATCTTTTTCTTATTTTTACCTCATTAATTGGTTTCACCCTGCGAACACACTGGTCAATTTTTTAACATACTTTCAAACTGCCTAAAATATTTGTGATACCTGAGATTTATGTATGTGCCATATCATAATACACTTCATCACTCAGTATATTAAAGGCTAAATCACAAAACACAACAAAAGAAAAAAGGAAAATGACTAAAAACTGATCATAATAATCCTAAAGCAGATATTCCTTTCCTGAAGACAGTACACTTGCACACAGAGGACACATTCAATCTGGTGAAGAAATGGTTGAAAAAGAGTCAGAACTACAAGAATGGGGACACAGAGATACAAGATGTTTTTTAGTGGCATATCAGGTGAATGCAAGTCTCTGAGACCTCAATGGAACCGTGTATAAGTCCTACCAAAAGTAACATACAAATTGGAATTACCAAGAATGGTTAACAATATTGAGAAATGTTCTATAATAACTAGTACTTCTATGTGTAACCTCATAGCTGACTGAAAAATGCCGTAGATGCTTTTCAACAGTTGTGAGAATATGACTAATAAGTACATGTTGTTTTGACATTATGCAGTGAATTGCATTTTTATGAAGAATTAAATTACTGTGAATACTGGGAAATACTATTTTAAAGACTAAAACACAAGACATTGCCATTCAGACCTATACTAGTCATTGATGTACTAAAGAATCGATTAAATGTAGCGTCAATACATGAGAACGAGTCAGCAGAGAATGAAAAACAGTACAGTGTAGTTCAGGAGACAGTGGACAGCTGGGTTGCAAGAAATACAGTATTTTTGTTTAGTGGTTTACATATTTGTTTATGGGAAACCACAAAATGAAAAAAATGACCTACCTTGGCATCAAAAAATTAAAGAACTGAAATGACTACCCCTTTTTTCTATGACCACTGTCTAATGCTAAGTAAAAATACACTGTTTACTTTCTTTTCACCAGTGTAAACTGTCAAAGCTTCTTGTTACTTGCAGATGGCTCTTAATGAATCATCATCAGTCATTGCGTGGGAGGTTCAACCTGCATAATAATATCCCATACTGCCCATCTCTGCTTGAACAAAAATAAAAGATAAGACTGGAAACTTCATCCCATCAATTCTACAGTCCACTCCTAGGGCCCACCAACTACTTTCTGTTCAAAACTACAAAAGATAATTGTGAAGCCACCACTTAGAAAAAATTCCAGACAGTGCCATATTATGGGTTATGCATGGTTGAAATGGATGACACCCACACCAATCTTTAATCTGATAAAACAGGGAAACACATACATAATTTAGGATGGATACTTTGCAAAGAAATAAACGAAGGTACACAGATTTGGTCGACACACTAATTTCCAATTCAAATCTTTACTCATAATCATGAAATTAATAAGCTCATTTTAAGAAAACTGCACAAAACAACACCCCTTGTAAAAATGATTAAGAAAGGTTACAAAAAATAACTTTGCTGAAGAACCGTCATCTTGCCCTGAAAAAATGAGAAACATCTGACTTTTAATTGAAACAAGTGAATTCAAAGAAAAACAAAGCCCTCAGCAAGAAATATTTTTAACAAAATTACATGTGCCACAACTGTTGGCACCCCTGCATTTAATACTTTGTACAACCTTCCTTTGCCAATAGAGCAGCACAGCATCTTCTCTTGTAACACTTTCTAAGGTTGGAAAACACTGAGCACGGCATCTGAGTAGCATGGCCTATTCAAGAGACTGGAAGCAAGTACCATGGTAACCATTTTTACAGAGCAACATATTGACAGTATATGAATTCAAATTGAATGTAAAAAGCAGAGAAAAGGTTTATAGACTAGATTAGTGTGAATCAGTACTAAAATCTTGACTTCAGTATGGATGCCAAAAATGGTTCCAAAGCAAATGAAGCACTAAAGTAAACTCCAAACCCCCCCACCCCGCCATCTTACTCCAGCACTCCCTAGTTCATTTCACCATCACACTGCACTACATACCACCTTCCTCTTCATAGCTTTCTCTTTATGTCAAAGCAACTGGGTCCCCCATATAAACTCCCAATTGCATCCAAGCATGTAATTTCCACAACTGCAATAGCAAGTGTCGAGGAATGACGGGATGAGAGGAAAGCAGATGTTTACTTCCAGTAATGAAAATCCCAAAATGCAGGTTCAATCCTGTTTTGAAATGTGTTTTATGGTCCTTTTTCAGTATCCATATACCAGGCAACCCTAGATTAGATATGGCAAACATGGAGAAGATGGTAGGAAGCTTTACTTAGAATTGTATGAAATGTAAAGACTGGTTAAGAAGCAAAACACTGCGTAGCATGGAAGACAATAGCACATTAAAAACTAAGAGATTTAAAATAAATAAATAAAAAAAACTTAGAATCAGCCCAAACCAGACAGTTTCTATAATGTGGTGTGTCACTGATGGTATTGGGCCTGCTAGACCCAAGAGCAATGTAGTTTTGTAAACTGTAAGACAATAATGACATCACTTTAGAAGTATTGTTTCCACATTCAGTACCTCAAACCTAATCCCATCACACCAATCATAGCAATAATTTACCATCACCATCAAACATGAATACCCCCCACCAACTCCTCCATATCCATCCAACCTCCACCAATAACATTTCCATTCAGACCGATCATTCTAATTTCTTTTCAAAATCGAAATGGGGAAGGACACAACAAATAAATAGCTCTGCGTATGTGGCTTCCATCCAAAAACAATCCAGTATGGCAAAGAAAATATCTGCTCAGATTACCTTATTTTAGAAGAGAGAGAAGACAACATGGAAGGAGTGCTCAATTTTAAAGATTAAGAATTTTCAGAATACGAGGATCATGTTTCTGTTAATTTGGATTCTGACAGTAATATTCTTTTCCACTAAAGGAGCCACCTTGCCTTGCTGCCAATGTGATAAAGATACAACCTGGGCCAATGCAGATTGTCACGCATGTACATGACATCATGTCTTCTTTTGAACTTTTTATTCCAGACACCATCAAAAAAATTATTCTGGAATGCACTTATTTGGGGAGGTGTGTTTACATGCATACTTTGGGCTTCATATACTTGCTGATGTTCACAGATATACATATATATACACATACATATACACATATACATATCTACATATATATATATGTATATATATCTACATATATATATAAATATATATCTACACATATATATATATATCTCTACATATCTACACATATATATATATATATATATACACATACATACATACATACATACATATACACACACACACACACATACATACATACATACATACATACATACATACATACATACATACATACATACAGTACAGGCCAAAAGTTTGGACACACCTCCTCATTCAATGTGTTTTCTTTATTTTCATGACCATTTACATTGGTAGATTCTCACTGAAGGCATCAAAACTATAAATGAACGCATGTGGAATTATTTACTTAACAAAAAAAAGGAGAAATTACTGAAAACATGTTTTATATTCTAGTTTCCTCAAAATAGCCACCCTTTGCTCTGATTACTGCTTTACACACTCTTGGCAGTCTCTCGATGAGCTTCAACAGGTAGTCACCTGAAATAAAACCATTTCACTGCTCATCACTTGTCCAATACAGTCCCCACAGTGAAGCATGGCGGTGGCAGCATCATGAAGTGGGCGTGTTTTTCAGCTGCAGGGACAGGACGACTGGTTGCAATCGAGGGAAAGATGAATGCGGCCAAGTACAGAGATATCCTGGACAAAAACCTTCTCCAAAGTGCTAAGGACCTCAGACTGGGCCGAAGGTTTACCTTCCAACAAGACAATGACCCTAAGCACACAGCTAAAATAACGAAGGAGTGGCTTCACAACAACTCTGTGACTGTTCTTGAATGGCCCAGCCAGAGCCCTGACTTAAACCCAATTGAGCATCTCTGGAGAGACCTAAAAATGGCTGTCCACCAACGTTTACCATCCAACCTGACAGAACTGGAGAGGATCTGCAAGGAGGAATGGCAGAGGATCGCCAAATACAGGTGTGAAAAACTTGTTGCATCTTTCCCAAGAAGACTCATGGCTGTATTAGCTCAAAAGGGTGCTTCTACTTAATACTGAGCAAAGGGTCTGAATACTTAGGACCATGTGATATTTCAGTTTTTCTTTTTTAATAAATCTGCAACAATTTCAAAAATTCTTTTTTTGTCTGTCAATATGGGGTGCTGTGTGTACATTAATGAGGAAAAAAATTAATTTAAATGATTTTAGCAAATGGCTGCAATATAACAAAGAGTGAAAAATTGAAGGAGGTCTGAATACTTTCCGACCACTGTGTATATATATATATATATATATATATATATATATATATATATATATATATATATATATATATATATATATATATACATATATATACATATACATACATATACATATATATATACATATACATATACATATACATACATATATATATATACATATACATATATATACATACATATACATACACATATATATACATATACATATACATATATACATATATATATACACACAAACCGGATTCCAAAAAAGTTGGGACACTATACAAATCGTAAATAAAAACTGAATACAATGATGTGGAGGTGCCAACTTCTAATATTTTATTCAGAATAGAACATAAATCACGGTACAAAAGTTTAAACTGAGAAAATGTATCATTTTAAGGGAAACATATGTTGATTCAGAATTTCATGGTGTCAACAAATCCCAAAAAAGTTGTGACAAGGCCATTTTCACCACTGTGTGGCATCTCCCCTTCTTCTTACAACACTCAACAGACGTCTGGGGACCGAGGAGACCAGTTTCTCAAGTTTAGAAATAGGAATGCTCTCCCATTCTTGACTAATACAGGCCTCTAACTGTTCAATCGTCTTGGGCCTTCTTTGTCGCACCTTCCTCTTTATGATGCGCCAAATGTTCTCTATAGAAAGATCTGAACTGCAGACTGGCCATTTCAGTACCCGGATCCTTCTCCTACGAAGCCATGATGTTGTGATTGATGCAGAATGTGGTCTGGCATTATCTTGTTGAAAAATGCAGGGTCTTCCCTGAAAGAGATGACGT